>NC_080089.1:57685247-58305664 GCF_950005125.1 Chionomys nivalis
TAAGTACTCATTAGTATCATTGCATTTCTGAAAAACAGTTATATGTTTAAAAATTAAGCCTTGTTAAACAGTGTCAATTTTTAGTGCTTTATGCCTTTTCCAGATGTGTATCAGTTTGGATATGATTTGCCTTCATTTGTATTAAATATTATTTCAAATCAGACAGACATACGAGATGATGTGAAATCACTGTGTATATTATATAAAATTATGTTGCAAAACATTAAGTATCAGATTACACCAACAGTTTTAATCACATTCAGGTGTATCCTCATATTCTAAAAATGATTAAACAAAATATATGTCAAAACCTTTCCTGATAGAATGATGACCATTGGTGCTCATCTATAAGAGTTACAAGTAAAACTATAAGAATGCTGCATGTTTGGCTTATTATTAGTGACTCTTCTTTCCTTCCCTCCTGTCTTTTGTTGGTTTCTGGGTTTGATGTCTCAGCTGTCTTCCAGTTCTAAAAATGACTTAGTTTTGCTGAGTTTACTGTGTAGGTACTGCCTCTAATGGGTTTGTATAAGCTTTTAGAAACTTAGTTTAGGGAAGGTGATAAATATTAAGACATGTATTGTTTTGAAATCTGACTTTCTCTGAGTATACTTCAAATAGTACTTGTAGTTTTTGTTTTAAGGAAGGCAGAGCAGTATCTGTAATAGTGCAGAAATTGCCAGTGTGTATTAAAAACAATTAAGAAACGAACATTCTTGCCAGATAGGTATTTTGTATTTCTTTTTGTTGAAAATTGTTTGGCTAATGAAGAGACAATGAAATGACACTTAATTATGATTATTGTTTAGTGTTATCCTATGAGGAAGTCTGTTTTTGTATATGACTTCTTTTCAACAATTATTTATATATCTAAAATAGACTCAAAATTTCTTTGTTGTGGGTGAAGAAATTACATATAAAACTGAAATATTTTGTGTGTATGCACATGTGTATATATGTATAGTGTACATATATGAGCACTCAGGTGCCTCTGTGTTTGTGTTGAGGTCAGAGAACAACTTGTAGGAACTGTCTACTTCCACCAAGTGGATTCTAGGGATTGAATTCAGGTTGTTAGGCTTAGTGTAAAGTACCTTTACCCAGTGAATTATCTTGCCAGTCCAAAACATCATATTTAAAGGACACAGTTTATCACCTTGTTAGGTCTGGGTTTTCTTTCTCACTTTTGTTAGAATTGTAAACATACAACAAATAACTACATGTGGTGACACATGCCTATAATCACAGCATTTGGGAAATGGAGGTAGGACAATCAGGAGTCTAAAATCTTCCTGGGCTACCTGGGCTCAGAAAAACAAAATCAATCAACTCAACAAAGAAACCAAAACTAAGAGAGCATGTAATAAAGTCCTATGTACTAATTTAGTTTCAGTAGTTGTCAGCCATATCTTTGTTGCTTATTAACTGGAAATATCTAAGAAATGCAATTTTGCGTTACAAACTAGAATTTTTCATGATCTAAAATACAGTTAGGATTTAATTTGTAGTAAAACGGTGTATTTGACTCACAAGATGTTGAAATAACTCTTGGATTGTAAGAATTACTGTTGGCAGGCATGTTGGTATGTTTATAATCCCAGAACCCAGGAGGTTGAGACAGGAACAAAAAGAGTTTGAGACTAGCCTAATTTACATAGCAAGACTCTTTGTCTCCAAATGTGTGTGTGTGTGTGTGTGTGTATGTGTGATTGTCTGTCTGTCTATATGTCTGTGACTCAGAAGAGAAGTTTATTAGGCCAGTGAGATGGCTCAGTGGGTAAAGTTGGTTGCTACCAAGACTGGCAATCTGAGTTCAATTCCTAGAACCAACTCTTGCAAAAACTGTTCTCTGACTTCTTCATAATGTACACTGTGATATGTAGATGTAAGTTTCTGTCCCGCCTGATTCTGCAGCTGTTCAGTCCCAAAGAAACACACAGAGGCTTAATATTAAGTATAAACTGGCCTGTTACCTCAGGCTTATTATTAACTAGCTCTTATAACTTAAAGTAACCCATAATTCTTATCTGTGTTTAGCCACGTGGCTTGGCACCTTTTCCTCAGTGCAGCATTTTCATCTTGCTTCTTTTGCGTCTGGGTGGTGACTGCAGACCGAAACTTTCTTCTTTCCAGAATCCTCCTAGTCTGGTTGCACCACCTATTCTTCCTGCCTGGCTACTGCCTAATCAGCGTTTCATTAACTCAATACGAGTGACAAAGCTTTGCAGTGCACAAAACATTATCCCACAGCAGTCCCCCTTTTTCTTTTCACAACAAGACCCTTAATTAATCTCTCTTGTTCAGCTTTTTTCATGACCATTATCCATAACAGCTTGTAACTAACATGCCAAAGAAAACCATCTGTAATCTATTTTTTTTAAAATGTGGGTATAGTCTTCTAGGCTACTTCCTGCTTATTGGGGTGCTGATAATCTTTTGGGGACCCAAAGAAAGTTTAGGATTATGGTCAAGTCCTGAATGGAGCATTCTATGAGTCTGTATCATCTCGTCTAGCAGTCTTGAGGCTGTTTTGGATATAGAACTCAGAGGAAAGTGCAACAGAGGTGTTCTACACATGGCCTCTCCTCCGTGCATGCAGCCACATAAATAATATAGTAAAGTTCACAACTAATGCAGTATATTTAACATCTGGTGAAGTAGTATCTTTTAAGAAAATTGTAGTGATCACCACCTCAGTTGATTTAACAGTTCATTAATGGGTCATGACATTCAGTTTGAAAATAATACTTTCAGTAGAAATTGTGGCATCTTGAATACTGTCTTTATTTGCACTCTTTCAGGACATCAAGATTCCTGTATATTTTGGAGTATAATAAAACACAGATGTGACTTGTGTTTAATGAATAATGTATTTGTATCTGTGCATACTACTTAAAAATCTATAAAGTTTCTAGGGCATTGACTACTAGATTTTAAGCATTTTTTCTAAAATATTTACAAAGTTATAAATATAATCTCCATCTTTTCTTTATAATGTAAAGAAATGATGAACCCTTCCTAATCAACAGTAGTAGAAGAATAAATATGCGTTTTAAAGACCATAGACTACATTTTCTATTGTACCTTTTGAAAAAAGAAAACTCAAGAATTCTAAAAGTATAGGATATGTGTGCTTTGTCCTTCCTTTTAGGAGTTTTCTTCTGAATTCCCTGAGGGAATTTTCTAGAATTTCAGAATTGAAAGAGTCCTGAGGTTCATCCAGTCTAACCTGTTAACAAATGCTGGCTTCCCTTCTTCAAGGTTGTCTTTCCACCTTGAACACTTGCAGTGGCTCTAACTCACAAGCTATATATTCATTGTTGAGCAGCTCTGTTAAGAGGGCTCCTTAATGGAGTTAAGCCTCCCTCTCCTCTTCGGGTAACTTCTGTCAGCTCTGTGTCCTCCAAGAGAATGTTGGAAGGATGAATCTTCCACCTACCACATCTTCTCTTACCAGCTGTTGTTTCCTTTGCTGAAGTGATTTCCAGAAGGACTTGTTAAATACATTGTCTCCACATCTAATGAAATCCAAGGTGTAGCTATAAAAAAAACTCATTTTCATTTACCCTCATGTGTATGTAGAGAAGGCAGATAGATCCTGTATCATTTTATGTAAATGATGCCATAACTGAAAACTTTACAGAGATTCTTTGTGCTGTTGCAAGCCGACTAGAAAACCTGTTCCTTTGCTTTGTGTTGGTAGTTTGTCCCTGACTTCACCAACCCACTTCCTTTAGTGTGTACCAGAACAGGGAATTTCTGAAGTACTGTCCCAGAAAGTGTTGATCAACACCAGTGTTTGGAGTAAATACACAAACAAAGCTCAACACCGTAAGTTATTTTATAGTTACATACACCTAGTGTGGGAAAAGCACTGGATCTGGTTGTGTGTGTGTGTGTTTTACCTTGTCCAAAGAGAAAAGCCTGTCAGCCTTTAACTTCTACGTGAAAGGTGACATCTAAGATATGTGTGTATCAGCTTTTGCTCAAAAACAACTTTGGGAAAATAGTGATGATGGGTGATGTTGAACAATGGCATTTAGTTCAGGAGATCTCTAAATGTGGCTGTAAATTTGGGGATAATTTGGCTTTGTATATTGGCTCTTTAAATTCAGTAGTTCTCAACCTGTGGGTTGTGGCCCTTCTCTCTAGGGGTCACAAATTAGATATCCTGTGTATCACTTATTTACATTATGATTCATAACAGCAGCAAAATTATGGGTTTGAAGTAGCAACTAAATAATTTTATGGTTAGGGGTCACCACAACATAAGGAACTGTATTAAAGGGTTGCAGCGTTAGGAAGATTGAGAACCGCTGTTTTAAGTGAAATAAAGTTTTTTTTTCCTTTTCCTTTTTTTTTAAAAAAGATTTATTTATTTATTATATATGCAATGTTCTGCCTGTGTATGTGCCTGTAGGCCAGAAGAGGGCACCAGATCTCATTACGGATAGTTGTCAGCCATGTGGTTGCTGGGAATTGAACTCAGGACCTGTGGAAGAGTAACCAGTGTTCTTAACCGCTGAGTCATCTCTCCACCCCTCAAAGTAAAGTCTTTTAATGCAAAAAGAAGAAAAATATATTTTCAGGTATGGAGTCATTTTAGAATTTTTTTTTAAAATTTATTTATTATATATACGATATTTTGCCTGCATATATCCCTGTGGGCCAGAAGAGGGTACCAGATCTTGTTGCATATGGTTGTGAGCCAACATGTGGTTGCTGGGAATTGAACTCAGGACCTCTGGAAGAGCAGCCAATGCTCTTAACCTCTGAGCCATCTTGCCAGCCCCCTAGAATTTTATTTACTTTTTTTTTTTTTTGGTTATTCGAGACAGGGTTTCTCTGTGACTTTGCAGCCTGTCCTGGAACTAGCTCTTGTAGACCAGACTGGCCTCGAACTCGCAGAGATCCGCCTGCTTCTGCCTCTCAAGTGCTGGGATTAAAGGCGTGCGCCACCACCGCCTGGCTATTTTCTTATTTTTAAGTCCCTTTCCACTTCCTGACTTCCATTGCAGTCTGACTTGGAACTTTTCATCCTTTTTTCTCTCCACTTCTTACCCTCCTGCTGGAATTACAGAAGTATGCTTCCTCATTCAGTTTTTTTTTTTTTAAATATTTATTTATTATGTAGTGTATTCTGCTTACATGTACACCCGCACACCAGAAGAGAGCACCAGATCTCATTACAGATAGCTGTGAGCCACCATGTGGTTGTTGGGAATTGAACTCAGGACTTCTGGAAAAGCAGCCAGTGCTCTTAAACACTGAGCCATTTCTCCAGCCTCCTCATTCATTTTTGTGGATTGTTTGCTTCTTTTGTTTTTTTCAGACAGCGGAGTGTTGCTATGTAACCAAGGCTGGCCTCAAACTTGCAGTAATCCTTCTTCCTTAGCTTCTTAAATATTGGGATTACATGGATGTCCCTTCATACTTTTATTTATTTGTTAAAAATTTGTATATTTCTATTTTATGTGTATGTGTATTTTTCCTACATGTGTGTTTGTGTGCTGTGTGCATGCCTGGTATCCACAGAGAGTTCCTTAGACCTCAAGTTACTGACAGTTGTGAGCTTCCATGTAGATGCTGGGGATCAGTAAGTGCTCTTAACTGTTCAGCCATCATCACAACTTGTTTTTGTATGCCATCTTAGTCTTGAACAATCTGATGATTTTCACAAGGCTTTTATGAGTACTATCAGCACATAGTGTTACTAGTATTTTTCTGGTAAAGTAAAGGGTTTTAAAAGTTGGTTTTTTCATCCTCCTTTATTTGAATTTGGTTCTGGAAAGGTAGTGATAAAGTGAAGCAACAGTACTTTGAGTACTGCAGTGAAAACAACTTTTCTTCCAGTATGTTTAGTTGTCCTTAAATTGGGTTTGTGCTCCTTGTGCTCTATCCCCCCCACCCCCCACCCCGCGCCTCTTATTTTTGTTGGTGATGGGGTTCGGGACTAGAAGCGCTGCTATCTTCTGAACTGCGTGTTCACTGGGTTGCTGCTGCAGAGAGGTAGACAGACATATGGGCACCTCCAGTTGTCATTGCAGAATTACCTCCTTTCATGAAAAGGTCTTAAGTGCAGGACCATTTTCTTCATTTTAGGTGTTGCTACTTGTAGGGGGAAACGCAGTAAAATGTCCTCCCTTCTGTTGGCAACTGTCAGATAAATTCTTTTCAATGTATATTTGAAGGAATGTGGTAGGTTTAACTTTATATTTTTAAATTATGCAAGTTTAGCCAGTTTGGGGACCATTACAGGGCAGAAGGAAAAAATAGCACAACAGTTCCAGCATTGAAATTACATTCATTAATGCTGTATTGCTGTATCTCAAGTCTTTCACCAAGGGAGATTAGTGAATGG
Organism: Chionomys nivalis; assembly: GCF_950005125.1. Lineage (NCBI taxonomy): Eukaryota > Metazoa > Chordata > Mammalia > Rodentia > Cricetidae > Chionomys > Chionomys nivalis. The sequence goes on from NC_080089.1 coordinate 57,691,609, forward strand.
CCTTAATGCAAAACCAGGAAACTGCTACCTGGAAAAGTGAGTACAAAGAGGTTTCAAATAGCTGGTAGTGAACTGTCATTGAATTACCCTTAGACGAGCAGCATAGTGACCACATAACAAAACAATTGTACAGTAGCAGTGTTACTGTTTTCTTATTATGGTTGGACTGCAAATAATTAAGAATATGTTCTAGACACATTTAGGAGAGAGTGTGTATAATTCTGCATTGATGGTAGTTTAAGATTCAGGAGCTAAACTTAGGAAAAGGGAGCACTAGGGGCATGTGGTTGTCTATTAATACCTTCAAGGTAGCAGTGTAAATGAAGTAAGGGAATTAAGCAGTCTCCAAAGATGGATGGGCCATATGAAAGAGCAAAGGCCTAGAGCTTGGGGACGATAAAGAGAGGTTTAATATTTGATTTTTTTTTTAATGAAACTAGCAGAATATAGTTATTGGTACTTAATCTTTGTCAGACTCATCATAAGTAGGGCAAAGAGATGCTTGAAGGGGGCAAAACGAAATCAGATAGTGCTTGTTTTGGAGTTCAGTAGGAGAAAAATAATAAAAATAAAATGGGCTTTTCCAAAGTTTTAAAGGGTCAGTAATTAGTTCTAGTTCAACAGTTCTATGCCTAAGAATTCAAGAAAAATTTATTAGTTTGTAGGAAAATCATAGTACATAAAGCAAGATTTTGTTTAAGTATAACCTTCATAAGCAACTTATTTGTTCAGTTATGTTGTAACTTGATTTTTATGTGTATATTAAAGAAATCCTGTGTGTAGTCTGAGCAAGTTGTAAGGACGGAGCAGAAGGATTAGAAGATCAACGGCATTCTCATTTTTGTATATGGAGTTAGAGGCCAGCCTGGTTTACCTGAGACTCTGAAACAATACAAAACCAATCCAAAAAGTCTTCTACAGTAGATTAATATGGGCAAAATTACGTTACATTGCATACTTTGTATGAGAAAATACATCTTAGATACCATGCATTTGTATTTGGGTTACATTTTAGTTCTGTGTCTTCAGCTACCTTGTTTGGCAGAGTCGTTTTTAAGTTCTGTGAAAACTAAAGCTGTTTTCATGAAGATAAGCAGAGGACCTCAGTGAGCTCTGCCCACACTCTACTAATTCTGTCTTTTGCTTGCCTAAAATACTTTAAAATTCAGAACAGCATTGCTTGAGTAGGTAAGAAAGCTGTTTCTGGGACTGTTGGTTCAAAGCTTGCCCTTTTTCATAAAATGTTTAGATGTTGGAACATGCCATATATCTGTTACTGACTTTGCAGAAAGAAAAGGTTTATACAAACATGACTGATCACACCCCTCTCCTTTTTGAGGGTACAGAGTAATTTTTACTTGCTAAAATATAACCATCTAATCTAAAGAATCAGAGTAAGTGGAGTTAGCTCTTGGAAGACTAGGGATGTAATTTCTTTACAGTTAAAATTAACTGTAAGAGAAACCTTGATTTCTGAGAGTTTTTGTTGTTTGTTTTTTTGTGGTATTAGGCATTGAGACTAGAGGCTTTGCACTTGTGCAAGTGTTTTTTCCCTGAGCTGTATCTCTAGCCCATAAGAGTTTGATTAATAAGGTCTTTTGAGTAGTGGCGTGTCACTGTATGTCAACACTCTTATGATTCTTCTGGGAGCCTGGGAGAGGATGGTAAGTAAGGAATAAGTAACATAAGTTTCCAGAAAGAGTGGAATTAAGCATAGCTTGAAGCACAACCACAGCTGAACTTTCACATAGTTTTTGAAATTATTTATAGCAGTTTTCAATATTTAGTTAAAGAGTGTTTTTATGAAACTGGGAAATTATGCTATAAATTTGTTGTCTAAACTCAAAGACAGACTACATGATAACTGTAAATATAACACGAGTAGGAGTTCTGTTAGGAAAGGTCATCCTGTGAGGTGGTGAGTTTGAGAAGAAAGGCACTGCACATAGTAGAGTCTGAAATTTTCTTTTTCCACTTTAATTCGTATGTCATTTTAAGAAATTAGTGTGTGGTGGCGCACGCCTTTAATCCCAGCACTTGGGAGGCAGAGGCAGGCGGATCTCTGTGAGTTCGAGGCCAGTCTGGTCTACAAGAGCTAGTTCCAGGACAGGCTCCAAAACCACAGAGAAACCCTGTCTCGAAAAACCAAAAAAAAAAAAAAAAATTAGTGTAATATTTAGTCTATAAAGTTTTGTGAGAGCAAATGATAATGTATAGAAAGGTACTTAAACTGCTCTATGTTGTGAAATGGCATGTTTGTATGATTTTAAGATTTAGGGCCTCACCGGGCAGTGGTGGTGCACACCTTTAATCCCAGCATTCGGGAGGCAGAGGCAGGTGGATTTCTGAGTTCGAGACCAGCCTGGTCTACAAGAGCTAGTTCCAGGACAGGCTCCAAAGCCACAGAAAAACCCTGTCTCGAAAAAACCAAAAAAACCCCAAAAAACAAAACAAAACAAAAGGCCTGGTAGTTATGGTCTCGGGACATAATATAAGCAGTACTATTTGATCCACATACACGGACCCTCTCGGACTTGCTTTTCATGCTTGTTAGACATGCAACTCAAGTAATACTAAAAAGTTATCTTAGCCAAACCCACACTGCAACACTGATAGTTCAGAGAAAATGATGTATTAATGAAGAGGACCAGTTTTTTTTTTTCAGTGTTTGTGTTTTGAGACTGGGTCTCACTATGTAGTCTGAGGCTGGCCTAAACAAATGATAATAGTATAAGGTTGCATATTTTATATAGTTCTTGATAGACTAATAGACTTTCCATTGGATTATTGTTAACTGAGAAAGGTTCTTAGGATATTTGTTTGTCTTTGAGACAGAATCTTTCTACATAGCTCTTGCTGTCCTGATACTCCCTTTGTAGACCAGGCTGTTTTTGAACTCACAGCTATTTGTGTGACTCCCAAGTGCTGGGATTAAAGTGTACACCATTTTAGCCCATAGGAATTTTCATAATCTTCAAATTATGTCTTCTGTTCTTATCTCAAGTTAAATGTAGTTCTAGAGATACTTTGTTATACTTCTTTCCATATTTCTTTATCCCCAGGTATGGACAAAAGGAAAATTTTAGGCATTTTTCTTTTATCTCTCTCTTTTTTTTTTTTTGGTTTTTTTGTTTTGTTTTTCGAGACAGGGTTTCTCTGTGGTTTTGGAGCCTGTCCTGGAACTAGCTCTGTAGACCCGGCTGGTCTCGAACTCACAGAGATCCACCTGCCTCTGCCTCCCAAGTGCTGGGATTAAAGGCGTGCGCCACCACCGCCCGGCTTATCTCTCTTTTTTATGACCAGTTTGTGTACAGTTCCCTTTTATCATGAAGTAAAATTAATGTTTTTTATACCTAGATTATTAAAAAACTCCAAACTATGATATTCTAAATGGCAGAATAATTTAAAATATTTAGACCAATCTTTTTAAAATATATATATAGAGAGAGTATATTTTATATATAGAAATACACACACAAACACACAAAGATTGTCATATCAAATGTGTGCTAACTGATACAGTTGTGCTGTGATAGTGACTTACATTCTTCAGATAGCATCATTGTTAATAATGTGATTTTTCTTTTCTTTTCTTTTTTTTTTTGGTGTTGGTGGGGGACAAAATGAATAGTTCTAGAGGAAAGCTAGTATTGACTTCACCTCACACAAGAATTTTGTTCCTAAAAAAATGAGTGATGATTAAAACCAAGGAAGTATACTTGTATTTAAGACAGTGAAAGTTCTAGATTTCTAGCAAGTTTTTCATCTTCTTGGTTTTCTTTCAAAGTTGTGTATAATAATTCTTTGTTGTGTAACAACCCCCCCCCCCCCGCTTTGTAGCATATTGAGGATCCTTGGAGACTGTCCTCAATTAAAAAAACATAACCCACAAATTTCCAAAATGCACTATAAAAGACAGAGTGGGTCCCTTTGAGAATAGCTCTCTTTTGTCCCTGTATTTTTAAGTATATGCCCATGTAAGAATCAGAACATTTAGTCCCCCCCACAGACACTTGTCAGAGCTATACTTTTTCTAGGAACAGAAAGACAAGGATAGTTGCTGTTGGCTTGTCTTTATTCTCTTGGAGAACTGCAGTGAAGTAGGAATTGCAAATTCATTTACCTTCGGATCAAAGATAAATGCCATTTGATAAATTAGAAAGTGCTTACTTACTCAGAGTATAAGTTAGACTTAGTCCTGACTTTTGACAAATTCTCTAATCTTTTTCAGCCTTTTTTCTGCAATAGTTGTTAGGCACAATGTACATTTCATAGGATGGGAAATAACATCATATAGGTAAAGTACCTGCACAGTGTCTGACACAGCATGTGCTTGATAGAATTTCTCTTTGCCATTGATAGTGCTTTGTGTATTGTTTTTTTTTGTTTTGTTTTTTTGTTTTTTTGTTTTTAAATTTATTTATTATGTGTACAACATTCTGCTTCCCATACACCAGAAGAGGGCGCCAGATCTCATTACAGATGGTTGTGAGCCATCATGTGGTTGCTGGGAATTGAACTCAGGACCTCTGGAAGAGCAGTCAGTGCTCTTAACCTCTGAGCCATCTCTCCAGCCTGTTGTTTTGTTTTTTTGAATGCTAGCTATGTGTTATATCGGAAAATTATTAAGAAAATTTGAATTTTTAATATAGGGAGTGTTAGTCACCTTCCCATTTGTTTTTTAAAAAGTTAAATATAGAAGACAGGAGCTCATGTAGACTAGACTGGCTTTGAATTTATCATGTAGCCAGTGTATTTTAAAATTTTAACAACAGAATTTTTCTGTTTTAACTTTAATAAATAAGACAATGATCTAAATGATAAAAGCAGTAGAAACTTTTATCCCTGTTTTCATATCTCTGTTGTTCATTTTCTTCCACAGTATGCCTTTTGAGTCCTATTAAAGAGTTTTCTGTGCCTTAGTTATATGTATATTTTACTTTTATAAAGTATTTTTCCTCTTGTTTTTCCTATTTAGATTTTATTTCCCCTTTCCATACTTAAGAAATTCTTTTATCTTCCATTATTTCTAGATAAGAGTTCCATTTTTAAATTTTATTTGGCAATTTTAGGTAGAAGGTGACATTGTATTACACTTGTAACAGACATTTAATTTGCATCTTTGTCTACTTTGAGTAGATTGACATTGTACTATGTATTTGTAATGTACAAACATTTAGTTTATTTACATCATTGGGTGTTTTGAACAGGAATGTTAAGGCATTTTATTTTTTGTTTTCTACTGGGTTTTTAATGGTTTCTTTCTTGCTATTTTTCTAACATGCTTTTCTAATCTTTTAATCCCCACAGGGTCATAATGTTCATATTCTCAGAAACAGCTCAGCTAGTCTTCGAGGAGTAGTCACAAAGAAAATTTAATTCCTGATGGAACTAAGGACATCAAGGCAGAAAGAATTCCAGGCAGGCCGCTAGAAGTGAATATTGATTGTGAGCTATGAGGTACTTGCTATGAGCTGGTCAATTTTAGTATTTCCCTATAAGGTTATTATATACTATTCCTATGAACTGTCCTGTGTGTAGCATATAATTTGCTACTTGTGGCAGGTAGATATAAAAATTTAATTATGGGATGGGGTGATATTGGTGAGTAACCCAGTTTCACAGCTGAAAGAAGAAAAAGACAAATTCTTACTTTGCATTAGAGGAAAGAAAAATCCACCAGAATGTACAGAGTGGTACTTCTTGTGCAAATAACCAGAGCTGAGTTCTTTAACATTTGCATTTCAATATCAAGTGTTTGTATTTTAGCATCTTTTCTAAGCCAGAATGGAAGCTATATGGAATGTGTTTTAGTGGTAGTTAGTGAGGTGTCATTTACCCTTCTGTAACATAGTATCTGTTTGTCACTGAAAGAAAATTGTATCAAGTCTTAAACTCTTAAAATAACACCACTGGAAAAACTTGACAGACCTGGCAGCTAGGTGAGCTTTAGGTAACCAGATATACAAGCTTGCCATTAATTCAGTGCATAGAACTCTAAGGTTTCATCAGGTTGAACTTTTAGAGTAGAAAGAACTCACCGGGCATATTAGCAAACAGCAAGGATGAATCCTCCTGCATTGAGTAGTGGTGAAACAAACTTTCAGCATGGCATTATTTCACTTTTTCAAAACAAAGGAGAAAGGCTATTGGATTTCTAAAAATTATTAATGCAAACATGAAAAATTCAACATGGAACTTAACAGGGCAACTTCAACTGCTTAAAGTGAAATAATTGAACTTCTCTCCTTTCCCCTCATTACCACTCCATGGTAATAAACCTTTGCAGTGTGTTGTTATTTATATACGGTGATACTTTATACTATATGTCACAATTCATACTATTATATGTAGTCTTTTGAATACAGAATTGGAGTGACTTTTCATTTATATACAGTTAGGGCAGCTCTAGTATACATTTGTTCTTACCCCTGAAAGGAAATGAGTGCATCCTTGATACCGAAATTCGCCTCCTGAGAGGGCCTTTAGTATCCCAAGAAGAAAGGCTTCATCCCCTGGAAAAGAACACACACACACGCACACACACGCACACACACATATATATTCTTAGTTGTACTTTTGGGTAGAAATTTAAATGTTCATTCACACATAAGAACTTAGCTATGTGAATAATTTGGGGGAGGGGTAACTGCTAATTTTTGGCAAAAACATTGTAGAAAATTTGCTCTTTCTTTTCTAGAGAAACAGTGATTTTTTTGCTTATGCAAATACTGGTTATAAATGATCAGAACTAAAAGTTCCTTGGTGCTTGTATTTCTATACAAGTATGTCTATATTTTAGCAAGTCTGGGACACTAAGTAAGTAATAAAACTTGACCCTCTACTTCATTGTAGAGGCATAAAGAGATTCTAGTGTGGCGATAAAGTAATGAAGCCCAAAACAAGTGCAAATAAGTAATTAGGAAAGAAAAATAGATGTGGGTAGTTGACTGGCTCTGGGGATTCTCAAGGGATTAAGGAGGAGTGGCAGGTTTTAATACATTTAGGATATTAGTGAACAAAGAGTATTTAAATATTGTGTAGAGTTTTGCCACTAAATCAGAATCTGGGCACTAGGTTTTTCCTCTAAATGCTAAACCTTTAGAATAATAACTGTTTTGTTTTTTAATGTTACAGAGACTCACTTTTTGTTTTTTGAATAACAGAGTTTCTCTGTTTAACAGTCCTGGCTGTTCTGGAACTCACAAGGTAGACCAGGCTGGCCTCATACTCACTGAGATCTGCCTGCCTCTAACCTCCCAAGTGCCGGGATTAAAGGCGTGCACCACTTAAGGCGTGTGCCGCCACTGCCCAGCTGAATTGTTAATTAGATAAAAGTTTAACTGACATAGTGTTCCAGAGTTTGAGGAGTTGGACTTTTTCTTCTTCTTTTTTTTTTTTTTTTAAAATATTTATTTATTTATTATGTGTACAGCATTCCTTCCATGTATGCCCGCAAGTCAGAAGGGGGCGCCAGGTCTCATTATAGATGGCTGTGAGCCACCATGTGGTTGCTGGGAATTGAACTCAGGACCTCTGGAAGAGCAGTCAGTGCTCTTAACCACTGAGCCATCTCTCCAGCCCCAGGAGTTGGACTTTTTAACTGTAGAAATGGAGAATTTCTTTGAAAGCTTACTCTAAAGTCTTTGGACAAGGATGTTTTATACCTTTGGTTTATGATCTGTTTGGCCAGTCTTGATGCCTTCATAGATGTGGTCATAGGCATACTTTTGCAAAGTCATTGATTAAAATACTTATGTCCATGGTTGGTTGCACTTTGAACAAAAAGATAAGTAAACTCTTTAAAGCTAAGGCAGAATCTATAGAATAACATGAAAATAATTTCATGCAGTAGATTCAGTACATTTTGTTTTACATTTTTGGTGATACTGTAGATTTAATTTGAGGCCTTGCACATGCTAGGCAAACACTTTTATAACTGGTCTGTGTCCTCACACTCCCCTCTTTAAAAAAAAAAAAACAAACTTCAAAAACGAGTGCATGATTGCTTGCTTGAATTTGGGTATATGACAGTCAGAGGCAAGGTGAGTACTTCTACCCACTAAGTCATCTATCTGGTTGGCCCTTTTTTTTTTTAAGTTTACTTTATATGTATAAGTATTTTACCTTCATGTATGTTTGTGCACCACATATGTGCAGTGCCTGAAGAGATTAGATATTGGATCTCCTGAAACTAATAAGAGTTAGAGACGGAGCCCGGTGATGGTGGCACACACCTTTAATCCTAGCACTCACGAGGTAGAGACAGGCCAGCTAGGACTACAGAGCAAGTTCCAGGACAGGCTCCAAAGCTATAGAGAAACCTTGTCTCAAAAAACAGACAGACAGTTAGAGATAGTTGTGAGCTGCTGTGTGGGTGCTAGAATCCAACCTGGGCCCTCTGGAAGAGCAACCATTGCCTGTAACTGCTGAGCTACCATCCCAGCCCTATTTGTTGTTGAGACAGGGTCTCAATCTCAGCCCAGACTGGTTCCAGATTTACTTTGTAATCCAGACTAACTTCAAACCACAGCAATGACTTAGTGTCCTAAATTGGAATTACACATGAGCTGTCATGCCCACCCTGCAGTCCCTATTTTGCTTCTTATTTTTGATAAAAGATCTTACTAAAATACTCAGACTGGCCAAGTAGTTGAGATTCTAGGTCTGTGCCTGGTGAACTGACCAACCTGACTTTGAAATCTAATAGTATCCACATGATAGGAGAGTACAGAAGAATATTATTAAGTCTCTGCTTGGGAAAGGGCAGAAATAATATTTTTATCCCATTGTAATGGGAAGAAAGTCTTTGTAAGTATAGTTTGGCAACCTTTTGGGAGATATACCAGTAAGAACTAGATGGAGATCTAACAAAGTTCTAGTTTACTGGCTAGTAACACTTGTTCAAGAAAATTGGAAATAATTGGTAATGCCAAGCACTCTTTAAACTCTTATGCCTGCCAAGATTTCTGTAGTAAAGACAATTATGGTAGTACTGGGTGGCTCTAAGGTTCCGTGAGAAGAAAGCGGTGTACACCATGTCAGTCATTCTAAGATTTGGATTTAACTTCCAATGTTAAATAACTAGTTCTAGTTGTCCACAGTAAATAAGTCATTGCTGTCAGTTAGACTGGTATTTGTAAACTCTAAAATAGGGCTGTGAGAGCGAGCATCCTATCTCTGTAGTATAAGAAAGTACTGTTTTCTGTGCTTGTTTGTGTCAGTAGCACAAGATAGTTGGACTTGCCCGAGGAGAATCAGTTCCATTGCTTTAAGAATGGTTTTCCACGGTGGTGGCGCATGCCTTTAATCCCAGCACTCGGGAGGCAGAGGCAGGTGGATTTCTGTGGTTTTCCGTGTTTCATTTTGTTCATTTGAATTAATAATCAGCGTATTAGACTCAAGGAAGATAACTCTTAGAACATTTTTCAATTCATTTAAAAATACAATTTATTTTTAAAAGAATGTTTTTGGGTTCACAACAGAATGAGAAGGTATAGACAATTCCCTTCCCATTCTTGTCCCTTTACACACATAGTCTCTCTTACTGTAACATCCTCCAGTAGGCACATTTGTTACAGTTGAGGAACCCCAATTCATTATGATTAAAAGTCCATAATTGATTTTGGGATTTATGCAGGTGTTTTGCATTTTATGGGTTTTGACATAATTTTTAAAAGATTTTATTTTTTGGTTTTTATTTATGTATATATGTGTCTGTGTGCCGTATTCATAGAGGTGCCTGCTAAGGCCAAAAGAGGGTATCTGAACTCTTGGAGCTAGAATTAGAGGCAGTTGTGAACTGCCCAGTGAGTTCTGGGAGCTGTACTTGAGTCTTCTTGAAAAGGACCAAGTACCGCTAATCATCGACCCAGCCCCACATAATATGTGTGTGTGGGGCGGGGGGAGGTGTAGTGGCTTCACTCCTGTAACTCCAGAGCCTGAGTTTGAGAGGCAGAGGTAGGAAGATCATTAGAAGTTTAAGACTAGCCTGGTCTACATTGTGAATTTAGGCCCACTAAGGCTATATAAAATATTGTTATTTTAAAAATGAAAAAAGAATTAATGAGAACTGGGGAGTTGGCTAAGATAAAGTGTTTGTTAGGCAAACATGGAAACCTGAGTTTAAATTACCAGTAGCCAGGTACAAGCCTGGTGTGGGAGTATCCCTCTGTAATGCTGGGGAGGTGGAGTCAGGCAAGATCTGGCTCATTTAGCCAGTTGTAGCAGTTGAATTGAACACCTACAGATTTAATTTTTTTTTTATTATCTCATGTGCATTAGAGTTTTGCCTGCATGTATCTATGTGAAAGTGTAGGATACTCTGAAACTGGAATTACAGGCAGGAATGAGCTGCCTTGTGGGTACTGGGATTTGAACCCACGTCCTCTGCACGAGCAGCCAGTTCTCTTAACCACTGAGCCACCTCTTCAGCCCTGAACACCTACAGATTTAGCAATAGAGCCTGTCTCAAAAATTTAAGGGAGAGACTGATAGGGATCGACACCCAGTGTTGACCTCAGGTCTGTATATATATGTACACATATATACACAGATGAGCATACACCACACACACAAAATAATTAAGACTATAGCAGGGATACAATTTTTATTATAAATATATTGATATGATTAACTTAGTTATATATAAATATAAAATATATTTAATAAGTTATGTACACACACATACACAACTATGTATAGTGATTATATATGTATACAGTCACATATGTGTGTTCCAGTATTACAGAACCAGAGTAGATCCACTGCTCTAAAATCCTCCATACCTGTATACCTCCTTCCATTTACCTCTTGGAACCCTCTGATCTTTTTACTGTCTCCATAGCTTTGCTGTTCACAGTGTCATTTAATTGGAGTCATTCTGTGCAATAGCTTTTTCAGACTGACTTCTTCCAGTTTTCAGTACACATTTAAGATTTCTCTGTCTTTTAATGCCTTGGTACCTCATCCCCCCCCCACGTGCTGAATAAGCTCCTCCCCTCCCCTTCTTTTTCTTGCTCTGTATAGACCAGGCTATCCTTGAACTCAAAGATACTCCTGCCTTTGCCTCCATAGTGCCAGGTTTAAAGGCCTGTGCCACCACTGCACAGCTATGTTTAATTTTCTATAAGTGTGTTAAATTTTAAGGAAGTGTTACTAATTGATTGTAGATTTAAATAACAAATTTTGTAAGTAGGATCTGTTTAATTCTTTTAGCAGTAGGATGAATATATGATAAATTCCTATTTAATGAGTGTGAAATTGTTTTATTCAAACATGACTTGCCATGTTACTGAATGAACTGTAATTGTATAAATTGTTGAGAGTTGAGAAGAAATACAGCTTTTTATAAATAGTATACTATGCCAAATATTCTTGGAATCTTGCTTAATTTTACCATCTACAATTAGTTGGCACTCTAAAGCATAAAGTTTGTGGTAAAATTCGATATTTTGATATTATTGTTAATGTGGTCTTTTACATAAAGAAGACAAATTTTTTTTAATTTTATAGTATTTTTTTTAAAGGTTGATTGTGTTTAGAGGGGTCAGATGTGTAGCGGTCATAAGACAATGTTGTTGAGTTGGTTTTCTCCTTCTATCATGGTGAACTGAACTTGGACTTGAGTAGTAAGCACATATACGTGCTCTGCCATCTTACTGGCCCATCATAACTTACTCTTAACCATTCAGAGTAAGCCAGGCTAGTAATCCCACAAAGACAGGAGGATAGCAATTTCAAGGAAAGCCTGGGCTACAGAATGAATTCATGACCAGGCCAACCTGGGCAACTTAATGAAACCCTTGTCTCAAAAATTTTTAAAAAGGAAGAAACAGGCCCAAGGATATATGTCCCAGTAGCATAGCACTTCTATAGTATGCATGAGGTGTTATCATCTATCTCCAGTACTGCAGTCAGTCAGTATTATTGTTCAATTTCAATGTAACACTTGATAAAGTCCTGTTGAATAGTCTCAGTTTTTAAAATCAAGAGGCCATGGGAGCCTAGGAGGGGAAAGGAAACTCCATTCTGTATCATTATTGAAACTGAGTCTCCTGGTCAGAAGCCTGTGTCACATCCTTTCGCTTTTGTTTGGGACAGGGAGTAGGGGAACACATGTATATGCATGTTACACATATGGAGTGTTAATATATGTATGCAGGTGCATTGTATTTGTGCATGCATGTGGAGGCCAGAGGACAACTTGAGGTATTGCTCCTCAGTCCGCAGCCACCTCTGTTTAGTCCCTTTTTTTTTTTTTTTTTTTTTTTGGAAAGGCAGAGTCCACTAGTCTAGGCCTGGCTGGCTAGCAAGCCCCAGAAACCCACTGGCCTCCATCTTCACAGTGCTAAGATTTCAAGCATAGATCAGTGCTCTGTTCTCATTTTGAATTTTTCCTTTTTTTTTTTAAATGCACATACACATATACTTAGCAGATATTAAACTTAGGTCCTCATGATTTTGTAACATTCAGTTACTTTGCTTTAACATTTGAATCATTTCACCAACTTTCTTTTCTTTTGAGAAAGGGTTTGTGTAGTCTAGGCTGGCTTTGAACTTGAGGTTCTGCCTCTATCTTGAGTGCTGGGATTCCAGGTGTGTACCACCATGCCCAGCATATCCTATATTTTTCAAAAATCAGATTTAGTTAATCTTTGCAAAAATATAGATGAGGCCAAGAAGGTAGGAAAAAAACACATAAATATTCCAATACCTGATGAACTTTTTAAAATTACTATTTAAGATAGAAGTTACGGTTTCTCTAGATGTTTCTCTGAAATATTGTTTGTTTTTCTTTTTCAGTCTTCTTTAGAGTGTAGGAAGGAATTTGTTTAGCCCTGGGTTTTAGGCTGAGATTCTATGTATTTTCTTTCTTACAAGTTGGGATGATTTGCCGGGCATGGTAGTCCATGTATTTAATATCTGCGCTCAGGAGGATGTCTCTGGCTGCAAATTCGGCCTGGTCTACATAGCAAATTCTAGACCTGCCAGGGCTACATAGTTAAATCCTATGTTTAAAAAATAAAACATTTTTTTTAAAAAATAAAAGCTAATAATTTTATCATGTATTCTACTCAGGTGAAGTTCAATGTTGTTTCCTGTTTAGATCAATAATATGCCTTATATTTAGTCACAGGAATAATATGACTTATATTTAGTCACAGGCATCAAGTATATGAAAAGTAGCAGAAAAATGTAACTTATTATTAAAAGTGTTGTCTAGAAAGCTATTTCCCATTTTAATGCATTTTATCCTAGTGAAAGTATTCTGTATTTAGGGGTAAATCTTTGTTTTAGAAAGAATGACTATGTAAAAAGTTCCATTCTGTATACCTTTTCCGTTCTCCCTAACTGCCACCTCTGCTCATGGCTTCAGCTACCCTAGAGCTGACCATCTGCTAGTCCCCTAGTGCACATTCCCACCTGCTTCTGCACGTTAGCTTCTTACTACTTCTGGACATCTCAACAGGCTAACTTGTCGTGTGTGTGTGTGCCTCCATACAAACCTAAGTCTTCCTTTACTCCATTATGCTAGAATGTTCTATTCAGTGGTCATCAGTCAGGTTCATCTGATTCTGTCATATAAACATTTCTCACATCCCTGACATTCTTGACACCTCCCCAACTATTTTTTAAAATCTTTTTTTGAAGATTTATTTATTATGTGTACAGTGTTCTGTCTGCTTGTATGCCTGCAGGCCCGAAGAGGGCACCAGATCTTATTATAGATAGTTGTGAGCCACCTTGTAGTTGCTGGGAATTGAACTCAGGACCTCCAGAAGAACAGTCAGTGCTCCTAACCTCTGAGCCATCTCTCCAGCTCTTGTAGCCAGCTACTATTATTTAGTTGAGACTCATTTTCCCATTTGGGTTATTGAAGGAAATTCAAAACTTTTTTGATATTCTTTATTTTTGACATTTTGTGCTGTCATCATTCAGATCAGAAACTTAATTCATGGGCAGGAATTTCAGGCTGTTCTTCAAAGTCTACAAGATGCTTTTCGTTATTATTATTATTATTATTATTATTATTATTATTATTATTATTTTGGAGTAAAATCAACAACTAGCAGGTACTTGGGATGTAATAGCTCTCAAAATAGAATGACTCTTTGTCACCTTTCTTTAGAACTGGATGTCCCTAACTCTTTTTAACACTCACTGCTCTGCTGTTATTTCTCCTCAAGTCAGTCTTTCGTCTGCAGTGACAAGGCTCCACTCAGATTTTTATCACATTTAAAATTAAAATTTTGGTAATGACCATTATCATTTATATTGCATTTTGATGAGTACTGTGGGGTTTTTTAGACTTTTAAAAAAATTCTTTCGCCGTTTCATAGATGTGTACAATATTTATTATCGTATCTACTCCTAATTTCCCTCTCTTAGTGTCACCCATGTCCCCCTCCCACCTTTGTACCCCTTACCCCTAAACAATCCTCTGAGTCCAGTAGGTGCTGCCAGCTGGAATGTTGACTGATGTTGTTGATGTGCTCTTGTGCAGATAACCATAGGTGCACTGACTCATGAGTGTAATAGCGATGTCATGTCCAGAAGACAGCATTTCTCAGCACTCCTCCCTGTCCTCCCAGCTCAGGCAGTCTTTCCATCTTCTCTTCTGAATTGCTTTTTTTGGAGGTCATGATAAAGATGTCCCATCTAGAGCTGATCACTCAGCAGTGATTCCCAGAACTTTGACCACTTGTGAATCTTGGCATTAATTGCTGCTATCTACTGCAGAGAGAGTAGCACTGATCTGTGGGTATAATGTCCATTTAGTACAACGGTAGTAGGTTCCTTGCCTCAGGACCTATGATCTCCTCAGCCGTGGGACTTTTTACCAGGTTTATAGTGTGAATTCCCTCTGGTGGCACAGGTTTTAAGTTTAGTCAGCAATCATTTGTTTTCTCCTATGACCTTCATGCCACTCTTGGGCCAGTGGGTGTATCTTACCTGGCTGGTTCACCATTCATGGCTTTTCTCCTCTAGCTTCTAGCACTAGGAAAGCTAGTCAGCAGGAAGCAAGTTTTCAAGTGAATAAATAACAGCTAGATTTCTCTATGACCTGTATACAAAGTGTGTTGTGTCTTTAGCAATAGGGTTCTATCCTATCTAGTTATGGTAGACAACCAGGACCAATAATAATAACCTGTGTTGTTTTGGAGGCCTCTGGCTTTCCTTTGGCCAGTATGTTATAGGGCAGTCTCCCACACCTGGCACTGAAATTTTTATTTGATACCTGTGTGTATCAATGCAAAGTAATTGTGTCCTCCCCCCCATATATGTATATGTATGCATGTATGTATGTATATATGTAATGTGTATATGTATGTATTCAATACATATATACATATAAAATTAGCTTTCATAGGAATTTTCATAGTACCTTCCAGCAGTATGAAAGCTAGCCAATAGGGATGAAGTTTCCTGGTGAGTGCCAGCTTGATTTCTCCATGTTCTCTGACTCAAGTGTCCTCAGCAGTAGGACCTTACTGTCAGATTCTTGGGTAACTAAGAACATTGGCACAATCTGTAATGATGAACACTTTTTAAAATGTTTATTTGCCATTTTTATTTCTTCTAAGACCTCTATTCAGTGCCATGATCCATTTTTTTTGAGTTGTTTGTTTTTTGATGTTGATTTTGATTTTTTTTTTGGTGTGTATATTTTAGATACTAATCCTCTGATAAATAGCTGGTGAAGATTTCTCTCATTCTGTAGGCTGTCTCTTCACTTGATTGGCAGTTGCCTTTGCTCTACAAAAGCATTTTAATATCATAGTATCCTAATTGTTGATTACTGGCCTTATTTCCTATTCCTAAAGTCCTTACCTGTGGTTGAAGTGCACTCTCTGCTTTCTTTCTCTAGCATTGTCAAGAGTTTCAGGTCTTCTGTTGAGGTCCTTGATCCCTTTGGAATTGGCTTTGTGGAAGATGAGAGTTAAGGATTTAATTTCATTCATCTACATCTCAGTTTTCTTGGCATCTTTGCCAAAAAATCAGGTGGCCGTAGCTATGTGGTCTTATATCTAGGTTCTTTTTGGGGGCAGGAGTTGTTTCGAGACAAGGATTATCTGTGTAGTTGTGGCTATCGTGGAACTCACAGATCTTCCTTGCCTCTGCTTCCCGAGTGCTGGGATTAAAGACATGGTGTCGCCATATCCACTTATGTCTAGGTTCTTTATTCTGTTCCATTGAGCCATGTGTTTGTGCTAATACCATGGCATGTCTCTGTAGTAAAACTTGAAATCAGGTATAGTAAATCGTTCAACAGCATTCTTTTTGTTCAGGATTGCTTTGACTATCCCGAGTTTCTTTTTTCATATGAATTTAAAAAGATAGGTTTTTTTTTTTTTTTTGCCCCTATTTTGGTAAATGTCACTGGAAATTTGATTAGGATTGCATTGAATCTGTAGATTGCTTTTGGTAAGATTTCACAATATTTTTACAATTTATTAGCATGAGAGGTTTTTGTTTTTTGTTTTTATGAGACAGGGCTGTAGAAGGAACTGTGGGCTTGCTTTTTGTCCTGCCTGCCTTCCACACGGCTAGCTTTACACCCAAAATAACAACAGACAAACTGTATTCTTTTAAACACTGCCTGGCCCATTAGTTCCAGCCTCTTATTGGCTAATTCTCACATCTTGATTAACTCATTTCTAATAATCTGTGTAGCACCACGAAGTGGTAGCTTACTGGGAAAGATTCAGCATGTCTGACCTGGTGGCTGGCTCCATAGCGTCTGTCTCAGAGAGGAGAGGCATGGCGACTGCCTCATTTCCCTCTTCCTCTCAGCATTCTGTTCTGTCTACTCCACCCACCTAAGGGCTGGCCTATCAAATGGCCAAGGCAGCTTCTTTATTAACCAATGAGAGTAACACATAGACAGATGACCCTCCTCCATCACAGGGTTTCTCTGTGTTGCTTTGGTTCCTGTCCTGGAACTAGCTCTTGTAGACCACGCTGGTCTTGAACTCACAGAGATCCGCCTGCCTCTGCCTCCCGAGTGCTGGGATTAAAGGCATGTGCCACCACCACCTGGCGAACATGAGAGCTTTTTATTGATTAGTGTTTTCTCAATTTCTTTTTTTAATATTTTACAGTTTTCATTTTTAGAATCTTTTGTAGTTTTGGTTAGGTTTATTCTGCAGTTTTCATTTTTGTTTTGAGGTCATTGTGAATGGGATTGTTTCCTGGATTTCTTTTTCAGTTTGTCATTGATATAGAAGGCAGCTACTGATTTTTGTGTGTTAATTTTGTGCCCTGCTATGTTGTGCAAAGTGTTAACGGTTCTAAGAGTTTTGAGTTTTTAGCGTCTCTTATGTATGGAATATGCAATATTATCTGCAAATAGAGATACTCTGATTTCTTCCTTTCTTGTCTTCATCCCTATTATTTACTTAAGACAAGAAGTCTTACTACTCTAGTTTAAACGTCCAGTACTATATTGAATGAGAGTGGAGAAAATAGACATCTATTCTATGCCTTGTTCTTGCTTTTAGTAGAAATGCTTTCGAGGTTCTCCTCCCACCCCCATTCAATGAAACATTGCAGGCTTGTAGTGTATAGCCTTTATTATGTTGAGATGTATTCCTTCTATTCTGAGTTGTAGTTTTTTTTTTTCTTCAGGAGATCCTCATCCCTCATCCCCCTGGTCTCACTGTGTAGCTCTGGCTGTCTAGGAACTCACAATGTAGAGCAGGCTGGCCTCAAAATTCACAGAGATATGCCTCCTTCTGCCTCTTCAGTGCTGGGGATTAAGGCATGTGCCACCACACCCAAGCCTTTCAAGACTTTTAATCAGATAGAATGGTTGTTGTTGTTATTGTTATGTTTTTTCCTGACTCTGTCAACATGCAGTATCTCAGATTTTAAGCGACAAAGTTTAAAAACTGTTCCTATACACTTGGAAAATGAGTCTACAGCAAACAAATTATATTGCAGGTATGTTCTCAGTTTATAGATTAATACATTGAAAAGACAAGACACAACAGGGATGGCAGCATTTGTTTTTAATCCTTACCCCTCTGGAAGCCAAGGGAGGAAGATCAGGAGTTCAAAGCCAATGCTGGCTACGTTGGTAGTTTGAGGGCCATCTGAGCTGTGTCAGACCCTGTATCAAAACCAAACATACAACTACAAAGTGAAAGTCATGGCTTTGGAGTGTTTTGTTTTTACTTTTGGTCTTGGAACATAAATTCACCTTCTGGAAGAATCTTTATATAGTTTTTAAAATAACTTTGTGGCTTAAATTCTTACTTTCCTTCTATTTGAACAACTTGGGTTTGTAGCCGTTTCAGAGTATCTTAGACATTAAAGTGTGATCCCTGGACCAGATGTATGTATTAGCATCAGAATTTGAACATATTCTCTCAGGCCTCACTTCAGATTGACAAAGTCAGGAACTCTGGGGTTGGAGTCAGCAGTCTGTTTTAGTAAGCTCTCCAAATGATTTTGATACATGAAAAAGTCCAAGAATCACTGCTCTCCAGTTTTATCATCTAAGGAAATTTTGCCTTTGATCTATAGCAACAAAATTTCTGTTTAGAAAAAAGTTCAGTAGCTGAAGGAGAACTACTGTCACCTAACAGCCTAAAAGGTGAATAAGAAATTTTCCACTGTACAATGTAATTGAGTGCTGAATGTTTTAAAAAACAGAGAAAGCTGGTTGATGGTGGCAAAGGCCTTTAATCTCAGCTTTCCAGGGAGGCAAAGGCAGCTGGATCTCTGAGAAGGCTGGCCTGGTCTACAATGTACGTTCCAGGACAGCCAAGACTACACAGAAAAACCCCATCTCCAAAAAGCAAACAGAAACCACTCCCGTCTCTCTCCTCTTGAGCCTCCCTACTCACGCACAGGTTTGCTACTTTTTTGAACTAAAGTTTTTCCTAGATTATCTGATCAGTTTGAACAGCTGGTGTTATGCTCATGGGATTTGTTGTGATGGCAGAATGAGATGAATTGTGTGGTGTTGGATTTTTTTTTTTTGTTTTGTTTTGTGTTTGAGGCATGGTCTCTGTAGCTCCAGCTGGCCTCATAGCACTCCTCCTACCTCAGTCATCAGAATTCTAAGTGTGAACCATCAGATCCATCACAAACTGTATCTTTATGATTTAATACTGATTGTAAGTTGTCAGAGACGTTGAACTTGTTATCAGAAGTTAACACTGTAGAAAGTTATGCCTCACAGAAAAAGTAGTGGAGATGAGCTTTTTTAAATTTCTCATAGTTTCTGAGAATGGTTTGTTTAATTTACGGATAAATTATTTGGTGCTATTTGTTAAAGCATGATGAAGACTTTGTTTAGACAGTAAATATAGGGACAGCTTCAGTGGTACTTTACAGTAGAGGGTTAGGTTCCACCCTGAATACAGCACAGCAAGTTGGAATTTATAGCTAAGGAGAATGATGGGGGTCAGTGATCAGTGGGGGATTCAGAACAAACCAACCTAACAGGATTCTTTTTTTTAAAACAGTTTCTAACTATGTAGCCCTGGCTGTCCTGGAACACATTATATATGCAAACTGGCCTTAAAACTCAAAGAGATCCTCCTGCCTATGACTGCAAGTAGTGGAATTAAAGTAGTGCCCCCTTGCCTGGTTTTGAACAGAATTCTCATGAAGATAGACTAGAGTGATCAGACCTTACCTGAGGCCTGGTAGAGGATGCCTGATCATGTTGAGGGTTGGCAGATACTGAAGACAGGTGCATTGTTGCTGTTGTTGTTAAACTGACAGCAGAATTCTTTGCTAAAAGTGAATCTTGCAAGGTTGTACATAGATAATCCTAAAAGAATCAGAAGCATGACTTAATGTTAGTCATGCAAAAAATTATCAAGTTGGTATATTCAACCTTTGTAGCATATCATTCACATTTTGTTTTCAATAAAACCTAGCCATAGGATCAGCTGAAATTTATTTCTAAAATGCTCTTCATCTACAACTTTTTCCCTTTGTTTTTAAATTGCTTCTGTTCTCAAAGAGTACCATTTTGTTGGTCTTTTGGGATTAAAAAAAGCTTTTAAAATAAGCATTTGCATATATATGAGAGGGTTTATTTTTTGAGCCAAACCTTTCATTATGCACATTCTTTGGCTTATAAACAGATCAGAAAACAAGCTTTGCTGGGCTCAAGTACCCCAGCAGCTTGAGAGTTATTTGTGGAATTAAAAAATGAATCACCTTCCTGCCAGGTGGCCCACCACTATAATCCCCCACTCAGGAGGCTGAGGCAATAGGATGGTGAGGTCAAGGCCAGCCTGGGCTACATAAACAAAACCTCCCAATAAAGTGGGTTACTTAAAGTTTCCAAGGTGAAAAATAGCTTGACAAATGCTTGTGGATGCTTCATTTCCCCACATGAACTTGTTAGTTTCATAAGGGGAATATGTGTTGTCTCTCTCTCTCTTTTTTTTGTTTGTTTTCTGTGTTTCTGAGGCAGGGTTTTATTTGTAGTCTGGACTGGACTAGAATGTTGTACTAACTCTGCTCTTACTGGATTTCCCCCATTGTTCATAATCTTTCAGGTTCAGTGGCTTATATCTCTTAGCAGCTGCCAATTTCTTGTATCAACATTCCTGTGTCTATTGTTACCACTGTATCAAGTCTAGTTTGCTCTAAGAATAGGAAGGATTGAAGAATTCTCTTACTTTACATTGTCCTGTTTACATTGCCACAGTGGTCCTCATTTTATTTGAAAAGTTAGTTACTTTTTTAAAATGTTGAATTCTAAGTTAAATTTATCGTGTTTGTGATGTTCTGTTTCCCAGGTTGTTGTAAAAATAATGCTGAAGGTTGCTGTATGCGGTCTGTTCAGCATTTATTTCTTTGGAGGCTTACAATAATAGGTAACATTATTGAGTGCTTAGTATGTGTCCTGTGCTGTTTGTTGTAAGCTGTGTTGTTTTATTTAATCCTCACAATAACCCTCCAAGGAAATTGCTATTATTAGCTCCTTTTTACAGATTAAGCAGATGAAGCTCAGAGAGGTTAGGCCACTTACCTAAGGTAAGACAGTTAGTAACAGGACCTCATGTGAACCCAGGCATTTTATTTGTTAAATTTAATCACTAAATTATGCAGATTTATTATCTTTTGGGATCAACTAGATTTCCCAATTTTTCCAAATCAGAAAAGCTAGTTAATTTATGCTAGCCGAAGTCCTGTTGCTATTTTGGATGGTATAATTTTAGAATCAAAGGTAGGCTTTGGCTTATAATGATCTTAATACACTTTTGACATGTTTGCTTGATTGAAAGGCACAGGCTTGAATTTGGAAAATGCTTTATGATGACTGCCATCTCTACCTAGTGCTAATGATCAGGATAATCCAAGAGTTCACCAGCATTCCCTCCTTCCCCAACAGAAAATGAGGTTGTCCTATTTGAGGACTTCAGGACTGCCTTAGCCTTGGTTGGAATACGTGGAATGAGTGCCTGTGGACTTTTGACCAGTTTGGTGTTAAGTGATAGTGATGCATGGTCTGCTTAATTAACAGTAAAGATAGGTCTGTGACATTTTTACGGCAATCCATGCAGATTTGAAATACTCATTCCCTGTAACCACATTGAGCTATCAGTAGTTCCTGCTCAGTATTTTTGAGGTAGGTGATTTGAATTTGTCTGTGTATGAGAGAGAAGAGAATAGACAGTTTCTTGAATCTTTTTGCCATCTTTTTTTTATTTTAAGATATGAAGGAGAGAACAGCATATCCCTCCCTCCCTTGTTCCCTCCCTCTCCTCCCTCCCTCCCTCCCTCTTTTCCT
This sequence comes from Chionomys nivalis, assembly GCF_950005125.1. NCBI lineage: Eukaryota > Metazoa > Chordata > Mammalia > Rodentia > Cricetidae > Chionomys > Chionomys nivalis. Next base: position 57,713,375 of record NC_080089.1, read on the forward strand.
CCCTCTCTATCTCCCTTCTTCCCCACCCCATTTTTTGATAGTGTCAAGTATAGGCAAGATTTAAAGGCCTGACCATGGCAGTAGTCAGTTAATGTTACTTGTACCTTGGTTGCCTTGAAGGCAAGTGAGAATTTGGTGTTAAAAATTCCTTTTTCTTTTTTAAGGTGTATGTGGAGATAATTTTCTTGAGGTTGGGTTCAGCTTGGGTCTTCTGTGTTCCATTTCTCTTTGCACTCTGTTCATATCTACATATCCAGTTTTTCCTGAGCTGAAGAGCTCCTCTTTTTCCCTGCTGCTAGCCCCAGCTGTCATTTCCTTCCCATCCCCCAACCTCAGCTATGCAATTTTTCATTACACTTCTCTGGGTTTTGCTGCCTCCATTTCACCCCACTTTAACACCAGCTTCTACTCCCTCCTTTCCTCCCTAAAATATCTGTATCATTGTTCAGATCACTGCTTTTGGTGGTTCCTAACTTCAGGCAGTTGTGTACTTCCATGTTGAGGGCAATTTGTTTGAAAGCCCTTGGTGATGAAAGGCAGGGCAGTGAGTCAGTTTCTGAGCTGCTTCTGAAGGCTAGTTCTTCTGAATTGGAGCTAATTTTGGATTGATGATGAGAAGTAGATGATTGCTAATAACTTTCCCTTGCTAATTATGATTTATTTCCCAGTGCTGTACAGAGAAGTTCTTCTTTTCCCATTTGGAGAAGAAATAGACATGCTTTTTTTGAGAAGTATTCAGCCATCAAGGAATATTGTGGTTTCTGTAGAGGCAGTACTGTTTGTGGGAAGGAGCCTTGGATTCAGAATTAACGACACTTGAGTCCTAGGTACACTCAGGCTTAGCCACTAAAGTGGTATTGGTTAAGTCATTCTAGTGGAGGCTGTCTAGTGTTTTTTGTTCAAGAATAAACCAACTAATTTACTAAATTAAATGATAAAGTATATCTTTAATTTACTTTTAAATGATTACGAAAACTTGTCTAACCTTGTAAGACACATTGACTGCATTTATGGACAGTGTTTAGATACCATGCTTTGACTTCGGACATACCTGGGTTCTGTGTTAGACTCTCATGATGATGGGCAAAATATCCTTCCCCCACTCTTTCAGTGCAAGGGATTCAAACCCAAATAAGAGCTTAGGCAAGCACTCTTAGCACTGAACTACACCTCCAGCTTTGTAACATTTAGCATTTTTGGACCATAGTTCAGTCTTTAAGGGTTTCAACAGTACCTATCTTATAAAGCAGAAAAGTTGGGTGTGGTGGTGAATGACTTTAATACCAGCATTCAGGAGTCAGAGGGGGACTGATTCTTAGTTTGAGGTCAGCCTGATCTACAGAGTAAGTACCAGGACAGCCAGGGCTAGACAGAGAAACCCTGTCTCCAAAACCAAACAAACAAAAGGCAGTATTGGGAATAATGTAGAGTGCCTGCAATATAACACATACTTAGGAAATGTTGCCTTGGATCAGGAAGGAGCTCATGAGCCTCCATCCTTTACTAAGGAGTTATTTAAAGTTAATGGCTTCTGGAGGAGAGAAAACTCTTTGGTTTTTTGTTTATTTAAGAGTATGGCCCCTTGGGGCTGGAGAGATGGCTCAGAGGTTAAGAGCACTGGCTGCTCTTCCAAAGGTCCTGAGTTCAATTTCCAGCAACCACATGGTGGCTTACAACCATCTGTAATGAGATCTGGTGCCCTCTTCCAGCCTGTAGGTACACAGAATGCTGTATACATAATAAATAAAATCTTAAAAAAAAAAAGAAAAAAGAGTATGGCCCCTTGGCCAGGCAGTGGTGGCGCATGCCTTTAATCCTAGCACTCGAGAGGCAGAGGTAGGCAGATCTCTGAGAGTTTGAGGCCAGCCTGGTCTACAAGAGCTAGTTCCGGGACAGGCTTCAAAGCTACAGAGAAACCCTGTCTTGAAAAAAAAAAAAAAAAAAAAAAAAAAAAAAAAATGACCCCTTGCTAGATAGACCACACTCCAATAGATGGTCCCACATCCATAGGCATCTCAAGGTGGACTGGGGGGCATTTTGAAAGAGGCAAGGGGTGAGTACTGGAGAGATGATTCAGCAGTTGAGAACACTGGCTATTCTAGATGACACAGGTTCAATTCCCAGCACCCACATGGCAGCTCACAACTCTCTGTAGCTCCAGATCTAGGGTTTCTGACACCCTCACACAGAAATACATGCAGGCAAAATACCAGTGGACATAAAATAAAAATAAATTGTATTATTAAAAAGAAAAAAGAGGTAGGACTGAACCTGGGAGATTAAGGGAATATAGTGAGGAGAGAGTAAATATGATTAAAATTTTCAAAGAACTAAGAATATATTAAGGAAAGAAAATATTGCCTATTAATATTTATTAATAATAGTGGCTTTAGAATGTAGAAGGTTATCCCTTGTTTGTGTTGTCGCTGTAAGACTGACAGTAGAGTAGACCATAGAGTTTTCTAACCGACTCAGAGGAAAGTAGAGGAACACACAGAAGAAGTGAGGAAGGGCTTAAAGAGATGAGCACAGCAGTTTCTTTTGGGGAAGGTGGAGAAGAAGGTCAGGTGATGTTTCTTCCCTGCTCTAGGGGGATCTCAGGTTTTTTCCCTAATATTTAACCCCTGTACTTTATTTTTCAATAAAAGCACAAAAGAAGCCCTTATATAAATCCCTTGTCTGTTTAAAGATAGTTTCATTCTTTTTTGTTGTTGTTTGTTTTTTCGAGACAGGGTTTCTCTGCAGCTTTGGAGCCTGTCCTGGAACTCGCTCTGTAGACCAGGCTGGCCTGGAACTCACAGAGATCTGCCTGCCTCTGCCTCCCGAGTGCTGGGATTAAAGGCGTGTACCACCACCGTCTGGCTTCATTCTTTATTTAAAGGACTTATTTTATGTATATGGTTTTGCCTGCATGTCTGTACAATACGTGAACGTGCCATTACTGATAAGGCTAGAAGAGGGAGTCTGATTCCCTGGATTTTCTGGAACTAGACCCATTTGGTTTTGGAAACCAAACCCAGGTCCCCTGCAAGAGCAACAAATACTATTAACCACAAAGCCCTATTTCTAGCTCCTTCAATTTTGTCTATAAAAATTTGCATTTTATGATCTACCAATTCAAATAATAAATTAGACTTGAGCTTAATGATATGGGTAGACACTTTTTTTTTTTTTTTTTTTGGAGATGGGGTTTCTCTGTGTAGCTCTGACAGTCCTGGAACTTGTTCTGTAGACCAAATTGGCTTCAAACTGAGATCTGCCTGCCTCTGCCTTCTAAGTGTTGAGATTCAGATTATGTGCCACAAAGCCTTGTCTAAACCTGACCTACAAGTAGGCATTTGAACTGGATTAGATTAACATTTTTTTCCCTTCTCAGTAGGAAGTCTTGCTTGGGGGTGACAGGACCAGGCTGAGTAATCTGCTTTGTTTTCTGCAGTGGGAATCATGTTTACATCCTTTTCTCGATAGCTTTGAATTGTGTGCTATTGAGATTTGGGGTTACACTGGAATTTCATGGACTCTGTTGGTTTGGATCATCTTTTTTATATTAGCTTGGTCAACGGATTGTTAAGCAGGTTTTAGTTCAGTATCTTTGTGCTATTCAGAAGAAAGTAGAAAATATGCAAGTCCGCTAATAGTTTCTAGGACATTATGGAGTACATAAATACAGCATTTGAGGGATGTAAGAGCTCTACCTTCATGGACAGTACCAGAGTAAGATGTGATTTATTAAGTTGTCAGAATTATAAGTAAAACAATCTTCACAGTTTTTCAAGAATTTACTAATAACTAGTTTTCACTGGGGATTACACTGATAGTAAAAACATCTTCCATAATCTCTCCCTTCTATTTGTAGGTGTTGACTTTTTGACAGTTGGCAGCAGTTTATGAGGCGACTGAGATCAGTATTTTATCTAGCAGCAAGCTCAGCTCTATATAGAACCTTTGGGGCTCTTTTCTATATTTATTAAACAACTTCTGCATCTGAGATTGACATTTGTTTGGCCTGTTGGGTCTTGTATTAGATAGTTTCTTACAAGAAATCCTAGATACAAAGGGGAAGTTTCAAATAGCATATTCAAAGTATAACATACGGTGTAACCTGTTGATTATTGTATTTCTCTACTATTCACTCTGAAAGCTAGTTGAAAGGCTAGAATGAATTTATAGTCTTGACGTATACTTGAATATGACAGTCAGCACCTCCATAGTATTCTTAGATCCATAGAGTAGGTTTCATTTCCAAAGACAGATACTGCCGTGGGTTATACACAGGAATATTTCTACTTACTAACCTCCATTTTCAGTTAGCTAATTATATCCTTGGCTTCTAGACTATAGAAAAACTTGAATTTTCATTCTCCCTGTCCTCTGGAGTGTTCTTAAGTCTAATATTGGCAGATTCTAACCTGGTAATTTATGAGCCAAGCCACTCAGAATGCCTTCCTCTGAATTCTTGACTTACACCTTAGGGCATTGCCTAATAGGTAGAAATTTGAACAAACCTGGGTAGTGAATGAGTGAGTGCATGGTTGCAGTGTGGTTTCTTTCCTACAATAGGCTCTACTCCAAGTTTTAAAATAAGCCTGGGTGATGATAATAATTTAAAAACTATAGTAACAACAGCTCCTTCTGCCGTTACTACCTTGCCTTATAGACAGCAGGTTATGGACAGGTAGACGTAGGCATCAGCTTTAGCTGAGCAGTGCCTCGAATGCAAGTTGAAGCATATAACCTTTACCCTACAGTTCTCAAACTTTTTGAAATGACTGTTAGCAGCCAGACAAATACCCTTTGTAGCGGACCCTTTCAAGAACCACAAGTATTTCAAAGACTGACTGTTTAGGTGATGTTACTAGTAGAATTTACAGGGTCATGAAGAGCATTGTCCCTCTCTTCACTGGCATTGATTGGGTTGCCATTAGTGTTGTTCAGCTCCTGAGCTGAGCGCAATAGTTGTTACTTTGATGTCCTGTTCCTGAGGGTCTGTATTCAGATAGGTGAAATAGACGACTGGGCTGTCTGTTTGCTGTGGGCCGAGGAATGATTAAGAGATGGGAAAAGACTAAATTAAGGATAGTATCCTGCTTGTGAGAATTTTACTGCCCTTCAGCTGAAATTTGGACTCCGAATAACAAGAGAAGGTACCAGCACATTAATTAACACTTCTTCTTGAGACCTCGGAAAGATACTGGATCTCTAATGAAATGTTTACTCATTCAAAAAGATCCTGACTTGGCATAAAAACCCATTGCCACTTCCTGTTATCTTCCATCATTTGCCTGAGTTTGGAAAGGTAATGGTTTTGTGCTCTATGGAAGGATGCTCTTTCCAAGACCTAAGGCTTTCTCATTCCTACCAGCTGGGCCCATTGCTAAAATGCTTTCCAGTGGGCTTGCTTCTGCCTGGCCAGCACCTGGGCTGCCCCAGCTTGTAATTGGCCTGCCTTTGCTTCATAAGCTTCCAGGGTGGTTCTTCTTCTAAAAGCTTGTATGAATTGCTATTACTGTCTTCTTTATAGTTTAAAAATGAATCCTTTTTTTTGTTCTCTGCAACTCATTTGCTTTTTTCTTTTCTTTTCTTTCCTTTAAATTATTAACACCTGTTGATTCTTTTGTTTTTTTTTTCTGGTTGGCCTGTCACTTCATTCCTGCTCCCCCTCCCTCTAGCTGGGTTTGTCAAGTCGCCCATGTCAGAAACTAAGCTCACGGGGGACGCCTTTGAGCTGTACTGTGACGTGGTCGGGAGCCCCACGCCAGAGATCCAGTGGTGGTACGCAGAAGTCAACCGGGCAGAGTCTTTCAGACAGCTGTGGGACGGTGCTCGGAAGCGCCGTGTCACCGTAAACACCGCCTACGGGTCAAACGGCGTGAGTGTGCTGAGAATAACCCGGCTCACCTTGGAGGACTCTGGGACTTACGAGTGCAGGGCCAGCAACGACCCCAAGAGGAATGACTTGAGGCAAAACCCTTCCATAACATGGATTCGAGCCCAGGCCACCATAAGCGTCCTTCAGAGTGAGTCCAGCACCCTACAGTAGTAGTACTGTAGTCTTTAGAGGTGGCCCAATGACCCTTCCCTTCTGCTTCCTTTCCCTCTATCCCAGTATGATCGCTAACCCTACCCCTTGTCTTTGTTTTTTCAAATCCACGACCCTTCTGGTTGTAGTGTATGAAAACATTTGTGGCAATTTTTTTTTTTTTTTTTTTGATTTGCCGTCCTTTCTACTTCCCTTATCCCCCAACCCTTCTCTGTGTCTTTCTCCTCAGGAACAAAGAACTTGAGGAAATCCTGACTATCCAAAGTCAGCTGCGCTGGGAAGAGGTGGGGAGGGAGAACTGGGGAAGCAAACTTTTTTTTAAAGCATAAATGCCAGGCAGTCAAATGAGGATAGTGTTGAAACTGTTTCTTTCCCTCCTCTTTAATTTTGTAGTAGGTTTCCTGCTATCCTTTTGCTGATTGCTTTTCTGGTGCCTTTCTCTTTTTGTTTCTTTCCCCACTCTAACTACTTTTTATTTCCCCTGTTCATTTGTTGGAAGTTCTCTGAATAGCTAGCTGCCTTCACCTCTATGGTTTTAAGTTTGTGTCTGCCCAGCTTTTTGCCTCCCTGTGACTTGGTGTTATCCTGTTCTGTTGATGGGAATGTTGCCATGGTGCAGTGTAGTGGTATGTGTTTTGTTGGGTGGCATGTAAGCTTGGATATTCCATAGCTCCAGCTCTTTTTCTTTTCTAAAGCAGTGGCATGTGCTTCTCTGACAGCAGCCCTCAATGCAACAGCACAGTTCTTACTGAGACTGTTTTCTTTAAAGTAGCTGCCTGAGATTCTCTCCCTTAGTCTTGCTCTCAGGAGGTAGGTGGTCTGAAGCTGCAAACTACATTGTTTTTTAAAACTATCACACTGTCTTGAAAATCAGAATTCCATCTGATTCCTGTTCACAGACAGCTTGACTCTGATATTTGCAAAAAATTCCTTTATCCTATAAACCCTAAGATAGTTTGAAAAAACATTCTCACTGTCTAGAAAGAAAGAAGAAAGAAAAGGAAGGAAGGAAGGAGAAAGAAAAAAGATAAAAAGAAAGGAGAAAGAAAGACCTACCTTAAATCTCAACAACAATCCTCTTGAGTCCTTTGTCTGTTGTACAAGTTAGGTTTGGGTGACCAGTTCTCTTTCTGAAACCTGCATGGCAGGAAACAGACCCCACCACAAAATCAGTGCTCTCTCCAGGAAGGGTTCTAGTCCTGCATTTGGCTTGTTTATGATTGAGGGGCATTCTCAGTTTCTTGGAAGGGCCTCGTATGAGTGGCTCAGTGAGAGACCTATAGCCATTTTTAGTATGAAGAACTGACTTATTTAGAGAGAATGAAGTTCAGTATTTTTTTGTGAACAATTTGGTGATAACAGCAATAGGAGAGGGACTCTGAATATATATTATATATTATATATATTAATGGGAAAATAGCAAATTAGTATCTGTTTTGTATCCACTTGGAAAACAGGGAGATGGGTGTGAAAGGGAGACAGAGAAGCTATTGCACTTACCACTGCTGAATCAGAGAACCTGCTTCTGTGATGGGGAAAAGAAAACCTGTCTGTGAAAATGGGAAATATTAACCCAGCAATTTTTCTTATTCTTTTTTTTTTTAAACAATTTTTCCCCTTGCACGCATCCTTCTCCTGCTCCCGTGCTCCTTTCCTTAAACAAAAAGCCGAATTATCCAAATGGCCACAAAGGTTTGTAGATTATAGTCATAGACTGGATATTTGGTAGTTTTACTTCCACTAACCTTAACTTGTAGCTAAAAAGACCATGTCGAGGGGGTATAAAAATAGGTCTTTGGGGTTACCTATGTATTAGTTCCTTAGAGTAGTACTTCCCCAATTTACTTACAAATAAGTTTATTAACTTATGGGTTACATAAGTTGAGCTACAACCTGCCTAGCTAATCTCTTCCTGAATATCCACATTAGTTGATTAACACAAATTAGCTATAACATCACGAATTTAACTTTAATTGAATTGTTTTGTAATTTTAGGCCTCCCTAGAAACATTGCTTCCACAGGGAGATTGGACTCTTCTAAGAATGGTATACCGGCTGTACTTTTTCCAAAGGTCTTTGAATAATGTAAACCAGAAGAGAAATGGGTCCAGTTTTTAGGCTTTCTTTGCCATATGTTCTTTACATACACATGGTGACTAGGATAAGGGTCCTACCTGACACTTCTAAAATAGGAGTCAGTGACAGGTAAAAATATTTGAATTTCTAAATGTTCATCTCTTTTGGACTTTTCACTGGGTAGCACTGGGCCACAGAAATAAGTGTCTCACCTTCATGTTGGTGTAGAATATAAATGGAGTACTGCAGCCAAGAAACTCAGCAACCAGAGGAGTCAGGTCACCCCACCTACAATCCTCCTCTGATACATAATCATATTTAAAGCTAATCAACTTGCTCCTAGCTGACTCTCTCCTGGATCCTTAACATTTAAGGGAAAAAGTACTTTCTTTTGCCTTCTAAGATTTCTTGGCAGAAAGTCTACCAGATTGCTTTCATCACCTTCTTAATCTCCCTGAGCTGCAATGATCATTTGCATCGTCACAGGTAAGAGTAGCATTTACTTTGCCTCCTCGTATGTAAACATCTGAAAACTCTTGGCCTCATTCTCAGAGTTCCCCCTTTCTCAGTGCAATCTGAGAGGAAGAACCCGGAGATTCCCAAGTGGGACAGAAAGTGAAATTGGACAATAAAAATTTAGTGAAAACTTAAGTGTGTTTGAGTTTAATGTTGCTTTTGATACATATACATATATATTTAATTTCTCTTCTGTGGAGTACTGGTTCTAGCTTTTTCTCTTCCGTTTTGCTTGGTTTTAATTTTTCTTGGAATTGTGATGCTTTCTGCTGATGGTGTATGTGCGCCTTCCATTGCAGGGTTTGCAGCTGTTCTGCTCAGTTTATTAAAGCCCAGGGAATTGGCTTCTGTCCAGTGTGTCTTGAAACCATGGGACACCACTGCGCTAACGTGTTTACATGCATCTGCTTTTGTCTTAGTGGCTGCTATGCCTCCATTATTTGTATATAGAGACCTTGTTTGGTGTTACTAAATAGGACCAGTACTGAATGGAAGATAACCGTTATCCTTTTATCAGAATTGGAAATAAGTTAGAACCTGTTTGTTAACTGAGGCACTTTCAAGATTTGCTTTATCATACGATTATAAAAGATACTAACATTATAAGCAGAAATGTTACATGGGTTAGGAAGTCATTAAGGCATTACATTTTCCAAGTATCTTGTAACTTCTCCATCTTCTTTTCTCCTCTCAACTATAAAAAGAAGCAGTTTCAAAAGAGGGAGACAGTTTTGTCCTCAAGACTTAGAACCATTCTTTATAAAATGATGAGGGGAACTGCTGTTGAAATATATATTAGAAGTAGCCAGATACAAGGAAGTGGGAAATCAGCCATGGGTGTTTGAGAAAGGGGTGTTGGGAAGAGACAAATACTTCTTAATGTGAATGGGGAAAGGTGATTGGTTGAGACTTCACCTGAAAGAAAATGTTTGATCCAAAATAGCAAAAAAGTTGGACCTGGGAAAAGATAAACACAAACACTATAGTCCTGATTATAATATGGAAATAAAAAATTAAAAGTTCTTTCAAGATAAGCCTTCCAGAGATGATTCAAAGTGATTATAAATTTTCTGCTTAATCGGTTCTATTTAACGAATTGAAGGTTATTTTTATAGACAAAGTGTTAGCTTAAGTTATCCAAGCCCAGAATAAAACCATAAAGAAAAAAGTCTTTATTTTGTGTTTAGGTGAAGGTTTTGAGGGTCTAGGTGTGGTGTTCAGAGTTGGGGGCAGGATAGGAAACTCAGTCAGATGTATTTTATAGGGACATTTTTGCCACTGATAGTAATTATGGCCTTGTACAAGTCATTTTACTTTTTCTAGCCCATTAAAGAGAGGAGTAAAGTCTAAGGGCTTGCAGTTCTAAGTTTTTAGGAGCTCATATGCCAAGACATACTGCACTGTAGTATAATTGTGTTGTCTTGCAGTGAGTGTGTGTTAAAGTACAATTCTGAAAAGGTTGTTTTGGGAATAAATATGGGCTGGAGAAAGAGTCAGTGGTTCTTTAAGAAGTTACCCTCTGCAAAATTTGAAAGAGTATAAGAGACTTACAAATGGGACGTTTACTTTTAAATCTAGTACCTTTCCTATATGAAGGCCATGGTTGGTTTGCTCTAGGTTAACAGCTTCCAATGTGGGAATAATCATACATGTGTTATGTGTTGCTGTTGCAAGGCCAGTAACTTAGTAAGGAATCTATCACGTAAATGACACACTGCCTTTGCATTCAGAACTGCAAGGTAGAGCTCCATTTTTTTTTTATAGATGCTGAATTGGCTGGTGGTCCTTACTTCATAAAATTGTGGTATTCAGAAACTAAGTGGATTGTTACCAGTGCAAGCACATGTAATATTCTCATTCTTTCACGTCTAGGCCAGCTGGTCTTCAGGCTGTTGTCTGCGCTAGTGGTCATTTGCTTATGATCATTGTTTTTCCTTTTTTAACTTCCTCCAAAGTGGTAAAGTGAAAGTCCTAATGTAGTCTTGTCTGCCTTCCCTCTTTTTCTAGTCTCCCCGTCCTACCCCATTCAACTCTCAGGCCAGGGCTGCAAACAATGAAAAGCTATGGCACTCTGTCATTGTGTACTCTAATTACAGAGCCAAGAATTGTCACCAGTGAAGAGGTCATTATTCGAGAAACCCTCCTTCCTGTTACCCTGCAGTGTAACCTCACCTCCAGCTCTCACACCCTTATGCACAGCTACTGGACAAAGAATGGAGTAGAACTCACTGCCACACGTAAGAATGTCAGCAACATGGAATACAGGTGAGAGGGACTAACATTCTTAAGAAGGGAGAGAGTATGGATAAGATTACTTGTTCATAAACCTTGATCATTAGTAGTTTACATTTATATGATATAATTATGAGTGAAAATGCTACTTAAAAGATAATTTTTGGGGCTGGAGAGATGGCTCAGTGGTTAAGAGCATTGCCTGCTCTTCCAAAGGTCCTGAGTTCAATTCCCAGCAACCACATGGTGGCTCACAACCATCTGTGATGAGGTCTGGTGCCCTCTTCTGGCCTTCAGGCATACACGTAGAAAGAATATTGTATACATAATAAATAAATAAATATTTTTTTAAAAAAAAAGATGATTTTTGGAATTGGTGAGATGACTCAGCAGTTAAGGGAATTTGCTACCAGACCTGATAACCAGAGTGTAGTCTCTGAAATCCACGTGGTGGAAGGAAGAACCAACTCTGGCAAGTTGTCTCTCTCTCTCTGTGTGTGTGTGTACGCTTGTGTGTATATACTAAACAATTTTTTTTTTAAAGATGTGGGTGTAATCCTAACACTTGGGTGGCAGAGGCAGGCAGATCTTTGTGAGTTCAAAGCCAGCCTAGTTTCCATAATGAGTTTCCGGACAGCCAGAACTGTGTAGAGAAACCCTGTCTCCAAAAAACAACTGAAAAGGGTGAAATGGGGTGGGACAGAGAGAAAGGCAGACACATTGTGAATTATTTTATTACAGTGAGTTGAGCTGGTTCCTAAACCAGACCTCTGCCTCTGTAATGATGTGTTTCCATGCTTCTCTTAAAGGCCTTTCTATGTGTCTTAGCCTCATTAGGAATTTTACGTGTACATGTTGAAGAGATGAATTTGAGAATATTTCTATAAAAATTTCAGTATGATCTTATTTATTTCAGTGGACTAAACTCTTTTCCAAATTATGTACTTTGACAAGATGCATTTGGCCTTCTCCTGATTTTATGTATGTATGTGTGTGTGTATGTATGTGTGTATGTATGTATGTATGTATGTATTTTTTGAGACAGGGTCTCTTTATGTGGTCTTGGCTGTCTTGTGTAGGAGAAGGCCACTTATTCGTCCTGGCCTCCCAGAACCGAAATAATCACACAGAAACTGTATTAATTAAACCACTGCTTGGTCCATTAGCTCTAGCTTCTTATTGACTAACTCTTATATTAATTTAATTCATTTCTGTTAATCTGTATATAGCCACGTGGCAGTGGCTTACTGGCAAAGATTTGGCATGTCTGACTGGCCGCTCCATGGTGTCTACCTCTGCCTCTTCTTCCCAGCATTACATTTAGTTTTCCCTGTCTAGCTCTGTTCCCCTATAGCTCTGCTATAGGCCCAAAGCAATTCCTTTATTAACCAATGAAAGCAACACATAGACAGAAGGACCTCCAGTCTTGGTCTTCTCTATGTACAGGCTGGCCTCCAACTCACAGAGCTCCTCCTGCCTCTGCCTCCTGAGTACTGTGATCAAAGGCATGTACCACTGTACTCAGCGTTGGCCCTCTCCTGGATAGTCTAGTCTGGTAAGACATAGGAATCTGTCAGAGATTTCTAAATGATTCTAGTGGGCAATCATGTTGAGGGCCATAGATGGTCCTCTCACTATGATAATTAAGAAACTGAAACTGAGAACAGGGAATTATTTGCTCAAGGAGTCAGTATTAGTTGAGTCTTAGTTAGAATACAGGCCCCTCGACCTACTTCAGTAGTTTGAGAAGCAAAGTCACCTTTGAAACTCAACTCTTGGAACAGGGGATCTTTCCTGTGGATAGATGTTCTAGTGAATTGTCTTCCAAGAATAATGGCACCATAACCTAATCAGGACCAGTCAATAAAGTTATCTTGGTGAGGGTGGTAGCGTAGAGATACCCTTTGAATAAAGGCTTTTGCTGGTCTTAGTTACCTGGAATGCCAGTGATTTGGTGTTTTTTAGAGTGTTGAGAACACTTGGTAACTCATCCTTTAGGAAAGTTTGTTTGCAAAGTGATCTGGAAAAGGATCAGCTAATCTTGCTTGGCAAGATGACACTATATAAAGAAATAATACCGAAGGGAGACCGGGAAAGGCTGTGGACTTAGCAGCAAGGACATTCTGCAGTATTTCACATCACTTAGATTTTCATGACCTTTGTTTAATTGATCTACATGAGTTTGTAGGTCCTCATTCCTTTTTCAGAAGGGAAAACTGAGGCTCAGAGAGTAGTAGGTCTTGGCTGCCTTTTAGGTCAAGTATTATAATTTATATATTTCAGTACCAATGTTAGATTCCACATCTACTTTGAATTGTTTCTGGAGTACTTTCCTCCCCAACTGTACCATACACTTAATTATTGTTGATCGCTTTTTGTTCTTTACTCTTTGTTCTCTTTAGGGGGGCCTGCCACCCAGCTCCCAGATAATACACACGAAGGCTTATTTTTAGTTATGAATCCCTAGTTTTAGCTTGACTTGATTCTTGCCAGCTTTTCTTAACTTAAATGATTACCTTTTGCCTCTGGACTTTTTTCTTTTCTTACTTATGTTTACCTTATTTTCACTCTTACCCCCTGACTTCTCTCTTTGTTCTCCCGTTGCTTCCCTCTTCCTTGTTTCTCCTCCTATTTATACTCTGCCTACCAGCCCCATCTACCCTTGCTCCTGCCTCACTGTTGGCTGTTCGGCTTTTTATCATGTGTTTTAGACAGGAAAAGAATCACAGCTTCACAGAGTTAAACAAATACAGCATAAACAAAAGCAAAACGTCTTTACATCATTAAACAAATATTCCACAGCATAAACAAAATTAACACAGCATACAATAAATAATATTCTCCAACGCTTAGTGGCAGCTTAATCTGTCTCCACTGTGGTTTCTTCTGATGCTAATTGAGAATTTAGCTTTGACTGAATTTTCTTAGTTTGGAAAGTGTTAACCATTTGGAGTTGTTGGTTGGTATTTACTTCATACCTCCTTCAAGGAAGCAGGTATCAGTAATCTTTCCCTGGGTATTGTGTTACCCATAGAGCTGTCAGCTGTTAAGTAAATGACGTTTCTACTTGACTTTGTTTTTTGTTGTTGTTGTTTTTCAAGACAGGGTTTCTCTGTAGTTTGGAGCCTGTCTTGGAACTAGCCCTTATAGACCAGGCTGGCCTCGAACTCACAAAGATCCGCCTGCCTCTGCCTCCCGAGTGCTGGGATTAAAGGTGTGCGACACCACCATCCGGCTCTGCTTGATTTATAACTGTCTCTTTGCCTCTGTTTTCTTTTTGCCTCAGTGTACTTGATATAGATGGAATAACTGCTTAGATATTCTTGGGCTACTCAGGAAGTCAGCCATTGAACTAGCTTCAGAAGCCTGTTCTACCTACCCTGAAGGGGACATTTTCTGTTTGCTTTAGTTGCCTTTCCAATAGTTAGTTCTAGGGAATGGTTTTGGGAGATAAACACATAGGCATGTCTTTGAGCTTGGGAGTCCCCATCCCCCAAGTTTTCCTTATGGAACTTAGAGTCAGCCAAACCCTGAAGGTATAGCTGTTATTCATTCCTGAAACTCTGCAGTACTTCAGAACAGTTGATTTGTGTGTTTCTTTTGAGAATGTAGATATAGAGTCAAAGTGGGATATTTGTGTCAAGTTGAGAAGATATCTTAACTGTGCCGACACAGGTATGCTGAGTCAGTTCCTATCTGTGGTCTCTCTCTCTCTCTTTTTTTTTGTAATGAACAATAAGATGGGTAAATTCTTTGGGCCAGTAATGGTAGTAAAATTAGGAGTTTTTATTAAACATTAATTTCTGCAGTGGAGGTTTGATTAAGTTATGTTCAGAAGAATATGAATCTAGCCCTGTATTAGCATTTATCCTCTAATCTGGGGGTAGTTGATTTTTTTTTGTTTGTTTGCTACAGTTAGTCTCTGCGTGCCTCACCCTCCTGTGTGTAGGATGGTGTGTATTGAGGCTGTGTGAGGTGGGCATCAGCTGTGAGACTTAAGAGGAGCTAATGTCCTGGCCACACGTGCTTTTTACAGTAATTTCTTATCTTGAGTCTTGCTCTGACTTTGTGTTTGTTCATTTATTCACTTGTTTATTCATTTCTCTACTACAGTGTGACTACCAGGTAAGGGCTGAATGTAGAATTGTGTACCAGTCAAACAGTGTATTACATAGAACTTAGTCTGTTATGGATAACAATCAAGCAATATCATAAGTACATGAATATACATTATGGATGAGTGCTGTGAAGAACCAAATTTTAGAGTAATGGAGGAGGAGGATATTTAGATGGGCTGGATGTGAGATATAAGTCCAGACTTGACAGAAAAGGACTTAAGTCTGCCGGGTGTTGGAAAGAGCAGTAAAGGAGCATTGTATGGAGATTTTGAGGTGGAAGCAATTGTGGCATATTGAAGCACTGCAGAGTGCCTAGCAGAGCTAGAAAATAAAATGATAATTAAAAAAAAAAAGCTGGATTTCGGGCTGGAGAGATCGCTCAGTGGTTAAGAGCACTGGCTGCTCTTCCAGAGGTCCTGAGTTCAATTCCCAGCAACCACATGGTGGCTCACAACCATTTGTAATGAGATGTGGCACCCTCCTCTGGCCTGTGGGCGTACATGGAGGCAGAATGTTGTATACATAAAATAAATAAATAAATCTAAAAAAAAGCTGGATTTCAGTGAATAAATGTTCTTTTGGTAGGTTTGGTTGTTTGCCTTTTTAAAAAGAAAACTATGCTTGGGCCTCTTTGTGTGTTGACTTCCTGAAAGGCATGAAACTAAATCAGTTCTTCAGAGAAGCTCAGAAAGGCTTGTGAAGCACCCCATTTCATTTGTCTGTCTGGAACCTCCAGGAGAGCACATTTTTACTGATGGTTTTTCTGTATTTCAATATAAATTATGCTTGATAAAGCCTTCCATTTTTGATTGCTTGTTTTGTAGTTTGTTTCTCCCAATAAATAATAACATCTTAAAGTTAAGGACCAAAATCCATTCCATTTCTATTACTGGAACCCAGCAGGGAGTAAAGCATTAATATTTGGGAATGCATAAAGGAAGGCTTTTATGAAAAAGAGGTGAGTTACAGCAGTAAAGAACAATTTGGAAAGTATGGTCCCATCTTGTTATGTGTTTGACTTGCCTTCTATTATATTTTGATTATTCCCAGTTACCTCATTTCATTTCTCTCCTTATTTCTGCAGGATCAATAAGCCAAGAGCTGAGGATTCAGGCGAATACCACTGTGTGTATCATTTTGTCAGCGCTCCTAAAGCCAATGCCACCATTGAAGTGAAAGGTACAACCCATCAAAGGCTTCGTGTTAGCCTCTTGTTTCTTCTAAGATACCGTCTTATTCTGGATGCCTGGTCTTCAAATTCTTTTTATTTCTATTTTGAGAAGCAGTGTAATTTATGGCTAAGACCAAAGGATTAGGAGCCTGATTGTCTATTTTTAAGTCCCAACTCTATTATGTACTAACTGTATATTGGCAAGTTCTAAACTTCTGTGCTTCTGTGTTCCCTTATTTGTAAAATAAGGATGTCAGGAGCACTTGATACATTTTGTAGGAGCATTAATTATAATAGACTTACTATATGAAATTACTGTTTCACATGTCAAAATATTTAAGTAGTATCTTATATAAAACATTGTGTAAACTTTTAAAACATTTTATAGGTGTGACTTCATAGGTCTTCAGTGGACACTAGCCACATTTTTGAAAGTACATTGTGCAAGGCTAATATAAAGCTATTTTTTTTTTTTTTTAAGGAAATCCTGTGTGGATATGGCATCTTAAAGATGAGGCTATAGCAGAAAGTTTTGTGGGCAGACAGAACTATATAAATTGGAGCTACCTAGTAGCATTAATCTGTTTTCATGCAATACGTGCAAGGAGAAGCTGAGGCCCATACGTGAAACTGTTGTGTCCTGTAGTGAGTTTGTATCAGAGCTAGCCTAGAGCCCAGGTCTTGACTCCTTAACACAGTATTTTTCTTATTGTTATAATGTCTAAGAAGAGGCAGAACTACTGTTTAAGGTCCTACTTAGGAAACCAGGTTTTAATTTATTTTGTTGAGGAAGGACTATAGAAAGACAAACTTGTTGTGGAAGGACAGATTTGAGGAAAAGAAAGGCCTAAACAGTTTCTTAGCTCTTCTTTAAGATATTTGGATCATTAAAAATGCAGATTGAAGAAAAAGTTAGCCATGTTCAGCACCCACTGAATGTGAAGGGAAAGTCGTGTCGTGATGATGCAGTCCTGACTTAGGAGCTGATAAAGGCTCTGTCAGATGAAATTCTGACTTAGGGAGTTACAATGGTTACAACAGATCACAGCAGGCTTGATTCCTCTCTGCTTTTGTTTAACATGAGGGAAAACATTTTCTCTATGACAGTAGTGGACCTTCCCAACGGGAAGTGAGCTGAGCTATCTGGGGAGACTTTCACTCTGTAATTGAAGCCCTGCATCATTCCTGTTGAAGTCTTGGTATAAAGCCCCAAGCAAGAGCTGTGGGACAAGATAGGTGTATTTAGCTGATGTCCACCCCATGCCTCTGGGATAGTGACACACAATTGTAAGTATTGAACAACTTACGGATTTGATAATAATAATTTATAAGCAGCATTTCAAGAATGCAAAAAAAAAGTTTTTCTTCTTTGTTTAGCCAGCTTAGATGTAGCGTTCAGGACTGGTCAGATGACTGAGTGGTAAAATTGCTTCTGTGCTAATCTGGTGACCTGGTTCAGTCCCCAGAACCCACATAAAGTTATAAAGAAAACACCAGCTCCACAGTTAATTCTTTGACCTCCGCATGCTCATCATCTCCCCAATGCGGACCTCCACATGCTCATCATGTCCCCAGTGCACACAACAAACACACAGTAGTAAATAAATCTTGTTTTCTGTTTGTTTTGTTCTGTTGTTTTAAGGTGGGATACAGCAGTCCCAGAGGTAGCCTTTTTCATATTTCTGTAGCAGATTTGAAGAAATAGTGAGGAGGGGCAGGACATAGAAGCAGCTGGCTTAGTGTTTTGAGACAGAAGTTACAACGTGTAGGTTTGGGGAAAGGCTCAGTAAAGTGCTTGCTATTACAAGCATGAGAATCTTAGTTTGACTCCCCAGAACTCACATGAAAAAAAGGCATGACTCTGCAATTCCAGCTCTATGGAGGCAGAAATGGGAGGATCCCTGGCTTTGATCCTGTCTCAGAAAACTAATGTGCAGAGTAGTTGAGAAAGATACCAACATTGACTTCTAATCTCCACTTGCATGCATACCATTGGGCATGTATCTGCATGTTATTTCATATGCTATCATGTTCAAGTTGTTGACTTCACTGTTAAAGTTTTTTACTGAGGAAGACAGGTGATGGTATCCTGGTTTAAAAGACTGAGACATTTCTGTTATATGAAATCCTAAGGTGTTATCTGTGGCTGCATTGGCTAAATACACAATTCATCAACAGTCTGTTAGAATTCTTAAGGAGTTTTAAAGGTTTTTGTATTCTCTTCCTTAACATGTGGATAGAAAACAGTGTGTGTAAAATGTTGAGTCTTTAAGGTTGTTGATAATTTAGTCTGATAAAGATTAGGAATGTTGAGTTTTTTTATTAAAAGTTTAAAAAGCTTTGAATAAACCCAGGATCATATTCTAACCTAGCTTCCAGTTGTGTTTGGGTATGAAAACTGACTTAAATTTAGAGGGGAGTGTGCTTCAATTCCTAACCACTGTCATACATACTGTATTTTATTAGTGCCTCTGGGATAGGGCTGGAAACAGGTGCTGTTTTATACTGTAGAGATGGGAACATCTGCAGAACAGAAAGAGGTTATTATACTGGAAAAACTCAAGATTTGGGGGAGCATAAGTCATCTCTTTGCTGACAGAATCTCTTAGGTTCTTCCTCATGTTTGGAATTAACTGAACCAGCACTTCGGAACAATGAAATTCAGACCATACATAAATATTTGTTCTCTGAATGACAGTCATTTTTCGTCATAATAAAGGAGGAAAACGTTTTTCACTCTAGTCTATAGATTGCTTTTAAGTAATTTGGGATTGAAAGATGGACTCCGTGGGTAAAGTGCTTGCTGCATAAGCATGAGGACACAAATTGGGATCCCCAGTACTTACATAAAAAGCTGGGTATGGTAGTGTGGACCTGTATAACCCAAGCACTGGGAGATGGAGGCAGAAAGATCCCCGGTGGCGTGCAACCAGCAGTTTTAGCGAGTTAGTGAGCTCTAGGTTAGTGAGACAAACCCTGCTTCAAAAAATAGATGAAGTTATAAAAGACAGTGTCCAGTGTTGACCTCTGACCTCCATACATGCTCATGTGGACATATACTCATGCATAGATCACCCACACACAGATACTCAGATACGCATGAGTGAATTCCCAAAAGTAATATTTATTTCCCCATTCTCCTTGTAGTATCTATAGCCCAAACTGACTTTTGTTATCCTCCTGCCTCAGAATCCCAGTATAGCTTAGGTATTTGAAAAGCAACTTGAACAACTGTGGGTACAGAAGAAGGAACAAGACTGACCAGGAAAGGGGAAAGAGTTGTGATAATTTCCTGGGTCTGTCTTTCATGGGATCTGCCAAGCTCGTTCAGAGGAGAGCACATTTCTCCTGCTTCTTGACTGCAGAAAATGTGGCTTCCAGGAACTGCATGTATAAAGGATTCATTGAAGAATAGGTGTTCTATTTTTTTTTCGTACAGTTTCTCAATCCTTTGCCCCTTTCTCTTTTTGATCTACCTTCCTTTTCTAAACCAGTGTCTTCTGCCCTCCCTTCTTAGCTTTCTTTACATGTCAATATTTTTTGAGGATGAATTCCCAGGATTTCTGGAAGAACATGTCCTGCTGCCAGTTGAACAAGATACTGTGTGGTGATGATGAGTGTCATTATTAAAAGGAATAATATCTCAGATCTAAATAGCATCTTGAACAAAAGCAGCATTTTCATGATCTTTCATTCTGGAGGCTGCCCAGAGGCATCCTTTAGGCTGCAACTGATGTAAAAGCTGGTTTTGACTCCCATGTTGTGTCCACATGAGAAGTCTTTGAAAGGTTAATCGTAGTATCACTGGGGCATTAATGAGCATCATCTTCAGCTCAAGATATCTGTTCCTGCTCTACTCTCAGGGTGCTGCTGACGTTTCATGATAAGAACAGCTCACATTGTATACTTACTGTATGCCAGACATATAGTAATGGTTGTTTTTCTCCTTTCCTTTAGTCTTCACAAGTGTGTGTTGGTGCGGGACAATTCTATATCCTGTCAATTATATTTTAAATAAAAGCTGATTGGCTGATAGCCAGGTAGGAAGTATAGGTGGGAAAATCAAACAGGAAGTAGAGGTGGGGCAAAGAGAACAGGAGTATTCTGGGAAAGAGGAAGCTCTTTCCTGCAGTCCTGCCAAGACCATGGAAGAAGCAGGATGTGACCTGCCCGCTGAAAAAGGTACTGAGCTTTGTGGATAAGGATAATGAGTTAATATAAGTTATAAGAGCTAATATGAAGCCTGAGCTAATGGGCCAGTTTATAATTAATACAGACTCTCTGTGTGATTTTCTTTGGGGCTTACCAGCTGTGGGAACTGGGCAGGACAGAAACCCCAACTAGCAGCCCCACATGTTACAATATGTAGTAAGTATTATATCTACTAGCCAAGTGAGAAAATGGATTTTTTTTGGGGGGAGGGTATTAAATCACTGGTCTAGTGTGGCTGAGTTAACTAGTGGAGCCAGATTTTCACCCAGGCACTCTCATCCCAGAAGAGCCTAAGCTCCTAAGCACAGACTATGCTGTTGTGTTCAGCACAGTACAATTGAAAGGCCTTTGAGAGTTAGAGGAAATGGATTCTAATCTTGTCCTGTCATTAAACTCATCATAAGCTAGACCAGTCCACTTTTCACCTCTGGGCCACAGTTTCTTCTAGTGTTAGATGAAGTAAAATGAAAATAGTAATCTTTAAGGTTCCTTTATGGCTTTTAAGTCTGTACTCTCAGTTGGACACAGGGGAGAGTTTAATACTGAAGGGAATGAATTCTGATCTTATTTTCCACATGGAAATAAACAGCTTCTCAAGATGGGGAGCACTAAACTCAATGTACTTTACTTGTGTAATGGGACATTTGTTTCTTACAGTTCCCAACTTCTAACACTGATGCCAGAAATGGTTTTATTTATTTAATTATTAGTGTGTGTGTTGGGGGGTGGACAGTGTCTATCCCAGCTTGGTCGCTAACTCCCTGTGTAGAGAAGGATAACCTTGAACTTCTGATTCTCCTGTCTCCCTCCCACAATGCTCAGATTACAGGCATGCATCACTGTACCTTTTAATGTGCTGGGGATTCAACCTAGAGCTTCATGCATGTGGAACAAGCAGTTTGCTGAGCTATGCCTCTTAATAAGGAACAATTAGACTAGTGTTCTCAGACTTAATTTAGCTCATCTGAAATGTTTATATCGGGCCTTTTAAAGCACTCCAAGAATCCAGTCATGGTAGCACATGCCTGCAGCCTCAGCTACTTGGGAGGCTGAGATAAGAGAGTCACTGTTTGAGACCAGCCTGGGCAACATAGTTAAGACATTTAAAAAAGAAAAAAAAAGCCGGGCGGTGGTGGCGCACACCTTTAATCCCAGCACTCGGGAGGCAGAGTCAGGCGGATCTTTGTGAGTTCGAGGCCAGCCTGGTCTACAAGAGCTAGTTCCAGGACAGGCTCCGTAGCTACAGAGAAACCCTGTCTCAAAAAACCAAAAAATAAATAAATAAATAAATAAATAAATAAATAAATAAATGAATAAATAAATAAAAAATAAAAAAAAAGAAAAAAGAAAAAAAAGGCCAAGGTTAAAGAACCACTGTCTTAAGAGTGTTATCTTAGTGGTGTTACAGAATGCAACACAGACCCTAGACTAAACCAGTCTTCACACCAACAAAGCATCTACTGTGGAGAAGACTGGCTGGACCAAAACCTACACCTTTGCTTCAATGGGACCGGTCTCATATTCCTTAAGGCTCTTGGCCTTAAGTTAAATCTTCTCTCTCTCTCTCTCTCTCTCTCTCTCTCTCTCTCTCTCTCTCTCTCTCTCTCTCTCTTTCTCTCTCTCTGTGCCTTCTGTTAAAGTCTTTATTTTGCTTGTGGCAGAGATAAGATGTCTCTGGGATTGGATAGGTTTCATAAAGGAAGCAGAAAGATTGTTTATGTAGAAAGAATGTGTTTACTTGGAAACAACTCATTCACTGATAACACCTTTAAGAGTAGATTTTCTTTGAAAATGAGTTCTGTATAGATTAGAAGTTTACTTTGAAAGGTGAACACCAAAAGGTCCTACATGTGAAGCCTTATACCTTTCTCAGATCTATTCTGTTAATGTGCATCCATCTGAACGTGCTTCCCTTGCCTGAATTGACATTTTCTCCAGCCTGCAACCTGGTATGATAGAGAAGCTGGTTGTCTTGCTCTAAGAGCAGGCAAGATGGGCAGCAGAAGATGCAGAGAAAGTTGTGTTTGTCTTCTGTGCAGACTACCAAAGTAATGAAATTATGTCAAATATTCTTGTGTAAATAAGTCTCTTTTGGGACCCAGTAAGTAATGTGTGGTTAGAACATATGACTACGAAGGCAAGAGAACAAGCTAATTCCCAAGTTGGGTCAGAAGGCTTTTCTAAGGGAGTCTTTGTTGCTTTTTCTTTTCTCCTCCTTTTTGCCACTCAGTTTGTACTACCCTGAGGAGGGGCTTTTACTCTGTCACCATATGTTTATTTAACTGGCTGCCTCAGAACAATAGGAACTAGTTAAGTATAATAAAGTGGCAAGCCCATATAAAGTAAGATACTTTACAGTAGACAATCAATCAATAGTTTGTCAGTGAATGCCCTGATGAATAAGCTTTATTAGAGCTACAGTCAAAGTCCTGTTTATATGGGCAGGTAGCTACCATCTCTAGCCTCTCTTTCATCCTTGTTAATAATAACTTTGAAATCTAAGACTTGGCTTTTTCTTCCTGAAATGATAGTGTGGTCTAAGTGATTTTTTTTTTCCCTGTTGCTTTTTGTTTTCTGGTTTTGAGACAGAGTCTCACTATATACCTTAGTGGCTTGGATCTTTACTGTGTAGACTAGGCTGGCCTCAAATATGGTACAGTTCTTAATTCTTCTCAAGTTCTGGATTATAGGCGTGCACCATTATGCCTATCCTTAGTATTTACTTCTGACTGAGTTCTCACCTTCTGTTTAGTGTAGAGATGTGATTTAATCTTTTCAAGGCCTCTATGAAATAGTGTAGGTATTGGTCTCATTTTTCAGGAGGAAACACTGAAACTTGAAAGATTTTAAATGGCCGGTGTTAGGTTGCTCAGTAAACTAGTAGAGGCTTAGTAGCATCTAGGTATCTTTGATTTCCAAATTCAAAACCTTTTTGGTTTTTTGAGACAGGGTTTCTCTGTGGTTTTGGAGCCTGTCCTGGAACTAGTTCTTGTAGACCAGGCTGGTCTCGAACTCACAGAGATCCGCCTGCCTCTGCCTCCTGAGTGCTGGGATTAAAGGTGTGCGCCACCACCGCCCGGCCAAATTCAAAACCTTTTATATTATATGGCATAGTTAGACTCTGGGAGGTTAATCAGTCTCACTTTATATTCAATATCTTCCAGCATATATACAAATGAGAATAACATGAGAAATTGGTTTTGCAGTTTTTACTTATTCATATAATTTATTGTTTTTTTGCATAATCTGTTCTGATTTTTCTCTCAGTACAGTGCAAAATGCATGATCTCTGGAGTCAATTATGCATTAGATTCTAGCTTTGCCTTTTACTAGTAGCCTAATTGGAGACATCAAATAACTTCCAAACTTGATTTTTCCAATTTATGTAGGTATTATATGGGGTAATGTCTGCTTTATTATTTGGAATAGTTATCTGTTACTTGTTCTGGTGTTACCTGAAGGCTTGACTAAATGAGGCCGAAGGATATATTCTCAGAATGGATCACTCAGATTTGTTTTCACAGGCCCTTCTTCTGAGGGCCTCCAAAAATGACTGTTCCCTATCATGGCACCAATGCACCCTCAGAGTGCAAGCAAGGGGAAACACAGTGCCTAATTTTCAGAACGGTGCTAAAATACACCTAAGCAGAACGGCCTTACTTGACTTCTGTAAGACATGTCTTGGGCTTGTAGGAGGTACTAAATAAATGTGTCAAGTCAGTAAAACACAGCTGGAGAAGATGCTAGTTCTTTTGCTCCTTGTATATCTTGGTTTCTCAGGTAGTGTCTTGGTTGACACATATCTATAGAACTTTCCTTACCTTGGAATGCTTATTTTTTTTTTTTTTGGTTTGTAATTTAATTACAACACTTCTTCCTTTTCTCTTCCCTTAGGCTCTTCCATGTAACCCTCCCCACTCTCTTTCAAATTCATAGTCTCTTTTTTCATTAATTGTTATCGCATGAATATATGTATTTGTATATACATATATATTCCTGTATTGGGCTGAGCGTTTAGCACTGGACAACCAATTAGTGTGCTTTTCTCCAGGGAGGACCACCTTTCCAGCACCCGACTTTACTTAGTTGCCCGTGGTTCTTTGTGTAGGGTTGAGGCCTTATGGGCTTTTCCCGATATGGTTTGGCATGTTCGTTGGTGTTGTCTTTGTTCAGCTTAAGTTTGGGTGTTTGTGTTGGTGAGACTTAACAGTTACAGCTTCAGATGCTGCTAGGAGACATAATTTCATAACAAATGCTCTGATTCTCTGGCTCATAGAATCTTTCTGCACCTTCTTCTACTGTGTTCCCTGAGCCTTGGGTGTGTTTTGTAGATGTATCGTTGGGACTAGGTTCCACAACTCTGCATTATGATTGGTTGTGGTTTTTCTGTAGTGGTCTCTGTTGTAAAGAGAGGTTTTCTTGATGAGGGGTGAAAACTACACTTACCAGGTTAGACGGTGGAAGGAGGATGTGGGAAGTCTGGGTATAGAGTTGGGTGGTGGAGGTGGCACAGTGAGTCCTGAGGGTGGGTGTGAGTCCTTAATATTTTTTGACTGAAAAAAATTTATGAGAAAAAGTTATCAGTAGACTAAAGAAATGGCGGAGTAGCTGTGGAGAAGTGGAGCAGTAGAGGCAGCCTGATACTCCTTGGGTAGTGAATTTTTCATGGAAAAGAAAAAAAACATTTCTTTGATAATACCCAACCTAGAAAGCATTTCACAGAATGGTACCAAAGCAGACTTGGGCTTAGCAGGAACCCAATACAGTTTGGGATCTTACCTATTCCATTCACATCCTAGGTGCCTCTGAAAATTGTAGGCCTGGGAAGCAGTCTGTTTACTGTGTAACTTTGGATTGTTTTTAAACCAGAAAAATGAAGTAGTTGAGGTGGTATGTAGTATCAGACCATGAGATAATACAGTTCTCCAGGATTCTACAGTTTTAGTGGATATTGGACATCTTACCTACTTGTTTAAGACTACTGGGAACTAGGCAGAATTCTCTCCATTTGATAAGCATAGATCAAAGCACAGGGGAAAAAAAAAAAAAAAAAACTCCAGCTCAACTGGAATTTGGATCAGTGCCTTTTGATTCTCTTTCCAAACCTGGCCAACAAAGAGGTAGCTGGCCTACTTTGAGTTGCATTGCTTTCAGATGTCTTGTCAGGTCCTAGTGGAAAATATAATTAGAATAAAGAAATTTAAATTCAGAGGATTAGCTCCACATTAGGCTTCTTGGATTCTTAAAGCTTATCTGAAACAGGTGCTGTGTACTTCTTAAGTGAGTCCTAAAAGTGAACTAGCATAGTCTCTAGCATACCTAGATCTTGAAATTCTCCAGATATTGGGCTTAAGATTGTTATAAAGTGGCTAGATGTGGAGTCATTGTTTTTGTTTCTCTTCCCCAACATGGTCTCATGTATTTCAGGCTGGCTTCAAGTCTCCTTTTTCCCCCCTCTACCTTCTAAGTGCTGAGAGCGCAGGCATGAACCACAGCACTCAGTATTATTTTTGTTGTTATTGTTAGTTTCTTTTTTAAAAATTTCTCTTGAGATTATAATTATGATTTCGTTCTTTCCTTTCTCCAAACACCCTTTCTTGCTTTCTTTCAGATTTATGGCCCCTTTTCATAAATAGTTGTTATATACATGTATGTATATTTGTCTATGTATATTCACACACACTTGCATAATAAATAAAACCTGTTCAATCTGTATAATGTTACTTGGATGCATATTTTCGAGGCCTGACCATTTGGTATGACCAATTGGTGTGCCCTTTCCTGGGAAAACTATTTCTCCCACTATCAGCATTCCTTAGTTGGCTTTAGTTCTTTGAGTAGGGTGAGAATTTGTAGTATTTTCCCATCTACTCTGGCATTTCTGTTGTTGTCCTTGTTCAGCTCATGTTTAGGCAGTCATGTTGGTGAGACTTTATGGGTGTAGCTTCTGGCGTTACTATGCAACACAGTGTCAGCAAAGATCCTTTGGCTCTTAGCATCTTTCTGCTTCCTCTTCTATAATGATCCCTAAGCTTTAAGTGCATGGGTGTTTTGTAGATGTATTCATTGGTACTTGGCTCCACAGCTCTGCATTTTCATCAGTTGTGGTTTTCTGTAACGGTCTATCTGTTGCAAAGAGAAATTTTCTTGATAAGGGGTGAGGACTAATTTATCTGTTGGTATAAGGACAAGTATTTACAGTGCAGCTAGAGCTTATTCTTGTTTAGTAAAATGGTGGTTGAAGGTTCTCCTCCAAGACCCAGAACTTCACTAGCTCCGTGGGTAGTTTGCTAGGTTTCTAGTACCAAGCTCGGTGTCTCCTGTTGAACGGTTGGTTCTTAAGCCTTATTAGAGAGTTAGTCGTTGATTACTGCTAAGCCACTACTGCGCCGTTACGGTTAGCCTGCCATGCTGGTTGCGTGTTTCATAGATATCATAGCTGGGTAGGATTGTTGATTGTTTTCCTTGTTTGGAAGTTTGCATGGCACCTTCTGATACCATGAAGGCTAGTCCTGGGGAGAAACATTCAATTCAGTTCTAGCTCAGGGGCCTCTTGGCCTTGTGTGTGAAGTATATCTTCAGTGACAGTCACATAACTTCCACTTTTGTGGGGCAACGAAGGGCAGTAGCCTGTATGTTTTGGGAGTCACTTGGACAACCCTGACTAATGTCATGCCTGGTATTGGAGTTTGTGTTAACTGATCTTTCCCTTTTGGAGGGAGAATTGTCATCCCAGATAAGAAAATTTCATTTATTTATGTATATCTATACAGACTTAGATGTATTAATATTTTTTAAGGTAGTTAATAGTATGATTTCTTATAACTTTTTAGAGTTCCTTACTGCTATTTCATCCTCCTTCCTCTCTAATTAGAGTCCCTCCTCTTTCTCATTTCCCTGATCAGATCACTTGTACCCTGCTATTTCCTCTCTCTCTACTGTTCCCTACCTCCTTCCCCACAGCAGTCCCTTTTTACTTTCCTGGTTTCTATAGTTACTGCAGGATAAGTCCTCACATCTATAGACTTTGAACTTGGAGCTTTCAATGAAAGAGCTCTTGTGATGATTGTATTTCTGGATCTGGGTGTCCTCACTCAATGTGAATTTTTCTAGTTTTTCCATTTACCTGCAAAGGTCATGATTTCATTTTTATTTGTAGCTGGATAATAGTCCGTAATATATATGTACCACATTTCTTTATGCGTTGCAGTGGAAGGTCATTTGGGTTGTTTTCATTTCCTAGCCATAGCAGATAGAGCAACAATGAACATGGCTGAACAAGTGTCTGTGGAGTAGGATGTCAAGTCCTCTGGGCATATATGCCAAGAAGTTGTATAACTGGGTCATTATTGTTAGTTTTTTTTTAATTTCTCTACATTGATTTCCATAGTGGCTGTACTAGTTTTCAGTCCCAACAGTGAATGAGGCCGGTACCTCAGCCATGAGGCTGGAAAGCTAAGGAATGGGTTGAATCTAGCCGTCAAAGCCACGGCTTTCGTCCTACTGATACTGCTTGGTAAATTAAAGACTCATGTGGTCAGAAAAGAGACATATACAGTAAAAGAAAGATTCAAAGTAAAAAAAAAAGTCTTAACGAGGTCATTGGTTAAATAATAAAGAAACTGCTTGGCCCTCATAGGTTAGAACATAGGAGGGTAGAGTAAACAGAACAGAATGCGGGGAGGAAGAGGAAATGAGCTCAGACGCCATTTCCTCTCCTCTCTGGGGCAGACGCCATACAGCTGCTCCCCAGGGCAGACGCCATGAAGCAAGCTGCCAGGTCAGACATGCTGAATCTTTCCCGGTAAGACTGATGCTACACAGATTATAGAGATGGGTTGATCGGGATATGAGAATTAGCCTGTAAGGGCTAGAGTTGATGGGCCAAGCAGTGTTTAAAAGAATACAGTTTGTGTGTTATTTCAGGGCATAAGCTAGCCAGGTGACCAGGAGCTGGGGCGGCAGGAACACAGCCCACAGCTCCCACTACAGAATGGCCCCCAACGTGTGGACAACTGAATCCACAGAAAGCTTGGGAAAGAATAGAGTAAAGCATATTTTCTTGGTATCAGCAATTTCTTGGGTCTGCTCTGCTTGCTAGGGGCAAGCAAGTGCTCTCATCTAAGAGAGGCTTCCTGACTCAGCTTTAGCTGCAAAATCCTGCAGCTCATTAAGAGGTCCTGCCAGGAAACACTTAAAACGGTGTTGGTGAAAAGCTGACTGCATGCTTGTTTGTTTTCAGCCGTAGCAGGAAAAAAGTTGTGCTGTTTTATTTAAAATGCTGACTTTCTGGGCCGTCCTGCTAGGGCAAACTCTGACTGTTTGAGGCAGGAGGGCTGACTACAGAGAGAGGACTTGAGTGTTGTCTGTTGCAGCTTGTTTGCTGGCAAGGACTTTGAAACGCCACAGAGTTGTGGTGATAAACATGGATTGGTTAATTCAATAACCAATGAATTAAAGTTCTTAAAAGTAAAAAAGGAAGGAAGAAAGTAGTTGGGTGTGGTTGTACACACCTTTAATCCCAACACTTTGGAGGCAGAGGGAGATTGACCTCTGTGACTTCAAGGTGTGGTAGCACACGCCTTTAATCTCAATGCCTGGGAGGCAGAGACAGACGGATCTCTGAGAGTTCGAGATCAGCCTGGTCTACAAGAACTAGTTCCAGGACAGGCTCCAAAACCACAGAGAAACCCTGTCTCGAAAAACCAAAAAAAAAAAAAAAAAAAAAAAGAATAAAATAAAAGTAAAAGTAAACGAAATAGAGGTTAAAATAAAGCCGCACAAAGATGGAAAATACAATGAGAATCTTGATACTATATGCTATTATGCTCTGTTTGAATGCTGAGGAAGGAGCAACAGCTGCTAAAAGATATTTGTTTATAAATGTTGCTGAACTAATCCAAGATAGATATTTTGAAAATACCTTGACTTCAGAATTTGGATCTAAGGATATGATACTTTGGAAAAGAGATTCTTCTTTTGTTTTCACAAAGAATGAGACTCTATGGATTGCTTCTTCGATCCCAATATGGTATGATAGACCATGCCCCCCTGAAGGGTTGCTGTGAACACCCTTAAAAAATTGCTTCGCTCAACTGCCAACTGAGATGAACCTAGCAGACAGGTTATCCCATAAAAGACCTAAATAACAGCGCCATATTCCCAAATATTGTTTATAGATGTTCTTTTACATTTAAAGGGGGATATGATATAGATATGAATAATTTGCATTGGTATGGATTTTAAGGTCAATTTTGTTATATGTATATGTATTTCTGATCTTGATTAAGGTATTGTGATTGTGTAGTTCATTTAAAAATGTAACGTATATAGGTTGTTAATAGATAATCATAATAGTCAAGTTTGTAGTCATGTTAGTTAAGATTTTCTAGATGTGCATAGATATATTTTAGATAGGCATTCTTCATATCTTTCAAAGATTATAGAATATGGCATTTTAAATGTTTTAATAACTTAGGGTTTTTCATGACAATGAGACACTCTGCTCCTGGCAGCACCAATCTACTTCAAGCAGAAGATGGGCATCGAAGAGGCACCTTATGGAGTTTGATAGCTATTTGGGCAAGAAACTGCTCTTGCCTGGACTATTGTATAAACTGGACACAGTGAACCCACAGAGAGAGGACTGCAGAACTTGCCTAAAGGTGAGATGATCTTTCGGGGTTCCTGATTCATGAAGGAGTCTGCGAGACATTCTGCAGGACACAGCAGATAGTGACTGAACTGCCTTTGAAATTTCCTGCTTCATGGAAATGTCTGCTGGAAACTATGGGCCCGTAGGCTGAAGATGGATGCCCCAACGGTACAAAAGAACTTGGGGTGACTGTCCAGGCAGCGAGATGTCTCTGTCATTTCTAGAGTTTGAAAGTTGCTTATTTCTTGTTTGCTTAGGTAATATTGTATCTTTCTGGAGTCTTTGATGGAGTTGAAGAATAGTTATAGTTTTCCTTAGTTATGATAAAGATAAAATAGATGTAAATATTGTAATTTTTACTTGATAATTGTTTTGTAATATGTAATTTTGCTATGTTAAAGTTAAAGCCTTTTTTGTTTAAACAGAAAAAGGGGAAATGATGGAGGAAGGTCATTGGTTAAATAATAAAGAAACTGCTTGGCCCTTATAGGTTAGAACATAGGTGGGTGGAATAAACAGAACAGAATGCAGGGAGGAAGAGGAAGTGAGCTCAGACGCCATTTCCTCTCCTCTCTGGGGCAGATGCCATGAAGCAAGCCACCAGGTCAGACATGCTGAGCTTTCCCAGTAAGACTGATGCTACACAGATTATTAGAGATGGGTTGATCAGGATATGAGAATTAGCCTGTAAGGGCTAGAGTTGATGGGCCAAGCAGTGTTTAAAAGAATACAGTTTTTGTGTCGTTATTTTGGGGCATAAGCTAGCCAGGCGGCCCAGGGAGCTGGGTGGCAGGAACACAGCCCGCAGCTTCCACTACAGGAGGGTTTCCCTTTTTTCTTATTTTCCTTTCAGACTTTGGTATAGATTTGTTTTGTTTATCTTTGCTATTCAGACTGGGGTAAGATGATATCTCAAAGTTGTTGTGATTTCCCCAATTGCTAGATATGATGAATAATTTTTTAAAGCTATTTCTTAGCTGGTTTGTTGTTGCTATTGTTTTGAAAACCTTTTTTTGAATGAGTTTTTTGTTGTTGTTTTGAGTTCTTTATATATTCTGGGTGTTAATCCTGTCAGATGAATAGCTGGTAAAGATCCTTTCCCATTTTGTGAGCTTCCTTTTCACTAGTTGGTTGTTTCTTTAGCTTTCAGGAGCTTTTTAGTTTTAGGAATGTCCCACTTGTCAGTTGTTGCCTTTAGTTGGTAGGCAAATGGAGTCCTGTTCACAAAGTCCCTTTTCTTTCCTGTATGCTTATATTTTCTCGTAGCAGTTTCGTGTTTCAGGTTTCAAGTTTAGGTCTTTAGTCATTTGGAGTTAGGTTTTGTTCAAGGAGATAGGTACAACTCTGATTTCGTTCTTCTGCATCTGCTCTTTACAGCTCCATTTGTTGAAGACGTTTTCTTTTACTCAGCCCGTTTTTGGCATCTTTATCAATTATAAAATGACTGAAGTTATGCGTGCTCATATTTGACTATTTTTTGTGCCAGTACCATATTGTTTTTATTATTGTGCTCTGTAATACATCTTAACATCTGGAATGGCAAACCCTCCAGTATTGTTTGTTTAGGATTATTTTGGTCATCCAGGGTCTTCTGATTCTGTGTGAATGATAAGACAGTTTTTATTTGTTTGCTTGTTTTTTAGTTTTGTTTAAATGTGAACGTGTGTGTGTGTGTGTGTATTTGTGGCTGTGTTGTGGGGAGACTATGTATGTGTGGTTCTTTCCTTCTACTATGTGTGCTGCAGGGAATCTAAGTCAGCCTGTCAGGCTTGGCAGCCTTGTTTGTTTCCTTTTTGGAGAGAATGCCTTGCCAGTAGTCCTAGACTGCCTTTGAACTCTATATACCTGCCTCCACTTCCCAGTAGACTTGCCTCAAGTCACGTTTTTATTCTGCTAACAAAACCCTTGGGGATCTTGGTTTGAGGCCTCTGATTATTGTTTTCCTCCTAATTATGCCTACTGGGCTCAATGTTGGCTTTCTTGGGAGAACTCTGGTCCTTGGTTTTCAGTGATTAAGATCTTCAAGCATGCATCCATTTTCACATATCCTATAGTAGGCTTTATTTTATGTAGTTCAATCTTTCATTTCCTTAAGAAAATACATGACATTTGACATGCTGTATTCCAGGTGTTTGAAGAAGAAAACTTGGACTGATATAAGTGACAATGGCTTCTCTTTGCATGTTTGCTTGGAAGTGTTAAACCATCTTCTAGCTTCTATGGAGCTGTTCTTGACAGTGTTTAAATAGTGCCTTGGGATCTTTTATTCTCTGATTCAGTGATTTCTAACCAATTTCCTTT
This sequence comes from Chionomys nivalis, assembly GCF_950005125.1. Lineage (NCBI taxonomy): Eukaryota > Metazoa > Chordata > Mammalia > Rodentia > Cricetidae > Chionomys > Chionomys nivalis. The sequence continues at coordinate 57,745,696 of NC_080089.1, forward strand.
CGTGACTAGAGAAATTTTCATATATCCACTTCAGCTTTTATGCCTGTTTACTGAGGAAAGTTTTGTGTATCTAGGATAACTGAGCATTTTTCTAGTAGGTTCTACACTGGTAGAAATTCTTATACTAATAACTGATATTTTCTTGCTGTTTTACTAAGTAAGGGTAGGGTCCTCTTACCATATTCTGGCCTGAAAGACTCTTTAGGTGCACCTTCGTGTTCAGCTTTGATAAAGACTGATGATTGTTATGGGATATTTTGATAACACTCTGACACTTCTGAGACTGCTAATAAAGTTTACTTTGAATCAGAGGGCAGAGCTACCTATTAGCTGATCAAAATTAGCCGTAGAGGTTTTGGAGGACCTAGAACATTTAGAGAGACACAGGAAGTAGTAGGGAGGGGCTCAGAAAGATCTTGGTCTTTTGGCTCGAGGGAGAGAGAGATGTGGTCACTTCTCTTCTGCCTCTCTGTTTAGTCAGGTGTTCTCTCTCTCTCCTCTCCCTCTCTCTCTTTTGGTATTTAGAGACAGGGTTTCTCTGCAGCTTTGGTGCCTGTCCTGGAACTAGCTCTTGTAGACCAGGTTGGCCTCGAACTTAAAAAGATGTGCCTGCCTCTGCCTCCCAGGTGCTGGGATTAAAGGCATGCGCCACCACTGCCTGGCTGATGAGTCAGGTTCTTACCCCAGTATTTGACTCCTGAGTTTTTATTTATAAAGAATAATAGCATTAGAAACAGGGCTCTGAGTTAGAAAGTAAGGCCTTTGGTATCTTACTCAGGTGGTAACAGTTTAATACCTTTTTACAGCTGCTCCTGACATCACTGGCCATAAACGGAGTGAAAATAAAAATGAAGGGCAGGATGCCATGATGTACTGCAAGTCAGTTGGCTACCCCCACCCAGAATGGATATGGCGCAAGAAGGAGAATGGTGTGTTCCTGGTGAGTAGGAGGTAGTCCTATACCTAAATCTCTATGCTTACTGGAGTTTTTCCTGAGGAGGTCCAGACATCTGAATCAGTTACTGCAACAACTGTTTCTTTGAATGTAGGATAACTTGGGTTGTTGTGCAGTGAATTACAGTTTACACTATGAATATGGACATTAGTCTGTGTCCAGTATTGACAGTGTACATGATTTGCTAAAGCCATTTGTCTGTTAAGGGATTAGATTGCATATTTTCACAGTGGAACGCAGAGCTAAAGGTAATTAAATGCTTTACTGTGATTCTGGAATGGGTTGTTTTTGTTCTTCAGAAGAAAACGGACCAAAAGATACTAAAAAAGTCAAAGAACTCCCCTCCCCCATCTGTGGAATGATTTTAACTAGTGTGTGTGTGTGTGTGTGTGTGTGTGTGTGTGTGTGTGTGTGTCTACAAAGGCGAGAAGTACAGATAGTTCTGAGCTGCCTGTTGTGGCTGCTAAGAACTGAATTTCAGTTCTTTGCAAGAGCAGCAAACACCCATAACTGCTGAGCCATCTCTGCAGCCACAAATAATTCTCAAACTTTGTTTGGAGTGGGGTTCATCCACCTAAGCATATTTGTGGAGGTCAAAGAGGGTGTTAGGTATCTTCCTCTATCCGTTCCTGCGTGTTGAGGCAGTGCCTTTCCCTGAACCTGGGGCTCATGTTTTCATGGGTAGACTGGAAGTCAGCAATCTTCCTGTCTCCACACCTTCTCAGAACTGGAGTTACAGGTATGTGCAGGATGCCTAGCTTATTACATGTGCACTGGCATCAGAATTCTGGTTCTCATGATTGCACAGCAAGTGCTTGGAAGTGTTAAACCATCTTCTAGCTTCTATAGAGCTGTTCTTGACAGTGTTTAAATAGTGCCTTGGGATCTTTTATTCTCTGATTCAGTGATTTCTAACCAATTTCTTTTCCTGACTAGAGAGATTTTCATATATCCACTTCAGCTTTTATGCCTAGATTCTACTTTATAGGCATCTTTTTTTTTATTACCATCCCTCAGAATCAGAAAGGACCCTGTAGCTCATATAATCCAACTTATTTGGAAAAATAACATACTAAACAACATATATTATTGGCAAAACAAGGATAATATGTACTTTTATTTCAAGTCCTATATATTTCCCACTTTATGACTTCTTAATAGCGAAATGTCAAGTATTGATGACCCTGGTGTCAATTTTTGTAGGTAGAGGCTGCTCAGACCCCAATAATCACACAGAAACTATATTAATTAAAACATTGCTTGGCCTATTAGCTCAGACTTCTTATTAACTAACTCTTGCATCTTAAACTAACCCATTTTTATTAATTTGTGTGTATTAGCATGAGGCTGTGACTTACTGGTAAGGATCTGCCACTGTCTGTCTCCTTTGACAGCTACATGGCGCCTCTTTGACTCCACCTACTCTCTCTTTACATCTCTGTTTGGGTTTCCCACCTTGCTTTATTCTGCCTTGCCATAGGCCCAAAACAGCTTCTTTATTAACCAATGGTAATAAAACATATTCACAGCATACAGAGGAGAATCCCACACATTGATTTTGGAATTACACTAGTAAATAGGATCGGGATGAGGAACTTAGGAGATGAAAATGCTGAGCTGTGTATTGTCAGGGAAAGCCATTGTGTATTCTAAGATGCTGGGAAGGATTATCTATTTCTCTTGTGGTCACTGGAAAGGACATCGCTGGCTTTTGTCAAAATTGGTTGAAATTATTTTGTATTTTCACTTCTTAAAAGATGAAAGTTGGAATTTTGCTGTGAAGGGTGACTTCCTCGATTTTGCTGTGTACCCACACTCAAAATGCAAACATGCTGTATATAATTGGATAATATGGGAGATGGTTGTCTTCTTTCTCTGTGCTATATATTTATATATTGTTAGTTGTGGCTAGTACACGGTGAATATGACTAGAGTTCCCCGTACCTGTCAGCTCCCTTCCTCCATGACTCTGTACTAAGGCCAGCTCTTTGAAGCTCTTCCTGCCTGGCTTTTTTGTAATGGCTCCGCAATACCTCCCAGTTCTTCATCCTGCACTGGTTTTGGGGTTTTTTGTTTTGTTTTTCGTTGGTTTTATTTTGTTTGTATTAAGCCATATTCTTGAAGTCAGTCATTCCTTTGGATGTCTGCCCTACCTTCTCATATCATTACACACATACTGAGGTCAGAGGACAACTTCTGGGGTTTTGTTCTCTCTTGCCATCCTAGGTTCCAAGGGTGGAACTCAGGTTGACAGACTTGCATAATGAATGCATTTGCCTATAGAACTCTCTCCTTCCTTCTTGAAGCCAGATTTCTTGTATATTTTGTGTCATGATTTTCATATGGATCTTCCCTTTAGTAGGATATGGGATGCATAGGTATTTATTAATTAGTAGATACTTGCTGATTGGTTGAATAGTCTTTTCTTTAATCCTAGAGTCCTAGAAGAGAAGTTAGGGTTCTCTGACTGCTCCCTCCTGAGAGCAGATTTTTAGCATTGCTTCTGAGAGAAGTTTAAAGGCTTCTCAGAACTGATCAAGTAAAGAAGTAAATGTGCTGGCTCTGAAGTTGCCAGACAGGCCTGTAGTTCTTAGACATTCCAGACAATGGGTATATTTCTCAGCTTCTTACTGCTACCGTTTTTACCCCTGCTGTTTGCAGAAGCATTTGTTAATTTGTCTGTCTGTGGGGTCTATAAGCAACAGGCTTCCATTCAGTCTCGAAGTTGGAGAAGTTCAAAGGACCAACAATAATGGAAATTTGTACCCTGTTTCTACCAGAAGTATACTGAACTCTGAACTCAGTTAAGTGCTCAAATCTTTTGAACAAAGGTGATGTCTTATTCCAGCCATTATCCTGATAAAAAAGAGGACAATGTCACATCTACTCTGACCTGCTTTTCCCTCCAGGACATTTCCAATAGCTCTGGTCGCTTCTTCATCATCAACAAGGAGAATTACACTGAATTGAATATTATGAATCTCCAGATCACAGAAGATCCTGGCGAGTATGAATGTAATGCCACCAACTCCATTGGCTCTGCCTCAGTTTTCACCGTCCTCAGGGTACGGAGCCACCTTGCCCCACTTTGGCCTTTCTTGGGAATTCTGGCTGAAATCATCATCCTTGTGGTGATCATTGTTGTGTATGAGAAGAGGAAGAGGCCAGATGAGGTTCCTGATGGTAAGAGCATCCCAACAAAACAGTAAAGTTGGGGTTGGTTCCTTGGGTAGTTTCCAAGTACTAAAAGAGGAGTATAAGGACTTTGATTAAGTACCAAAAAAGAAAGAAAAATCTTTCATACTAATCTGTGCTCCCCACAATTTTTTGTATTAGCCACCTAGAGATATAATTAGCTCTCTCCCTGTTTAGGTGTTCTCCAAACCCTAGGCCTTGTCCTTCAGGCCATGTGGTGAATGGGCAGCTGTCAAACTCTTTGTTCAGCTCTGTCCTCCTTCAATACAGATCATCAGGCAGATTGAGCTTGAGGAGAATCCAAGTCAAGCCTAGAAGCCACCCCAAGATCACATGCCACCTGTCCTTTCAGGCAGATTTAAGGTATATAATTGGTTGTCACATGATTACCTGGCATAGTCCCTGTAGGTAACTGTCCCAGCACAGTCTAGACTGTGTTAAGAAAGCCATTAGAAGAAGCCAGACTTTGTTACTTTTGTTGGTCTCTTTGATAAGTCTTCAAGGCTTTCTTTTGGCTTTTCTGTTTTTGTCCCATAGACAAGAATGGTAGGGAGGATGTAGCTTACTCTCTAGGTTTAAGAGAACTAAGTGCCAACTCCTTAGCCCTCACTTCAGGGCATGTCCCTCAGCTGGCCCTGAGTTACAGGAGGTATGATGGGAGTAGAACCTCCTCCACCATTATTAGAAAGCATAGGACCAGAGGTCTAACATTGTGGGATATGCTTAAAATTAGGAAAGCTTTGGGAAGGTCTTGTATATTTGCTTATAGATTTTTTCATTTCTAACCCTGTGAATAGAACAGCTAACTTAAGCTTTTATCACTAGTATTTCAGATTCCTAAAAAATCCCTTATTTTCACCCGTGGGCTGTAATATTATATCAGCAAATAGAAATTGATTTGTCAACTAGCTATAACTACCCTTTGCCTGTCACTGACTAGAAGATGCACCCCAAGCATCTTGATTTCCCGGGGCAATGGTGGTACAGGCTACTATCTGCACTTATGGTACAGTGTCCTCCCCCAAAGTTGATGAATCCATATTGCTAATCAGTAGGATTGCAGTGTGTTGTACTCTCTTCAGAACATACCATACCTGTCAGTGGACACCCACGTGAGATCTTGTACTCCCTTGGACAGAGTATAGCCTCAAAGGCATAGCATGACTTTAGACTCTGAAAGGACATGTTTGAGAACAACAGCCACTTTTTCTTTCTTCTCAGCAGCTCTAAGTCTCTTGTCTGGACTAAGTAGAGTCTAAGTAGAATGAATACTGAGATTGGGAGGAGGTCTTTTGACATTCATCTCTGCAGGAAGACCTGGTGGGCTCCCCTCCTGATATACTTTTCATCAGTGAGCTCTGTAGAAAAATGGGAGAGACTTGAGCTGGAAGCAGAGGGACCTTTGTCCAGTTCTTTGCAACAAAGAATATCTCCAGTTCCGATTTCTTATTCTGTGAAGTGAATGTGCATTCTTTGGATTTTCATGTGTCCCCAATGCCTTTCTCCAATTTTTTTTTTCTTGTTAAATGTTAGGACTTCCAAGGTAGAGTGCTGTACCTGTATTCAGACCTGAGAATAAAGGAGGGAGAAGGCTATGAACCTTCCACAGTTTACAGCTCAGCTATTTGGGAGTTACATTTCATTCCTAAAAGGGGTCACCATCCCTCAGAATGTTTCAAACATTGCTAATTGGGAGCCTAGGGACTTAGATTAGGTAAGTGTTAGAGCCCAAGACCTGGAGTTTCCTCAGCACTGGAAGGGGGTGGGATCCCCAAAAGACCAGAGAGAGCTGGGCAGTGGTGGCGCACACCTTTAATCCCAGCACTCGGGAGGCAGAGGCAGGCAAATCTCTGAGTTCGAGGCCAGCCTGGTCTACAAGAGCTAGTTCCAAGACAGGCTCCAAAGCTATAGAGAAACCCTGTCTCGACCCCCCCCCCCCAAAAAAAAAAAGACCAGAGAGTTAACTGAGATAAACACAATACTAGCTGTGCCTAATGCCACCTCCTTCAATGAAAAGTTACCTAAGAAAAGGCAAAGGTAGGCTTCAGATCCTGGTTTTTAAATTTAAGGATGGCTGCCATTTTCACAGTAGTTACACATCGGCTTAGCCTGTGCCCGTCAGAGGTACCAGTCTTTTTTTTTTTTTTTTTGGTGTGTGTTTTTATTGGGGTTAATCATGGGTAGGAACTGTCCCCTTCAAGGTGTGCCCCTCCCACCAAGCATGTCCATTTTAATCCTCTTGGGATGCCTTCTGGGACTTTTTCTTTTTCTTTGTGGTTTTTGTAGAGCTAGCAGCAGCTTCAGGTTCCTCGGAAAATTTCCTTTTCTTCTTGGGGACAATGGGGCTTGCTGCCTCTTCTGGTTCACTGGCCATTTCCTCCTTCGGTGAGGATTTCTTCCTCTTGGGAGGACTTAAGCTGCTAGTGGCCACCTCTTCAGGGTCACTGGCCAACTCCTCCTTGGGAAAAGCAGAGGTACCAGTCTTATAAGCCACTTGTGTTAATGTTTCTATCCCAGCATGTTTCAGGTTAGATTTTAGAAATGGTTGGTGGTGGTTTTGCATGGAAGCAGCTAGCCTCTTAAGAGTCCTTTGGTGGTTAAACTGAAGGGAAGAGTGCGGGGGCGGCAGAGCCAGTCTTCTGACCGGCTTTCTGGATGGAAATAATAAGCTAAATTTCTATATGTAGTGAATGAATTCTACATAAAACAGATGACTGCAGGGTAAGTGCAAAGTAAAACCTCCTTGCACTGGTCTCGGGAGAGTATTATCATGCAAGCAGCTTTTACTTCTTTGTTGTTGGATTGGGTGAAAATCTGGGATTCTGGAATGATTGCAGTGTTCACCATCTCTTTCCCATCAGCCAGTATGGTCCAGAGTCCATTTTCCATCTCCACTTCCTTGCCCCATTTCCAGCATTCTCAGATTTCTCCCTGCTCCATCTCCTCCTTCAGTTTTTGGCTTTTCTTCCGGAAGAGGGGTGTGTGTTGATATTGAATGATTTTTTCCTTATGTTGTAGCCTTTTCTTTGTTAAGTTTCTCCTCAACTTCATCTCAATTCATGAGGATGACAGACTCACAGATATGCTTTCTTCCCATTTACTCCTCTCTAAATTTACTTGTAGATAATGTATATATTTTCAGTCTGCTGAGGATAAATGAAGCTCTAGCTGATACAAACTCAGAATGTTTCAGTGATGAAATCTTGCCTATAAATATGTCTGTTAGCCTATTTCTATGCCCCTAAGAAAACGTGAAGTTTTTGTAGGTCTGGTGTGCTTTTTCTTACCAAATAGGCAGTTTATTACCAGCATCTGTGGTTGATTTGAGCTTCAGTGAACTCTTAAAAAGGAACTCATGTATTTATATTTTCAGTAGTGTTGTTATGGTAACTTTCCTCCTGAAGTAGAAAAGCATTCAGTGAACAGTGCAACAATATAGATAAGAACACAGATATAGAATCTAATTAGAAAAGCATGTGTCTGTTTAGATTTCTCACACTGAAAATGTATATAGTTGAGGTTAATTGCTTTGAAAGCAGCTTTGATCCTTGTATCTTCTGAGTACGCAGTTCATTTCACAGAGGAAATCACAGTCCTTTCGTCCCATTAGATCTTTTTGAGAACCAGTGCCACATAAGTTATCTCTTAGGTAGGTAATTTACACATGCACTTTAAGTGTTTTTGGTAAAAAGTCACTACTAGAGTCCAGTCAGCTTTACCTTTCATTGAGTACTCGGAGTGTGTGAAGTCGTGCACTCTTCCTTCTGTTATAGCTGGGCTCCTTCTTGGAGCCACATTTGTGCTGGTCACTTCCTGACTCAGCTCAGGGTGCAGCTAGTATGCCCCTCCCAGGATTCCTTCTACCCATTTGAGGAGAGAGTCTGGGGTGAACCTGTTCAGTCTTGGGGCCTTCAGTTCTACTTAATATTTTGGTGTCCTCGCAGGCATTGCGTTAAAAGAGTTGATTTAAGAAAGAAAATACTAGCATCAGAGAATCTTCTATTTTTTCATACTGCGATAATTTTGTAAGTTGGTCAAAAGGACTCTTTTTGAAGTTACTGGTGGAGAAAGTACTAGCACGTTTGAGGGGCAGAGGAGGGAGAGCACCGTTTTATAACTGTGATCTGAGTTCTTTTAGGCATAATGAACTGAAGCATTGTTCTGATAGTCTAAATCTATTAGTTGATCAAAGCTTTGGTAGCTTATGGAGCTTCACAGCAGGCCAGAGATGCTGGGAAAGAGATGACTTTTTAAAGTGACACCAGATAGGGTCAGTCACAGGTACCTTATGAGAAAATAGATGAAACATGGAAAATGATTCAAAGAACTACGTCTCTTTTGGGTTTAGTGTTAACCTGCTGAGATCAGGCAAAATGTGAGTTTAGAAACCATAATAAATTCTAGCACTTGAGGCAGGAAGATTATGAGTTTGATGCCAGCCTAGGCTAGATAGCAAGTCCTTTTGCTATGGGGATAGGGGGGTAGGGTGGCTGAGGCTGTAATTTACTTGATAGAGGGCTTGCCTGGCAGGGATGGTTCCAGCTTTGATCCACGGCAGTACATGCCTGAAAGCCCAGCACCTAGAAGGTGGAAGCAGGGGCCTAGGTTTAAGATAACCCTCTTCCATGTAGGGAGTTAGGCCAGTGTGTGGGATATAAGATCCTATTACCCCACACCACAAAAAAAGGGAACACACACCTACCACCCACATTGAGGTGATTGAAGTGGCATAGGGGCTTTGACCAGAATCAACTCTTGGTTGTTTTGAATCTAAACCATCACTTTATGTTGTTTAGTGGGTGCAATATGTTAATTACTGCATCTCAGAGTGTCCTCCCTAGATAATGAGGTGTGTGTCAGGGTGGGGGACCTTGAGGGCAGCCATAGAAGTGAGGAAAGCTCATGCAGACCAATCAGTATGTGCACCACTCCATCAGGAGCTCCACACTCATCAGATGGATTCCAGAAGCATCTTGTTTCATCTCCCTCAGTCCTTTCCTCTCATCTAGTCAGTGGCCTTGAGTAATCCCCAGGTGGAGAGAACAGTCTGTTTTAGGTGGCTTTGACCTGAGGGTTTGGGGGTATGTTGATATTTGTCGGTTACTGTGACTTCTTTTTTTTCCCCCTTCAATTGCATCAAACCCTTAAAACATGGTGGTAAGTGAGCGATATGCATGCTTTTGGAGTTTGTTTAATCTCCGCTTCAGTCTATACAATGCACAGTTCATAATGTTAACACTTTTCTTCAAGTTTACTTCATTCACTTTCACAACTAATTTGGATTTTTAGTTTGCTGTTTAGTCCTCATTTACTTTATTTTGTGCCTTTCTCTGTAGCTCTGTTCTCTCCTGACCTTCCTGTGGAGGTCAAGTTGTTCTTTTGTCTGGCCTGTATGGGAGAGTGATGCTGCAGGCAGTGGCTCAGCACAGGACCGTGTGTGTGGGGGCATGTCCTCTTCTTTGTGGTGTCCAGGTGGATTTGGGAATGAAAGGGGTCCCTAGGATTTACAGTGTGACTCACAGCTGCTCCCACTGTCAGGCATGGCAGCTACACCAGAGACACTGATGCTCACATACACATGCAAACCCTTGCATGTGGCCAGCTTGTTAGGTTCTAAAGTGACAATAGACACCAGGGTACACTCCCGTGCCAAAAGAAAGGACTGTGGTGTGAAGTGCGCTTGAGTTGTTTAGTGTCCTGCTAGGAAAAGACTGTCCTTGCTATTGTGATTTCCCTCTCTCCTGTTTCTTAAAGTTGGGAGTAGATTTGGCTGTCTTGCATTAGAATTTTGTATTTTGGGGTGCGCACTAAAATTAATCTGTTTGTTCCTGTCTTTCCTTTAAATTCCCAAGGTGCTTAGCTTCTAGCATGTTATCTGATTGGCCTTCCCTGGGTGCTGAGCAGTAGGCTGTGGAGAGGGAGGGTTCAGACTGGGCTTGTGTGTCTTAGTACCTGGTATGTCCTTGTATCTTTCCACTGCATACACAGCAAACAGATGTCTTGGGTGTCCTGAGTCCTAGTTTGTTCTCTGTACCTGTTTTAATAGCACTGTTAATCGTGACTCATGTGGACACTGGTATGTTGCTAGCCTATTGTTTTGCTGATGAGTCATTGGTTTGTGGTTAGTTTATTTATTTATTTATTTATTTATTTTAAACCTGTTTTGCTCCAGTCACTGTGTGCTGGCGGTGGCTTTGCCTCTCCGTTGCCTGAAAGGAACAGGTGGAGCAATGTCTCTGACAGACATTACTCCTGACATGTGCTCCTGCAGATGCCTACACCAAGATTGTAATCTCCATAACTGCTTCATGTGCACCAAGCCCCCTTGTGGAATCCTGCTGAGTTTTTCTAGATGCCTTCAGGGAAAGCACCCAACTGTTTGTTGTACAGAGGGTGCTTACTTGTGTACTCCTCATTGTGGGTTTTTAAATAATATTTTCTCAATGTATGCATATCTACTAAGAGGAGACCAAGTTGTGAGAATTATGAAGTGTTAATAAGGCTTCTAAATGCAAATAACAAAAACTTAAATTAAAAAGTACCTCATGACTTTTCTTGTTTTGGCCAGGGCACAATAGTGAACCCATCTTTTTGTGTAGATTTTTAGAGGGTGTCACTGTTCAGTTCTCCCTATGATGTCACAGAACATCCTCTGCTTCTCGTGTCTCTTGCTGGCCCAGTTGAGAATGGGTAGCCAAAGATTAGGTTGAACTATTATGGCTTCATCTTCCTCAGTCTCATGCTTCAGATCAGTGACCTTATAAAGATTGTAAAACAGCAGAAAAAACAGTGCCCTCTGGGAAACATCTGAGGATGTGTGACTAAATGTATAGATTATACACATCCATTTACATTGAAGAACTGCATACATTCTCCACAAGAAAACAAACAGCAGGATTTTACAACTGAAATGTTGGTTTGTCTTCTCATTTATGAGTGAACCACTGGAACTTGGGGACAAGATGAGTACAATGGTATTGCAGCCTATCTGTCCGCTACAGTTGCAGTTTTTCATGACGAGCATTCAAAGTGTTAACTAAAACCATTGAAAGAACACATCTGCCATTAAAACTGAACCTAGAAGTAACTTCATGAGTGTTTCGCACCTCCAGATGGAATGGCCTTTAATAAATGCTATGAATAGCCATGTTTGCCACTTGCAGTTTACTGTCCTGTTCATTCTATGCAGACTCTAATGGTTTTCTCCTTTCTTCTCTTATATCTCATGGATTGTTAAAAACTGAACACTTCATATAGATGATGAACCAGCTGGGCCAATGTGAGTACTTCATTGGATATGCTTTTATAATTTGATTGTGTTGTGTTTACAATTTAGTCAAAAGGAATACTAAAGATTGTAAGAAAATGCAATTCCCTTACAATGAAAGTTTCAGTGTACACATTTTAGGCCTGACATAATTCTTACTGGTGACCTTAGGCTCCTAGTCCAGGTCTTGTTTTCAGCCATACAAGTGAATAGTATACAAAAGGAGTTGAAAAAGTTTATGTATTTAACATGCTTAAACCGATAATATAGAAGTAAGCAGTATAACCAAGTCAACTTCACACTGGACTGTAGAATTAGGTAAACTACGGTCTAGTTACATTAATAATTGCTGACAAGAGAGATGGAGCTGTAGCATAGAGTGAGTCCAAGGCTACCAGGCTTTCCTAGAGGTTAGAGATTATAAGCCCAAAGGGCTCAGCATGGCTAGTTGCTGGTCATCTGTTTTCATTTAAGAAATTAAGTGTTCAAAGGAGTTAGTCAGTTTCAGTTTTCTAAGTAACTATAGTTTAGAAATCTAAGAGAAAAGCTACCTGTGTGTTGGGAGTCTGAAGGATTTATTCACTGAAAGTAGGAGGTAAGGAATGTTGTTATGCACAAATTAGAAGTAGAGTTTGCTGATACACCAGGGATGGAAGGAAGTGAAGAGTCTCAGTTTCCATGTGTTGCATTTTCAAACAATATGACTAGTTGAACTCACACAGTGCAATTTTTCCTCCAAAGGAAAACCAACTCTACCAACAATCACAAAGATAAAAACTTGCGCCAGAGAAACACAAATTAAGCACTACTTATAATGTAAGTATGAACTTCTTTAGAGATTTAAAAGTTCTATTCAAATGAACTGTGCCTCTGCTCAGCTTGCTATGAATTCAATAGTTGGTGTTATATGGTAAGACCTTATTGTTAATTTCAGAATAGCTGACACTGATGGAGCAAGTTCTTTCTGTTCACTGCAGTGTATAGAAAGAAATGTATTTCAGCTCTGTTGACCCACATATTGGGTTCATTTCACAATAAATACCTTGCATTGCAGTCTACTTACATAAAAGTAATAGTTTTTTTTTTTTAAAAAAGAAATAGTTACATTCTTAGGTAGATTATCCCCAAAGCCCAGTTAGTACCACACGTGATCTCTGCTGAAGCTAAGACAGAAATGGTAGCCATAACGCAGCATACTTACACACATGGAGATCAGAATTTCATACCACATCCCTGAGCATGCTGTTTGAACGAGAGCTTTATTTGACATAGCTGTGAGTGACAGTGCATGTTCTCTTAATGTTCAAATGTTTCTCTCTTTACAGCTCTTTAGGTTTCTGAAAACGGTGACAACATGACCTGCTAAATTTTCTGCTTGGACCTCTTTGGTCTCTCCCTTTCAAGTGAGCAACACCACAATGACCGTCTAAAAGCATGCCTTATTTAGCCTCTCCTATAAGGGTGACCTAGCCAGGTACATTTTAAACAATGCTTCAGTGTAGAAGGTGTAAACTATTTTGGGCTTGATGTGCTGTGAATGTTGCTTTCCCTCCCTTTGTTAAAATATTTAAATAGAAGTGGAAAGGTCCTCTGAGGATCATGCATGCGCCATTTTTTACTTATGCAGCTGTTAAATTGGCAAAGCTCTTAAATGCACTGCTGCCATCTAGTGATCATTTTGTAAAGTACAGCAAAACCTACAGATATATACAGTATATAAATATATATATATATTTATATTTTTGGGGTGGGAAAAATCCAAAATAAAGTAAACGCTTGTTTCATTTTTAAGCTGCTGATACTCATTCCTTATTGTCTGTTGTCAGATGAGGAAGCTGCAGTTCTGGTAATAAAGATGAGGGTGTAAACTTAAGTCTGTCACTCTAAGGGCTTATCCTATAACTTTTAAGAACCTGGAACAGTCCATTGAACGGCTATAATGAATTACAGTATATATGTATGATTGCTTTCTAAGTGACTATTTTTCTTTTGTCAAATCATGTAAATTCTGAAATCTTTTTGCACTGATGTGTTGAACCTTATTCTTGTACATTCGATCAAGGCAACTTTTATAATTTCCCTTTTGTTTTCAATGACCCTGAAATGTTAATAGCATGGTGATATTCTATGCAACTCTAGTTATACTTTTGGTTTGACACTGTATTTTTCACATTGATTTAATGATTGATGATAGATTTTTTAACCTGACTGGGTTCTCATGCGGTACTAACTGTAGATGCATGTACTTGTGTTCTGTATAATTATTGAAGTGCAATGGTGTACAAAAAAAAGTGGACTCACCTGTTTTTAACAATAAAACATTGATAAAAGGTGCTTGGATTAATACTCTTTATTCAAATACCTTCAGTTCCTTAATTGCCTATGTGTGCAGGGCTTTAGTTTCTCAACTCTGTGTGATCTTTTTAAGTTCCTTTTCCACCTCTTCTACAAATGCTGGAAAGTTTTGATCCATGAGGCATAAGCGTAGAAAGGGACCCAACTCTTCTGCTCCCCATGAAGATTGTTCATAGACTTGGGGCAGCTTCTCCGATGCCAGAATAGTCTGCAGGGGTGCCAAAAGAGGGTGGGGTTGACTGCAGATGGGAACACCATCCCAGATAACATAACACAGGGAAACAAGGCAAAATACATAAAAAACTAAAATGTTACTGGCTTTACAAAAGTACTTTTCTACACTTAGATTTTGCATTTATAATTTTGTGTTTGTGTTTGTTATTTTATCTCTGCTTCCCATCTTGCCCTAGGAGCGCTGGGATTTGAGAATTCCCTGGACTGAATTTGAATTATCAGGCTTGCCTGGCAACTCACTAAGCCATCTTGCTGGCCCTGTGAGTTTGTTTTTAATTTTAGCCTTTCTAACAAACATGCAGGGCTGTCTCATTATGGTTTTAATTTGCAATTCCCTGATCAGAAGTAATATTCATGTGCTTATTGGACATTCATATGGCTTTGGGTAACATGCAGCATTTTAAAACCAATTAAGGAGTTGGGGAGATGAGCTCAGATGGTAAGGTGCCAAAATCCATGTGAAGAAAAGCAGTGTGGTATGCTTGCAGTCCTGGCACTGGAACTGATTATAAGGCTTTTTGTTTAAGAGGTCTCAAGTAGCACAGAGTGGTCTCAAACCCCTTATGTTGCCAAGGGTGATCTTGAACTCCTGGTCCTCCTGCTTCTACCTCTTGAGTACTGGGGTTACAGGCATATGGATAGAACCCAGAGCATCACCAACCCTGAGAACCAATTCATTAAATTACCAGCATTTAAATATTAGAGTTCAAACTGAAGTCTGACTCTGCTTGACAATTTGAAAGATGTGTTCTCTCTTGATCAAAATGGAGTCAGTGAGTCCTAGCTCTGTTGCGATCCTCTTACTTTTGGTTCTTTGGCTCCTGTGTCTGGCAGATTGCTCACACTAATGCTGTCAGGTAGACAATTCCTGTCAGAAAGCTAGCTCCCTTTCTGTGGGTATATTGCATGGTATAGTGCCTGTGTGCAAGATTATTTCTCTAAACAACTTGTATTGATAATAGAAAATTACCTTTCTAAACTTAAATTAGGTTTGCAGAGTCTGCCTAAAGAAATTAAAGAGAAAACCAAAATATGCCATCCTGTTCTAAATTGAGAGCCACTGTTAACATGCAGCAGTGTATATACTTTCAAATTTAGTATATTAAAAAAATGGAATGATATTTCATAGCTTTAAGGAAAAAATGTGTTGTGAATATTTCTTCATGCCAATCACAGGGCTCGATATTAATTTCATTTACTTGTTGTTAGGGAGGTTGCCATGACATACACATGGAGGTCAGAAGACAGTTTGCTGGGTTCAGGTCTTTCCTTATACCTCATGGGTCCCAAGAATCAAAATGAGGTCACCAGGCTTAGAGACAAAACATCTTTAGCCACTGAGCCACTTGCTGGCCCTGATCAGAGTTCTTATATGTGTAGTAATAGGTCACGTTAACCACTTAGGATGGTGAGCATTTATGTTGATGCCATTCTTAATTGTAAATAGTATTATGATAAACATTCTGTATCCATTTGTGTAGCTGAAATGCAGTTCTCAGAAAGTAGAATACTAAACTTGGTTTATATTAACTGGCTTCCAAGAAGTTTGTCCAACTTTGTATTCACAGGATGACCTGCCCAAAAGGTCAGAGCAAACTTGTGCTGTTTCTGGTCTTGCCAGTGTTGTGTAAGTCAGCTGCTGGGTCACTACTGACACCATTGACAGCCGCGTTCCTTTCTTTTAAAAGCGTAGCACCTTACCCTGATCGGTCACTGCCCAGAACAAAGAAAACAAAAGTCTGCCTACTATTGGGCAGAGTTTTTTTTACTCTTTTACAGTTTCTGGGTCATTAAGGACAAGAATCTTGTCTTTTTTCTCCTGTGGGTGCAGGTTGAGGATTGAACCCAGGCTCTCATACATGATAAGCATTTGCTTTCCTGCTGCCTTCTCTCAAGTTCTTTATCTGTAACTGTCCCATTTTACTTTAGTAGTAAGCCAGACACCTTCCCCAACCACATACACAAGCCTCTATTTTCTTTATGTACCACTATTTACACAGTTTAATAGATGCTTTTTAAATGAAAAGACTCCTCATCCTTGCTTACTGACGAATATGCTGGGTCTGTGGAAAGCATGAGCTCGCACAACCCTTGCCTGGTATAGTCAGGATATAGTGAAACAAAATCCTCAGGGACAGCCAACAGCTACAAATGTGAATGCAGTACACATGGCCAGGAGCTGTCTGCAAGGAGATCTAAGTGGTGACGTGACTGAGGAAGTCAGCAGGCCAGAGACTCTGAAGGGCCCTGCAATAGTTTTTAAAGGGCTGAATAGGTAGGCTCCCTGGGCTCAGGCAGACTTACCAAGCTCACTGCGTAGCCAGTAAAACTTGTTTATGAGCTGTGGCATGGTCCACGGACTTAAAGAATCGGTAGGAGCTGTGGATCTGCAGGCATGGGCAGCTCATATACCGGGTTTTATCCTCCTGTATCCTTGGTACTGAGGTGTTCATGTTAAATGTTCTGGAAATGGTTCCAGGGCCATCTTTACGAGAGCCCATGTTCAGAAAAACAGCAATAGGGATTTTTTTTTTTTTAAATGCCTTCCTCTCACTCTCTAACACTCCTCAGTTGAGACTGCAGCACTAAAAGTCGGCTCTGTAGGAATTATATAGTCCAGATTTGGTTGGGTATTTGTTTTACAATCATTCACAATCTTAATTCCAAATTAAGATTGATTTATCCTTTTGGGGAGGTGGTGATTTAAGTTCTTTATAGCACAGTAAACCAGTCTCCTTCACTTCTGCAGGTAGGCAGGCAGGCAGGCTGGGAGGCAGTCTACACGTGCCATCCTGTGTGAGGGCAGGGTAAATGGTAGTAACCTGTCCCCTTACTTTCTAGTCAGTAACACTTTAGGTTTCTTTTCTATAGCAAGATAAAGAATTGACAGATACAAACTCTTGTGGATTACCATTTTTAGGGACAAAACCCAGCACAGAAATACCTGAGCTAGATGCATCACTGAAGTCCTTCCCTCCAGAGCGCCAGTGCCAGCTGCCACACACACCTGCTGCTCGAGATTCAGATAGGGCTGCAGAGAAACATGCAGTTAGAGGAGGCACTCTTGAGTCCTCAGCTCCAAGGGTTTGGGGACAGACAAAACATATAGAGAGACATAGCTGTTACTCACACCGGGGAAGACAGTCCTGGTGAGGCCTTACTTGTTCCACCACAGCACAGAGACCTAACACTGTCTACCTAGTGGTCTCGGGCTGATGGGCAGCTAGGGCCTTGTTAGCCACCATAGTGTACTTCTGTCCAGAAGACCCATGCATAACTAAGGACTGTCACCCAAGGAAGCAGGAGTACTGTGTGCTGCCCTGTCCCTATGTACAGTGTGTGTATGGAACCCCTCAGGTTCACAAGAATCACAGAAATGCAAAACAGGGAAACCCTGTCTACGCTGAGACAACATTTTATTTAAAAAAGTACATTTTAAGAATATTCTTTTGAACATTGTGCAGTTTTGACTCTTTTCATTAAATAAAATTCCTTAGATAGTTCTAGCAACTGTTTGTTTCTACTTTATCCCAGGCACTGAGTGACACAGGATGGGTATTAGATGAACAGGACAGAGGTCCCATCCTCTAGAACTCCAGCCTGGTAAGAGCTAAGCAGAAGTGTGCTAAGCCAGGCTGTCAGCTTTGCCCAGGAGTTTAGCACATCCACAGGCCTGGCCATGCTCTGGGAATCTATAGCCACATTGCTGATCTTGAGGACAAGAGTGTTCCTGCGGTGGGTGGGAACTGAGGATGTAATAGAGAAAGAAAAGAAGTTCTCTGAGGGTGCTTCTTATCCATCAGAAACATGTCTGCTAGAAGCAGAGGTTGCTCAGCCTGCCTTCTGTCCTGTGTGGAAGCTGACTTGCCAGTCCATTACAAAAGATCAGACTTGGAAGGACCCCGCCCTTCCACAAGGAGGGCTGTACACACAATGAGAACTAGTGGATACCAAAATCAAAATGAGAAAAGGCCAGGGCGGTGTGGGATGTGGGCTGGGAATGGAACGGAACTATAGAGTCAGCAGCCCTTAGATGAGCTTGGTTCACATGTCCTTTCTACAGTTTCTTGGTGCTCAGTAACCCTCCCTCTCTGCTGTCAGTGCTTTCCTGGGACACCAATCATTTCAGCTCACATGGTGCTGCCCCAGTGAGAAAGCGGTCAGCCAAAATACCATCCTCTGACACTGAACAGCTGCTGAGGGTGGCCAGACTCCCAAGTCTGGTGAACTCTTGACTCAGGTGGCCACCTCACCAGCAGAGGAGAGGCTTGGTGCACATAGTAACAGACTTCACCCTCTCTGTGCTAAGAGACAAGGTCATATGAACTTCTTACCACCCTCCTCCTGCCTGCCCCCGCTCCCAGCCCAACTCTCTCCTAAAGAGCCTTTGGGTTGAGAAACACCTGGTGAGGCCACAATTAACAAAATTACAAGGCTGAGGAAAAGTAAAAACTAAAACATAAGCCAAGAAATGAGTCAAGAACTTTAAATAGAAAAGAATAGAATTATCCCTATCTGCAAAGAAGGGAACAACTACTTTAGACTAAAAGGACACGGTATTGGTAGATATGATCCACCGAATGCAGCGGTGATCTAAAGACACGGTATTGGTAGATATGATCCACCCGAATGCAGCGGTGATCTAAACTTGGCCATGCCTCAACTTTTAAGGTAGACTAAGCATTTATGTAGATTTGCATGTCAGAAGTTGCAGGTTAACTTGAGAAATGTTTGGTCTAAGGATTGCTCTAGGCTGTGTTCACGCTCAGTGGCTTTGCCTTGCCTTCTTTGCCGCTTCAGTGTCTGCTGTTCCTTCTGGGTTCTGGTGGCTCTGACCTTTGTTCACTGGCAGGAAAAGCAGAGCTGAGAAGGGAGCTGTGCTGGCAGCAGTGTTGTGATGGACAGTGTGGGTTTTGTTTTGTTTACCAAGAACTGTTCAGTGCTGCCAGCATTTCTCGTTCCCCACAGCACAGAGGACGTTCATGGCTTGCATGAGATCACACAGCTACCACAAAACCTGGCTAGAACTCTAACCCAGATATGTTCAGATACCAACCAGAGCTTATGACCTTTGCATAACATCAGGATGTTTCAACTATCCAGAACACCAAATTATAGATGAGTCCCTGAAAATAGACTCAGCACTTTCAGGATGTTTCTACCCTGACAGTCTAAGACCAGCCTTTAAAGTTGGCACACTGGAGCCTTCATCTGCTGCTCAGCTCACAGCCACAGTCTGCATGTGTTCCCACATGGTACAGCCATAAGTGGCCTTACACAGGCAGCACACGCTGGACCACAGCAGTGACCTTCAAGTGCCCGACACCACAGCACTCTCAGCTCACCCCCAGCTATTTAGAATCTCCAGGCACTGTTCATCGGTCAGCCGAGAGATACCGGTTCAGTCATCAACACCTAACTTCCACGTGTTAACACATTCTGTCACTTGTTCATAAAGGTAAATCACATTCACTTAGGCTCACAAACATCTTTTAAGTCAGGAAGGCCTGACACCTGTGTGGTAGACACAAGTTTTCCAAGATTCTAACTTTAACTTGGGTTTTAGGCCCAGCACACTGGCACAACCCTGTGGATCACAGGAAGAAGGGCAGATCCTAAAACCAAAACCATGACCTTCTGTTACTGGCAGAAGTAGTGTCCATTGTTATCTGGGGTGAAAGGCCTAGCTTCCTTTTGAAATGCTCCCTGAAAGCTGCCCTGCTGTGGGGTGCCCATGGCTCTGGAGGGCATGTGATGTGAAGGCAGAGGTAGTCTGGCTGCCAGTGGCAAGTGTCTCATTCAGGTGCCTTTCAGAAACAACCAGTACTTGCCCAGTGTGGGCCCTTCTTACCCAGCATGCTTTGTGAAGGAAGGGGGTAGAAGCCTGCCTCAAGCCATTTGGTCTGACCAAAACAGACAGTAAAAGTGGTAGATGTTTTACTGTGATGAAAATGGTTTTGACCTTGAGGGCCCCAGGGAGGGCTTTGAGAACCCCTGTTCTGTGATCACGCTGGAATACCGCTTGGGCTCCCTGTCTTATGTCTTCATGTTTAGGCAGCTCATTTGAAAGTATGAACCTTGAATTTAAAAGATCACACAACATTAGATATTTTTAAACAATTATTTGTGTGTGTGTGCACACGCACTCCAGCCTATATGAATAAAGAGACTAGGAGAGCATACTGGATGACCCGGAGCTGCTGTTAGGGGTGACTGAGTGACCTGGGGGTCCTGACACCATGCATTACATCATCAAGTTAGCACTCACCCCCTGCTGCAGTGGGTCCTTCCCTTGGCTTTCGCCTGCCCCCGGTGGGCCTGGGCTCTGCTGAAGCTGCTGGACCATGCTGTCAGGTGCCTGAACGGTGACATACTGGGCCAGGGTCTGCACACAGCTGCAGCAGCGCTCCAGCGCCTCTTCCTGCGACTCTCCACTGAACTGCACACGAAACATGCGGCTCTTGCTCTGTGGAAAATCAAATGCCATCCCTGAGTATTGTCTGCTGTGGGATAAACACTTCCAGTAAATGCTCTCTTGCTTGTTGGAGCAAGTACAGAGAATCCAGGAACTTGTTCCTATGCCTTTTTAGAAGCCTTTCTTCATGCTGGAATGCATTTCCCTCAGGCAACCGACACTAGCAAACTCAATAGTCACTCTACTGACTTGAGTGGTAGGCCGGTGTTTTATCTTGCTTACAACTGATATTTTTAAATTTTTAATACATTTTTAGGTTAGTGCACAAAATAGTAAGTTTCACAGCATCTAATTCCTTAAATAGAAATATCTGAAAACAATATACGACAGCTCTGGCTCAACAAAATGTTTCTGAATGGAAAGGTAAGCAGGCAGGGCTGGGCGATGGCTCTGTGTGTGGCGTGCATGCTGTGCAAACCCGAGGAGCTTCACTGGATCCCAGCACTATGTCAGAGCCAGGCCCCGCAGTTCTGCCTGCAATCCCTGCCCTACCGAGTGGAGGCTGGACGCTCCCGGGGTCTCGGTGGCCAGACAGCCTAACTGAAATTGTAAACTCTGAGTTCAGTGAGAACCTGCCTTAAAAAAATAAGGCGGAGGGACTGAGAAGACTGAGTGCTGACCTCAGTGAACATCCTATATACGTGAACGCTTATGCAGGAGGGCAGGAAAGGAAGCTGGCTGTCATTAAATGAGGTAGTGAGCATGAACATCTGGGGAGTAGGGCACAGGCAGAAGCTCAAAGCTTGTGCACCTCATTAATAATCTCTAGTGCCCTTTATCCTTAGGACACTTGACCACTACATAAGTCACACAGGGAAATGCCTTACATCCCCTGAGTTACAGCCTCAGGCAAACTGACACACGGGACAAACCACAAACAAATGAACAAATCCCCCCCAAACCTAGACGTGGCAGTTCATCAGAGTACAACCCCCCCCAAACCTAGATGTGGCAGTTCATCAGAGTTACTTCACGGTAAGCTCAAGAACAGACCTGGGTTGTAATAACATAAAACCGTTAGTAACAGTTTCCTTCTCCGGGCTAGAACTCTGTCTAGATGAGTCTACGTACATGATGTTCCCAACACCACGGAAAAGAAAACACATGCTGAGATCAGCATGTACACTGGTCTTTTCACTATGTGTAAAGTTAGTGTGAAAACATTTCTGACCTCAGCAAAATTCTAAAGTTCCTATAAGCAACTTGTTGCTTTCCCCGGATCAATTTATTCTGTTTAAATAAAACTTATCAAAACAGAGCCAAAGTCTTGACCTCTTGGGAGTGTGCAGCCTGCCCCCCTTCTCTCCGTATTTCCTTTCACTCTTCTCTGAGTGCGAGTTAACCGCCATCACTCGCATGGACAGTCCTGTGTATCTGGGTCTGTTAGGAGACGCCGCAGAGCTCTCCTATATAGTACACAACACACAGATTGTGTTTCGTGCATATTTTAAGCTACAGTGCTGTAGCCTAATTTTCTATTCAATGGGTGTATAAAAATAGAAGTATAGCTCATTACTTCTAAAAGATGAAGCATATCCCTTTATTTAACTGGCCTCCTAATGACAGATATTCAGGTTCCTGCAGCCTTTTCCCCTCACAAAGCACAGACAGTGCTTCATAAACTCTTGAAAGCATCTCTGTACTAGAAATGGCTCAGTGCAGACTTGCTTGTGTGCCCGTTCCCGTGCATCCCAGCGCTGTGGTGTTTATTCATTTTCATCGCATACGAGGTAAACAGAGACTTGCATTTCTCTGGTTATAACTGAGCTTGAAGATTTTTCTTAAACTACATAACTAGTTAATTTGTATTTTTCTTTTGTGTGTGCGTACTACTGCCTTTAGCCTTTGAGTCTTGAGGTGAATAATTCCCAGATTATCGGGTTATTAGCAGTGGACTTCCGCGAGGAAAGGAAATGGTGTGTGAGCCACTGGGTTTCTCACTTGGTTGCTTTGGACTCACCCTGCTCCAGGAGCTGTAGGAAGATATCTGTGCGTTCCTTTACCCTTAAGAGTCACGGGCACCAAAACCCAGAACTTTGTTACATCAAGTGACAAGTGACAAGATACATCAGGTGAACAGGTACAAACCCTCCAGCAGTTGTGACTGGGTGGAGCACATGCAGGACCAGCTTAGACAGGGCTTCCTTGGAGGAAAGGCCTCTGACCTCTGTGGCTGCCTTTCCCACCTATGAAATCCTCAAGAGGAATCCAAGGTTAACTGTCTGGAGCCAGAAACGCACCTTAGCGTGTGTGAACCCAAGCCAAAAGCAGCATACACCGCAGAGACCAGAAAGATGACATGTTTTCATCTTCTGTCCTCAGTGCCACTGGGCCAACCAAAAGGTGCTAGGACGAAACTCTTGACATGTATCTTCAGGTCACAGTTGAAAGGAAGAACTTACTAGGGACAAAAAGGCCCTTTAAAAAGTTTACTTGTATGCATACATCTGCATGCATACATACTTGTGTGTGTGCATACACACACACACACCGAAAGACAGTGTCAGATCTGGAGCTGTAGTCGCAGACAGTTGTGAGTGAGTGGCCTGGTGTGGGTTCTGGGAACAGAACTCTACCCTCTGCAGGAGCAGTAAGTTCTCCTGTCGGCTGAGCCATCTCAACTCCAAGGAAAACGTTTTAGTTAGCAAACTGCCAAGACAGTCTCTGCTGTCAGTCATCCAAAGAATTAAAATATATATATATATATATATGTGTATATACATACACACATACACACACACACATTATTTTTTCCTTTGAGACAGGGTTTCTCTGTGTAGATTTGGAGCCTGTCCTGGAACTAGCTCTTATAGACCAGGCTGGCCTCAAACTCACAGATCGGCCTGCCTCTGTCTCCCCAGTGCTGGGATTAAAGGCGTGCGCCACCACCGCCTAGCCTTGGAATTGCAATATTTTATTTTTTTTTAAATATTTATTTATTTATTTATTTATTATGTATACTATATTCTGTCTGTATGAATGTCTGCAGGCCAGAAGAGGGCACCAGACCTTATTACAGATGGTTGTGAGCCACCATGTGGTTGCCGGGAATTGAACTCAGGACCTTTGGAAGAGCAGGCAGTACTCTTAACCACTGAGCCATCTCTCCAGCCCCCGAATTGCAATATTTTAATAAGTGGTTCCAATGTCAAGTAGAACATTTCAAGTTAGGTAATGTACAAGAAACTCCACCTTCCACAGACCTCTTGAGGACAGAGGAAGTGAGGTTCAGTGCTGGCCTCTGCACTGTCTCCATACACAGCAGAGCAGGGGCTTTTCTCCCAGGACCCTGATGATGTGACACCCTGGTGCCACGCAGAGCTAGGGAGGGTCAGAGAATGCACACAGCCATTACGCTTTCCTGTGAGATCCTATGACTACACCGCCACTGTCAAGACTTCACCAAGACTCTCACTGACTCACTGTCTATACTGTCAGAAGGTTAGGAGTCCAGAAAAAAGCCTCCATGCTGAGGGATCATCTGTTCAAACTGCAGCCTGGACTTGAGGTCCAAGAGGATAGACACTAACCTAAGAGTGTTGAGAGGCCAGGCCTTTAGGTGGCCATTAGATTACAGAAGGTCACTGGGGAGAGGGTAGATACATGCTTGCTCCCCGGTTCTTGCCATGATATGCCCTGTGTCACGCTGAGACTATGTCAGCCAGGAGGCCCTCACCTCTTTTGAGCCTCCACACCTGCAGACTATGTCAACCTTTTTTCTTTATAAAGTAACCTAGCCTGTTATTTCACTATAGCAATGGAAAATTGACCAATACATTCAGAGAACAAGTTTCAGTATATTTGCTTTGAAACCAATAGATAATCCTCAAAGCCCAGGCTAGAAAAAAAAATCAACAAAACTTCTTTAGTGAGTTACTAGGGTGAGACATGAAGACAACACTGATTTAGATTTATGCCTTTCACCCAAGTGTCTGCTGCTAGCGAACTGGCCATAATTCTCACGAGTGATCAGAGCTGTTTAAGGGAAGGAGACCCACCTCACAAGCCTACTTCAGTTGTGCATCCTGCCTGAAGAGAGAAAAATACCATGTTTACTATCTGCAGAATCTATATTATGTTAAGTTTCTGCTACAGGAATGCAAACTTGACCTCTCTTTGTCAATGTAAACAATAGTGCATGTTACGTAGCACTTAGGAATTAAAAGTGATCCAAAGCAAGAAGCCAGCTAAGACAGAAGGTAGAGGCCAACAGTTGTTATGTGACATTAAGGCAACAGAGAGGAGAAAAGAAACATGATTTTGCTAAGTGTCAAATAGTATCGGTGAGGCCTGCAGGATGGCATCACTTGCTGCCCAAGCTGATGACCCGAGTTCCACCCCTGGGACCTACACACTCAAGGGAGAAACAACTCCCAAAAGTTGTCCTCTGACCAGGCATTCCCATGCTCCTTGCCACTTAAAAAATAAACTGTTTTTAAAAAGTGCTTGATGGAATGTATTGTGTATCCTGGGAAAGGTCTTAGTAAACGACAACTGAGCAATACCTCGTTGATGTAGAGCTGGAGATGCATTTACGACCTGAGCACCACAGCCCATGCGGTCTGGGAGGGACCAGGGCTCAGTACCCACACAAGTCAGTTCCATGTGCTGTAACAAGAACTTGACTGGAAGCACCTGGAGAAAAGTGTTTCTCTGAATAGCTGCCAGACTGGGTGGGACAGACACCTCCAGCTACAAAATGGTGCCCAAATATTTGACAAGAATTTCCACATAGCCGGGCGGTGGTGGCCCATGCCTTTAATCCCGGCACTTGGGAGGCAGAGGCAGGCGGATCTCTGTGAGTTCGAGACCAGGCTGGTCTACAAGAGCTAGTTCCAGGACAGGCTCCAAAACCACAGAGAAACCCTGTCTCGAAAAACCAAAAAAAAAAGAATTTCCACTAGGAAAAAAAAAACATTCTAGGCAAACAAGAGCAGAGTCAAGCACAGCTTCTTGGTGACCATCTTTACTCCAGTAGGCTCTATTTGCTGGTGACTCCTTTAAGAGAGGCTTCCGGACTCAGTGTTAGTGGCAAAAACCAAGCAGCTCTTTTAAGAGGTTCTGCCACCAAACACTTAAATGGTGATTATGAGCAGCCGGCAGCAAAACTGTATGTTATTGTGTTGTCTTTGAATTGTTTGACTGCTGAGAAAGGAGCAACAGCTGCTAAAAGATATTTGATTATGAATGCTGCTGGATTAATCCAACCTATATAATTTGAAAATGCCTTGACTTCAAAATTGAAGTCAAAAGATATGTTACTTTGGAGAAGAGGTTTTACTTTTGTTTCCATAGGAAACGAGAGATTGTGGATTCATTCTGGGTTAAGAAAAATAGGGTGTGATCAAGGAAAACCCCTGAAAAATCTCCGTGGGAACGGATGGCCCAGATGATCCAATGTTTTAGAGCAACTTCCTAAACTTGCAGTTTCCTCTGAGTTCTGCATCCAGAACAGCTTCAAGACTGCTGGCTGAGATGATCCAGCCTCACAGAATACTCCAGTTAGGACTTGACCATCATCCTAAATTTTCTTTAGGTTTCATAAGATTATCAGCACCCTGATCAGGAGGAAGTAGCCTAAAAACTATGCCCATATTCCCAAAAAATCCATTATGGATGTTTGTCTTTGTTTAGAGTGTTGGTTACAAGTTTTTATGGATAATGGTCAGGAAAAAAGCTAAGCAAAGGAGATTAGATTCAGGGTCTTGTTTTGAAAAGAAAAAAAGGGAACTGCTGTGGAATGATGTGTTTGTACACTGTAAAGATTTATCACTCATACTGGTTTAATAAAAGGCTGTTTGACCAGTAGCCAGGGAGGAAGTATAGGTGGGGTGACCAGATCAAGAGAAGTCTGGGAAGAGGAAAGGCAGTCACCAGAGGAAGCAAGATGAGAATGCCTCACTGAGAGAAGGTACCAAGCCACGTGGTTAAACATAAACAAGAACTATGGGTTAATTTAAGTTGTGAAAGCTAGTTAATAATAAGTCTGAGCTAAGAGGCCAAACAGTTTATAATTAATATAAGCCTCTGTGTGTTTCTTCGGGACAGAGTGGCTGCGGGATCAGGTGGAACAGAATCTTCTGTGTACAGGTTTACAGTGGCTCAGGGTTTATGGGGTTAGCTCATCATGGAGCAGAAGGAGTGGGCAGGCTGACATGGCTGGTCACATGTTGTCTGTAGGCAGAGATGAATGCTGTGTTCAGACTTCCCCACTCTTCCTATACTTTATTCAGTCTGGACGCCCATCCCTCAGCCGGCGTGGGTCATGTCTCCACACTGAAAGGTCTCTGCAGACACCTGCGCAGATATACTTAGCGGTTTCTCTTCTGGGTGATTTTAGAAACAAGCCAAACTGTTTCTATTTCATTTCACAAACAACACAGATTAACCATCAGAGGTGGGGGAAGCACTACAAAATGTGAACCACTGGAAACAATCATTGTTTGCTGATGATAAAATCACTTTCCTAGAAACCGAAAATATTGTCTTATTAATGTTTTATATATATATATTTTTTTTTTTGTTTGTTTTTTTTTTTTTTTTTTTTTTTTTTGTTTTTCGAGACAGGGTTTCTCTGTAGCTTTGGTGCCCGACCCGGAACTAGCTCTGTAGACCAGGCTGGCCTCGAACTCCCAGAGATCCGCCTGCCTCTGCCTCCCGAGTGCTGGGATTAAAGGCGTGCACCACCACCGCCCGGCTTAATGTTATATTATTAAAAGTTCAGTAAGGAGGTTCAATTTAGCCCACTCAGGGCAGGCCATGCCACCTAGGTGAACAGCAGCAGAACACACCAGCCGGGAGAACAGAGAGGCAAACTCAGGCATAGACCTCCCTGTTGGGCCAAAAGCCATGGTAGCTACCAGAAGTCCAGCCCCCAACTCAGAGGTAGACTCCTTGCTGGACCAGAGGTCACACTGGCTACCAAAACTCCAGGTCACAAAGGCAGAAGACCAAGGAGAAATAGAAACCAAGAAAGGAAACACCCATCCAAGAAAGACAAACTCAGAAACTGACACCTAGACCTAGATGTACTCTAAACCTAGATACCTAGATGCCAGTGTAAGAACTCAGTCAACAAGAGCCAGGGCAATATGTCACCCCCAGAGCTCAGCTGTCCTAGAGCAAACCCTGAATGTTCCAACACAGCTGAAGCACAAGAAAATGACCTTAAAATCAACTTTATGAAAATAGTATAGATCTTTGTCTTAATTGGAGTTTGTATTACTGTAAAGAGATACCATGACCACACGGCAACTCTTATAAAGGAAAACATTTAACTGGGGTGGCCTACAGTTTCAGAGGTTTAGTGGTGGGTCATGGCAGACACAGTGCTGGAGAAGGAGCTGAAGAGTACTACATCTTGATCTGCAGGTGACAGTCTGCCACACTGAACATACCCTGAGTATAGGAGACCTCAAAGCCCACCCCCACTGACACACTTCCTCTAACAAAACCACACCTCCTAATAGTGCCTCTCCCTCTGATCTTTCGCCTGCTCTTGGAACCCTTTTCTTCCTACTGGGTTGCTTATTCTAGCCTTGATATGAGGGTATTTGCCTAGTCTTATTTTAACTTGTTATACCATGTTTGGCTGATATCCCTGTAAGGCCTGCTCTTTTCTGAAAGGAAACGGAGGAGTGGATCTTGAAATGAGGGAAGCGAGGGAGAGAGCCTAGAAGCAGAGGAGGGAAGGGAAACTATAGTTAGGATGTTATATATGAGAGAATAATAAATTTTAAAAAATAAACTGACTCAAAAAAATCAAGTAACTGGAAATATGTTGTGAATAAAGAGTATCATTTATATAACAGTGAGCAAAAAAGCACCTGTTGGAGCTGGGCTGAATCTGTTGATCTCTGCATTGTGTCCCCTTGTGGTCCTGGATACCAATTCTTATTGTGATTTGTTACAGTATTAAACACTACCTGTGAACTGTTCATGTAGGCTTTCTTGTTAATACATTGTAACGGGTTAGCTGTCAGGACTATGGCCATCTTGAGATACAACGAGCATCAATGGTATCTGAGATCAACAACTGTACCGTGACAGGGACACATCTGTGTGCCCACTGCGAGAAGGTCCATACTATTGCAGTTTGTCACCCACATCCATGGCAGAAAGAACTGACAAGTTAGAGGTCATTGAAAATCCTATAGGTTCACAGACCCCTGAACTCTGTGAGGCTCTTTGGGGTATGTGCTCCAAGCTAAGATCTGCCTACTGATACCTTTGAGCTCTCCTCCAATTCCTAAGGTTTGTGGGTTACTTAAAAATCAGCATCTTAGCTGGGCGGTGGTGGCGCACGCCTTTAATCCCAGCACTCGGGAGGCAGAGGCAGGCGGATCTCTGTGAGTTCGAGTCCAGCCTGGTCTACAAGAGCTAGTTCCAGGACAGGCACCAAAAGCTACGGAGAAACCCTGTCTCGAAAATCAAAAAAAAAAAAAAAAAAAAAAATCAGCATCTTCCCCATAAATTTTATTATTATATGTTATCAGAGGCTTCTTGTTTGTTCCTGGCCACTCAGACCCGAAATAATTACGCAGAAACTATATTATTTAAAACACTGCTTGGCCAATAGCTTAAGCATCGTTCTAGCTTAAATTAACCTATTTCTATTAATCTGTGTATCACCACATGGCTGTGACTTACCAGGCTGTGGTTTACTGGGCAAAGTTATGGCATCTGTCTCTTCTGGCAGCTACATGGCGTCTCACTGACTCCACCTTCTTTCTCCCAGCATTCAGTTTAGTCTTCTCACCTAGCTCTACTCTGCCCTATCACAGGCCAAAGTAGCTTCTTTATTCATTAACCAATAAAAGCAACACATATACAGAAGGAGTTCCTACATCAATTATATGTTCAATGGATGTTAAAAAACTGGTTTTCATGGGGTTTTTTGTTTTGTTTTGTTTTGTTTCAGTTTTTGGTTTTTCGAGACAGGGTTTCTCTGTAGCTTTGGAGCCTGTCCTTGAACTCACTCTGCAGACCAACCAGGTTTTCTTTGAACTAATAGAGATCCTCTTGTCTCTGCCTCCTGAGTGCTGGGATTAAAGGTATGTGCCACTACCACCCAGCTTTTCATGGTTATTTTTTAAGGGGCATCATCTAGGTGATATATTTGTGGGTTTCTTTCATGAGGATAATCCTTCATGTTTAACACAGCTAGCAAACAAATAAAAAGGAATTTTAACTTTTTTTTTTTTCTTTTTTGAGACAGGGTTTCTCTGTGGTTTTGGAGCCTGTCCTGGACCTAGCACTTGTAGACCAGGCTGGTCTCGAACTCACAGAGATACACCTGCCTCTGCCTCCCGAGTGCTGGGATTAAAGGCGTGCGCCACCACCGCCCGGCAGGAATTTTAACTTTTAAAGATTTACTTGTATTATATATTTATGTGTATGTGTGTGGGTGGCCACAGAGGTTAGAAGAGAGAATAAGATTCCCCTGGAGCTGATTCACAGGTGGCTGTGATCTGTCCAAGGTGCCATCCCATGGGGGCCGGAGTGTAGTTTATGGTTTGGGTTCTCTCTGTTCACTTTATGCATCCCACATGTTGAACACAGGCAAGCTATCGGGTGTGCCAGTAAGCACCTTTACACACTAAGCCATCTTACTGGCCAGGGACTTTTTTGTTTGTGTTTTGTTTTGAGACAGGATTTTTATGCATAGCCCTGGCTGACTTGGAACTCACTATGTAGACCATGCTGACCTTGAAGTCACAGAGATCAGCCTGCCTCTGTTTCCCAAGTACTGGGATTAAAGGCATATCACCACCATACCCAGATCTTACTTTTTAATATTACACTAAGAAAAAGTAAAATACATATTCAATGGAATTATCAAAGATACCCTTTTCAACATCTAACAAATCAGACAGGTACCAACCCACCTGCCCCCAGTGCTCAGAGCAGAGAAGCTGCACAGCCCAGCGCCATAGCAACCAGTCAGCCTGCACACCAGGGGCAGCTCCTGCTTGCTTTACGTTTTGCTTACTGGGCAAACCTTTCTTCAACACATTATCTTCTGATCACTGGTCCCCTCACCCCGAGAGGCTCCCCATACCCAACCCTGTCAAACACACAGCAATAGGAAGAGTGGGCATTATATAAACACGGCTGGCCACACAGCTCTGAGTCATCTTGCCTTTATCGTTGTTCCAAACAGAAGACAGTCCATGCGCCTTACAATCTTCAACCAGCTCTTGCTGCCAATGAGCGAAAACCCTTCCTGAAACAGCAATTAGGTGGGGTTAGCGACAGAAGCAGAAGGGGACCCTGGAGATACGGTGACAGGCTGACTTTACCTGCATGCCCATTCATAAAAAGGCCCCATTATCTCTTAACTCATAGCGACACCTCTACAGGACAGACGCTCTCTCAACCTCCAGGGGAACAGCAGACGTGATGCTGTGGCCCCTGTACTCCTGGGACACATCAAGCCTTGATTTGGCGTGCCACTTCCCCAAGCTCCTGGGACATGGGTGCTGGTATCACCTCTCCAGACTCAAGGGCATATCTGCTCTTTCTCCTGGCTCCTTTATCCTTGCCTCTTCTGTACAACCAGGGCACATCTCTGTTTCATTCTTTTTCCCACCACTAACCACCACACTCACTGGTCAGGTGATAATAATCTGGCTTTTTTTTTTCCTGCTAGCAATTTACCTTCTCTGTTTCCTCAAAGAAACAGATATCTGAGGTCTCCAGGATGGCAGTTAACCAAATGCTCCTTCGCCCACACCTCCCACTGAACGTGACCCCACCGACTCCTGATGCCCCTTCCCCATGTTGCCCCATGCCTACAGGAAGTAGTCAGAGTTGAACCGGTGCCATATATGCAAGGAGACCGCAGCCCACATATATCCAAAAAGGTTGGGATGTTGGGGATCTCCAGGTAGGAGCCCCATTCCACGCTCTGGTCTCACTTCTCCCATTCCAGACCCTGCCCCCGAGAAAGCCCGCCAAAAGTCAGCCCTTTCCCGGGGCTACTCAAGACCACACCTGCTTTGTAAGACGTGGTCACCATATTTGCCATGTGATTCCTCCCCTGCCTTCCCAAGAGTCACCCAGGAGTTGCTTTGCTCTACTCAGATTAGACCTGGATTTGCTAATTCGGCCTGATGTGACTGATTACATCGGCCGTAGCGTTACTACCTGGGGATATAAACTTTTCGCTTCCTCTGAACAAGCTTGTACCTTCTTAATTCACATCCATGGAAGCAATGCCACCAAATGCTAAGGTGAACACCTCACCAGTGCCAAGTCCTGGCACTCATTTGAAAAATGGTTCTTGACCTCTTTGTATTAAAATAATACCGAAGTAGTAAACTCACATTCTCACTTGCTGTAAAACACATTTCTATGCCCAGATTTACTCAAACGACCTTCTATTCCCCTGACACAGGCCTCACAATTCTCGTTTCTGAGTTCATCAGACCCACTTCTAACAGCATGGTGAGATTCCTCATCATAAGAACCTTATTTTCCCAATAATGGAGAATGTGAGGCCATGTGGTTTTTTTTTGTTTGTTTGTATGTTTTTTTGAGTATTCAGTTCTTTATTTACATCTGACAGAGGGGGAAAAGGAAGGAAATGGCAGAAAGGGCAGCAGAGGGCACACAAGTTTCACAGAGTGCCAAGAGGGACTAGCGCTGTCTGCAGAACAGACAGCAAGGACCCTGCGGTCTGCAGCTCTTAAGCTGCCTGCACCTTGCTAGGGATGCAGCCTGAGGTGGAATGTGTTCAGCCTGATTGCCCAGACAGCGAAAACTCCCTGTGGACAGTCTCTTTACCTGAGAAGGTCAAGAACTCAAAGGTCAAGGCAAACAAAAGAAAATGCCCTTGGCCATTCCAGCTTCCACAGTTTGCTCTTTTAAAATCCCTAGAGATTAAACTTTTCCACTTCCTTTGAAAGTCACCAATAGTTTCTCTGTTAAAAAGAACAAGAAATCAGGCAAAACATTTATGGTTTCTTCTTCAGACTTTCTCAGGCTGGCATGGTAGTGCATACCTGAAAGACTCAGGAGTCCTGAGTTGGGAGGATTGCCACAAGTTTAAAATCTGCCCAAGTTTCATAATGAGACTTAGTCTCAAAATAAAGACAAAACAAAAACTCTCAAATTCGGGAAAAAAAAATGTTAATTGTGACACCCCAAATAATAAGCTGTTGTTCTAGGTGGCAGGCTGTGGAGACAGCATAGAGTACACATTAAGGGGGACACTTTGATAATTCTGATAATGCTGATCATTTAACCTAATAGTGAAAGTGTTGGGGACAATTTATAGGTCAGTCTTCACTCTTCCTGACCTGATGCATGGATGGGATAGGCATTACTGCATTAAATTTGATTGCATTTTATTTATTTGGCAGGAGGGAGAAGGTGGAGGGTGTCATCAGGAAGTGCAGAGGTAGGAGGACATCCTGCAGGATCAGTCCTCCTTCTACCATGTGTGTGTGGGTACTGAACTCGTGCTTTTAGGACTAGTGATAGGTACCTTCTCCACTGACATGTCTCATCAGCCCTTGCTGCAATTTAAAGAAGATTTTATTTATCTGTATGAGTGTTTCGCCCACATGTATATATGCACATCACATGCCTGCAATGCCTGCCCAGTCCAGAAGAGGGCCCTGAATCACCTGGAACAGGAGTTACAGTGGGTTCTGAGCAGGAAACCAAACCCACTTCCTGTCAGAGCTGTAAGTGCTCCCCACTGCTGAGCCCCCTCCCAGCTCCTCACTGCTGAGCCACCCCAGCTCCCCACTGCTGAGCCCCCCACTCCTCACTGAGCCCCCCCAGCTCCTCACTGCTGAGCCCCCCAGCTCCTCACTGCTGAGCCACCCCAGCTCCCCACTGCTGAGCCCCCCAGCTCCTCACTGCTGAGCCCCCTGCTCCTCACTGAGCCCCCCAGCTCCTCACTGCTGAGCCCCCTGCTCCTCACTGAGTCCCCCAGCTCCTCACTGCTGAGCCCCCCAGGACACCTCACCTGCATTTTTAAATGAGAAACAAGTCAAGTGCACTGTGGAAGCTGTGGAAGGCAACAACACTCAGCTATGGAAAATGAAAAGCCCATCAGCGCTGTGCAGCAGAAACAGAATCTGAGCCACATATGGAACTTAAAATTTCCTAGTCATTATTTTAAAAATATACCAGTAAAAGTAACTTTAATATTTTATATATTGTTAATAATTTGATTATATATTTTTATATAAAATAATTTAATAATTTAACCTATCATGTGAAAATGTCAATATGTAGGCAAAAAATAAACAGTGAAATAGTATTTTTAAAGTAATTAAATTGGTCTGTGAAATCCAGCATGTTTTACACTCACAGTGGGTACTATATGTTTTCTTTATTATTGGTGTGTGTGTGTGTGTACACGCGTGCAATGGTGCATACATATGTGGAGGTCAGAGGACAGTTGACGGGAGGGGGGTGTGTTTCTTCTCTGTCTACCATTTATGAGGCCCCAGGGGTCAAATCCAGGTGGTCAGGCTTGTGCAGCAAGTTCTTTCCTGCTGAGCTGCATCCCAGCCCCAAAGGATGCTATGTTTTGCTAGTTAATGTGAAATGTAGTCCTAAAAACAGTAGAGTTTAATAACTGTATTTTATATCACATCCATTTTTAAATATATAGATTAAAATGAAATAATATTTGAAAGCCAGCTTGGTCGTTGTTTTTATATCCAGTCTGTCTGCACCACAGAAGGCAGAGGCCAGTCTCTGCCTTGTCTGAGTTCCCCTTTCTCCCTTCACACTCTGATTACCTGTACTTTGTTGGGCTTGGGCAAAGTATCCCAGAGGCCCTTTGGCTAGAATGGCACTGGATTCCAAGGGGCCCTGTAGTCACGTCTCTATAAGGACAGAGCACACAATGGCTTTCCTGCAGCTCACTTCCAGAGTCGAGTCACCATGTGGTCCTTGATCCCCCAAATCACACCTAATGCTTGCCATGGTGACTTGTGTGTATAATCCCAGCTCCTGGGAAGCTGAGGCAGAAGGATTGCCCAAAGCTCAAAGTCAGCCTGAGCTATACAGTGAGGTCCCAAGTGAGTCTCAAAAAATAATAAAAAGTCTCCATAAGCAAAGGGGAAGCCAGAAAGAGGGGTAGCGAAGGACTCAAAGCTGAGGCCGACTGTGAACAAAGTCCAGGGAAGGCCAGAACACCTTTGCCCTCACCCTCCCAGGTTTCTTTCCCTCACTGAACCTGTTTCTTCAATGGCTCAGATGCACACTCCCTCCCCTCTCCAGGCTCTCATGATGTGGCTCACACTGGCCTCTAAGTTGGGGTCCTCCTGCCTCAGCCTCCCAAATGCTGAGATTGCGGGCCTGCTTCTCCACCCAGCCTCAGGTGCCTCCTGGCTCTTTGCTGGCCAGTGTCAGCCAGCTGCTACGCAGGAGGATGTCATGGCAGGTAGGGTTAGCGGTACTGAGCAAGACAAATAGCTTTAAACCCATGCCAAGTGTGACTTCATGAGCTCTGAAGTGAACAGGGCACTTCACTTTCGTGAAAATGACAGAGCATTCCCACCTGCTATAAAGCCCCTGAATCCGAGGACACAGCTCAGGAGACTGTGGTTACAAAAACAGCCCAATGGCTAGCCGCTGATAATCCTTTCAGCTCCAAGCTCCGGGTGCCAAAGGTTTCTTGATGAAGGGGAAGAGGCACTCAGGTGCCAGGTGATGTATTTAAAAATGAGATCCTGCCTGAAGCTTCAGGGGTGTGTGTGTTTCTACCCACTTCGGAAGCTCTGGGTTTATGAGGTTCAGATTACACTGAAAACAGGGTAAATACCCATAATAGCAGAGTCTTTGCAGGGCACAAAATGTGAGGGAAGAAAAAGGAAGCGAGAGGAACTAGGGGCCTAAAAACATGCATTTTCAACAGTTATACCAATGGGTATAACTGCTAACAAAAAGAGCAATGAGATAGGCAATCAAAACAATCTGTAACTGAGTCGGGATTAGGTTTTAGTCTAAGACTTGAATGTGGATATTTGTACTGCATTAAAAAATCTACAATGCTGCAACAGAGAAGAAACAATGGTTTAATTCTCAAGGGGCTACCCCATACTTTCCACAAAAACATCACATCTCAGACTGATGATCACATCCAGGCTGAGACTACCCAGTAACCCCTGGGTTTGGATGCTGTGCCTGGTATGTACCAGAAACACAGCCAGCTGGTCTCATGCTGAACACAGGCAATTTAAAGGTAAGGCAAATACAGTAAACAGCACCCACTATCAAGGTCCACTATGTGACACTGACCACACCAGTCATTGCTGCCACTCATGGGACCAGAGTCAAGAGGCTGGGTCATAAAGAACCTGCTGCAGGACCTGCCGCACATGCTCACTCCAACAAAACCACCTGCTATGCTCTGTGAGTGGCCTCAAATGTAACTGCAGGTAGAGCCAATCAGCTCTCTCTCTGGCTCTCCACAGGGCCCCGTGTCCACAGGCTTTCTTCCCGAGTGTCTTACAAAGCCTTTATCCTTCCTAACAAAGCCTCGAGACAACCAGAGGACCCTTGCACTGTTACAGTTTCCCAGACTACAATCTTATTCCTTGTTTATTCCCAAGTGAAACCTTTCGCTTGGAGATCTATTTTCTGTTTTCACTTTTGAGACATGGTCTCATCACATAGTCCAGACTGCCTTAAAACTTGCAACCCCTCCCCCGCCTCCATCAAAGATTCAGTTTTTCTATCGTATGATGTAAATTTTCAAACATGCATACCGGAGTAGAGAAAGCCTGGGCTACGTAAGATCCTGTCTCAGACATTTTTTTCAAAAAAAAAGATTTAGGAAGTGGTCTCCTGTGCCCATGCATTCAAGGCTTCCT
This sequence comes from Chionomys nivalis, assembly GCF_950005125.1. Classification (NCBI taxonomy): domain Eukaryota; kingdom Metazoa; phylum Chordata; class Mammalia; order Rodentia; family Cricetidae; genus Chionomys; species Chionomys nivalis. The sequence continues at coordinate 57,782,019 of NC_080089.1, forward strand.
TCCCACTTTCTCTTCAGTGAGGTTCAGTGTGGCTGAATTTATGTTGAAGTCCTCGATCTATTTGGACTTGAGTTTTGTGCATGGGGACAGATATGGATCTATTTGCGTTCTTCTCCAGGTTGACATCCAGTTATGCTGTCACCATTTGTTGAATATGCTTTTTTTCCATTGTATAATTTTAGCTTCTTTGTCAAAAATTAGGTGTTCATAGGTGTGTGGATTAATATCAGGGTCTTTGATTTGATTCCATTGGTCCTCCTGTCTGTTTTTATGCTGATACCAAGCTAGTTTCAGTACTGTAGCTCTACAATAGAGCTTGATGTCAGGGATGGTGATGCCTCCCACTCTTGGGCATATCCCCAGAGGATGCACACTCATACCACAAGGACATTTGCTCAACTATGTTCATAGCAGCATTATTTGTAATAGACAGAACCCGGAAACCTAGGTGCCCCTCAACTGAAGAATGGGTAAAGAAAATGTAGTACATTTACACAATGGAGTGCTACTCAGTGGTAAAATACAATGACATCTTGAAATCTGCATGCAAATGGATGGAACTAGAAAAAACCATCTGGAGTGAGGTAACCCAGACCCTGACAGACAAACATGGCATGTACTCATAAGTGGATATTAGACATAAAGCAAAGGACAAGCAGCCTGTAGTCCATGACCCCAGAGAAACTAGGTGACAAGGAGAACCCTAAGAGAGATGTGCATGGATCCCTCTGGGAAGGGGAAACAGACAAGATCTCCTGAAAAAACTGGGAGTGTGGGGGGTCGGGAAGGGAAGGTGGAAGAGGAGAGGAAAAAGGAGAGGGAAGAGAAAAACACAAGGGAATGGGATGTTCAAGAAGGGGGAAAGAGAGAGGAGAGAAAGGAAAGCGGTATGTTGATTGAGAGAGCCATTAAAGGGCTAGCCAGAAACATGGCACTAGGGAAATTCCCAGAAATCCACAAGAATGACCCTGGCTAAGACGCTAAGCAACAGTGGAGAGGCTGCCTAAACCGGCCTTCCCCTGTAATCAGATTGATGACTACCTTAATTGTCAGAGAATCTTCAACCAGCAATTGATGGAAGCACATACAGAGATCCACAGGTAAGCACTGGGTCGAGCTTCCAGAGACCAGTCCAAGAGAGGGAGGAGTGATAATATGAGCAAAGGAGTCAAGACCATGATGGGGACACCCACAGAACAGCTGACCTGAGCTGGTGAGAGCTCACTGACTCTGGACTGATAGTGGGGGAACCTGCACAGGATCAAACTAGGCCCTCTGAATGTGGGTGACAGTTATAAGGCTTGGGCAGTCTGTGAGGCCACTGGCAGTGGGACCAAGATTTATCCTTAGTGCTTGAACTGTGGCATCTTGGAGCACATTCTCTTTGGAGGGATATCTTGATCAGCCTAGATACAGGAGGGAAAGCCTTGGACTTGCCTCGCAGTGAAGTGTTAGACTTTGTTGACTTCCATGGAAAGTCTTACCCTTTCTGAGGAGTGGACGGGAGAGGATGGGGGAACGGTGGGGCAGCAGGTGGGGAGGGAGTGGAAACAGGGATAGCTATGTAAAATGAGAAAAGACTGTATTTAAAAAGTTCTTAATAATAAAAAAAAAACCCAAATCCCCCCAAACCTGAAAGTTAAAAAAAAAAAAAAAAAAAAAAGGACAGGGTTTTCTTGTATAGCCTTGGCTATCCTGGAATTTGCTCTGTAGATCAGGCTGGCCTCAAAAAATAAAACAAAAAAACCCAAAGATTTATAGATTTTGTTTTGCCTGCACGAATCTTTGTGCATCATGTGCTATGTCTGGTGCCCAAAGGTCAGAAGAAGGCATCAGATCCCCTGGAGCTGAAGTTACAGACGGTTGTAGTCACCATGTGGGTTCTGGAAATCAAACCCAGGTTCTCTGTAAAAGAAACAAGTGCTCTTAACTCCTGAGCCATCTCTCCAGCCAATCCCCCATCTCAAAAATCTTTAAAAATTAATAAGACAAAAATTCAGACTCACAAGGAAAAGGGAAACCTGCTGAGCTTGTAGTCTTACAGAGATGGGGAACAGACTGAAGCGGCTGGAGCCGGTTACAGGATTGCTGAAGAGCAGACTGCTCTCTGGCAGAGCTTCAGGAACCTGCCCCAGGGATCCTGGAGCCTCTGAGCGACCTGCCGTCTGGGCACCGCAGATGTGATACCAACCCTGTTCAAGAGCAACCTCGCAGTGAGAAACAGCACCAGGGAGACAGGCACACAGTCCCAGAGTCCCACAGGCGAGAACTGTTTCCTCAGCTAGAGCTGACAGCCTTCCCGGAATGCAGAGCCTGTTCAGGACACCTCAAAAATGCTGCTGAATTAGCCGCAGGGTGAGGCCACTCTCCACCCACCCTGAGAGTGCCAAAACAAGTTTCCAGGTGGTCAAACTAGAAAGTACTTTAACTACATGCCTAAAACCCCCAAAACTCTTTTAAGGGGTACAAAGAACAATTAGCACTTCACAATGTAAGGATCATGTCTGATCAGAAATCACCAAATTAAATATTAGCGTAACATGCTAATAACAATTATTCAGTCAAAAAAAAAAATGAATCAACAACAAACTGAAATTGCAGTGCTGATCCCACAGACAGGGAAAGATGTTTAAAAAGCTACATGTGCTCAGCATTGAAAAGAAACAAACAAAACATGACTGTGGTTAAGATGGCAACAGATATAAGATCTAACATATATGTGTACACACACACACACATATACATACACATATGCATTTTGCTGGCCTCCAACTTGGGAAGGGTTACCTCTGAGGGTAACAAGTTATTTATATTGATGGTGGGGGTGGAGGGCACCCAGATGACTTTCAGTCTACGTAAATTAGACCTCAATAAAGAGAAGCTGCCAACATCTTCCCCAATCCTACGCTGTCATTAAAGGACAAGTAGAAGGCCCTGAGTAAAGAAGCAGCTGGTGCAGTGTGGGTGAAGGCAGATGTGGCTGCAAGTGCAGAGCACCCCACATGCTGCAGCACAGGCTGAGCAAGGAGCCGCAGTTTCTCAAAAAGGCCTTCCTGTTATGCTAAAAGGTTTTAGAGATCAAACTGATACCATTTTTCTGTCTTCTGACAATGTGATGCAATAGTTTTTAAGTTTTAAATACTAAGCCTGTTGGCTGAAATTTGTCTTCAAAATTACTTGTTGTTTGGCTCTACAAGCACAGAACAGGAGCAGACCGAGCCAAGCCTCCCAAGCATCAGAACTAGACCCTGTGCTCCCAGCGCACAGCAGCGCAGAACATTGCTTCCTTCGGGCCAAGAGAGAACGCACAGAGCGTGCAGAAGCAGGTGCTCAAATGCGCTGGACCGAAGACTTCTTTCCACAACAAAATGAACATCTGTCGGTTGTAGCTACATAGCACGTACTCCTTCTTTATGGGAACATCTTCCTTTTCCTTTGGGAAATCAGCTGCCCCCATTCACAGACTCCAGACAAGGCTGGTTTCTTACCTACCCTTGCTCCAGAGACAGACAGGTGGCTGTCAGTGTATGTAACTGCTCCTGGCCACTGTGCTGCCTTTATGAGTAGGCAGATAAGCTAGGAAATGTTGACACCTTTGCTACCGCTGTGAAGGAGAGGAGAGGCTCTTTCCATTAGGGTTGTTTGTTTGAAGGATAAATAAGCTCGCCCCTGCTGGGACCCCTCAGGAGCAAGCCTTCCTTACAGGAAGGCAGAGCTGGGAGAGTGTGATAGTATGTGAGCCCCTGGGCCCACTGCACGGAAAACCACCCTGATTTCTGTACATTGCAGTTTGTGAGGCAGTAAGTCTTATTCGTTTACAAGAACATAAGATGGGCTTGTGTTACTTGCAACCCAGAGTTTATATATAGGTTTAGCACAATAGCCAAGCTAATTTTGTTTCACTGCTCAAATATCCACCCAAATTTCCCTGCTCAACTGTCACAGCATTTTCAAAATTCCAATCTCCTTATTTAATAATATAGCAATTATCATTATTATAATATTATTATTATTTAGCTTTTACTGAGTCCCACAGCAGCAGCACAGCTGACCACGTGCTCCTTTCTTAGAGCACTTCTGTCTCAGCTTCCATGACTCCTCTGCTGCTTTATTCAGTGCTCTGTCTTCACCACACCTCAGGCTCCTCTGGCCAAGACCCTTAAAGAAGCCTGAGGCTACGGCAGAGAGCGAAGAACTGATGAGACCCTCATCCGCTGGAGTGCCTCAGCGACACCTCCAGCTCAAACCACCTGTGATGGGAGTCAGGCCACCACACATACCTGCTTCTAGCCCTGGCTCTTTGCTGAATTCCTAACCTCAGCGAATGAGAGAGAGAGGCCACCTTCAGAAGGCTGAAGAGACCAGAAGTCTTCCATCTCTCCTTCCTCAGACTCATTTCTGAACTGCTGCTTTTCCCTAGTACCGAGTCTTCCCATCAAGCCCTTTCACCCATGCTGACGCTGCCATCTTCCTTCTTGATTTACTAAAACAGCCTTCGCCATCTTTCATGGGCCTCTTATGTCCTCTTGCCAACCCCTCCCATTCCTATACAACTCTATCTAAAATGTAACAGGCTGTCACTCACTGGCTTCGAATCTGCCGATCATTTCCTATTTTTCTTGATAAAAATAAAATCTCTTATATGACCTGCAAGGGAATACACAGGAAGAACGGAGTAGATGAACTCTGCACACCTGACTCGTAAATGGGAGATGTGGAGATCAGAAACTTCCATGAAGTCCCAGGAGTCTTCTAACCCTGATGCCTCTTAAGACAAGGAAGGGTCAAGGTCACAGAACAACACGTCTAGTCCTGTTCTCAGCTCCCAGAAAGGAATGAGGATCTAAGGGGCAGTCTCATAAAACACCAGGGCGTTGGCTTGTCAGCATCTTCCAGCACATTCCCTGAACACGACTTTGCTGGTATTGAGCTCTCTACCTGTACATTTTCTAACGGTCCTGTGGGGGTCGTAGTTTACTTTCCGCAGGCGTTAGCCTGAGACTTTCTTACCTCCTGGGGAGACCCTCTCCTATCCTGGCTCTGATTTCTATGATTTAGCAATCCCAGGGAAATCTAGTTCTCCTGCAGACTTCTAAGATCATAAAAGTCCACGGCAGGTTGTTTTCAGGCCAACTGTGGGTGTCTGTCCCAGACACTCAGAACACTAATAATCAGAATGCTAATTCTGTTGGTAGCTTAAAGCTATAGAAAGTGGTCTTTATATTCAATTCCTTCTTAATAAAATGGATTGGGGGAGGGGCTGGGAAGATAGCCCAGACAGTAAGTTCTTGCTAGGTAAACAAGAAGGTCTGAGTTCAGGTCCCAGTACCCAGTTAATACACACATACAGACAGACATACAGACATACATACATATGGTCTGGTAGCATGCAACTGTAATCTAGAACCAGAAAATAAAGACAGGAAGATCCCTAGGACTTGCTGGCCACACAGACAATCATCAGGTTTAGTGAGAGACCCTATGCCAAAAAGGAAGGTGGGGAACAGTTGAGAAAGACACCCACCATCAACCTGTAGCCTCCACATGCACACATGTCCAACATATGTGTGTATATACATATATATACACACACACATCATACATACATACATACATACACATAGACAAGCACATATACACAAAATAAACAAGAAGGATTATGGGAAAAGATAAAAGTAGATATTATGTGCCCCCAATAACATTTCATATTCATGAAAAGTTGCCCACACTTAGCTCATTGGCTGGGTGTCTTAGACAGGTTTCTGTTGCTGTGTTAAAACACCCATGACCAAAAGCAACTTGAGGAGGAAATGGTTTATTTCATCTTACAGTCCACAGTCCATCACCCAGGGAAGGCAGGGACTTAGAGGCACGAACTGAGGCAGACTCCATGGAGGAGTGCCACTTACTGGCTTGCTGCTCTTGGCTTGCTCAACCTGCCTTCTTACAGCACTGAGGACCACCAGCGAGCTGGGCCTCCCACATCAGTCATCACTCGATAAAGACAGCACACGGGCCAACATGGTGGGGGCATCTTCTCAACTGAGGTTTCCTTTTCCAAATTGATTCTGGCTTTGCCAAGTTGACATAAACTTGCTAGCACAATGGGCATGCCACAGGCATTTCCTTCTCACGGTTCTGGGCTGAGACATCTGGAATCAGGAACTGGCAGCTACATGAAGGACGAGTCAAGGTTTACTTCTTGGGTGGTGGAGAACCACCCACTCACTGTGCTCACATGGTCTTTCTTGGCGTGTGCTTGAGAGAGTTCTCTCTTCCTGCAAAGTCACTAACTTCACTAGGGACTTCCTTTCATGACACGATCCATATCAAACCATGTGCCAAGGCCTGACCTCCAAATGCCATCACACTGGGCTTAGAGCTTCAGTATATGCTGAGACCTGGCTCAGCTCATAACATTCCTTAAAAGGCAACTGCCAAATTTACCTTGGACAATTGTAACTTTAGCAACCCAGTAAAAACACAGATCTAACTATATCTGGTGAAATGTGGAAACATTAAATTTAAAGATATAATCATAAGAAATTGATTCAAGAAAGAAACTCCAAGACCTAACTTCATTATAATACAAGTTGTTTTAATGTATTTATATTTTAAAAATAATCTAGCCACCTCCAGACCCTCATGCCCCCGTCACACATGGGTGCTGTAAACCCAGTCACAGCAAAAGACCATGTCCCCCTCCTGCTCTGAACCTGCTCTTCAGCCCCCGGGGCCCTAGGTGGTCCACCCTGGACCCCAGCCCACCTACCTCTAGACCCTTATTCCCCTGCTGCTTTCTGCAGCCCTGGACCTAGACTCACACCAATCAAAAGCCCCACTCTCTCCCCTCCACTGACGCCCCTGCCCCTTGATGTTACCCCCAGAAACTCCCCAAAACACCTGTCCTAGAATGTGACCCTGCCTTCAAAATCTAGGACATAAATTCCCATCAAAAGATAATCAGTATTCTAACTCCATATGTCTAGGTCTCATAGCAAAAATACAAACAGTATGATTAAACAAAACAATATATCTCCTGCCAAAAATCACCAATTCCATAGAAATGTTTCTCAAGGAGAACAACTTAGACAAAACTCAAGACACACAATTCAAAAGAACAATTGTAAACATGCTCAATTCATTCAACGCATTCAAAGAGGGCAGATACACCAGAACCTTTAAAGGATAGGAATAAAATGACTAAGGACTAAGACAATTAAAACAAACAGCTGAATGAGTTAATAAGGACAACCCAGAAATTTTAAATCAAATTCAATAAAGAGATAGAAAGACTAAAATATGCAAACTGAAATGAACCAGGGAGTGGAGAGGTCCCAGCACATCTAACGAAAAGTTCAGTGGAAAGCTTCACCCACAGAGCAGCGTGTGGAAAGCAGAATGCCAAGGCCTGAAGACAGGGAACGCAAGGGAAAGATCATTTAAATTCATAGCAAAATATGCAAGAACTTGGCAGTACTATGAAGAAGACAACCTATGAATTATAGGAATAGAAAAAGGAAAGAATTCCAAGCCAAAGGCATAGTTAATGTCTTATAGTCATGAAAAAAATTTCCCAAATCTATAGGAAGAGATACTCATTTAGGTAGAAAAGACCCAAAGATCACTAAATAGACAGGATCAGAAAACAAATCCCCTATAATATATTATAATTAAAACACAAAAACACAGACTAAAGAAAGGATACTGACAGCTGCAGGGGAGAAGGACCAAGTCATATACAAAGATAGACTCATCAGAAGAACAGTTGATAATTTAATGATAACTTTTAAAGCCAGAAGGACCTGGAAAAAAGTATTCCAAGTTCTAAAAGGTCACAACTACTAGCCTAGACTAGTATACCCAGCAAAACTATCCACTGAAATTGAAGTGAAAATAATGTCAGGTGTAGTGCACTGCATATGTCTTTAATCCCAGCACTCAGGAGGCAGAGGCAGGCAGATCCCTGTGTGTTCAAAACCAGCCTGGTCTTCATAGTGAGTTGCTGGCCACCCAGGTCTACATGGTGAAATTCTATGGGGAACCAAGGAAGCTCTGAACAAATGTGTATTATTGATATGGGCAAGGCCATGCCAATGACTCAATGCCTCAGACCCAAGGAAATGGCAAAGCTGTCCCCCAGGGTGAGGCTCAGAGGCATGGTGTCTTAGTTCTTTTCTACTGTAACAAAACATCATGACCAAGGCAAATTATAAAAGTAAGTGTTTAGCCGGGCGGTGGTGGCGCATGCCTTTAATCCCGGCACTCGGGAGGCAGAGGCAGGCGGATCTCTGTGAGTTCGAGACCAGCCTGGTCTACAAGAGCTAGTTCCAGGACAGGCTCCAAAACCACAGAGAAACCCTGTCTCGAAAAACCAAAAAAAAAAAAAACAAAAAAAAAACAAAAACAAACAAACAAACAAAAAAAACCTAAGTATTTAATATTGGGTTTAGAGGTTCAGTGGGTTAGAATCCATGATGGTGGAGCAAAGGCATGGTGTCATGGAGAACGGAGAGCTCACATCCTATTCTGCAAGTAGGAAGAGTATAGAGAAAGAATTCAAATTGCCACAAATCTTGAAATCTCAAAGCCTGCCCCCAGTGACATACATACTTCCTCCAGCAAGGCCACATCTCCTAATCCTCCCCAAACAGCCACCAACTAGAGACCAAGCATTCAAACCTATGAGCCTGTGGGAGCCACTGTCATTCACAGCATCACAGATTGCAAACAAAGCATTCTTCCGGGTTCGAATTCGAATATTGACAGTGTGCACAAAAACTAGCAACCACAGCTGCCTTCTCCCAGCCGACTGAAACCTGAGACTGCTCCCCTAGAGAGACCTCCTATCAAGACTAGCTAATCCCTCTGGATGTGCTGTGCATAAGAAAACGGCTGAGATTCCCTGGTTTTATGACATCAGATCCAGAGCAGCAATTCCATGCAACTCCAGCATTTCTGTACATGTTTTTATCCTTTCTTCATTCCCTCACCACCCTAGGCGGGGTTCCAGGACCAAGCAGTGCAGGGCATGACAAGAACTTATCTTAAAACAACAACAAAGAAACAGAAAGAGAAAGACTTGCTGTGATAAAATAGACTTCATACAACCACTAAATATATCCTCTTATGAGAATATTAGGCTTTTTTTTTTTTACTTTTTAAAGTTTTATTCTTGTCGCATACATTACATCCCATCTGCAGTTTCCAGCCCTCCATTCCTTCCAGTCCCTCCCTGCACCTCCTCTCCCCTCATCCCTAGATCAACTCCTGTTTCCTTTCAAAAGAAAAAAAAAATGGAACAGGTCTCTCAGGGATATCCACAGAGCATGGACTAACAAGATACATTAAGACTGGGCACAAACCCTCATGTCATAGCTGGAAGTGAAAACCCAGAGATGGTATAGGAACCAGGTGCTCCCCCAGCCTGTCTTCAGCGACTCAGAACTAGCAACCAGGTCATCACCAGCCATCAAATTCGACATATTTAAAAAGTCCCTGTCATCACGGCCCACTCTGTCTCTCTTTCACTTGTCCCCACTAAGAGGCAGCCTTTCAACACCCTCCCAATAAGTGTCTGTGTGGTGTGATTTCTGCGGCATTCCTTGGCCTAGATCTACCAGAGTACTCTTCTGCTGCTAAATCCTAACAGTGGGAGGAAAGGGTCCCAAGCGCAGGCAAAAGAGTAGACATTCCCCCACTCCTACTGTTAGGGGTCTCAGAAGAACACCAAGCTACACAGTCACAACATCAGACCCATAATTGTGTTCGTCTGTGAGTCCCTGGCTAGTTGATTCTGTGGGCCGTATTCCTATGGCATCCTTGACCCCGCTGGCTCCTGCAATCCTTCCCCCTCTTCGGGCTCTGCCTAGTGTTTGGCTGTGGGTCTCCCATCCAGTGGCTGGATGACACCCCTCTCTCTGATGGCAACTGGACGGCGCACTGACCTATGAGTATAGTAGAATAGTGGAATATCATTAGGAATCATATTGACTTGTTTTTTCCAGTCTTGATTGGTTCTGTCCTGGGTCTCTGGCTGTCCTGCTTCTAGGAAGGGGAAATAGAATATATTTTTCAGGTGTAGAGGGGTTGGGTGGATATGGGAACAGGAGGGATCAGCTGGGGGATGGGGAGAAGAAGGGAGAGAATAATAGGAAAGTCAACTAGAATTGGGAGGCATTTGGGGGGCAATGTAGAAAACTGGTATAGTGGAAACTCCCTAATCTACAAGAGTGACCCTAGAAGAGTCTATTAATGGGGGATCTGGAGCCTGAACTGGCCATCTTCTATAACCAGGCAAGGCTTTTGGCAGAGGAACTGGGACACCAACCTAGCCACTAAACTTTCAACCTATAATCTGTTCTGCCTGCAAGATGAGCTGGGACAGTGGGGGGACAGGACCTGGTCCATGCCGAGAGCGCCCAAGCCTGACACTGCCTGGATGGCCAGGAAGACATTCTTCAGACCAAGAGAAGGGTGACTATAACCAAGAGGCCACAATGCAAAAATAAACAATGCTGGAACAGTTAATCAAAAATGATATAAGAAAACACCACACAATTAATAGAGCAAGAATAGATTTTTTACATTTTTATTTTTTTTGTGTGTGTGTGTGTCTGACATACACATGCATCTGGAGGCCAAGAGACAATGTGTGGAGGTTGGTTTTTGTGTTCCAATACATGAGTCCTGGGAGCCAAACTCAGGTTTCCAGGCTTTTCAACTGATGTGTCTCCATCTACTGAACCACCTAACTGGCCCAATAACTTTTATTGATTGATTGATTGATTTGGGGGTTTGAGACAGGCTTTTTCTGTGTTAACAGCTCTGGCTATCCTGGAATTCACTTTGTAGACCATGCTGGCCTTGAATTCACATCGCTCCACCTTCCATCTGCTTCTGCCTCCAGAGTGCTGGGATTGAAGGTGTGAGCCACTACTGCCTGGCATGTTAATTTAATGTTTTTATTGATTATTTGAAAATCTCACATAATGCACCCCAATCCCATTCACTTTCCAGTCCTCTCATGTCCACTGCCCATTTGACCACCCGCCAAAACAAAAAGCAAGCAAGCAAACAAACAAGCCAAGTTCAATTTGTGTTGCCCATACTTACTGGAGCATGATCAAACTCCCAGTGGCCAGCCCTTAAAGAAAACTGATTGTTTCTGTTAGTCTCTGCTGTTGTAGCCTCTGCTGCCAACGCAGTCAGCTTATGTATTCACCCGACACCAGGTGCCTTTCCACCAGCAGCTACGTGACATGTGCACCCCTTAAAAGGACCTGCCAGGCACAGCTCGCTCTTTTGCCTCTCGCCTTCCTTCTTCCTTTCGTCTCTTCCCTGTTCTCCCTGCTCTGTCTTTCACTCTCTCCACCACCCCCCCTATAAACCTCTTGCACTAACCTACTACATCAGATGTGCTTGCTTAGTGGCATACCTTGGCAGTGCCCACCCAAAGGTACCCACTTTGCCTTCCTCTTTTTACCATTACACCTTCCCCACCTCACCCCCGCCAGGAGCCACCAACTGTGGAGAGCTACACTTCAGCAGCCTTACAACATTTTTAAAGAGTTCTCTTCAATGGCTTCCTATCTAAACTGTTTCTTTTTGGGGAGTGGGAAATATTTTCCTTTGGGGGGGGGGGAAGGTGGTCACTGAAGCCTTCTAGTCTCTCATTCTCAACTAAGTCTGCAGTCACCCACTGCAAAAGATGCTTCCTTGCCTTTCCGGTCAGCAACAGTGCGCAGCATGGGTGTCCACGTGGTTCTGGCTACAGCGTGGCCACGGCATCACCGTCTGTAGTCTGACATCTCTAGCTTTTCTAGGGACACTGTGGGCTCTGCAGACTCCCCTGCCGCTGCTGTCTCCACGGAGGGGTTGCATGGTGGCATGTGTCGCCTTCAGTCACAGTCATGCTTCAGGTTTTCATCCCCCAATACACATCTTTAAATAGTAACTCTGAATACTAACAGTCCCGAGCCTCCAAATACAAAGAGTAGCAGGTTGGATTATTAAACAGGACCTGTCTTTATGCTGCCTCCCAGCACCGCATTTCATCGGCACAGACGGACATTGCCTCAGGGTAAAAGGACGGGAAAAGGTATTCCAAGCAAATGGACAAGGAAACAATCAGGCCTGGGCGCTCTAATGCCAGAGAAAATGGACTTCAGAATGAAACTAATCAGAAGAGATCTTGAAAAGGTCGCTTCATACTCATTAAAAAACAACCATCAAGAGGACATTGTAATTCTAAACATTTATGAACCAAACACAGGTATACTCAATTTCATAAAACAAATACTATTAGGTATAAAACCACAGATTAACTCCAACACAGAGAACAGTAGGCGATTTCAGTACTCCACTCTTACAATACACAAGTCATCTGATCAAAACCAAACAAACAAAAAACAGAAACATTAGAGTTAAATGAAATTAAGTAAATGAATAATAAAGTAAATGAATCTAACAGACATCTATGGAAGATTCCACCTAAACATTAAAAGAATACACATAATTTTCAGCAGGTTATGGAACTTCTCCACAATGGATCATGTGTTAGGACACAAAGCAAGCTTCAAAAAATTTAGGGAAATCAAAATAACATCCTATGTGAACACAACTGAATTAGCTAGCTACTAAACCAAGAGAAACTACACAAAGTCCATAAATTCTTAGAGAGTAACAATGAAGTCATTGACCAATGAATAGGTCACTAAAGAAATTAAGGAAATAAAAAAGAATTCCTAGAATTTGAATGAAAATAAAAACACAAAATGCCAAAATTTATAGGATACAATGGAAGAAATTCTGAGAGGAAAGCTCATAGCACTAAGTGCCTACATTGAAAAAAAAAATTAGAAAGATTTCAACTAACTTAATGATGCACCCTAAGGTCATGTAAAACCAACAACAAATCAAACCCAAAATAGCAAATAGGGAGAATTTATTAAGATCAGAATAGAAATTAATGAACTAGAAATAGAAAAAAAAAATACAAAGAATTACTAAAACAAAGAGGGTTTTTTGTTTGTTTGTTTTTATTTTGCTCTGTTTGGAAAGATAAGAAATATTGACAATTTTTTTTGCCAAATTAATCCAAGAAAAAGAAAATGCAAATAAATAAAATCAGCAGTGAGATGGGAGATATTACAACAGACACCAATGAAATTCATAAAAGCATAGGACCATATCTTAAAAACCTATATTTCACAAAATTGGGGGGAAAAATCTAAAAGAAATTGATGCAGTTTTAGATGCATAAGACCTAACAAAATTAAGCCAAGACAAAATAATTTAAACAGATCTTTAACCAGCAATGGATAACCACACTGGAGCAGTAAAAAAAGTCTACCGAGAAACAAGCCCAGGGCCAGTGAATCTCTGTAGGGCTCTACCTGACCTTAAAGGAAGAACTAACAACATCTACTCACTTATTTCCTAAAATAAGAAAGACTGCTTCTAGGCTTAATGAAGACAGTACTACACTAATGTCACAACCAGAAAGAGATAATGACTAAATAAAAATTAGACTGATCTCCTTTATTAAATAGATGGGAAAATTGTCAATAAAACATTTATAAACTGAATTTAAGATTATAGCAAAAAGATCACCACTGTGATCAAACTGGCATTATTCCAGAGATGCAGCAATGGTTTAACAAATGTAAATAAATAGAATCCATTACGCAAATGGAGTCAACAACAGAAACACATTATCTCAACAGATACAGAAAGGGGGTTGATGAAATCTGACACCCTTCATGACAAAAGTCATGGAGAGGCCAGGGAAGGAGGAAGCATACAGTAACATAATAAAGGTCACATACAACAAGCCTTAGTCAACATGATGGTAAGGAGAGCAAAGCTGAAAGTGTGGCCACTAAGATCAGTTACAAGACAAGGATGGCCACTTTCAACTCCTGTTCAATACAGTGCTTGAAGCCTTGGCAAGAGTAACAAAACAAGATGGAATAAAAAAGATACAAATAGAAAAAATCATTGTCAATGTATTCCTATCTGCAGATGATACTATTTCATACACAAGACTCTAGAGACTCCACCAAAAACTAGAAAGTGGCAAGATACACAAAATCAACTCACAAATCAGCAGTCTTCTCACGTACCAATGATAAACAAAATGGAAAAAAAAATCAGGGAAAATCTTTTATAGAGTTATAACACTGAAGAGAAGAAAGAGGAGGAAGAAGGATGAGGAGGAAAAGGAGGAAGAACAAGAAGAAAACAAATGAACACCAACCTTGAAATAAACCAAAGACAAGAAAGAACTCTACAATGAAAACTTTAAAACATCAAAGAAATAGGAAAAGATACTAGAAGATGCAGAGACCTTCCATGTTCACAGATAAAAAGAATTAATATTGTGAAAATGGCCATCCTATCAAATGCAATCTATATCAATGCAACCCTAATCAAAATTCCAGGGTCATTCTTCACAGACAGAAAAATCAATCTTAAAATGTATATGGACGCGCAGAAGAGCGAGAGTAGCGGAGCGTTTTGAACAAGAAGAACACTGCAAGAAGCATCCCCATACCTGACTTCAAGTTAGACTGCAGAGCCACAGTGATCAAAGTGGCAGAGCTGGGCACAAAAGCAGGAACATAGCTCAATGGAGCAGGGCAGAGGCGGACCCAGATAGAAGTCCACACAACTACAAAGACGCCAAAAATACACACTGGAGAAAAGACAGCATCTTCAACAAATGGTGCTGCCTAAGGTGAGAACAGGTGACAGCTGAGGGCTCAACACCAGACAAGACATTTATATCGCCCCGCTAAGGCTCAGGGATCACAGTTGAAGAGGGGCAGTAAGTACCTAAAAGCTTAGAGAGGAGACTGAAGAATGTAAGAGCCAGAAGGTAGGGCGAGGGCTATAAAGTGCCATCCTCGCACAACCATGCAATCAGGATACAACTGCAGCTGCCTGTGGTGGGCCCACGAGACCTGCCCTGCCATGGAAGGGTCGGGGGCTCCTGAGGCCCTACCCTTTACTACAGAACTACTGGTTACAGACAGATTTTGGAAGAGCAGTCTTAGGCTGTGTGCCCATTGCTGAGCCCACTATAGGTGGCCCTTGATAAACTCAGGGGGTCACAAAAACAAACTAATAGATATAAGTACGATACAGAGATTCACAGGGAGCAGGGGCAACAGACAAAGGCAGGAGAGAGATGGGGGAGCGTGAGGTCAGTTTGTACTATACACATGTGTAAAACTGTCAAAGAACACATTTAAGTAATAGAATTATTTGGAAGTTAAAAAACATTTTTAAAAATAAAAAAGAATCTGAGAGAGGAAATGGCGGTAGCCTGGTAGCTCCCATCCAAGTCGCCCCCCCCACCAAATAGGATCCTGGCAGGTAGCCCAGGCTGGCCTTGAACTCAACAGTCTCTCAAGTGCTGAGATTACAGGTATGCATTACCTTGTCCACATACAGAAGGAGAGAGAGGAGGGGGATCTGAAGGGAGAGAAGGAGAAAGAGAGAAAAGGGGAGGAGGGCTGACGGGAGGGAGGGGCTGAAGGGGAAGGGAAGGATTGAGGGTGAGAAAGGTGGATTTTTAGCCACTGGTACTCAGGTTTATTCTAGTTATAGAAAACAGGCATTCCTCTTGCTTCCACATTGCAAAGTATTTCCTCCTAGCCGTTTTTTATATTTTATAATTATAATTAATCTGTATTTATATTCTAAATTTTGCTCTGTTCACTGAAATTACAGCAGAGCCTTTCCTCATGCTACCATGTCTTTGTGAGGATTATCATTTTTAATGCCTACCATATGGACCCAACAACTTTGAAGAAACCCTCACTTTGCAAAGGGGACAGCTATGGGCACTTCTACTTATTCCAACAAGAAGAACACCATGAACATTTGAGAACCTCTTCCTTTTTGGGGGGAGGCACTACCGGGGATTGAACTTGAGGCCTTGCATGTTCCAGGCAAGTACATTGCCAATAAAGCTCTACTCTCAGCCCATGTTTGGTTTTTAATATATTTTAAATTATCTCCCTGTCATTTTAAGAAGCAAAATTGGGTCAAAGGTTAACAACTGTATAGTAGCAGGAAGGTCTTTGACAAACAATGAGAAGGTGTCAGAGAGAAACCCCACACTACGCCTCAGGCACAAATGAGCACAACAAGCCAGCACTCTCCTAGCAAGGCTGCATGCTAAAATTCAATTTCTCCATATTAAATGAAAGAAAACATTTATTCTACTTATTCACTCAACAAACAGTCTTCTGTGTTTGAGACAGCAGCAAACTTAGAGAACATAACAGAGGCTGACCTCAGGGGCTCTTAGCTTAGGAAGAAACAGGCAAACAAACTCCTGACTACAATGGAAATTAGTGCACAACTAGGCAAGCATAGGAAGCTGTGGGGACGTGCAGAAATGGCCCTTGCCTTGACCTCAGGTGCTTAGGACCCACTTCCTGAGAAAGCGATGCCCAGACTCTGTGCTGATTCCTGCCTGGACAGCTCTTGTCATATTTCCCCCTCCTTTCTGTGCTCTTGGGCCTTGCCTTTTACACAACAGTCTTACAACTTTGTCAATTCTCGTGAACTCTCTTATAACGAAAATACCATCATCACCTTATGCTCTGACCGCTGTTGGCTGTGAAGATAAAATTGTGGTATGCACACAGTACAGTAGCTATCTAGTATTTGTTTTTATGAATAGCGGGGGAATAAAAGGTAAAAAAAGCACGCTGCTTTGGAAGAGCAAGTCCTCTCTCAGCCGTGCATCCCAGGTGCCCTAAGCCCAACCCTGTAGTCACATTCTTGTTAAGACCCAACCTGCACCTAATACATATTCAGGCAGCTATGGGTATCTGATGTATTTTTAAGTAAGTTATACACACTGCTGTAGGCAGTATCTTTGTTGCTCATTTTAGCTGGGTTATACTTTATGAACTGAGTTTTATGCATTTAAACACACAGGAAATGAATGCTTCAGTCTGAACTAGTTCTACCATGAGTTCCTGCTTTCAACCCTTGTTTATGCTATTTTCTTCACATAAAAGTCTGGATGGCTTCGTACAGCAAACTATATCTATTTTTCTTCTTATTTATTCTATGCATCTTTCCTGTATCGATCCTTTATTCTACACAGCATAAGGTTTGGCTTGGTTTTAGAAGGAAACTCACTATGTAGCCCAGGCTGGCCTGGAACTCACAGTGATCTGTCTGCCTCTGCCTCCAGAGTATTGTTATACTGGGATTAAAGGTGTGCACTACTGCACCTAACTTTAAACTGTAGGTTTCATTTCTAATTGAGAAAGTCTTTTTTGTTGTGTTTTTCCTCCCAAGACAGGGTTTCTTCGTGTAGCCCTGGCTGTCCTGGAACTTTCTCTGTAGACTGGGCTGGCCTTGAACTCAGAGATGCCTCCCCAGTGCTGGGATTAAAGGTGTGCACCACCAACTGGCTAGAAAGGCTTCTTTACTCTAAGACCTTTTTTGTTTTAGTTTATTACAGATGTCATTTGATATACCAAAGCTTTCCATTTTTATATGGAAACTTTTAGAAAACTCTCCCGTGGAGCAGGTACACAAATCTCCCAGACCTATATTGCTCTCCTGGTTCCAAAGGAACGCCACACCTGGCATGATCATTGGTCTCTCAAGTACACAAAAGCATTTATAAAAGCCACTCATGAATTTGCATCTGTTCCCTCCCTACAACTGTAATAATGCCTGGATATTATTCTGATAGAAACACATGCATGTGTGAATTAAAATCTCATTCTTATCAAACCAGTTACATATGCTCTGCTCACATGTCATGCTGGCTTCTTGTGGCATTCCTAAACTATTAAACACAACTCACTCACTTCTAGTGGCACTCAGCCACTTGACATCAGCATCATAGGCACCGTTTTTAGATTTCATAAGTAACAGTGAGTAGCAGTGAGTCTAACAGCACAGCAAACAAGTTGGCTTGGTACAAAGGCCACCTCTTGCCATTTCAGTACAGCAGACCCAAGACGACACACAGATTTTAAAAAGGGAAGGGTCACAGTGAAGACCTCTGCTCCTCAGTTCTTACTACCTTCCATTGTTAGGAAATGGATGCAATAGAAGACCAGATTCAAATCAGCTTCTAACATTAAAAAGGAAGCCTCCTTGCTGGTCAGTACAGAGAGGACTCAGTAAGTAAACAATGGGTCAATAATGCTCTATCTATGGAGGCCTCTTTACCAAGCAACTACACCAATATGGAAATGTTTACTCACAAAAAGAGAAGGCCTTTGGGGTATTTATTATTTGTTATTTCAAAAAGGATGTGTGTGTTTTCTGCATGAACCACAGCTCTCAGGCAGATCTTCTTCAAGGTTCTCCCCAAGAACAAAAATCTAAAAGAGGCTCTTCAGGCTAAGAACATGGCTCCCCCATAGAAACAAAAGCCAAGAAATACCCAGAAAATTTCCTGTGAACTTTAGGCAGTGTAAGGCAGAGAGCGCACCTGAGTGACGGGAAAGAAAAGACAAAATCACATACAGGGCAAAGGGCACTGGTAAACAAGAAGAGGGTGCCAACTATCTGTGTCAAAGATGGGTAGAAAATGGCCCCACACAGCAAATATGACCAAAAGCTATTTCTATAGGAACCTTAGTGGAGTTAACAATTGAGACAAGCAGTTTAAGTACACACAACAGGACCTCAGAATAATACTACAGACATATTTAATTTGAAAACTTATACAGACTGTTGAACTAATTTATAGAAAAATTTAAACAATTATACACATGAAGACTACTACGAACAGTGAATACCAGGTCACTCACAAACAGATGTAGACCACTTACTGTTATTTTAACAACTGTGCAAGACTAATTCAGCTGAAAAGATAAATGAAGATGAATAGGCAAGAGTTTCCCAAGCGGAGAGAGGGGGTGCTGTTTGCACAGACGGCAAATACAAATGTCAAAAGGAACAAAGGGAGAAGGCATGGGCAAGGAAAAGAAGGTAGCAGCCTCAGTAGAAAGCAAGATGCAAGTTCAATACTGCAGGTGTGCCAGTTGCCCAAGAGGAAGAGCTAAGAGGATCCAGCCGGGGCTACAGAGAGACCCTGTCTAAAACACAAATCTAGGTAACCCAAGGTCCAGGGTTTTGTTTTGTTTTGAAACCTAAACTAAAACAGAGGCAAATGAATTGTCCATGTTCATGCCCACGTCCAAGTGTTCACACAGCATAATCGATGCTGTAGTAAGTTAAAAGTAATGTAAAACCATTCCAAGCCTGCCCAGTGTGAAAACTGCGCTCTTCTCTGTCCAAATGTCTACCAAATACACTCCTGAGGGGAACTAGAAATAATTTATTTCTGAAGAAGCAAGCAAAGGCATGTCTGTGACTGCTCCTAGGCAGCCGCAAAGGAAAGGAAGCAACTGCTGGCTGCAGGCAAAAGGCAGGGCTGGGGTCCTTGCCAAGCAAGTCCAGAGAAGGAACACTGGCAGCAGGCAGGACAGCACTCCCTAATGGCCGAAGATAAGATGGTGTCTGGACAATTCACTGTACAGATGAAAATCTACATCAACATCACACTATACACAAAGATAGATCCCAAGAGGATTAGAGACAGATGTTAAAACATAGAAACATGGAAATATTCCTACAGAACAATCTCTTAATAAGATATGAAGGGCAGGAAGAGGACTGGAGAGATGGTTCAGCAATTAAGAGCACTTGCTGCTCTTGCAGAGGACCCAGGTTGAGTTCCCAGAACCCACGTGGGGGCTCACAACTATCTGTCACTCAAGTTCCTTCTGGTCTCTGTGGGCACCAGATATACACACGGTGCACATAAATACGTGCAGGCAGAACACTCATACACATAAAATAAAAATAGATCTTTAAAAAAAACCCATGATGAACGTAACTGACAAATCCAACTACATACAAAATTAACACTTATATATATATAATAGGAAAGCTACCATAATAGGAAAGCTACCATAAACTAATTGAAAAGCCAGTTGCAGGCTGAGAAAAGGAAGAAGCTAGTAGAATGGGTACAGAACCAAGACAGAACAAAACACAATTCAGAGGTAAGGAGACCCGGACTACCAAGATGAAAAGATGCCAAAGATCATTATTATCAGAAAAACCAAGTGGAAAAAAATGACATTCCATTTACCACCCGCCCAACACTGCAGCAGGGCCTTGAGCTCCTAGGAAAGCCCACCCACACACATTCCCAGATAGTTACTGGATGATTCTGAAATGAACCCAAGACATGACGCATAACTTCATATTCATTCCCATCACCCCTTTGTCCCTTTCTGCCCTCTTCTCTGTGCGGGTATGTGCACATGTGCATGTGTGCCTGTAAATGGACATTTTAGTTATATCTTTAAAGGAAAACCGTCAGAAAGTCAGACTTATTAAGGAGAATTTATACACAGTAAAATTCACCTTCATGTACAGTTCTACAGCTGTGCACCAAAACAGTCAAGACAACATGCTCATCACCTCTCCAAATACCTGCTCAGACCCTGTAATCAACCTCTACCCTGCTCCTCCCTGCTGCCAGTCACCTGTCTCTTCTGCCCTTCTAGTTTCCCCCTTTCCAGAATGTAAGGCAGATGGAACAGCGCCCTCCATATTAAGAGTCTGGCTTCTTTTACTTGCAAATGTGAGTGGGATTGACCCATGCTGCCGGTATCAGTAATCCCCAGATACTGAGGAGAACAGCAAGGTGGGGCTGCTGTTCTCTATCCTTTCACTGGCTTACAGATTTGAGGGGATAACACAACCACAGCCAGCCTTGGAGAAGTAACGCTTGCGTGAAAATACATTTTGATTTCTTTTGAATAAATATCTAAGAGTCTTTCCACCTAAGAGCATTATTTAACTTTAAAAGAAATTTCCAGCCGGGCGGTGGTGGCGCACGCCTTTAATCCCAGCACTCAGGAGGCAGAGGCAGGCGGATCTCTGTGAGTTCGAGGCCAGCCTGGTCTACAAGAGCTAGTTCCGGGACAGGCACCAAAGCTACAGAGAAACCCTGTCTCGAAAAACCAAAAAAAAAAAAAAAAAAAAGAAGAAAGAAATTTCCAGACTTTCTGCCAAAGTAGCCATACTATTTTGTGTTCCTAACAGTGAAAGTATAAGAGTTGAACTAACTGCATCCTTGCAAGTAAGACTGGAGTTCTGTCTAATCCTGACCACTTTAAAGCTCTGTAGTGGTGAAATTCAGTAGCACTGAAACACACTGACCAACACTAAAGAATGTCGAAGCTGGCTGGTAGATGGGATGGCCTTTCTTTTCTCTTTACGGTTTTTTTTTCCTGTTTGAAATAATTTTGTAACCAAATATCTTCAGCCTTTAAATCTGTTTTTGTAGTTCTTTATAAATGGCTTTAAAAAGTCATTTAACTTCAGTCTCAGTCAGTACATGCCTTCTATACAGATCATCAGTCATGAATGGTATGGGGGAGGTAACTGTATTCTGGCTAGGATTTCACAAAGTCATAACATTTCAAATATTGATGCCATGATAAAATTTTAACTAATAAAATTTAGTCAAATGAAATCTAAAACTAATTAGAATGATAAGGTGAGGCTACTGCAGAAATTTAATCTTCAGGTTGGACATTTTTATTCTTTTCCATGCGACTTGCTATTTAATGCCACGGAGGATGCAAGGTGTCCGAGCATTTCATTCTGCATAGCCTAAATCTCTGACTCTCCTTGCTAAGACCTTCACTCTCAGAGCTAAGCTTCTGACAGATCCTGTACGTCTCTCAGATCTTGTGAATATTTACAAAAGAGTATGCATTTAATATAATATAAACCACATCAGCAATAAGAATATAATCTTGTTATTTCACAAGAAAGCAAACTTGACATATACAGCTCTCATCACAGAGCTGCCTCTTAGGCCCTGCTTTCTGCAGAACACAACTTGAGACCAGATGTGTATTTTTCTTTTTCTTTTGTGACTGCCAGCTCACAAATAATGACCCAGAGACTTATTAATTATGAAAGCTCGGCCTTAGCTTAGGCTTGTTATAAACTAGTTCATATAACTTTTATTAATCCATACTTTTCATTCTGTGTCCTTCCATGTGGCTTGTTACCTCACCTCTGTACCGCCCATCCTGCTTCCTCTCCATCTTGCTGGTGACCCTCCTTTGTTCCTCCCAGAGTTCTCTCTGCCCGGCTACACTCTCCTGCCTAACTACTGGCGGCTCAGCTTTTTATTACACCAATCACAAAAATACATCTTCACACAGTGCACAAATATCCCACAACGCAGCTGTATCTCCTCAATAGTAAAACTGGCAAAGACCCTTGAGATAAAGTCTCCCTGCCATTAAAGACCTTCCTATGAATTATGCTTTTCCCACCCTTCCTTCATCAGAAGGAAACTTAGGATAAAGTGCACCTTATCCTAAATTGTACTATGAGTTTCCAGATGGCACATACAAACAAACCCGTTTCCTTCAAGCTCCAGTTAATAGTGACTTACTCAGCTTGCATAATATATCGCCATGAATATGTTACAGAAAGACGAAGCTTACCAATGCAAATTTGGGGCTGTCTTATTATTATTATTTTTTTTATTTTCGGTTTCTCAAGACAGGGTTTCTTTGTGTAGCTTTGGAGCCTGTCCTGGAACTCTCTCTGTAGACCAGGCTGGCCTTGAACTCACAGAGATCCGCCTGCCTCTGCCTCTACCTCCCGCCCGACTGGGGCTGTCTTCCTGCTTGAAACAGTTAATTTGTTTTCCACAGCATCACACCTTCTTCACACAGATGCACTTGTCTAGCACATTGATCTTCAAGGGCACCTGCATGGATGTGGGACACATACAGATATGCGGGCACACACAGACACACGCACGCACACACACACACTACACATGAAACTAAAAGCATTCCTTTAAAATGACACAAAACGAAGGCAGAAATTCTAGGCTTTCATACTGCTTAAAAAAATTACAACCTCAGGTGGTGGCACACCTCTAAACCCAGCACTTGGGAGGCAGAGGCAGAGGTGGATCTCTCTGAGTTTGAGGCAGCTTGGTCTACAAATCAAGTTCCAGGACAGTCAGGGCTGACAGAGAAACCCTGCCTCGAAAAACAAAACCAACATCAGCAACAACAACAAAAAACCAAACAGAAACAAAAATACTTAAGTATGTCAACTGATAACATTTCATGCACATATATTTAACTATTGCCCAAATAGAGAGGGGAACTATGTTATGACATCAACCACCTCACCTAGCCGACTGCCCCCACACATTCCACAACCACAGAGGTAAGGCCTGTTTTCATTGTTGTTTTAGTTTGAGCTTTGCTTCTTAAGATTTATTTTTTTAGGTATACAGGAACTTTGTCTACACGTATGCCTGCATACCAGAAGAGGTCACCAGATTGTGAGTATCATCATGTGGGTGCTGGGAATTAAACTCAGGACCTCTGGAAGAGCAGCCAGTGCTCTTAATCGCTGAGCCATCTTTCCAACACTGGTCTGAGTTTTTAAGGTAGGATCTCACTCTGTAGCCCAAGTTGGCTTCATTCTCAGGAACCTCTTGCCTCCATCTCTAAGTACTGGGATTATAGGTTTGTACCACCACGCTTCAGTTCTACTTTTCTTGTGAAAATGTCTTCCTGCTCCCTGCTCACACGTGCACACACACACAGACACACACACACACTTCCCTCATATATCCATGCTTCTTTCTACACTTGTATGTCTAGTTTCTCTGGGGAAACGTTTATGTAATCTTTTGCATATTCTTGGGAAGCAAAGAAAAAAGGGTAAAGCAAGATGGAGATGGGTCTTCATTTTCCTACTCATTAGACACACTGTCCACGTCAGCTACAGAGAAGGCCAGGAGAAAGCATTCTGTTACGGCACTTACAACCCAGAGGAGCAGACAGCTAAGTGACCCATGGCATCCAAGAAGAGGACCGGCATGGTGCTAAGGATAACACCGCAAAGGGGTGGGTCTGCTTAGTGAAGCCTTCAATTGAAGACTAATTTGAAGAAGAAAAAAGTCCAGTTGAAAGATTTGCTAAAAATGTTGAGACTTAGCAACTAGGTGAGGAATTCATAAGGGGTCATTATATTGCTATCTATATTCCTGTGTATGCTTGAGAGAACTTTGATAAAAAAGGTTTTTTAGACATTAAATTGTGTCTTAAAGAAGCTATCAGCAATACAATAGAGTGCCAGGCAGAGAAACACTGGAAGCAAAGATGAGAAGGCGACTTGCAGTTTCTGGGGAGCCTCGCGCCCCACTGGGAGGAGGCAGGGTTTAGATTGGTGCAAAGAGCATCAGGCCACAGAGGGCCCTCCCCACATGCTTTGTCCTACAGCAACTGGAAGCCATGAAAGAAAGGGTAAGCACGAACATGATCTGATCATACTGCATTTTCCAGTGGTTACTCGGACATCAGTAACCACGAGGCTAGAGACTAGGGAAGCGACCAGAGGACGGTCATTGATTGCCGTGGCCTGGACAGGACACAGTGAGGGCCTAAGCTGCACTATTGGTAATGGAGATGAGGGGGCAAGCCAGTGTCACAAACACTTAGTTTCAATCTGATTAATTAAAAACTATGTTGTTCTTTGTCAACCAAACTAGAAGATTTAGCAAGAAAAGCTATATTAGACATCAAATAGAAAAACCGAGTTTTGGTGCACAGATACTCGATTTTGTTTTGTAGAATATTCACTGGACTCCACAGCAATCAAAAATGTTCTTCATAATACTTGCCCTTCATAATTTGTCGAGCCCAAGTGAATAAAAACTCATCTTAATTAATTCAGCGGTGTAAACGCCTCGCCGTG
Organism: Chionomys nivalis; assembly: GCF_950005125.1. NCBI lineage: Eukaryota > Metazoa > Chordata > Mammalia > Rodentia > Cricetidae > Chionomys > Chionomys nivalis. The sequence goes on from NC_080089.1 coordinate 57,806,838, forward strand.
GTTTCGTGAAACCCACGCATCTGCTGTTGTCGCCATGAGAGTTTAGGACCTGGCAGACCAGTGACATGGTGGATGCGGTGGAGGGGTGGGGCTCACCTGAGCACCACACAGCAGGTAAGTCAACAGCCAAAGACAAGAAAACATGCAGTCCTAAATAAATCAAAAGCTAAACTGAACCCCACGTCTCAAGCTCACTCAGAGCATTTCCTGCAGACTGAATATCTCAGAGGATTTGACAAATCCTCACCAGGGACATCTATCCTCAAGATTACTAGCACACAACGGCTCCCTTGTAACAGCTTGAGAACCTTCTCTTAGCTTTTATACACACATCCAACATCGAGGCAAATGACTTTCTAATCCTTTACTGTATTAGGGAACAAAATAGCCCATATCCATTCATATAATAATTTCCTGTGATCTCTTGGGTTTTTTCTTTTCACACACTGATTTCATGCCTTTATTTGGTCATATTTATCAACATGAAAATTTTAAAAAATCCACACTACAGTGTGAAAGCTGTTTCTTCAGTTAGAAATGTTGAACAAGGCCGGGCGGTGGTGGCACATGCCTTTAATCCCAGCACTCGGGAGGCAGAGGCAGGCGGATCTCTGTGAGTTCGAGACCAGCTTGGTCTACAAGAGCTAATTCCAGGACAGGCTCCAAAACCACAGAGAAACCCTGTCTCAAAAAACCAAAAAATCAAATCAAAACAAAACAAAAAAACCCAAAAGAAATGTTGAACAAGGTAAAGACTCATTTACTTTCCTTGGATATTTGAGGTTCTACTCCCTGTCTCATCACTGACAACTGCTGAGGTCAGGAAACCTTGTTAGGATTTGCCACCCCTGGTGCTCAGGCAGGTCGACCTACTTAGCAGCTTAAGCAACTATTTTTTGCCTGATTATTGTGGCAGGAAGAAATAAAACCTTCTTCGCCAAAGACAGGCAGAAGAAGAAAACAACCCAACTTAAATTACAAATTTAGTGTTCAATAGATCCTCTAAATATCTACAGCAAACAGGATGGAGACACAAATGATCTTAGTCACAAGGATGTATGTATTGATTCAGAAACTTAATGAGAAAAAGTCACATCAAGGACTTCTACAGTGTTGTCACAGGTACCTAAAAAGGCTCTCGAGCCAAACTGGAAAAAAATGCAAAGAATGAAAACATTCACAACACCATATGGCTTTGTGTGCTTCACAAATCCTTAATAAAGCACGCCTGTTTAAGAGGCAGGGCCAGTCACGTTTGGGGGCCTAGGATATGGCTCGGTGAAGGGCCTCCCAAGCAAGCATCAAGAGTTCAAACACTAAGTGTGAAGGTGTGCATCAATCACAGAAGCTCGCTGCCAGTCAGCCTTGCCAAACACATGAGCCCTAAAGTAAGGGGCCCTGTCTCAAAGACAAGGTGGTGAGAGAGGAGGGAAGACCTCTGACATCAGCCTCTGGTCTCCTGCATATGCACCAAGCTCCTGCATGCACACATACATATATTCACACGCACATACAGCACATCATCCACACGACAGATTTTTAAAAACTGTATTTTCATAAGCCACATTTGGTTTGGCAATTTGTTTTTATATGAAATAAGGGAGTTTTCAAAATTAACATTCAAAGAAATTGATAGCTACATGGCAGTCTTGGGAACGCAGACAGACATTTATAGTAAAACATAAGGATATATGTGCTCTGTGGTTGTGACTCGGGCTTTCTTCTGCCTTTTATACATCTGGTTCTCATTTCCTCTTGGCCCTCTGTCTTAGTCAGGGTTTCTATTGCTGCACCCAAATCCCATGACCAGAAAGCAAGCTGAGGAGGAAGGGTTTATTTGGCTTACAATTCTAGATCATAGTCTGCTACTGGAGGAAGTCAGAACAGGATCTCAAGCAGGGCTAGAACCTGGAGTCAGGAGCTGATGCAGAGGCCAAGGAGGGCTGCTGCTTACTGGCTTGCTTCATATGGCTTGCTCAGCCTGCATTGTTATAGAACCCAGCACCACCAGCCCAGGGATGGAACCACCTACCATGGGTTGTGCCCTCCCCTATTGCTCACTAACTGAGAAAATGCCTTAGAGCTGGATCTCATGGGGACATTTCCTCAGCTGAGACTCCTTCCTCTATGATGACTCTAGCTTGTGTCAGGTTGACACACAGAAACAGCCCTACAGCCCCCATGTGAAAGTAAACGGAAGGCCTGGAGAGACTCCGTTCTCTGTCCAGTCACAGATGTAAAGGAGTGGAGAGGTGGGGCTCACCTGAGCACCACACAGCAGGTAAACAGCCAAAGACAAGAAAACACGCGGTCCCAAATAAACCAAAAGCTAAACTGAACCCCGCGTCTCAAGCTCACTCAGAGTAGACTGGACATCTCAGAGGATTTGACGTCTGGGCCTGAGGAGACTCAGGACATCAACAGTATTAATTACTGTTGTGTAACATTTTGTTCCTTAAAATTCTATCATACATGTAGCACACATGCTACTGCTCATTGTACCACCGATACAACAGAGGACAGCTCAATATTTTGCCTAAAGTTGAATTTCATGATACATGAGAAGTTCAGAACTTTGCTATTTCCATTCATAACATGGTATTAGGGTCAAAACAATTATAATGAAGGATAAACTGAACTTGCAAAGAGACTATCCATGAGTCTATGCTCACATCAAGTAAATGGACACAGAAGGAATACAGACCTTTATTCCAACAGAATCTTGATTTTTAAAATATAAAAAGAATAACAGGAACAGAAGACAATTTGTCAAAGCAGCAGAACAAAACTTCTATAGGTCAAAAAAAAAATCAATGGATGCTAAAATTAGTGAGCAAGAGAATATTGAGAAGGCTGGTGAGATGGCTCAGCAGGCAAAGTGCTCGCCGAGCAAGCCTGACGACCTGAGTTCAGTCCCCACGACCCGTCGTGGATGGAGAGTCACTCTCAAAAGCTGGTCTCTGATCTCCACATGTGCACGATGACACTGTCACACACAAGTGACACATATGCACACACGTATCACCACCACCACCAAATAAATAAAGGAAATGAAAGGTGAGAAAATAAGATTTGTATCTCGCAGATTTCCTCCTCAGAAGACACTAATTGTGAACGGCTATAGAATGGAGGAAGATAATAGATGCCACCTTAGCTAAGTGACCAAGGTCAGTGGCACCAACAACAAGGCGTGCCAGTACGCCCTGAGATGAAGAACCAGGAAAGGCTGAGCAGTTCTTTACTATTCAGAGGTTTTCAACAGCACACCTGGACAGGGCTCTTTGAAGGTGTCAAGGTCACAAAAAACAAAGACCAAGCAACTGTCACCGACTGGGAGAGCCGAAGGGACCATAAAAATGAAATGAATGCAAATGTGCATGAACATCACGTCAATGCACTCACTCCACGGATCATCTGATATCCAATGCTACTCAGATCCTAAACCTGACAACAGATAATGAAGCAACTGCTTAGCTCTGAGCGACGTCTGTAGGTTAGTTACCATGGGCAGCACCTGTGTATTCTGCCACCCACAGCCAAGGTGAACTTCCCACTTCAGTTAACCTCACCTAATCATTTCACAGGTATGCCCAGAGGCTCCTCTCAATTCTAGATCAATATTAGCCACCTCAGACAGCTTTTCTACAATAACACGCTTCACTATTTTAAAATAATCCAGATAAAACTAATCCTGCTGGACCCGATGCACAGTTGAATGCTATGGGAGGTGAGACTCCTATTTAAAAATGTGTTTTTTTTTTTTTAAATAAAAATGGATCCCAAATGCTAATAGAAGCAGGACTCTAGAACACTGCCAGGGTACTATAAAATAAACTTCCCATGCCATCTAATTTGATAAGAATGAAAAGGGCATAAATTAATCCAAGAATTATGTTGTTATAGTCAAAAACAGTATGAGAAACATGGAAACATTTTTAAAAGATGTAGTTTATTTTTAATTATGTGTGGTATATGCTTCTGTACGTGGTCTGTGCATGTGAGTGCAGGTATCTGAAAAAGGACATCAGATCCCTGAGAGCTAGAGTGACAGGGGACACAGGTCCTAGGAACCAAACTTAGGTCCTCTGCAAGAGCATCAAGTGCTCTTACCACAGAACCATCAGCCCCACAGGTCAACGTCTAAAGAAGGGCACTGCACAGCATCTTTAAAGCTCTGATATTTAGGATGTTTTGTTTTGGATTGCGATATAAATGGAGCGATGACTAGTAAGTGATAGGCTACTGCACACTTCAGGAAACATACAAATCAAATAGAATTTAGCCTCAAAAGAGGCAGCTTTCTGTACAAGCCACAAACTTGGCTTGTAAACTAAGTAAGAGCTCTAAAATAAAGACACAAACATTGGCAAGAATGTTTGACTCCAGTACAGCAGTAGATGAAAGAGGAGGAGGAATGTCAAGTGTCAGAACCACCCCTTTCTAAAGCAGCATCGCAAAGTTACAGCTCATTTTAGGGAGACAAGAAGAAATGAAAGAGGCAATATTAGTGTCTTTCCATTCTTAAGATTTTCACACTAAACACGAAGTATAAAAAACTGTAGTCCCAAAGAAGAGAACCAGAAGTACATACAAAAGTCAAGACGTGAGTGCAACAGAACACGCAATTAAGGTTTTTAAAGTAGAGTGCGGAGATAAGGCCCTGAGCTACTTATCAGAGCCATTACCCATCAGTGAAGCTAGATATAGACACTTTCTTTCCACAGAACACTTAGCAAAGCAAGGTGTGGGTCAAAGATCACCATTCAGCTACCCAATTAGAGTGCCTCCATTTCCTGATTACGGGGATTATTTACATCCCCATAAATGTTCTTGATTTATATTTGATTACATACATACTCTAGCCCACTCACACTAGGTTGCCCATTTAAATTAACAAGTCATCTAAGATACTGTGAGTTACTATGCCTCACAGAACATTGTACAACTTTTAACTGTTACCCTACAATGAGAAAATTAATACTTAAAGTTATTTTAAGGACTAGGGAGACAGCACAGTTGGTAGTGATTGCTGCACAGACATGGGACACCAGCTTGTCCCTTGGCCTCACACAAAAAACAAAGAAGGATGTGACAGCATAATCTGAATCCTGGTGCTGGGGAAGGGGAGGACAGCTATGTGCCTGGTTTACCAGTCGGCCTGCTTGGCCTACTTGCGAATTCTAGGCCAATGAGAGGTCCTGACGGATGACTTATGAGGAATGACACTTGAGGTGGTCCTTTGGCCTCCACACATACAAACACGTGAGTGTGCACATGCAACTACACAGATGAACAAAAAGTATTTTAATTAAAAATGAAAAAAGGGGGAAAATGGAGAAACAATCTAAATCTTAAAGAGTGGGGGAATTAGATCAGTCAGTAAAGTGTTTGCCAAGCAAGCATGAGATTGGGAGTTTGCTTTGGATCTCCAGCCCCAGGTAAAAGTTAGGCACAGATGAGTGTAGCACGAATAAAAAAAAATCCAGAGATGAATATTGGGGTTCAAGCTGAAGATCAGAAAAGCAAAGCAGACAACCACTGGAGAGACCTTTTACCTCGACCAAATCTTCAAACTGAAAGGGTGAGATCCTGTCTCCACAAATCCTCAGACTCCACACTCCAGTGAGTTCCTGTCTCTTCCCCCTGTATATTCCTCTCTCCGCCCAGCCACATCATTCCTGTCTCCACCTCCCTAGTGCTGGAATTAAAGGTGTGTGAATCCCAAACACTGGGATTAAATGTGTGAGCCGCCACCACCCGGATCTGTTCCTGGATTGACCTTGTGTAGCCCAGGGTAGCCTTGAACTCACAGAGGTCTGTCTGCCTCCCTCTCCCAATCCTGGGATTAAAGGTATGTGTCACCTCTCCCTGCCCTCTAGCAGCTTAGTTTTGCATTATGGTCTCAGGCAAGCTTTATTTATTACAATACAAATGAAATATCACCAGAGAGGAGTGCTTCTAGCTGTACAATGTGAAGGTGAAGACTGATTTCTGGAGCTTGCTGGCCTGCCAATTGAGAAAGACACACACACACACTACAACACATGGCAAAAAGGCACCTTAGGCAGTATTTCTCTTAACAAAATTAATATGCTAAAACAAATGTAAAATAGGAAAAATGACATCAGTGCTAGGAACCGAAGTCTTTCATGTGACAGAACTATTGAAGAAGTGATGGAAGTCATGGTAAAATAAAGCTAGATACAGAAAAAGATGTCCAGAGTTGACCAGTGACTTGGTCTTGGGGAAGGGAGTCCAGTGGCAAGGTAATGTGAGGAGATGCTGGCAGGAACACTGGTAAGAAGAGCTAGGGAAGGGGCATGGGAAAAGGAGCTCCCCATTTGCAATGACAGTTACCTGCAGTGTCACTGTCTGTCATGAACATTTGAAACAACTGTGCCCTAGGACGTTCAGAATCCAAGATATCAGAAAGAGTCTATGTGGCTGGGCGCACGCCTTTGATCCCCACACTCCGGAGGCAGAGGCAGGCAGATCTCTGAGTTAGAGGCCAGCCTGGTCTACAAAGAGAGATCCAGAACAGCCAAGACTACACAGAGAAACCCTGTCTTGAACAAAACTAAGCCTATGTTAGAAACAATGGGCAGACACTAGAAACGTGGATTAAGATCTACAGCATGCAACTGGCTTCATTGTTGGAAAATATTCTTTACAGAAGGAATAAGACAAAATTCTCTGCTATGACAGGCTCTCCGTCCATTCTTCAGAGGATTCTGGGCTGGGGAAGAACATAAATTTATATTAGAAAAGTCTCTTTTGTAATATTTGAAAGGAAAATCTCTTAGTGCCTAAGGGCAGTGAGGTTACTGCTGATGAACTTGCCCACAGGTTTCTCTAGCTATGATGGATGAGGTGAAAGGAGGAACAGGGAGGGAAAAGAGCTGCACGCAAGGGCACAAAGAGGAGGAGAGGACAACGCAGAACCATCGTGGGTCTGCACTGAGAGTCTGCAGCAGAAACAAAGAGGAAACATAACAGCCACGCTTTGTCATTTTATTTCTTCTTCCAGTGCTGAGGACCAAATTCAGGGCCTTGTGTTTGCTTGGCCTGCACTCTTACCACTGAGCTAAACTGCTAAAGGAACAGCTTTTTAAAGCCATGGAAGCACATCAGATCTTGAGCAACAGAGTAAGGCTACCTGAGACGAGAGAAAAGCAGAGCTGGGAGAATTAGGGAAAAACTAGCAGAAGTAAAAACTGTAACAAACATAACCTGATAGAAAAATTACTGGAGGATTTCACACAAAAAGGGTATTTGGATGGTCTATCGACATCAGAAGTGTTTGTCCGGCTCCCATCCTAGTCTGTCTTCTGTGGTTCTAACAGGACAGCTGAGATCAGTAGTGCACACGAGCAGAAGTCTGTGTGGACACACGACAGATGCTGGGGGGCACAAGGGTGGGGGCTGGGATTTTCTTCGTTTCTGGAAAGGGCCCTGTGCTGTTCCTGTGCTGCTTCACTCTGTGGCAGAAACGTGAGGAGGCACACTCGCTTTACAATCACACCTGTGGGAACTGATACTCCCTGTAAGAGCAACTAACCCGGGAGGGCATTAATCCATCAACCGGAATTCTACCGCAAGACCTGGACACCTTTCCTGATGCTCTGTACCTGAAGTTTTCAAGGTGAAAGCCTGGGCTCCAGAAGTCAGACCAAGCCAGGCTCTGTCACCGTCCCCAGTGTGCCCACTCTTTGGCACTGTGTGCATGAAAAGCAGACGGGAGATATATTTCATATAGCCATGCTGGAAAGAGGTACAAATCCCGGGGATCCAGCGGTCCCGCATCTATCCTTACAGTAGTGACATGGGGTTTAGGTTTAAACAGTAGGATTGGGGGAAGGAGTCGAGCTGTCCAAGTGTGGTCTAGCGGGACATCACGTCAGTCTGGCTCTGTAGCGCGACCTGAAGAAGTCCTAAGCACTCGGGCCCTCAGGAGACAGCTTCTGTATCTGGGTGCAGCCTCCCCATCATGGACAACTGTCCTCATCTGGCATGTTCTGCTGTTCCTGGAGTCCAAGGTGACTTTGATAGGTTTAAATAACACCTTGTCCCTGAGCCTCTTCAGTCCTGAAGAGGAATGAGACCAGTTTGATAAAAACTCCACGGTGATCAACAGGCCTCTGTGTAGGCAAACAGGTAGAAGAGAAGCAGAAATGTCGGGCTCTTAGCCTTACTTTCTCCTTGTGGATCCAAGTAAAGAGTCAATACTTTTTATTACAAGTGGCTTCTACTAAATGTCTGTTTAGTTCTACCTCATGACTCTGCTGCACTGAGGACCAAGTCTCAATGTGTGCTTTGGTGGGGACAAGCCAGATTCCAACAACAGAGGCCTTACTGTTTGGCTAAGATAAAAATCACAGCCATAAGGAGGAACCACAACATAGCTACCGAAACGGCTAAACTGAAAACAGAAACTTTCAGGGATGGATTGCCAAGAATATGGAGAACTCTCCCCGTGACTCACAGGAATGTAAACTAGGCACAATACTTGGGGAGGTTCTTCAGCAGTATCTACCAAAGCTGAAAACAAGTACGTCTACCACCTTGGCAGATGGTAACCCTGGGGTTTGCCAGATCCACACATCTCAAAGGATGCTCACACCTGCTGGCCTGCACTCAGTATTCTTTAAAATTTTTACTTGTTACTTGTGTAAGTGTGTGTAGTGTGTGTGTGTGTGTACCACAGCATTCACGTGGGGGATGGAAGATGACTTTTAGGAGTTGGTCCTCACCTTTCACCTTGCTGTGGCAAAGTTTCTTTTTGCAGTTTCTGCTGCCACTTCACTGTGTATTACAGGCTAGTTGGCCAGCAAGCTTTGGGGCCGATTGTCCTCTTTGCCTCCTATCTTGCTAAAGGAGTGCTGGGATTACAGATGTGTAATCCAGCTCCTCTCACCCCATTTTATTCTTTACGGGTATCTTGCCTGCATGTATGTGTGTGCACCGTGTGCTCACAGAGGTCAGATGAGGGCATCAGATTCCCTGGAACTGGAGTTACAGACAGTTGTGAGCTGCCATGTGGGTGCTGGGAATCGAACCCTAGCTCTTTGCAAGATCAGTGTGCTTAACCACTGAGAAATCTCTAAAGTCCTCACATCCAGCTTTTTATGTAGGTTCCAGGTTAGAACTTGGTTAGTGATTTTACCTGAGAGCCAGCTCAGCCCACATCAACATTTCAACAACTGTCCCGAGTATTTGCTAAGATCTATAGGGCAGCCATTTCACTCTAGAGTCAGCCTAGTTAGTATCAAGAAAACAGCACATAACCAAAGACACATGCTGAAACGTTTATAATAGTGTTACTTGATAGCTAAAAACTAGTGATTACCCAAACCCCAGCAACATAAAGGGCCAACACTGTGACAGAATCATAATACAGAGTCAACTGCATACATCAATTTAGACGAGCCCCATCGAGGGTGGAAACTCAGACACAGCTGAGTCCTGTACTAGCCACTGCACATAAAGTACAAACACAAGGAAAGCTAATCTTCGCTTAAAAGCTACATTGCTGGCTAGTCTCTGGGGAAACAGAGATGCAGCTGTTACCGACTGGGAGACGGAATTAGTAAGGCTAGCCAGTATCCCCATGAACACTGTGCTTCATCAGCCATCCAGGGGAAGAGAATTAAACCACAATGGCGTGGCACGGGCAGCAGAAAAGTACAACTACAAAGATTGACACTATCATTTAAGTAAGCATGCCTGGTGAGAGAGCAAAATCCTCCAATCCCTTTAAAAACAGTTCAGTTAAATACTCATTTAATATTTGATCTGGTAACCCTATACTTAGGTATTACCCAAGAGAAATTAAGGTAACACATGAGAATTTTTATATAAATGTTCTCAGTAGCTTTATTCATAATTGTCCCAAATTAGAAATATTCCAAATATCCACCCACAGGAGAAGAGGGTAAACAAATGGTGGCTCACCATAAAGTAAAATGCAGCCACCAATAAATAACATGACACGGTCAACAAGGCAGTCACCTCACTTCTACCAAGACAGCTTCCTTGAACTGAAAAAGGAACTTAATCCCAATTCCAGGGCACTGCGTGTACTTTCTCCTTCTACCCTAAAACGCCACAGTCAGCATCCGGGAGTGTCACCAGCAAAGCCACCATCTTCATCACCAGTTTGGAAGGAGTGCTAGGCAGGTACATAAGAGACTGTGGTCAGAGAACAGCTGGGTGCTGGAGATTAGTGAATTTTCCTTGAGTTCACAGATTATACCCCTCCGCTATGATTGGACTGTGTGAATAACTTAATTCCAAAAATTTGTGCTAAATCTTCCTTCTTTAGAAAAGTCTCAGACAGAGAACAGGAGGATTTTTAAAAAAACTAATTGAATTAAAACAGCATTTGATGGCTACAGGGCTCACTTAAATAGGAACATAATAGTTCTTGATGGTAAACAGAGACATCGATTTCTTTCTGAAGAACATTAGCACTGGGAGGGAAATACAGAAAGGAGCTGAAAACAAAACGCCACGAATTCCATCAGTTCTAGGATGAGTCGGGTTTCCCAAGCAAGCAGAATTAAAATTACCCCAAAACTATTTCATCTGAGTTGAAGACAGATTTCACTTAAGCAAAGACAAACAAGGTGTGTCAGAGCTAACTGGAATAGAAGGAGTGGCTGGAAGCAGTGGCCAAAGCCTTGGGAAGTAATTTCCCCCCGGCCATGTCCAGAGTGTTGGCTTGAGACTCAGGCTTCACAGTTTCAGGGGTGAAGAGGGCAATGAACACAGCGTGTTTTTAAATTTGGAGAAACAGCCCAAAGAAGTTGCAAATTATCCCATTTATTTATTTTAGATTCATTTTTCTTTTTTTTTGGTTTTTTTCGAGACAGGGTTTCTCTGTGGTTTTGGAGCCTGTCCTGGAACTAGCTCTTGTAGACCAGGCTGGTCTCGAACTCACAGAGATCCGCCTGCCTCTGCCTCCCGAGTGCTGGGATTAAAGGCGTGCGCCACCACCGCCCGGCTAGATTCATTTTTCTTGTGTATGAGTGTCTTACCTGTTGAATGTGCACTGTGTATGTACCTGGTATCCACAGAGGTCAGAGGAGGATGTGAAGAGTCTCCGAAGCCAGAGTAGGCACCATGTGGGTGCTGGGAACTGAACCCAAGTCCTCTGCAAGAGCAACAGGTGATACCGAACCACTAAACCTTCACTTTGGTCCCATACCCTACTTTTTAAACACATGGGTTTGTGAAGCAGGACAAGATGACAGCCCACTGAAGAGACCCTGCACCATGAAGGGAGAAGCCATGCAGGACTGAGCAGAGGTGAAGTGGGCAGCAGGGACAAGCTTCACTTAAGCGTGTCTGGGAAAGTACACAGCAATGCACAGAGCTCCGTTTCCAGAGCGCCACATTTACAAGTCTCTCCAGTAAAAAAGACTCTTGGTGCTCAGTCAATATACACTTTGTCCATGCTAGGAGAGTAAACAGATGGAAGAGACCTAAGAACAACGCGCTAATTCTCTGGGTGTGTCTGTGTTTCTGCCATACACGTGTGGATAGATCTTTAAAAAGTTAAACACAGAATCACCACGTGATTTAGTGTGTTAGAATGCTGCTGTGCCGAAAGTACCTGAGGGAAAAATTAACACAGGAAAGGTCCATTTTGATGCAGCTCAGTTTCGATCCACAGCAGCCTGGGGTTTCTGGATAAGTTCTATCCTTAAAAGGCACACGCCCAGTAACCTGCTTCCTCCAACCGTGCCCTACTTCCCACAGTGCCATAGCTCCCAATAGCTATTCAAAGATTTAAACCTCCAATGACTTAGGTCATTGATGTGAGCCCTTATGAAGGTCAGAGTTCTCATGATATAGTGACTTTGGCAATGCCAACAGACATAGGAGAACGTGCTTTAGTAAGCTCCTACGTGTCTTTCAATCCAATCACACTGACGGTCAGGATTAAGCACCACCTTCGGCAGTTCTTATGAGTGTGCTCCTACACCAACGGAGAGCAGAGTTTCAGAGAGCATGTCCACATGTCTGCAGCAAGCATCGCTCACGATAGGCAGAAGGTGGAATCAACCCAAAGTCCAGACAGATGAATGTGTAAACACAATGGAGCCTTATCCAGCCTTATAAGGAAAGGACGATGACACAGGCTACAACATGGGTGGACCTTGAAGACTGAAGTGAAATAAGTCCTCTCAAAAGGACAAAAATGTATGACTCCACTTATATGAAATAACCTTAAGTAATCAAATTCAGACAGAAAGTACAGGGTACATACCACAGTGAGGGACAGGGAGGGGAAGTGACTAATTAATGGGTTCAGAATTGAAATTCTGCAAAGTGGAGAGTTCTGGAGATGGATGGTGGTGTATTTACTGTCATTGATAGATACGTGTAAAAATAGTTAAGACAGTAAATTTTATGTATAGTTATCACAATTAGAAAAAAAATATTAAGACTCCAAATAGCCAAGAGAGAATCTGTCTGAAAGCCAAGCCTGGAGGTGGAATCCATCTGAGGCCAGGTGTAAGGTGAAATGGAAACAAGGCTAAGATCTTAGTCTTCTTGCTATGGCAACCCTTTGGCATAAATGACAATAGAATGGCCTCGGTAGATTATTGTCATAGCAGGAAGCATGGCGGCATGCAGGCAGACATGGTGCTGGAGAGGTACCTGAGAGTTCTACATCTGGATCCATGGACAGCAGCAGAATTGACAGTGACACCCTTGTCAGCTTAAGCTTCTGAGACCTCAAAGCCCACCCCCTAATGCCAGACCTCCTCCAATGAAGCCACACCTACTCCCAAAGGTCACACCTCTTAGCAGCGCCACTCCCTACGGACCTAAGGGGCCATTTTTATTCAACCACACAATAAATACCATACATTCCCATCCATGCCAACAACTAGATTTCATTCTAAGATAAATGTGGCCAAAAATTTCCACAGATGCCCTATCCCTACCATTTATGAGAAAAATTCTAAAATTCTAAAACAATTAGTAAGAAGGCAGAGGATGTATAAACATAGTATCAATCACCATAAAATTACAACTTAAATATATTATAATCTAACATGTTTGCTATGTTATGTTTTTGTTTTGTGGATATGTAGAAAATACTATGAATAAGTGACAAAAATATTCCTTAAGGAGTAAAATATTCTTTAAATATGCATTCTTAGCTTTACCACACTTATTACACATGTAATTTTTGAAAGTGAAATGCTTCCATCATAAAGATTGATTCAATAAGAACTGAATAGTTTTTATTTATTATTTTTGTTTATTGAGACAGGGTCTCTCTGTGTAGCTATAGTTGTCTTAGAACTCACTATGTAGACCAGCTCTTGTCTCCTCCCACCTTATATTCCTCTCTCTGCTCAGTCATACCCCTTTCCTGTCTCTACCTCCTAAGTGCTGGCATTAAAGGCATGTGACTCCCATGTACTTGGATTAAAGGTGTGAGCTACCACCATCTGGCTCTTTTTCTCTGAGACTTGATCAATCTAGTGTAGCCCAGGGTGGCCTTGAACTCACAGAGATCCCTCTGCTCTGTCTCTGAGTCCTGGGATTAATGGTGTGTACCACCACTGCCAGGCCTCTAGTGGTTTATATCTGCACTCTGATCTTCAGGCAAGCTTTATTTAGCCCTATAAGCAGAATCTTAGAAGGTTGAATTTAAACCTAGAACAGTGATTCTTGCTGTCAGACTGAAGAAAGCAACATTACCAGTTCAAGTACAGCCTGGGCTAAGAGTGGGAAAAAAATAAAAGTAAACAGACAAAAGACTGGGTTCTCAGAAGCAGAGAGTAGGTAGAGTCAGGTTCTATATAGGTAAGAACCTGTAGAGGGTCTATAGCATGGTGACCAGTTAGACACTCGCAATCTGCTGAGAGAACATATCTTTATGTTAGCGCGTATTTGCACGTGCACACCTCCATTACTCTCTAATTTTATTTTTTTGAAACAGGGTCTCTCACTAACCCTGAATCTCATCATTTCAGTGAGGCTAGCTGGTTAACCAGTGATGGGCTTTGCCCATCTCTACCTGCCAATTCTGGGCTTACAGCACACAGGCATGCCTGCTTTTACATGGGTGCTGGAGAATTGGCTCAGGTCCTTTTGCTTTCGTAGCAAGGGCTTTTGCCCATGAAGTCATCTTTTGAGGCCCAGAGAACAGGTTGAGATATATGAGTGGGATCCATGTCTCTTCCTGAGACACTGGACAGGTTAGACATTATCAGACATATGGTTAAACACTGTAAAATCAGTATTAATGTTTAACAATAAGTTAGAAATGTTTCTTCTATGTTTTTTTCCCTGTAAATAAGTAAACCAATTGCAAGCTATTGGTTTTCTTTCTGCTCTAGCTTCCTTGGAGAAAAGGACTGTCAGTAGAGCCGACCGATGATGATATTTTGTTTGTGCTATAGCAAATAAAGCTTGCCTGAGGATCAGAGTGTGGAGCGAGTCACTAGTTAGCCATAGGGGCCAGGCAGTGGTGGCACACACCTTTAATCCCATCACTAGGGAGGCAGAGTCAGAGGGATCTCTGTGAGTTCAACGCCACCCTGGACTACACTAGATTGATCCAGTCTCAAAGAGAAAGAGTCCAGTGGTCATGGCTCACACCTTTAATTCCAGTACTTGGGAGTTATTCACCTTTAACCCCAACAGTAGGGAGGTGGAGACAGGAAGGAATATGGCTGGGTGGAGAGAGGAATATAAGGCTTGAGGAGACAGAAGCTCAGGGCATTCAGTCTGAGGACTTGTAGGGACAGGAGACCCCATTTGGTCTGAGGATCTTGTAGAGGTAAGAACTAGTGGCTGGCTGCTGTTTCTCTGATATTTCAGCTTTCACCCTTAATATCTGACTCCAGATTTTTATTATTAAGACCAATTAGAAATCACACTGCAGCAGGACAGGTTAATCCACTCTTTATCCCAGAGCCAGTCATTTTGAGCATTTCAAGAATGCCTTGAGGAAGCTACATGACAATCACAGCTGCCTGCTCTAGCTTCTGAGGGTGCAGCCCAGCTATGACTGTTTTAAGAATCTTGCCCAGGTCTTAGCATGTGATAATCTCCACCCAGGTCAGAGGTGGAGCACCTCTCCCAGTTGCCCTGCACAGGGACTCTGTAACTGCTGCAAAACAAGCTGTTCAGCCGTCTTGGTGAGCTGGCTGGCAGACAGCCTTCCTTGCTACCTTACGCAATTTTAGGTTCAAGAATCTTCTCTAAGTGGTCTTTCTTGCCTGCTTTTCTGAAAAGGCTGAGGTAGTAAGACAAAAGTAGCAGCTGTGACTGCAGCAGAGGTAGTTGTGCACAGAGTGGTTGGCAGCCACACTGCACAAGAAGTAGAAAAGACAGTTGCATGGCCAGTGACATCAGAGGTGAGGCCTCAAGGCCACGAGCTGTCGGGGGTGGAGGGAGCAGCAGCAGAATCCGAATTCCTAGGTCCAGAGAACACTGCCTAAAGCTGAGGAATCCTGGCTTCCAGAGCCCACACAAAGCTCTAACGCTTGCCCAAGACTAAGGGTACCAGTACCAGAGACCTACACAAGAGTTCTAGCACTAGAGGGCGCCATCTGCTCCTGCTGCTCCTACCTGTAAGCGGCTCCTACTTGCTGCCACCAAACACTGAGTGATACAAAGGAAGGGCTTTTTATTTGTGCAAGATTTGTATTCCCATAGACTACCCCCCCGCCAGCTGATTAGCAATTTTCAACACACACACACACACAATATGCACAGTTATGCGCACGGAATCTCTAGCTATTATAAGTCCCTGCTGCGAGAAATTAAAGAAGATATAAATAAATGGAGAGTTAAAAAGTGCTCACGGGCTCGCTCGACAGCAGCTAGTAAATTCTTCCCAAATTGATTTACAGATTGAAAGCAGCTCTGAACAAACCCAGCGGCTTTCTGGTGGGAAAGCTCAATCCAAAATTCACATGGAAATGCGAATAACCACACAGTCAAAACAACTTTGAAAAAGAACACGGAGGAATTAAAAATATGACTGAAATTACGTAGTATTGTACCCTGTGTCGAATCATTGGAGGGCTAGAGCTCTTCGTACATCTCCTAGCAGGGGTTGTTTTGGATTTGGGAAGCTTGGTTTTGTAACTTCGGTGAAAAAGAAAAAAATCACTCCGTATATGAAAGATTTTAACAAGCCCTGTGAAATGACAGATGAACAGACAGCAAGCATGAGGTAGTGCCCTGCAGCTGAGGAAATCACACTGCATTGACATCACCATTCAGCAAGAGCCGTGACTGACAGGGAGAACTAGCCAGGTGTCTTCACAGCAGCTGCAGAGCTAATCGCGTGCAGGTAGAGCTACACAGGCTGCGACTTTTCAAGGCGCCAAGAATGCAAAGCTAGCTTTGCAGATCTCCTCACGCTCACTGATGACACCGTATTTCACATAAGCGGAAAAAGCGAACCATACTAACACACATGTGTGGGATCCTGCCATTGTATTATAACAGAACCTGGAAGGAAGTATGCACAAGTTAAGGTCTTTACATACACTTGGCCTGCTTGCTTATTGTGTTTCTCCTTACTAGATTGGTACTCCACAGGGATGGGATTTTGCCCATGCTGTGTGCTCTGATATTTCCAGCTTCCAGCAACAACAAAAAAGTAAACTAACTGCTGAATAATATTTGTTAAATGAATAAATTATACCCATGTAAATATTTGTGATATGAATTTATGACATCTATATAGACACTATGCCCACGAAATAATGTAATAGTCTCACCTAACCTTCTCTTTCTAAGACTGTTTCTTTGGTTCGATTTGCATTGTTGTGGTGGTGCATGCCTTTAATTCCCAGAGGCAGGAGGATCTCTGTGAGTTCGAGGCCAGCCTGGTCTATAGAGCTAGTTTCAGGACAGCTAGGGCTGTTACACAGAGATACCCTGTCTTGAAAAATCAGAAAAATAAAGTTATCTTCTCTTTATTCATACTGTTTATACTACACAGGGCCTGAACTTCCCAGCAGAGTGACAAGTGACTGGGTGATTTCCCTCCCTCCCTTCACTCTCTCTGGTCTCTAACTGATGTAGACCAGCTTCAGGCTGTGCTCCAACCTAAAGTAATTCTCCTGCCTCTGTCTCCTGAACACAGGAATCACACGCATGTGGCACTGTTTTATGTCTTTATTTTACCATTTCCTAGAATGCATACATCCTCAGAGTAGAAAGGACAGGGCTTCTTTAGAAAGCCACCATCCTGTAAATTAATTATAGCATGCTTTGCTTGCTTTCCGCTGTCTGACTCTGGTTTCTTCTCTATTGGAAAAGACTCCACAGTCTTCTCTACAAGCTAGCTTGTCTTCTATCAACCTTTCCAATTACAAATCCTTTATCATACTAGTTAATCAAAGTCCTTTGATCTACTTTGATCACTAGATCCAAAACTCCTTCAAGGTAGGGAGCAATCAGTATGCTTCTGAATATCCCACTGTTAAAACACGCTAGAAATCTTTGGTT
Source organism: Chionomys nivalis (assembly GCF_950005125.1). Classification (NCBI taxonomy): domain Eukaryota; kingdom Metazoa; phylum Chordata; class Mammalia; order Rodentia; family Cricetidae; genus Chionomys; species Chionomys nivalis. Next base: position 57,824,334 of record NC_080089.1, read on the forward strand.
GGCGGGACTTAGTGAATTTCAGTAAGACCGAAGGAACTTGAAGACACAAAAAAATGACATGAAGCTACAAACATGGAGACAAAAGTGCGGACAGGACTGTCAGGCACTACGACTTACCAGGAGTGTCTGTCCTTGGGAAATGAAGAAATGACCCGATACAACGATGGTGAGAACGAGAGCCCCAGCTTCTTCACTGGATTCAAACACCTTGAAGAAGAAAGAAAAATACAAGTTACAGGCAACTGTGAAGTCACCTGACATGGATGCTGGGATGTGGGACCCGGGTCCTCTAGAAGAGCAGTGAGTGCTCTTAACCACTGAGCCACCTCGAGCCCCAGTTCACATGGTTTTTATATCTGGCTACATCGGTGTTGCTGCATGTGCACACAGGGACATGGGTGTGGGTAGACACAGACATTTTCATCACTGTAGAACACCACTCTGCGACTATGCCATCATCTTTTCATACAATATATGTGGATCACACTTTCCCTTCCTTTAGCTCCGCCCAAATCTCTCCCATCTCCCTTCCCACCCAACTTTATGTTCTTTTTGTTCTTGCTCTAAACAAAAACAAAAACACAAAAACAACAACAAAAAACTACCACCACCAAGAAACAAAAATCAAACAAGCAAAAGATCGTGCCTGAGGGGGAAAGGGTTTATTTGGTTTACACTTCCAAAGCATTGTTCATCATCAGGGAACTTAGGGCAGGACATGAAGCCATGAAGGGTACTGCTCACCAGCGTGTTCTCCATAGCTTTTTCAGTCTTCTTTTTTTTCTTTTTTTCTTTTTCTTTTGGCTCTCATACATTACTTCCTGACCAGTTTCTCCTCCCTCCATTCTTCCCGATGCCCCTCCCCACCTCCCCTCTCCCCCAGACCCACTCCTCCTGTTTCCCTTAAAAAAAAAAAAAAAGTAATAAAAAGCAGGCCTTAAGGATGGATGAGGCAACCCAGTGGGAGGAAAGGGCCCCAAGCACAACGGAAGAGTCAGAGACGTCCCTACTCCCACTGTGAGGAGTCCCGCAGGAACACCAAGCTACACAGCCATAATGTATTGTGTAGAGGACCTAGCTCAGACATACAGGGTCCACGTAGTCCCACCAGTGTCTGGGAGCCCCTATGAGCCCTGCTTATTTGATTCTGTGGGCTGTATTCTCGTGGTGTCCTTGACCCCTCAGGCTCCTACATCCTTCTTTGCCCTTTTCTGTGGGGTTCCCCTGGTTCTGCCTAGGGTTTGGCTTTCTGCTTTCTTATAGAACCAGCTCAGGGATGGCACCAGCCACAATGGGCTGGGCCTTCCTCTCTCGAACACGAGTTAAGAAAATGCCCTACAGGCTTTCCTATGGCCCGTCTATGGAGGCAGTTCCTTAGCTGAGGTCTCCTCCCAGATGAGTTTAGCTTGTGTCAAATTGACGTAAACTATCCAACAGCTGACCCCTGTCAGCCTGACACGAACGCATTACAGATATCCTTACCTGTTCATCTCCAAGGTCACACACTAATATCCACATCACAATATAAAACATTTTTACAAACTCAACTCCCACAGTCTGAACAAATTAAAACCTTTACAAAGTCAGTCTCTTTAGAAATCCAAAGTTTCTTCTAAAACCTAAAATCTCTTTAAAAATTCAGTCTCTCAACTGTGGGCTCCTATAAAAATAAGTTAAATACTTCCTTACTTCAAGAGAAGTGCCAGGATACAGTCACAATCAGATCAAAGTATAAATCACTCAATATTCAATGTCTGGGAGTCACTTCTCTGGTCCCGCCCTCTGCAGCACACTCTGCTTGTCTTGCAGGTTCCACTGCATGGAAGCTGCTGTCCTCAGAGGTCATCCCATGGTTCTGGACACTCCCAAAATTCTGGGGTCTCTTGCTCCAACTGGGCTGCACTTTCACCTCCTGGGCTCTCTTCATGGTGCCAAGCCTCGGTTCTTTTCCATGACCCCTTCAATCCTGGGGCTTCAACTGCTTTTGAGGCTGCACTTTCTCCAATGGCCTAGCCTGGCCTCTCACAACGTGCCAAGCCTCAGCTGCTTTTCATGACCTTTTTTTTTTTTTTTTTTTTTTGGCCTTCAAAACCAGCACCACCTGGGTGACTCTTACACAGAGGGACAACCTTGGCAGCCTCTGAAGATACACTCCCCAGAAGATGTTGCCCCCATGCTTGTCTTTTTCAATCACCACTAATTTCTTAGCCCCAGCTGACCTGCATCAGTTGTCCCAGGAAAACAGAGACTCTATTTCAGTGGTTCTGATCTCTTGTCAACCACAGCTGACTCTTCTGCCCCAGCTGATCAGAACCACAGATTCTCAACCAAATTAGCAAAGAGCCCTAACTGAGCCTTCATCTCTCAAAGGACCCTCTAGCCCAGCAGTTCTCAGCCTGGATCCCAAACGGCCAATCCACAGGGGTCATCTGAGACCACTGGAAAACACAGACACTTTAACTGTGATTCGTAACAGTAGCAAAATTACAGTTAAGAAGTAGAAATGAAGATAATCTTATGTTTGGGAGGAAGTGTATTAAAGGATTGCAGCGTTAGGAAGGTTGAGAACCTTCACCAGCTCACCTGCCAGGACTCAAACATTTGATTGCTATCAACATTCTTATCTTCCAAGTTCCCACAGAAAAGCTCACCAAACTTTGAACAGTTCATGGCTTGACTAGCCCCAAACTCCAAAGTCCTTCCACCGTCCTCCCCAAAACAACATGGCCAGGTCTGCCACAGCAACACCCCGTGATCCTGGCACCAACTGGTCTTAGGGCTACTATTGCTGTGATAAAACACCATGACTAAAAGCAAATTGGAGAGGAAGGGGCTATTTTGACTTACATTTCTGTGTCACTGTTCATTATCAAGACAGGAACTCAAGCAGGGACGAAACCTGGAGGCAGGAGCTGATGCAAAGACCATGGAGGGGCAGCTTACTGGCTTGCTCCTTGTGGCTTTCTCAGCCTGCTCTCTAATAGAACCCAGGATCTCCAGCCCAGGGATGGCACCACCCACAATGGGCTGGCCCCTCCCCCTCAATCACTAATTAAGAAAATACCCTAGAGGCCTGCCTACAACCCAATCTTATGGAGGCATATTCTCAATTGAGGTTCCCTCCTCTCTGATGACTAGTGTCAAGTTGACATAAAACTAGCCAGCACAGACACTAAGACCAAAAAAAAAAAAAAAAGGCCGTGCTTGTGATGCAAGCCTTTAATCACTGCACTCAGGAGGCAGAGGCAGGTGGAGCTCTGCGTTTGAGGCCAGTTTGGTCTACAGAGTGAGTTGCAGGACAGCCAGGGCTACACAGAGAAACCCTGTCTGGATGGCAGAAGGGTGGGTATCAAAACAAAGAAGCCACAAAACAGCATTGAGTTTGTTTTGTGTTGGCCAACTATTCCTGGGTATGGGGTCTGCCCTGAAGTACAGTTGATATACACAGTGAAACTCCACTGCAGAAAACTGGTTTCCCTTTTGCCAGCCAGTACCAATTGCAGATAGCTTCTTGATAAAGGGGTGGGACCCCATGTCCACTACCTCATCTGGCTTGCATCTATGCAGGTTCTGTATGTGCTGCCGTGGTCTCTGTGAGTTTGTATGTGCACCAGACATGTTGTGTCTGGGAGACAGTTTCCTTATGGTCATCCATCGCCTCTGGCTCTTACAATTTTTCCACCTCTTTTTTTTGCATGCATCCCTGAGCCTTGAGGGGAAGGGGCTGGTGAAAACATCCTATACTAATACCAGCCACAAGAAAGTTGCAGTGATTACAATATCTGATAAGAATATTAAAAATATGTAAAAGATCATTTTATATTGCTAACTAATAAACAAGTGCATAGGGTCACTTGGCCCCAGCAGGTAAAAGCACCCACAGGTCAGCCTGGACCCTCACAGGTGCCAGGCAGTAGGTCCATTATGATGAACAAACATGTAGGTGGAGAAATGGGAGAGGAAGAGAAGCAGAATGGTTCGTGTGTTGTGGAAAGAGGCAGAACGGAAGAAGCAAGCATGGTGAGGAACAGCCTGGTATTGGTGGTCTGCTTGCCACCCGGGGCCAGGGAGACATCCAGGCCAGGGCTGCTGCCAAGAGCCATGTCTTGGTTGGTAGTCCTACCACAGCTAGGGTTTGTGTTGATATCATGCCTCATGTTGCCACCAAAGGTCACAAGGATGCCCAGGGTCTGGTCAGTCACCTGACCTGACCATGTTGGTATTCAAGGGACATGCTGCCACTAGGACCATATTGATCTGGGTAACTTGAACTGCCACAGGGGCCACCGTGACATCTAGGCCTGAGCTGCTGCTTAGGGCCATGACTTGGTTCATGGTCTTGTTGCAGCTGGGGTCTGTGTTGGTGTTCATGGCCATGCTAAGCTAGTCCCACCCTTCACTGGCCCTGGGATAACTGGCTCTTGTTGTAGGAGCTGCGGGCTGCGTTCCTGCCACCCGGCTCCCAGCCGCCTGGCTAGCTTATGCCCTGAAATAATTACACGGAAACTGTATTCTTTTAAACACTGCTTGGCCCATTATATCTAGCCTCTTCTAGGCTAATTCTCACGTATTAATTTAGCCCATTTCTAATAATCTGCGTAGCACCACTAGGTGCACTTACCAGGAAAGATTCAGCATGTCTGACCTGGCGGCTGGCTGCATGGCGTCTGGCTCTGAGAGGAGCTGCCCTGCATCTGAGCTCACTTCCTCTTCCTCCCAACATTCTGTTCTGTTTACTCCACCCACCTATGTTCTAACCTATGAGGCCAAGCAGTTTTTTTTTTTATATTTATTTATGTATTTATTATGCATACAATATTTTGTCTGTGTGTATGCCTGCAGGCCAGAAGAGTGCACCCCATTACAGATGGTTGTGAGCCACCACGTGGTTGCTGGGAATTGAACTCAGGACCTTTGGAAGAGCAGGCAATGCTCTTAACCTCTGAGCCATCTCTCCAGCCCCGCCAAGCAGTTTCTTTATTAATTAACCAATGACCTTCCTCCATCAGGCTCTTTCCCTTGTTGGACACTGGAGTGGGAGAGCTGGTCCCACCCATCACCACAGGTGTGGGAGAGTGGCCCCTGATGGCATGGGCAGAGGAGAGCTGGCTCTGCTCCTTGCCGGAGGGGAGTGGTCCCAGCGGCCTGGGATGACCAGCTCAATAGCACCTAGGGCCTTGGATTGGTGTACCCAACACCTACCCCATCTATGACCTGCTGAGACTGGTCTTGCAGAATGATAGCTATAGGCTCTCCAGGACTTGGAGCAACAGCAGATTATGTGAGAATAGTCTCAGTGGTAATGGTGTAACAGAGGCCAGAGGCCAAGAGCCAGACCAAGGTCTCATTACAATGAACATTTGAGGATGGGCTAGGGGACAAAAGGGTATTCTGTGTGACCTACCACAGCTCCCAGTGCTAGTAGGACAAATGAAGAGGTGCTGGAGAGATGGAAAAGACAAAGGCTTGAAGTAGGTTTTTTTTGTTCTGTTTCAAATTAATTTTGGGGGGATTATTTTGGGGAGGTGTTGCAGGGATGAGGAGGTAGTAGGAGGTGAGCAAGATTGGGGTATGTGATGTAAAATTCCAATAAAAATTATATTATAAAAAGAAGTCCACATAAATGACCAAGTATATAATAGACTAGAAGACACCCCAACCAGCATGGCCTGACTAATATTTAGTACTTCATACTCTACAGTACAACATACAGCACAAAATACAGCTCAACATCAATACAAAATATAGTATACAACATACAGCACAAAATACACTACCAAAGCAGCACAAAATACATTCTTTAAGAATGTTCATAAGATTCACCAAGACAAACCATATTTGTCATAGAATATTACTTTATAAATTTAGACTTCACCAAAACAGTAAAGATACGATACAAATTAATTCACAAAATTAGTAATATTTCTATACACTAAAAACAAACTAAACATGAAATAAAGAAAACAATTCATTTAAATGGCTAGAAAAACAGAATGTTTGGGACTATGTTTGAACAAGGAAATGAAGGAGCTCCTCACTGAAAACTGGTGAACGAGACTAGAGATGCACAGATTAGTGCAAAGGCATTCCATGTTCATGGAGCATTAATGTTGTCTACCTAAACAACCTACAGATGCAATGAGGCCCACATCAAAATAATAAAAAGCAAAAAAACCCACTAACCTTTGGTATAAAGCTAGAGGCATTATACCACTATCCCTCATAGCCACAGTAACATCCACAGTGTGGTAGCACCAAAACAGACACACAGGCTGAGGGGAAGTACAAGAGCACAGAAAGAAGCCTGTAAACTTACAGTCAGCAGGTCTACCCACACCACCAACAGCCCTCTGTCTACAAAGGAGAGTCTTCTCAAGACAGTCAGTGCTCACTACCCAAATGTTAGAGATGCCCTTGCTGCCAGAAAAGACATATTAACAAGTCTAGTCAACTGTACCACTGGGAAAATAAAACTTCATTAAACAAAAGAGGGAATACAAATGGGTTAAATATGTAACCCACAACTATGAGAGAATTAAGAGAAAACACAAGAAATGTTCTATGGGACTGAGAAGATAGATAAGAGCATTTGCTGTGCAAGTATGAGAACATGGGTTCAAATCCCAGAACCAACATAAACACCAGGCATGTCTGGCCACACAACTATAACCTCAGTGCTGCAAGAGACAGAGCTTGCAGGCTGTCAGCCTAGTCCAGGTTCAGACACACTAACACTAAGTACACAGCCACACACGTACATACAATCTCTCTCTCTCTCTCTCTCTCTCTCTCTCTCTCTCTCTCTCTCTCTCTCTCTCTCTCTCCTCCCTCCCTCCTTCCCTCCCTCTCCACTTCCTCTCTTTCCTCTCCTTCTCCCTCTCTATCTCTCTATCTCCACTCCATCCCTCCCGTCTCCCCCCCATACATATACACACACGAACAAAGGGTTTTGGAATAAGAACCTAAAAGCACAGACAACAAAAGCAGACATAGGCAAATGTAAACATACAACTAAGAGCTGCTGCACAAAAAGAAACAATTAGCTTACAGAATAGAGGGAAATATCCACAAATGGCCCAGCTGATCAGGGGTCAGTTACACAGAGCACACCAGGAATTCAGACAATCAACAGCAGACACAAAACAATTCAGTATAAAAGTGGGCAGAAAGTCTGAAGAAACATTTCTCAAAATACACACATGGCAAACAGGTACATGAAATCCTTAACATCCTTCATTGTCAGGGAAATCCAGTCAGTACCCTAGTGAGTTATTAACAAATTCTAACAAGAATGGCTCTCATCTGACGACCCGGGAGCCTGCATGGGATTGACCTACGCCCTGGGCACTGTCACAGCTGTGTAGCCTGGTCTTCTTGTGGGACTCCTAACAGTGGAGGCGGGAACTGTCTCTGACTCTGTTGCCTGCTTTTGGGACCCTTTGCTCCTACCAGGTGCCTTGTCCAGCCTCAATAGAAGAGAGGGTTTCTAGTCTCACTGCAACTTAATATCAACTTCTGGGTGATACTGATGGGAAGCTTGCCCTTTTCTAAAGGGAAATGTAGGAGAGGAGGGAGGGAAACTTTGGTCAGGATGTAAAAACAAATATGAATACAAAGAAAAAAGAAAACTGGCTATCACCAAAAGAACAAAGCTGATAGAAACAAGCAGAAGGCAAACCTCAAAGAACTAAAATTAGAACTCTACTCATGATCCGGCAATCCCACGGCTGGGTACACACCCTAAAGGAAATGAAATCAGTTTCGACAAAGAGGTGGTGCATATGAACAAAATAAGAAACTAATGGGAAAATGAAGTATTCTGAACAACAAAAGCTGTGTGGTCAATAACTGAGATCGCAGAAAAGCATGGGGCAAATCCCACCATCTGTTCCTGATTTCAAAATCCAAAAACCCAAAAATCAAGTGGAACTTTGCAGACGACAGGGCATCTGTGTGAAACTGACAGCTAATATGGACACGTCATGGTGACAGTATCACCTGAGAAGTGAGATGAGCAACCACTCTTCATCAGCCAATGGTCTTGACGGGGAGTTGTAACTACTGTGAAAAGACAAGAAGCAAAAGCATGCAGACTGTAGAGGAATAAGTCACATTTAACCACAGACAGTGATGGGTTATGTGTAAAATCCAATGGACTGTCTAGAGTAAGTGAATTTTGAAAAGTTGCATTTATGAGATAACATATGAAAACAAAACATTTATATACACATATTCTATCCAGTTGCTGTGGTCTGGATGTACACTGTTTTCTATAGGCACGTTCATTTGAATATCTGATCTCCAGCTGCTGTTGCTGGAAGAAACAGGTCATCAGGAATAGGCCTTGAGTTTTAGTAGCCCAGACCCACTTCTCGTCTGTTCTCTGGTTCCTCACTGTGGACACTGTGTGCCCAGCCACTCGAGGCTCTCACCAGCATGCCCTCCTGGCCACAGCCCCTGAACGACAGCCAGAATGAGCCCTCCATCTCTTGAGTCGGTTCTGTTGGGCAGGTGGTCTCAGAAAGAAGGAAAGTAACTAATATGACAGTAAGAAACTGGAATTTGGTTTCAAAGGCACCCAACTTTATAATATCATCAAAATATAAACTACTGAGGGATAAATGACAAATCTGTGAAAGGATGCCACATTACAAGTGAGATAAACTTAAATCATAAATACATGGAGAGAGCTTTGCTCACGGACAGAAAGATTTAGTGTTATTAAAATGCTGGTAGGCAGGCTAATAGCTGAAGGTGTCCATGTCCTAATACCCAGAACCTGAGAGTGTTATCTTACACAGCAAAAGGGACTTCGCTAATGTGATTAAGCACCTTGAGATAGGGAGATTATCCTGGATTATCCGAGCGGGTAATCACGCGTGTCATTACGGGAAAGAGGGAACCAGCCAGAGAAAGGGAAATTGTGATTGCTGCTGTCGAGGCAGAGGCCAGGCAGGAGGCAGGCAAACATGGATCCTTCTGAGAGCTTCTACACAGAGTTTAGTCTTCTCTACGTTAAATTTAACTCCATAAAATATCGTCTTAGATCTCTGACGTGCAGAGCTATGAGTTACATGATGCTGTTTTAGGTCACTAAATCTATGGTAGTCTGTTACAGCCACAGTTGGAATCTGTAATAGGACAGATCTTCTCAGACTGATCTAGCCAATCCGAATCAAAGTTCCGAGTCTGCAAAGTGGTTCAGCGGGTAAAAGCACTTGCTGCACAGCCCAATGATGGGAGCTTGATCCCCAGAATGCAGGTAAAGGCAGATGGAGAGAAATGACTCCTCCCCGAAGTTGTCCTCTGACTTCTAGTCATGTGCTGTGGCGTCACATGACAATACTCTCACATATATGTACATACAAAACACAGTAGTAATTACAAAAATTTAAAAATTAATCCCTAATTGTGTAAACAGTCCACTAATTCACACAGACACTTAAGAGTTTAAAGTACTGGAAACATATATCAAGCATTTGAATTTAAATTTAAAAATTTTAAGCATTTATTTTATGTGCATACATGAGTGTGTATACATGCACAGATGTGCATGATCACATGGTGGTCAGAAGAGTGCTGATCTCTTGAAACTACAGTTACAGGTGGCTGAGAGCCGCGTGAGTGCTGAGAACCAAACCCTTGCAAGAGCAGCAGGCTCTCACCCACTAGGACGTCTCTCCGGCCCCATCTAAGCATTCAAATAAACCAGTTAACATTGACGAGGTCCCCACCACATACAGACCCTTATAAATTATTGGGAAAGAAAAAACCAGGAAAGCCCGTGACCTTAAGCTTCATTCATTCATCTGTGTGTTCAACCGATATTTGTCTAAATCTATTGGAGGCTAAGCATTGTTCAAGATGAGAAACATCACCGAACAAAACACCCTGCCCTCATGGAGCTATGTGGCGCAGACCTTACAGCAAGGGGACAAACAATGACAAAGGCGGAGTGTAACTCGAGATGCGCTAAAGGTAGGTAGGGGAGCGGTCCATCCCAGGTGTAGGTACAGGGAGGGCTTTGTCTATAGGGAACTGGCAAATACTCCAACTGAGCAATCCACCTGGTTTTATTAGTAATATGAATCGCCAATTCTTATCTACACCTGTGATAAATGCAGCCTTTGTTGGTCTGAGTCCTAAATGCTGTTGGCCTTTGAATGAGGGTTAAGGGAAGTCAGAGGCACCTTCTGCCTGCACGTCCTTTATCCTCTTTACTGATGTCCTATCCCTTTTAGGTGAGGAGTGTCCCTAGAGACCCCGTTCTAGCATCTACTGTACCCTGTGCTGTGATTATCAACAGCCTCCCTCACTTCCGCCTTCACAAGAGGGTTGCCATACTGTGATTGACACTCCCAGGGTCTTCACAACTGGCAACATGGCGATTTTACCTAACGAAGGGTAAAGCTGTTGGCCTGGCCTTGAAAACGAACTGTTTTCCATTCTTCTCTACATCTGGTAATCCTGCTAGCAGCTACGTAGACTACTCCTTAGCATGTATGGAACTGGCGATGGCCATGGTGTGGCGCACGTTTACTGTCATGAACCAGAGCTCCATCAGGGCCTGTCTCACCTGCTGCCTCCATACCTTCCTTCCCCCTCAGCACACCAAACGCCAGTCTCTCCATCTCCTATGCTGTCAAGGTGCAGCCTGGTGCACAGAAACATCTCCCTTGGTGTTCTTTCAATTGGTGAATCCATATCCACTTCTCCCATGGAACCATCTTAGCATTCCCCGCGGCCTCGTCTCACACAGGCGCAGCTGCTGTCAGACCACTGCTTCTCGCTCTGCATACAGAACTAAGCTTGATGTGGCCCTGTCAAGAGCAGCTCAAGGGGCCCAGACGAGGTGACGTGGCTGTGCTGGGAGACAGCTACCCTCTCTGAGTCCTGCTCTTGGCCGCTGACTAAACTCTGCCTGTGATGTCTAAGTCCTTCAAACTTAACTTCTGGCAGCCTGTGTTGACCAGAAGCTTTCTTGCCCATGCTATAAACAGTTGGATAACATACATTCTGTAAGTCACACATAGCCGTATGTGGGACAACCCGAGAAATCACTTTTTACTGAGAAAATCGTATTTCTCGTATGAAGAATGTGTGGGAACTGACATATCCCACACATGCCCTTGTGATAGGCAGTTTCCTGACAGATAGACTGCTCACACAGATGACCAGCATCGCATGGGTCTACTGTGGACGCTGGCGCTATCCGAGCTCACAGCACAGTAGCAGGAGGGAGCTGTGGAATCACAGCCGTCTCCAGGACACAACGCATCTCATTTCACGCTGCATCTTCAGACTTCTCTCCACTGAAGGCAGTGTCGTGTAAGCTGTTTACGTCTTAAGTTTTTTACTTTTAAAAAAGTTACATATAAGCCGGGCGGTGGTGGCGCACGCCTTTAATCCCAGCACTTGGGAGGCAGAGGTAGGTGGATCTCTGTGAGTTCGAGACCAGCCTGGTCTAGAGAGCTAGTTCCAGGACAGGCTCCAAAGCTACAGAGAAACCCTGTCTCGAAAAACCAAAAAAAAAAAAAAAAAAAGTTACATATATATGTGTGTGTATAGTGATATTTTATTTGTGTTTTAATAAATAAAGCTTGCCTGAAGATCAGAGTGCAGAGCTAAGTCAGTCACTAGAGGCCAGGGAGTGGTGGCACACACCTTTAATCCCAGAACTCAAGACCACCCTTGGCTGCGAGATTGAATCTAAAAAGAGGAACAGAACTCAAAGATGTTTCCTGTGCTCAGAAGTTGGAAGTCACCTGCCTTTAATCCCAGCGTTAGGGAGGTGGAGACAGAGGTGGTATGTCTGGGCAGAGAGAGGTACATAAGCCAGGAGGAGACAAGAGCTCACTGCAGTCTGAGGTCTGGTGGAGAGCACTGCAGTCTGCAGTCATGTTGAGGACAGGGTCTCCCTTTGTCTGAGCCTTGGGAGGGGTTAAGAACTCTCTAGAGGCTTGGCTGCTTTGCTCTTCTGATCTTCAGCTTGAAGTCCAATATCTGTCTCTGGGTTTTTATTTTCTATGCTACACATACTTTTTACTTAAGTGTTTCTGTCATATTTGTGTGCATGCCCACAGATGCCAGGATAGGGTGTCAGATCTCCTGGAGCTGTAATTACAGGCTGATGAGGATGTTCAGAACTGAATTCATGTCTTCTGCAGGAATACTAAGTGCTGTTAACCACTGAGTCACACAACTAGCCCCCAAATTTGTAACTTTTTATTTCAGAGTTTATATGTTTTATAGTGATAAATGATGAAATAATCTATTATCTATAAAATTTTATGTATATATAATATGCCAAACTTTTCTATATATTTTTCCCTAGCCCACATTTCTTCCAAAATTTTGCAAATCTCTCCCAAAGACTCTCCAGTCTATGGTCCCCGCGACTCCCATCTACACATGAAAGGTAGCCTCACAACGAACACAGACAGCACAGGGATTGTCAAATCCTCTTTTTAGGGGACCTTCTGGTATTTATAGCTGTGTCTAAAAATTCTAAACACTGGGCTGGGCCGTGGTGGCTCACGCTTTAATCCCAGCACTAGGGAGGCGGAGGCAGAGGCAGAGGCAGGTGGATCTCTGTGAGTTCGAGACCAGCCTGGTCTACAAGAGCTAGTTCCAGGACAGGCTCCAAAGCTACAGAGAAACCCTGTCTCAAAAAAAAAAAATTCAAAACACTGGAATGAAATATAAATAGTAAGATATAACAACTTTTGTTAAATGCAATTTTCAAGTCAACATTTTACTAAATTTGAACATTATCTTTAACACTGAAATAAATTTATCTCATTCTGTAGACCATTCTGGTCTCAAACCCATATCAATCTTCCCTCTCAGCCTTCCAAGTGTTGAGATTACAAGTTTGAGCCACCATGCCCAGGGAAATATATTCTTTAAAAACCACTAACTATTGGGCCATCAAGATAGCTTGGGGGTAAAGGAAAGTGCCAAAAAAGTCTGACCCCTAGACTTCAGGTAAAAAGTGGATGGAGAGAACAGACTCCAAAATTGTCCTCTGACCTCTACACATACATCATGGCTGTGCATTCATGCACATACAGACAAACAAATTTTTAAAAGTTGCCAAATGTTTTAAAAGTAAATAAAGAAAAAGTGTGGCTTTATGTGTAGTTGCCTAAATCATAGCTTTCAGAGATATATAGTTTTACTAAATAGTAATTCTATTCATTAGCAAACAAATAATTATGTAAACTATATGAGCCCGTAGCCAGGGATCACAGTCAAACAGCTGACAACAGTAACGCATACTGTCTGCATGGCTGTGAGCGCTTTCACTACCCTATCTTCTTAATGTGCACGGTAATAACAAAACTAAACATTTCCAGCTGGCATAAGAAATGAATATCTAATTAATTTCATATTTATTCCTGAAAATGACTTCATCCCTTGGGGAAAGAAAGTGTCAAAAATTATCCTATCTGGGTATCAAATATTCTGGGTATAATATTGAACACAGCAAATGATTGTCTAGTTTGTAAGATAATGCTAAGAGCTAGGAAAGAAACAGAGCAAATGAAATGAGAAGACAAGAAAGGACATGAGTGTCAGGATGAACAGAAGCGGAGAGGTAGCTCAAGTTGGAGTGCCAGGAACCATGTCAGGAGGCTCACGATCACCTATAACTCTATCTCTAGGGTGCCCAAATGCCTCTGGGAGCACCTGTACTCATATGTACACACACACACACACACACACACCCCACAAAGCATGACTAGGAAGAGGAGAGTGGGAGCCTTGTTGAGAAGCACGAGAGAGCTATGCAGGTATCAGGAGAGGAGGCCACGCTGGTCTCAAACCCACAGCAGCCCTACTACCTCGGCCTCTCAAGTGCTAGGATTACAGGTGTGAGCCTGTCATTTTCAGAGATCTGCTACAATCCCTCATTTAAAACTCTATATAATACGTTCAACAGTTTTAAAATGTCTAATTTAAGAAGTTCTACAGGGTTCATGGGGGAAAATGGGGGATTCTAACCTGCGGATTCCTTTTCCCAGTGCAATCCAAACACCAATCACCTTCCTGGAACACAATTAAGATCAGCAGGCGGGTGTTTCTAAAGAGTGGGCTAAGGTCTCCAGGGCCAGATAAAGGAGCAGGCAAAATGCCTTCCTCTCTAGAAGGGGAACTGTGAGACTCTGAGCATGTAATCCTGGGGAAAGACAAAATCGCAGTGCCTGGTAAGCCTTGCCCTATAGAAGGACAGTGTGCTCTCAAGTTCTCTCCATCTCCCAGGCTCCAACAAGTACTCCCTACTCCTCTGCAGGAGGATGAAACCCATCATTTCTGTACAATTAATATATGGGGGAGGGGAGAAACCCCAAATATGGACAATCTAGAGGAACAAAACAGTTCCAGGAGGCCAACAGCCTGAACAAAAGTAATGATTACTAATAACATTAAGTAAAGTCTTGGAGTTAAACTATGCTTTATGAAAAGAAACATTCAATAGGTAATTCAAGAATTGCCTGGAGCCGGGCGGTGGTGGCGCATGCCTTTAATCCCAGCACTAGGGAGGCAGAGGCAGGCGGATCTCTGGGAGTTCAAGGCCAGCCTGGTCTACAAGAGCTAGTTCCAGGACAGGCTCCAAAGCTACAGAGAAACCCTGTCTCGAAAAACCAAAAAAAAAAAAAAAAAAAAGAATTGCCTGGACAGTGAGGTCAAATTAATGGTCAAGAAAGAAATACTTAGAACTGCAGTGGAAAACATAAAGAGGAAGAAATTATGAGACACGGGGACCAAGATTCAGAGTCAGAAAAAGAAATGTTGGTGACAGAGCGGGAAACAGACCAAGGGAAGATGCTGATCTAACGAGAAAAAAGATAATCAAGAATTGGACACAGCCCAGTGAAATTCCTCAATTCCAGGCATAGAGAAAGCAGTTAGACACAAGGACAATTTAGCGTTTAAGAATTCTAGGGAACCCATTTTTTTTTTAAGTGACAAACTGAGAGGAAGAATCAAGCACCGACTTTACTTTTGCTACGTAGGACAACCATGGGGCCACTGAAGACAAATATGAGCGGGATGGGGCAGATGACCGTCCAGAAAACAAAATCAGAACAATAATTACTCTGTCAAAATTTTACAAATTCTAATTTATATATGTAGACATCATATACCAAGAGCAACGACATAAAGAGAAAATTAGACATAACGTCCTCCTAGCAGAGGAAAACCAAACCACTCTAGCCGGTCTCAGTGAAATCACCTTGAGTTTGATCAACCTCTAGATCCTTCCTAGTACTAACTCACAGAAAGGACGTGCAAGCGGTCAGAGGAAGCTGCTCCAGAGCTGCCCTGTTGCCCAAGATTTTATTCAGGGTCTTTTAGCTTCCGCAGTGAATTTTATTTTATTAATTTATTTTTTTAATTTTACTGAAGAATGACTTCAGTATTTTAGGGTGATCACACTGACTGTAGATCACCTTTAACAATATAGCATTTTTACTATATTAATTCCGCTACTCCATTGTTTGTCTTTTAAATTCTTTTTACGGTGTTTTATCTTTTTTATTAAAGAAGTTTTTCACCTTCATAGCTAGGTTTAGAAACTTTACCATTTTTTTTTGAGGCAACAATGAATGAGATTGTGTTCTTGAATTCTTTCTTAGCAAATCTGCTGTGAATTTTGTGTCCTGCTACTTTGCAATATTTGCTTACCAGTTCTAAAATTCTTCTGGTAGTCTTTAAGTTTTTCTTAGGATGGGATCATATCATTGGCCACCATACTATTTTTTTCTACCTGAGTTTATATTTAAAATTATTTAGAGTAAAAACCACCACATGAGTGACAGAGAGGTGCTACACAAACGTAAGGACCTGAGTTTGGTGCCGAGGGAAGGCCCAGGTCCAGCGGCACACCTGTAACTCTAGCCCTGGTGGGGAAGGGGGTGGAACGCTGGACTCCTGAAGCTCACAGGCTAGCCAAACCCACAAATTACAGGCTAGTAAGAGACTGTCCCCAAAAATAAAGGCAGAGAGTGTTGAGTTAAGATAGTGGACATCAACCTCTGGCCTCATGACCATGCACACATGTCCACACCTACAACACTAACAAGAACATAATATTACCCCCCACACACACACCACTTGGCATTATGTTTTCATGTTCTTTGATAACTAAGGGAACCAAGGCTAAGGAAGGTATTCACCTTACTATAAAGATCAAGGACACAATGTTTAAGATTTTAACATAGTGCCCACATTTTACAGAGAAATTCCAATGTCACAGCACTTAACATAATCTAGGTATGGTATAGGCTGCCTATTTCTGACTCTTTAGAAATACCTTTAATGACTGATAATTTAGCATTTTACTGGAATGTTCAAGTTAACATAATATGGAAAGTTCAAAGAAAATTCTACCTCTAGTGATCAAATCATAACAAAAATAATCCCCATTTATTGTAAGGTGTTGAAAGAACAAGGATTACGTTACCATCAATATAAAACCATATGCTGAGAATTGAGGCTGCCCATCACAAGCTTATGTATATGACATAATCAGAGAGAAGCTTAAACACTGACTAATACAGACTCTTTTCATGATTTAATGCATATTAAATTATGCAATCTTCACAAGAGAAATATAAAATAAAGTAGAAGTCAAAAGAAGTACACAAAAATATCAAAAAATTTCAAATGTACTTATTCTAAATTATAGCTAGTTGAAGGATGAAATAAATTAATCTTCAGATTAGTGGCAAATTAAATTATGTACCTAATTGAGGGTTCTGTTTTCAGCCTTTAAGACCTCTCAGAAAGTGTCACAGCTCTCTATGTTGTCCAACTGCTGATTTACACATTATAAAATACAAACCCTGTGCAGATGTGCTACGCAGGAGTGCCAACTGTTGGCAGCTGGAGAGTCTCTGAAGTCCTTTCTACATTTTAGAGTGTATTAGGTTAAAGAGCATGGTCTTGTCACATACTCACTATAAATGGTACAACTTGCCTTTTTATTTTACAGAAATACAGTTTTAACAATAATAAGACCAGTAACCCAAAACCTTCTCCATGAACCCCTAAAAGTAATGATAAACATAGGTTTTTTTTCATTTTTGAGATTACAAAATAAAATAAGTGTACCATGGCATGAGACATAATTCTCCATCTTTTGCCACATACTTCTAAGAATAAGATTACTGGTCATGAAATTATACAGGCCTCTAAACCTGGTTTTTGGAGTTAGAATATCTCCACTCAAGAGGCTGGAAAATCAGGAATTCAAGGTTCTCTCTGGCTGTTGTAGGCCTGAGGCTAATCTGAGCCATCTGAGACTCTAACAATAACAAAAAGAAAAAAATCTTAAAAGTTTCTCAGGCTGAGCTGCAGCAAAGCTCAGATGGCAAAGCCATTGCTGTGTAAGCATGAAGACTGGAGTTAGATCTCCAGAACACACACTCAAGTTAAGTATACACACATTGCACCTGTAATCCCAGAGTACAGAAGAGGGAGACAGAGAATCACCAGAGCAAGCTAGCTAGTCAGGCAAGCAGAGTTGACAAGCTTCATATTCAGCTAGGGACCCTGCCCCGGGACATGAGGTAGCGAGTCTTCCTGGATCCTGCATGGGAATGTACATGCATGCAGGAACACACACCACAAAACATAAGAAAATCTGCAGAGACTAATAAATCCTACAAACACCAACAAAAGCAGGTATGGGGCTGCAAGCCTGTAATCACAACACTTGGAAAGCTGAGGCAGGAGGATCACGAGGTCTTCTATTATATGATGAGACTCTGCCTTGAGAGAGAGAGAGAGAGAGAGAGAGAGAGAGAGAGAGAGAGATCAATAGATAGATCAGCACCACCAAACACCAATTAGACTGGAAAGTGGTCCTTCCACAACACGCTTAGGTTTGGTAATTCTCATAATTTCCTTTCGAATTTTCTACCAATTCACAAAGCCAGGGAAGCACCTAACAGTTCCAATATGCAAAGTACATTTTTACATGAAAATTAAATATTTTATATTTTTGGTTGTGATCCTAGCCTTTAATGGCTGAGCCATCCCTCCAGGCTGGGAATTAAAGATTTTAAAGTAAGCTTGGGAGCAGGGCTGTCACTGGGAACTGAGGCGACCCTGAGTACTACATAACCAGGCCTCTGGGCTCGGCTGGCCAGCCTCCTCAGCGCTGCAGCCTTAGCTGTCCCTAACAGAGCTTTACAGTGTGTGGTGGGTAGGAAAAAAACAAACAAAACCAACCAACCAACCAAAACTGAAGAGTTTGGGTACTTGTGGGCCTCCCTCTAAACTGTAACTTCTAAGACTCCTTAAACCACCAAGCTAAAAACACTCTCTCCACTGTATCTGTTCAGATAAGTTCCCCCTTAAAGAATGTTATGCAAACACGTCATGGCCTCCATGGAAACTATGTCTGCTGTACAAAATTAAGCTTTTGTTTTTGAAGAAAGAGAACGAAGTCTGACCCCAAGGTAGAAATATGTATTTATAAACTAGATGTTTTGGAACAAGTAATGATTTTGTCATAAGAAAAAAATGTTGGAACATCATTTACAAGGTCCTTTCTCAAAGTCTGAGGTACGCTACAATGTGTGCAGCCTATGACCCATTTAGACACCACCACAAGTGTGGAACACATCTGTGCCAGCTACAGTGTGTGCAGCCTATGACCCATTTAGACACCACCACAAGTGTGGAATACGTCTGTGCCAGCCAGGATGTGCCCGAGCACACTACAGACACTGACACGCCTCCAAAACACCAAAGGCACGCTTCTGCTCACCGCCCACCCGTGTTTTCTATCTCTCTCCCCCACTGCCTGCCACACTACAGCGTGGGCAAGTGTGCCGAAGGAAGAGCAATCAGGCACCGGTTTGTTAAGCTTCTGCCCAAGACGTGTCAACTGTGCTCACATTTCACCGCCCCAAACTAGTCACATCCCGGGCACACGCACCGTAACAGGGGCCAAGTGAAATTATAGAGTATTTGGATAGTACTGACAACTACCACTTCATAAAAGTCGTTACTGGAGTCAGGTGGACCTCGAATCAAGTCTCAGGCTTACCACTTACAAGCATAATTACTTTTTCCATCTGTAAAATAGAAATAGGACTCACTACCGTGCAAACTTTTGCTCAGCTTGTTAACTGGGTCACGGTCCCATAACTGAACATGGAGGTAGTGAAAAAAAAATCTACCAACAGCAGAATGTTTCTGAATACCAAGAGCTGAGAAATGGTCCTAAGTCGACCGCACAGTGACTCTGGAGTTTTGGCAGCACTCACACATGCTGCGTGATGGGACTTCATTGCGGCCTTATTACTGAACACACAACATGGACACCGTGCCCTCCACGTGTACTTACGCCACACATGGATGGATACTGCTTGAAACACCCGGGCTAGAATTTGAGACCGCTGTGTGTGATGAACTGCAGTGTTAACTGTGCATACAAAGCCTTCTGCTTTTACAGAAATGTGGTTAGCAGTGGGAAACTGCTACCTTTAGTGCTTTCCCCGTCAGTCAGCACACCCCTGGTTTATATTACATTAGAATGCTTGCCTGCTGTTGCCTGGGAGGCAGAGGCAGGTGTATCTCTAACAGTCCAAGCCCTGCCTGGTCTACATGGCAAGTTCCAGAGGACCCAGGACTGCACAGAGAGACTGTGGGGTGGTTTGGGTGAGAATGGCCCCCACAGGCTCATATTTGAATGCTTGGTTTCCGATTGGTAGAGTGTTTAGGAAGGGTTAGGAGGTGTGGCCCTGTTAGAGGGGGATGTGTCACGGACACCAGACACAGTGTTATTATCTTTCTGCCTCTGTCTTGTGGATCAGATGTATGCTCTCAGCTACTACTGTTCCAGGGCTTTGCTTGCCTACCTGCCACCATGGCTTCCTGCCATGACGGTCATGTGCTAACCCTCTGAAACTGTAAGCCAGCCCCCAATTAAACGCTTTCTTTTATGAGTTGCCTTGGTCATGCTGTCTCATCGTGGCAATAAAACAGAAACTAAGACAGAGTCTGTCTCAAAAATAAAAGATAAAATAATAATAATAATAATAATAACAATAATAATGAAAGCTGTTTGAGAGGCTAGAGAGACGGCTCTTGAAGAGTACCTCAAAGTTTGGCTCCCAGCACCAATGTTGGGGAGTTTACAATTGTCTGCAACACAATCCCCAAGGAGAGCCAAAGCCCCTGACCTCTGACCTCCATGGGCACCTGCACTTACCCCCACACACACTCACATTCACACACACAATACATATACTTCAGTTAATTTTAAAAATTAATTGCTGTTTGAAGGCTGGAGAGGTGGCTCCGCAGTTAAGATTACTGACTATTCTTACCGAGGAGCTGAGTTCGATTTTCAGTACCCACATGGCATCTCATAGCCATCTGTAGCTCCAGTTCCAAAGGAGCTGATGCCCTTTTGGCCTCCGTGGGCACACTATTCATGCGTTGTGCATGCATAGATGTAGGCACACACACGTATATAAAATAAATCTTTAAAAATTGATGTTTGAGTTGCTGGCTTGGGTTCCATAAAAGTTGCCATAAGGAAATGAATTTTGGATTGGGACTAAAACAGAATTTCTGACAAGTTTTGAAATGGCTTTAAACATATTTCTGCCATCTTGTGCTACTTATTGATATAAAGTAACCTTCTCATTACCAACAATTATAAAACCAAAACATCAACTCTAAAACACACCGATGGTGCGCTACATGCTACAATTAAAAAAAAATTTGCTAACATTTAATTCTATGAATAAAATTAAACAGGCACACCAAAAGAGTTGTTTTTAAATAAATAATTTATGATTTATCATCAGTAAATGTTTGATTTCTATTATCTAGTTTATATACTTATGCACCCAAAATTGCATAAAATTACTTGGTCACGGAGGGCTGGAAGTAGAAAAACTTAAGGAGCCCTGCGTATAGAATTTTCAAAGACTACAGGACATTGTGAGGTTAGATGCTCGGCAGAACGCTTGGCTTTGATTCATCCATTCAATAAACTTTATGGGACATCAGCCAGGCACCATGCCCGGAGTGAGCACACAGTATTTACACACTAAGTAACAGTTAATTTTGTTACCTCACGAATCCATTTTCTGTTGGCATGATGAAATCCCCGAGACTGGGTACACTATAAACAGGCTCCTTTAGCTCGTGGTTTTGGAGGCTCAGAGTCCAAGACTAAGGGGCTGCATAAGCCTGGACTCTGGTGAGGCTCCCCTGGTCATAGTATAACACAGTTCAGAAGCAGAAAGGAAGCATGACCGAGTACAGAAGGCACCGGAAGCACAGGGCCATGCTGTGAGACCAGCATTAATCCTTTCTGAGTATGGTGTTAATTACCACGCATGGCCTGATGACCATGCACTAGACCTCCATCACTAGACCAGGTTTCCAGCACACCGATCTTTGAGGGACACACGTGCAACAGTACTGTCATTACAAATGCCTTCTGAGTTCCAACCGCAGACACAGAAATATGCCGTCAGAGTCAGAGGCGTGTTAGTTAACTGCCAATTAACCTTAGATATTCGTTTTCCTTTTATATGGTGAGAAGACACATGGCCTTGTAGCATACAGCAGTAATCTGTGTGGGTTTAAGCTCTGTCTCCCATGTTGTAAGGTGAAGCAACATACGGTGTTTACATAGAACTCCTTAGGAGACCATACTCTGTCCACGTCATCCCCTCCTTCAAGCTTCTAGAACACTGGTTCTTTCTTAGACTCATCCAATGTCTTGGTTTCTTTTCCCAGTGCTGTAATAAAACACCCCGAGACAAAAGCAAAAGAAGGAAGGAGGGTTTACTGTGGCCCATGGGTCCGACACAGCAGAGAAGTCATGGAGCATGAGCTTGGGGTAGCTGGTCACGCTGCAGCCACAGTCAGGATGTTGAAAGCCGTGAATGTAACCCAGGATCCAAGTTCATGAGACAGTGCCGCCCACATTCAAAGTACGCCCTCTCACTCCAGTCAACTGAAGGAAGAAAATCTTTCACGGGCATACCCAGAGGCTAGCCTAATCTAGATAACTCCGACAAATGTGCCCGGAGGCTTGTCTCCAGGATGTCTAGAGCCGGTCAAACCGACAACATTAACCATCACAATAGTCATGGATGGCAGAGGAACAAAACAAAGACTCTCGGTTCCTGGCACTGGAGTTACTCCAGCTGTGGACTTAAGATGAAAGATGTTTGTCTTTCAGGGTCTGGGTTACCTCACTGAGGATGATTTTTTTTCTAGTTCCATCCATTTGCTAGCCAATTTCTTTTCTTTTTTTCTTTTTCCCTCCCCCCCCCCCTCTTTTGAGCCCTGACTACTCTGAAACTCACTCTGTAGACCAGAACTCACAGAGGTTCGCTGCCTCCCAAGTGCTGGGATTAAAGGTGTGCATCACCAGCGTCAGGCCTGTACCCCATTATTTAATTGGTTGTTTTTAATTGGGTCTAGTTTCTTGAGTTCTTTATATAGTTTGGATATTATCCCCTTGTCAAGATGTGGAGTTAGTGAAAATCTTTTCCCATTCTATAGGCTGCTGTTTTTGATCTATTGATATGTCCTTTGCCTTACAGAAGCTTTTCAGTTTCAGGAGGTCCCATTTATTAATTGTTGAACCGACTATCTTCTGTTAACCAAGCAAAGCCTTCAATGAAGGAACTAGGACACCAACCTAACCACAAAACCTTCAACCTACAATTTAGCCTACCTGCAAGATGTGCTTGGGAAATGGTGACACAGAACTTCTGGGAGTGACCAACCAATGACTGGTCCAACTTGGAACCCATGCCACCAAAGGGAGCCATGCACAACCTTACCTGGAGGGCCAGGAACCAGAGACTAGGTAGCCCAGATACCTAAGATAGAACCAAACACGACTGGGAAAAAAGTCAATAAAATGATTCCTAACGATAGTCTGCTACACTTAGTGACTGGAGCTTAGTGTCATCATCAGAGCGGCTTCATCCAGCAACCAACGGGAGAAGATGCAGAGACTCTCAGTCAAACATTAGGTGGAGCTTGGGGAATCCGATGGAAGAAGGGTGAGAGAGGATTGTAGGAGCCAGAGGGTTCAAGAACGCCACTAGATGTGGCCCAAAGAATCAACTAAGCAGGACGCATAGGGGCCACAGACTGACGTGACAATCAGGGAGTCTGTATGGGACTGACGTAGGTCCTCTGCATATATGTTACAGTTGTGTAGCTTGGTGTTCTTTGTGGGACTCCTAACTGTGAGAGTGGGGATTGTCTCTGATGCTTTTGTCTGCTCTTGGGACCCTTTCCCTCCTACCGGGAAAGGGTTGCCTCGTCCAGCCTTGATGCGAGGGTTTGTGCCTAGTCTTATTGTAACTTGTTACTCTGTGTTCGGTTGTTATTACTGGGAGACATGTTCTTTTCTGAAGGGAAGGGGAGGAGGCGTGGATCTGAGGGAAAGGGGATGTGGGGAAGAGGGACTGACTGGAGAGGAGGGAGGAGAAACTGTGGTCAGGACGTAATATATGAGAGAAAATAAATAAATAAAATTTTAAAAATGGATGCTTCTCAAGAGAACAGTAACTCTTGACAGTATTGTACATCTTCAGGAGAAGATATATCAACACAGAAAGGAGCAGCCTGTGGCAGAATGAGGAAGAGCAGGGTTTTAGAACCTATCTTTTCACTTCCCTTGCTAACCTTTGGTAAGCATTTAACTAGCCAGGTTTTGGCTTCTTGTCTAAACCATCTACGACCCAAAGACTTATGAGCAGTCCGTGTGATGCACATGGAAAGAAGTGCATGCAAAGCCTCTGTCTGCCTTGAGGAACGTGGCTCCAGTGGTCCACTCTCCCTATTCTAACTCAACACTGGAATACCTAACAGTCACAGCTACAGTATGGCGTGTCTCAGTCTAAAATTAGCCACAGGACTGCATACATAACACTGGTCCCATACAACAGTAATGTTTACTGACATGGTACTTTATAGTTAAAGATGTTAGTTTAACAACAAAATTATCTAATGATGCTCTCCTAAGAATTTAACTATATCGTTAAGGTCAAGTGATATTTTAAGGCTGTGAGGTCAGGTGTGGTGGAACACCCCTGTAATCCCAGCACTGGAGGAACTGAAGCAGGAACACATGGTAAGACCTGTCTCAAGCAAACAACAAAAAGATGGACTGAATCCCAGTGACAGTTCCATAGCATCTCCAGGGAAACCATCAGTGGTGGGGTCATGACCTATGGAGGAGAAAGACAAAGGGGAAGCAACCCAAAAGGCCCACTGTGGACTTCCTTTTCAGGCTAGCATGAAGTAACAGGGGTCAAATTTACTCTCCTGCCTAAAACGATAAAAATACAGAGTAAACTAGAGGGAGTGTCCATTTTCAAGTTATTGGGTACAGGAAATGAAGGATAGGATTTCTGAGAAGTTACAAGAAATGAAGTGAGCTCTCCTACCAAGGCCCTCAAAGAGCTGTAAAATATAAGCAGGAAGAAGTCAGAAAAAGGCAAATTGTAAAGGGTGATACAGACGTCAGTAATGTCTCTCACTGCTTGGAGAATTTCCATAGTGAAGTGCAAGAAAAAACAAACACCAACCCAGGCAGAACCTGGGGACGCCTCCCTGAGTTTAGAGATGGAGCTGTATGGCCAAGGAGACCAGAGAGGCAGGAATACATGGGAGAGACCAGAGAGGCAGGAATACATGGGAGAGAATACCAGCGCACAGCTAGAGTGGACACAGTCCACAGCGCAGCTCTGCTGAGCACACACGGCTGGGGAAAAGCCACCTCTAAGTATTTAAGGAAGCACTGCCTAGAACCATACAGAGACACTGAGCATTGCCTACTGTTCAGCAGCGAGAGCAAAAGACGCTTCATTTATGGGCCAATGGGTAGCATTCCCTCAAGAATTTTCCTTCGGGAGTCGGTGAGGGTTAGTCCTAAACCAAGTGCTCTGCTGACCTTCACATGGTTTAAAAACAGACTTGAAAGATTGCACTGTTTCCAAGTAACTTATCCCGTGGGGCGGGTGGAGGGGGGAGGATGTTGCTGGAGTATTTATAGGAACACGAAATTTTCCTGGACGTAACAACTTAAAATTCACAACAATAAGGACCTACTTAAAAAAAAAAATCACATACAAAGAAACACTGCTATTTTGCTATTACTTTAAAGCAATTTTCTCGAAATTTTACTGACTCTTAAGTTGTCCTTAACAAAATCATCTTAATCGTGTTCACCTTACACGCTACTTTGAAAACCCCTAAGAAAAACATTTCTAAGGCGAGCAACACCGTAATTAAAAGCACAAGCTTTACAGCCAAAAAAACTAGAGTCTGAATTACTCTCAACTTCTTCCTAAATGCTTAGAAAAGCCACAGAACATCCTTCGGTTTCAGCTGATTCATCTGAAAACAACATTGGCTTCTTGGGACTGTAGTAAGAGACAGGCACAGGGGCTCACGCCTTTGATCCCAGCACTTGGGAGGCAGAGACAGGCAGATCTCTTGTGGGTTCAAGGCAGTCTGGTCTACATAAGTTCCAGCCCAGCCACACGTTCAGACAAACATCACTAAGGGTTTACCATGTGGCAGGGAGCACAGCAAGCGGCACTAGAGACGTGACCGAGAAGGGGCCTCGAAACACACTCTACATTGAACTCACATTAAAAGTTCATCTCAAGTACAAACTTCGTATTCCATCTCTTAGTTTCTAAGTAGGGCAATTATTTTAAGGTTCTCCTACAAAAATGAAAGATCACCTATTTTTTTTTCTTTGAAAAAATAACCTAAGAAGTTGTCAGGTTCAACCCATTAAGGCATATGTCTGGGAAATACTTAGAATCTGAAAAACATGGTAAAGCTTCAATTGAACAGCAATCTGCAATCAACATCACCTTCCAAAGTTCTCAAATTAACAGAGCAAATTATAAAAATGGACCAATCTGTGATGGTAATTTTCTGTCAGAAAGGCTGGGACAAAAATCAAGATCAAGTTTGTATTTCATTTGCTCTTCCCCCTTAGATGATGACATGTGGCTTAAATATTAACTCCATTAATAAAATATTTGCATATCCATTTGGAATCTAACTTAGTCATACCTTTATAAGTTCAGTTTATTAATTGCACTACAAAGCTGCTCACTTCACTCAAGGTCTTGCAAGTCCCTACCTCTCAAAGCAACAGCAGTGCCCGGGAGCTCACTATGACGACAGGTCTCATTCTCCACACACTCTATTCTGATGGAGTCACAATTTGCATCTTAATAAAATCCCTCCAGGACGAATATGAACACTGATGCCTGAGTAGCAAAGCTATAAACTGTGGTGGGTTTGGGGGTTTTATTTTGTTTTGTTCACTGTTACAAAAAAGGTGATTTGCTGCCAAATTGTGTGCCCTGCAGTAACAAGCCAGAGAAGTAATGGAGTCAGCACGGCGGACTTCCTCCGTATCCCACAAACTTGACGTCTCCTACCTTGACCTTACCTCTTAGTTTTGCACTATTGCTCTCTCTCCAAGGTGGACAGTTTTGTCAGCACGTGGCTACTGTGATGAGCATCCTCTTTGAAGCCAAATAACTACACACATGGGATCAAGAGAACAGAGTTGCTCCATAAAATTAAAAAAAAAAAATCAAAATGGGTTTATCCACAGTTGAATTTGAAACATTCCATTTGAAAAAAATCTTCCAGAATGATTTTATTATAGTAAATTTCTGTGTATCACCTAATACATAGTTTTATTGTAAGTACCACATGTTTTAAAAAGAAATTCACATGGGACTTGGAGAGTACAGTATTATTATTATACAATAGTCACAGTGCCTATAAAATAGAACAACTCTTGTTCCTCTTTCATTTAAAAGAAAGATATGACAGACCTAAGTTGAAACTGATCACAGTGGGCAGGATGGCTGGGCACAGAGTCAAAGCAAGGTACAAAGGTCCAGTTTTCAAAATCCCTGCACACGCCGACTTCATCTCTTGTCACTATGGCCACGGTGTTATGTCAAACATTTGAGAACAGCTGAAAAGTGCTGTTTCTTATAAGCAATTATGAAGAGCTTTGCAAAGAGAAGGTAAAAATTGTAACAACTGTTGACACCTTAAAATGGTCAAAATGACCGTCCTCTGGGTTGCAGTATAAGAGTTACCTGGCTGAATCTGAGCCAATGCACCCAACACGGAGAAAAGGATTGAAAGGGATTAAAGAGTTGCTAGGAGAAATTATCGAGGAGCCTACAGAAGCAGTCCTGGAAGTTAAATATGTCCTCCAGCATCCCTGGCCTTTCATAAGATCCAATTATAGATCCGTCACACTTGCATTGAACTCCTCCTCGCTCCATTCTGCATTTTTGGCCTACATCTTCTTTTAGGATACAGAGTTCCACAAGAGCACAACAAGGTGTTTAATGATTTTTTTTTCTTTTTTTTTTTCTTTCAAGACAGGGTTTCTCTGTAGCTTTGGAGCCTGTCCTGGAACTCCCTTTATAGACCAGGCTGGCCTCGAACTCACAGAGATCCACCTGCCTCTGCCTCCCGAGTGCTGGGATTAAAGGCGTGCGCCACCAACGCCCGGCTTTAATGATTTTTTTTAAATGGGCCTAAATATATTGATTTCCAGTTTTAGAGTGCCGTTTACTCTAATATTTCAGCAAGTCATGAATAATTCACAATGCCCTATTTCTATTCATATCCCCAGCCAAAGCTCTCAAAACTGTGCACTTGGCTCTATTTATTCACCTATCAGTCGCTTTTCAATCCAGTTCTGGCTGGCTTCCGCTCCCTTCGCTCACTCAAACGCCTCTTTGGCCATGAACAACCCTTCAGGTGGCTAAAGACAATGGACGTCCTCTCGTTTTACCTGACGGCATCACTTCGCAAACTTAACAAGCGTTCTCTCCCTCTTGAGAGAACGCTCCTCGTTCTCCTAGGCACTTAGCAACTCTCCAGCCCTGGTCTCTCTGCGAGGTTCTGACACTTCTATCTGACCGGCAGCTGTTGCACTACCATGGGAACAGATGCTGGAATTTCTTCGAACCTCGGGACTGTATCACCTCCATGATGCTAACTCGCACCGTCATACCCAGCCCAGATCCGTCTTCTGAGTCCAGAACTGAGTACAGCTGGCACCCATCGTGCCCACGGCACTCAACATGTGCAAACGTGAAGTCTTAGATCCTCTTGCTTCCCCTCCAGTGTATCCCATTCCCCTCTTGTTGCTTCTGCCAGAAATCAAACCCCTTTACCCTCGCTGCTCACATTCAAACAGTCGCCAAGCCCTTTCATTTCTATCCAAAGTATATGTCCTGCTTCCCCATCTCTGCTCTCAGCCCCCTCTTCCTGCAGGCCTGAGGTGGCTTTAGCTCTTGTCTTCCTGAATTCATCGATATTGTCCTCTAAAATTCCATCTACAAAGACAGAGTGATTTGTCAAAGGAGAAAATGATTGAACCCCTCCCTGTGGCTTCCCCGTGGGTTCTAATAGTCACGAGACACCTACCCTCCTCTCCAGACACGGATACCACTATCATTCCCTTGGTTCCCTAGGCGCCAACCTTTCGGCTTCTCTCTACATGTTAGAGCTGCTAAGATCTAAGGTTTTCTCAGGTGTGGCACCTTTCCCATGTTATACCTTCCACCTGGAATATATATGTCTCTTTACTTTTAACTAAGGTCGATCCAAAAACAAACACCTCAGAATATGTGCACATGCCTTATGAAGTAAGACTATTTTTATTCCTGTTTTGTCTCTACTATACTTATTTCAACATGACACCATGATATTATTTCTGTATATATATTTTTCTGTAGTACATAAATGAGATTCAGAGAAGCCAAGTAATCTTAATCGAGAACATGGAGACTCACACCAAAGCTGGACTTC
Source organism: Chionomys nivalis (assembly GCF_950005125.1). NCBI lineage: Eukaryota > Metazoa > Chordata > Mammalia > Rodentia > Cricetidae > Chionomys > Chionomys nivalis. Next base: position 57,853,221 of record NC_080089.1, read on the forward strand.
AGGGGCTAGCAGTGTAGCTCAGTGGTAAGGCACATGCTCAGCACCAAAATGCAAACAGCTAGACTCTAACTTTAGTCTTGTGGAGATGCTTGACTACCAAAGAGCATGATGATTGAGCCATGGATGGCGTAGTTAACCTGCCACAGTTTACTTCGTTATCTGGGTAAGTAGTACTATGTTCTCAGAAAACCAGGTCCTATGAGTCAAGACACACAGCTTAGGGATGGGGCACTTAGATTACCAAGCACTGTAAAAATGCAAACAAAACCATGCATGAGAGAAGGGACCATTTAGGCCTTGCTCCATGCTAAGTCTCTAGCAAACTGAACAGTGTCTAGTGTACAACCCATGTCCAATCAGTATTTGCTGACTATGTGAATGTTTATCTCACCTTTGCGCAATTAGTTTGAGAATGAAATCAACCACAACTACGCCTCCACTCAGGAACAAGTTTGCTAGGTTAGCAATCACTCCCTCCGGTCCTCATAGGAGTGTGAGGGTGGGGCACTGGCCCTAGCTGACTGCTGGCCAGGGTCCTCCCTCCTTCCCTAGGGCTCTAACAGAGGAAGTCCTTTCCACCCTCAGGCCTCACCTTCCATGAGGGCGAGGATGCTGCAGCACCTTCCGAGCTAGGCCCAGGTGACTCTCGTGTGTCCAAGAGCATGAAGCGGCCATAGCGCTTCAGAGGCCACTGAGAGACTTCTCCTGAGAGGCCAAGGCCCGAGCCAACATTTCCCGCCTCAGCCATGCCTGCCCAGGGTCCTGGAAAGCCCGCCTCCACGTGACGCCTCATGACTATCGGCTGGCCAATCAGGAAGCGCTGTGGCTCAAGACCCACCCGAAAGAGGAGGATGCCTTTACCGGAAGTGTGGTCTTCACTGTTTTTTTTTGTTGTTGTTGTTTGTTTGTTTTGGTTTTTGTTTTGACGTTGGGTACCAAGAGAGATTGCCTGGAAGTGAGGCTGTTATACCTACAATTTGGGAGATTTCAGCGCCAGCACGGGAGACTTCACCTCCTTCAAGGCAGCCCACCTCATCATTCATAAGCCCCGACTGAGCCTTGAGAATTTCCCAAACTGGCAGACTTCCTGACCACTAAACCCTGGGATGAGGCTGACTCTCTAGCGTGTCTCCGATCTCACAGCAGTCTCTCAGATCATGGCACCTCTTCACATCCGAACCTCAAATCCACCACAACCATTCAGGAACCATTCAGGAACCATGGCTACTCCCTCACCATCCTGTGCCCCTGGACATACATATCCCCTCCTTTCTTCACCTGAAGAGAGGAGCAGATGGGTAGGGGGCGGCCAAGCAGCAAAAGGTGGGCCTCCATCAAACTGCAAGCATATGACGTTTCTGGGTGATTTATAGCCGGCAAAACATGCCCACGTCTGTTAGCTCATTTATCCTCCCGACAACCTTGTGTTGAGTTACAGAAACACAACAGGGATTTTTACCCCACCGCCACCCCCAACCCCAGAGAACTGATGGCGGCAAAATAAGATCCCGAGAGCATACATTACGTATCTATGGACAAAACCGGCCAACGGCGCTGCTAAAGCAGAGCTATAGGCCCAGGAGTCTCTTCATATGTCTGCTCCACTCACGAAGAATGTAAGTGTTTATACAATCGGGGTCAAGCCAGGACAATGGATACAGAGAACAGAGGCTACGTTAACCAAACACACAGTAAAAATAAACTGAAAACGTTATCGTTTTTAAAGTTGAGTTTTGTTTTCTTTCTGTTTTGAGACAGGATCTCATTCTGTTGTAGCCGAAAGCGGTGTCAGGTGAGCCTGCTTCAGCCTCCTGCGTGTTGGGGTTATGGCTAGGAGCCCTCAAACCTGGCTCCATGCAAACAGGTTTTAAATTGCACAGCAAATGTCTAGAGAATGGTTGGGAAGGTAGTCATTTGTTCAGTGCAATGCACCAACTAGCTACATTGTGCAAAAACCTCTGCTAGTCAGAGCACCCAGAATCAGAAATGGTTCCTCGTTCTTAGGATGCACACCTAGCCTCTGGGCCCTCAGGGTCTAACAAGGAAGAATGGAGCAAGGTGCAGACAGTCATTCATCTAAGGTCACGTGCTGGGCGAATAGCAAAGCCTCCAAACTGTGGGTTCCACAACGGCTCTCTGTGTCAATCCATTCACAAAAGAATTTAAATATATATAAGGCTAGGCCACTCAGGAGCTTGACGGGTATAATTGACAGGAAATACTGTGTCATGATGTCACAAGTCTACCGAGAGGGAGCGGCGGAGGCATTTGACTTAGAGCTGGAAGTGCTAAATTTTCCTAAGGAATGATGCGGAACCTGGCCTCCCATGGTGGGGTGGAGGGGGCAGCTTTGCTGCTGGAAAGTAAAGTCATGTTCTAAGACAGAAGGGAGCTGGGCAGAAGAGCACCCAACAGCCACAAAGCAGTGTGGGCCTTCCTTGGCAGGCGGTTAGGACTATGGGAAAATCCATAAGCAAGTGACGCTACCTTAGAGGTGGTCCGGGCAGATTAATTTTGGGGCTGGGGGATGAGATAAATTGGATTAAAGTCAAGGGGAATTTGCTACTCACCATTTCATTCACCCAGTAAAGCTCACTGAAAGGGTCCGGTTTCAGAAACAGCTTCCGAAGGTCCTGAAATGACACAGCGTACTGTGCTTAATGTGGTGGTCAACAGTCAAAAGCTTGGTTTGAATCTCGGGTTTATGACTTGTCAGCTGTGTGACCTTGGGGAAATCACTCAACCTCTCTGTAAAGTAGGGCCATTAAACAACAGCCTTACGGGATGACAGCAAGATGGAATAGGTGCATATGGGAGGAAACACTTGGCAAACTGTGAAATGATACACGTGTTGATCCTTTCTGCTTCCAGAGTTAAAGTGACTTTCCATGAGCCGGCTACAGGCAGGGAGGATGGGAACAGAAGCCTGACATTGGGTCTCTGGGGCACTCACCTTCCAGGCTGGGGTTGCGGCTGCTGTCAGACACCCTTCAGAGAACAGATGGCGCTCACAGTTGGGACCCTGTCAGTGCCCAAGGACACCCAGAGTCCTGCTGAGTTCCCACCTGCAAGCTCCCTTCCTAGACAATACACCTGCATCCAGATTCTGGGGCCATCAGCACCTGCCAAGAGCAGGTCATGTCTGCAGAGGGAGATATATGATAAAGCCTCAGCCCGAAGCAAGGGAGCTTGCATAAACTTACACTATTACTGAGAATTCCTTGAACACCCAGGCAGCCCAAGCACTGTAGAGAGTAAAACCCACTAGGCTTCTACCATCTTCTAAGGCTTGCACTAGTGTGTGTGTGTGTGTGTGGGGGGGGTGTCAGCCCATCGAGCAAACCATTGCATCTCCTTAACAGCTACGTGTCTTCTAAAGATACAAGTGAGATGTTTATTAAAAGTACAATAGAAGTTTGTGTTTTGTGCTCTGTTTTTTATTTTTGAGATGGGGAGTCACTATGTCGCCCTGCCTGACATGGAACGCCCTATGTAGACGAGACTAGCCTGAAACTCTCACAGACCCCCCCTCCCCCCGTCTGTTTCCTGAGTGCTGGGATTAAAGGGGTGCATCACCACACCCAGCCAACTAGGTGAGTTTCAGCACCTGTGTACATTCATGGAACTACCCAAAATAAGACATGAAACATGTCTGAGATCCTTACATTCCTTTCCCTTCCCAGTTAATGTCCACCTCACAATATAAACAACTGGTTTGATCTATTTTATCATTATAGCTTGGCGTTCCTCCCCCTGGACTCCACAGACATGAAAGATGGTGAACCCATTGTAACTACCATTTTCTTTTCTTTTTTGAGACAGGAGCTCATGAAGCTCAGGGTGACCTCCACCAAAGATGACCTTGAACTCCTTCTGCTCCACTACCCCCACCTCCCAAACGCTGGTATTACAGACACGCATTTCCAAACCCCCTAACTTAGATCTGCTTCTTTTGTTCTTTGTAATTTCATTTTTAGGCTTTCTATCAACAACTAACTTTTTTTTTTAGTACCAAACAGCATTCTATTGTATAAGTAACTCACAGTTTACCTTTAAAAAAAAAAATGATTCCAGGGCTGTGGGGATTGAAGCCAGGGCCTCACGCATGCTAGAGAAGCATCTACTGCGGACCTACATGCCTAGCCCGTGCTGTGACTATCTTCATCTGAACCCAGTTTTCCACTGGGTTTTATTTGTTTTTGTTTTTATGAATGCCTCACACAAGTATTTTTTCCAGAATATGCTGCCATTATCCTAGGGATCTCTAAACATAAAATGAAGGATGATTGAGGAAGACAACCGACATCAACATCACACCTCAGTATACATGTTCCCCCACACAAGTCTGCCCACACACATACATAGCCCCCCCCCCAAAGAAATGATTCATTTCTCATGTAAGATAGGGGTAAGTGACTGGTTCATCTTTGGGATGAACAAGTGCCCACACCTAGAGCGTTTGACCTTGAGATAAGAGGATAAAAGAGGGCATGAAGAGTAAGGGGCAGGCACATCCTGTGCGTTGTGGGAACAAGATGTGCTCTGACTTTTAGAGAGTAATAAGTTATTGATTATGTCCCAAGAATCTATTTGTTTCTTTCCCTCCTCTCTCCTTGGGTGGGATAATGCTGAGATTTGTGTAATGCCGTTTCCCAGCATTCCCTAGTGGGATTCAGCTCCAGCTGGGAACGATTCTTTTATGTCTAATCCCCTTCTCCCTCCTTCTCAGTGTTTCCTAGGATCATCTCCAAAATAAATCATTTGTACTTGAAACCTTGTCCCAGGATCTGCTTCTGAAACAAACTAAGATGGCAACTAACAAGACCGAAAGAACCTTAGATTGAGTTTTAAGACGACTGTAGAAAAGCGGATGGTACAAGAGCTATCTAGGAGAGGGGGCATCATTCTCAATCCGAAGACCCTCCCATGCCTAAGTAACAGCAGAATTTGTGACCTAAAGTATCGAATGACAGGTGACTGTTGGCTAACACATCACCCTGTTGGACAAACTTATTCCAGTGTAATAAACACATAACCTCCAACCCCCGGACAGGGCACCATTGACAGACTAGAGTTTGAGTTGGTAAACCAATGATTTTATTGTATCTTCTTGCAGAGCATGGGTGAGGGGCTATTTACAGAGATGTGGGTGATCCCAAAGCATCCACACCACTAAAAAGTCTCAGCCAATGATGGATGAAAATTTCCCACAGCTGAATGGATGGAGCCCCATTCTTTACCTTTTCACAATCTCTAGATTCTAGCATCCCCACACTCCCAGTCCATGGGACTATGAGCAATCAGAGCAGAATTACAAGCAGTTATCTGGGAGGTGCAGAAAGGAAGTGTCTGAGATAGCAGGTGAGAGTCCAATATCCCATCCTGCTCCTCCTTTTATGAGGGGATTTCAGCAATCTACAGGCCCCATTTCCAGGGCTGCCTGCAGAAGGTCACAGCTACTCTGATGAAGAGAATGATTATTTGGCTTTGGAGGCTAGCTCTCTACAGTACCTCCTCTTCTGAGATGGTTACCAGACAGAAAAAAAATAAATCCCACAGATATAAAGAAAAAAGTATTTATTTCATTAAACACTGTTTTCAATCCTTTCTGTGTGCAACTATTTTGCAGGTGATATTGCTGGTTGCTTGAGAAGCTGGCATGATTGTCCAAGGTGTACTGCAAAACTGTTTGTAGAGGAATGCATGTGGGCTTAGTGGAGTGCTTGCCTAGCATGCTTGAAGCCCGAGGTTGAAGCCCTAGCCCTGCAAAAGTTGAGTGGACATGGTGGCACAGGCTGTAATTTCAACACTCAGGAGGTAGAGGCTAAGGTTACATTTGGTTACATGGTGAATTTGAAGTCAAGCCTATACACAAGACCTTACAAAAGAAAGGAAAAAGGGAAGAGTGGGCCTGGGTCTGCCGAACTCTACAGGAGCAGGACTGAGCTAGTGACTTAGGCTGGAGCAGGCCTGAGACAGCAAGCTCCATGGGAGCGGGAGGGGATCCAGACCAGGGACATTTGCACAGGCAGGACTGAGCCAGCGACCTGGGCCAGAGCAGACCTGGGACAGCAAACTCCACAGGAGCAGGTACAGGGGAACAACTGCTGAGTGAGTGGGCCAGAGCCAGAGACCTCTGTGGGTCTGGGTGTGAGTCTGGGCCCTCTGAGGGAGTAGACCTGAGCCAAGTCCTCTGCAGGTCTGGGCATACCCAAGTCTGGGACCTCCAAGGGAGAAGACCAGAGAGCCAGAGACCTTTGCAGGACCAACCCCAAGCCAAGAACCTCCACAGGAGCAGATCCCAACCAGGGACATTTACAGAAACAGGTCTGAGCCAGCAACCTAGACTAGAGCAGGCCTGAAACAGCAAACTCCACAGGAGCGGAACAAACCCAGGGAGCACTGAACTCAAGAAATTGGTCATCAAAAGAACAAATAATCCAATAAAAATGGGGTACAGACCTAAACAGAGAACTCTCAAAAGAGGAATCTAAAATGACTGAAAGACACTTTAGGAAATGCTCAACATCCTTAGACATCAGAGAAACGCAAATCAAAACAACTCTGAGATTCCATTTTACACCTGTAAGAATGGCCAAGATCAAAAACACTGATAACAACTTATGCTGGAGAGGTTGTGGGGTAAAGGGAACACTCCTGCATTGCTGGTGGGAGTGCAAGCTGGTTCAGGCCCTTGGATATCAGTATGACGATTTCTCAAAAATTGGGAAACAACTTTCCTCAAGACCCAGCAATACCACTTTTGGGTATATATCCAAAGGATGCTCTATCGTGCCACAAGGACATGTGCTCAACTATGTTCAGAGCCCCTTTGGATGTCAGTGTGGCAATTTCTCAGAAAATTAGGAAACAACCTTCCTCAAGACCCAGCAATACCACTTTTGGGTATATATCCAAAGGATGCTCACCCATGCCACAAGGACATGTGCTCAATTATATTCATAGCAGCATTGTCATAGCCAGAACCTGGAAACAACCTAAATGGCCCTTGACCGAAGAATGGATAAGGAAAATATGTTACATTTACACAATGGAGTACTACACAGCAGAAAAAAAATGATATCCTGAATTTTGTGGGCAAATGGATAGAGCTAGAAAACATCATTTTGAGCGAGGTAACCTACATCCAGAAAGACAATTATCACATGTACTCACTCATAAGTGGTTTTTAAACATAAAGCAAAGAAAAATCAGCCTACAAATCACAATCCCAGAGAACCTAGACAACAATGAGGACTCTAAGAGAGACATACATGGATCTAATCTACATGGGAAGCAGAAAAAGACAAGATCTTTTGGGATCATTGGGAGTATGGGGATCTTGGGAGACGGTTGAAGGGGAGGGGAGAGACAGGGAGGGGAGCAAAGAAAAATGTAGAGCTCAATAAAAATCAATTAAAAATATAAAAAGGAAGGGAGGAAGGGGAAATAGTTTTAGAATCTGATCATGTCCTTCTTAAAACAGACCAGGAACTCTAGACATCCCTTCTCCCTAGGATATTAAGTTGGCAAAGGCAACGATGGCTTCAGTGTCCTCAGGTCCCAGTCACTGCAGGATGACAAAGACGTGCACTTTTGCTCTGCCTGCTGGGTCCCTCAGCTGCAGCACACAGAGTCTCTGAGAAGAGCAGGGCACTGTCCATGGCAGCGGGGGTTTTCCAGAAAATCCCTGTTCTCATCAATATAGCCAGATGATGTGTCTCCATAATGTCAGAGCCCTGGTGGCTGTGTGTGGAGGGGATGCTCCTGTGGAAGTTCACGTTTGCAGTTAGAAAGCAATTATGTTCATTTCTACGCTGTCCTTCATCGGCAAAAGCCGGCTGTCCTGTTGTAGGTAATTGAGGGGACTTCAATGTGACACAGACAATCCCGACTTGTTCTCAGGCCGCTGCTCATGGGCACAACATGGAAAAAGATCGAATAACAGGCTAGTTAGAAACATGTTTGCCAGCTGGTAAATCTGGGAGCATGCTTCGCAAAGAGGAGTTGAAAACAAACACTACAGAAAACTACAAACCCACACCTTTAAATGAACTGTTTTGTTCATATGGGAATCAGAGTTCCTGGCATGATTTTCCTCTTAGTGAAGGGCTGCAGATATGAATATGGAAGAAATGGATGATTTAAGACACTTTGCACGAACAAAGGGCAAACCTGGGGAAAACTCCTTTCCTATCCAATACCCAGAAGTAGTAGAGCGAACGGGAAAGTTGAAATTTAACATCTTAAAAATCTTATCCTGTGGGAAGGACTGGAGAGGGAGGGGGAAAGGAATGGGGAGAGGGGGAGAGGAGTGTGGGGGGGGAGTGGGGATAGGGAGAGGAGTGAGGATGGGGGAGGGAAATGGGAGGTGGGGAGGAGGCGGAAATTTTTTCAATAAAAAAATGAAATAAAAAAAATCTTATCCTGGTTGTTGTTCCATTTGGAACATTTCTAACTGTGACACCTGCAACCACACTGCCAAACAGAGGAGTGTAGACCCCTCTAGAAAGCTATTCCAATTTAATGCATCGCTTATTCCATGCTCTTTCCTTCCTCGGAAAAATCATTTTACCCACCTCTGTAGACAGGGACAGTGAGATCAGAGACAGATGAAACCATCATGAAGAAAATCTTTATGTTGAACAGTGACTCAGCAAGAGCCCTCTGAGCTTCATCGTTGAGATAATTTGAATAATTCAGCCGGCAGTCAGCGAAGGCACATCTGCAGCAGATGTTAGGTTAGGACTGGAGGAAGCTGGGAGGTCAGCTGTAGGTGGACCTCTGGGAATGGCCAGGGATACTTGCACTGTTTACCTGCATGCAGCCCTTTATCTTGGAGGGCATCACAATATACTTTAGAATGAAAATCCCTTTTTTGAGAAAATTCTCTCTATATATTTTAATATATATTTTAAAATGATATTTTACTTATTAATAAACATATGTACCACAGTGTGCATTTGGAAGTCAGAGGACAATTTTCCCAGTACATTATAATTGTAATCCTTAAAATAATGACTCTCGTGCTGTATGAATTTCATCACAAGAATTAAGGGTCCATTCTTCTGCACCCTCCATTTAATAAGTCCTCTGTAGCCACACTGGGGGCACGTAGTTTCAGAGCTTACAGGAGACAGGGTGAGCTTCAAGCCAATGATAGACCAACTCAAATGAAGAAGATGGCACTTTTGAGGATGACACCCAAGGTTAATCCTTTGGCCTCTTTACTCAGGTGCACAGGAAAAAACACACATATGCACACACACACACAAAGATATTAATAAAATAAAATATAAAATGCTTTAAAATACATGTACAGACTTTTCTTGTCACTGTTCCATAAACAATACAGAACGATTTACATTGCATTAGGTATAAGTCACCTATGGATGGTTCAAAGCATCAGAGAGGATTTGCATATGTGAATGCTTCATCAGTTTATCTAAGGGGCTGAGCAGCTGGAAGTTGGCATCTGGGTCTCAGTGACTCTCCTCAGTAGTTAACAGGATGATTGTAATTGTATACAAAAAGACCCTGCTTTGATCTTTGCTTCAGGGAATATAAGCTAAAAGAAAAAAAAAGGTTCTCAAACTTCCCTATTCCAAAAAGAAAAAAACACACAAAATACACACACACACACTCACACACACACACATACAACCCTGCTTTATTCTTTTCCTTAGGTTTCCTTCTATCCACAAGTGAGTTTTCCCCTGGGATATGAATCTAAAGGGAGAGTTGCTGAGCATGTGTGCTCACTTTTTTATTGATATTTATTGAGCTCTACATTTCTCTGCTCCCCTCCCTGCCCCTCCCCTCCCCTCTTCAATCCTCCCCACAAGGTCCCCATACTCCCAATTTACTCAGGAGATTTTGTCTTTTTCTACTTTCTACTTCCCACGTAGATTATATCTAAGTGAGTCTCTCTTAGTGTCCTCATTGCTGTCTAAGTTCTCTGGGATTGTGGTTTGTAGGCTGGCTTTCTTTGCTTTATGTTTAAAAACCACCTATGAGCGAGTACATGTGATAATTTTCTTTCTGTGTTTGAATTACCTCACTCTAATGTTTTCTAGCTCTGTCCATTTTCCTGCAAAATTCAAGCTGTCGTTATTTTTTTCTATGGTGTAGTACTCCATTGTGTAAATGTACCACATTTTCCTTATCCATTTTTTGATCGAGGGGCATTTAGGTTGTTTCCAGGTTTTGGCTATGACAAACAAAGCTGCTATGAACATAGTTGAGCACATACACCTTTAATCCCAGCTCTCGGGAGGCAGAGGCAGGCGGATCTCTGTGAGTTCGAGGCCAGCCTGGTCTATAGGAACTAGTTCCAGGACAGGCTCCAAAGTCACAGAGAAACCCTGTCTCGAAAAACAAACAAACAAACAAACAAACAAAGTCCACATCCATCACTTTTATCTTATTCGAAATTGCTACTCAACACTAGCCCACAGTATGGAAAACTCTATGTTCCCATAACCTCTTTGACAGTAATGACCTGTGATGGTTGGAATGAGAATGGCCCTGAAGGCTCATATTGGAATGCTTAGTCACCAGTTAGTGGGACTGTTTGGAAAGAACAAGGAAGTGTGGCCTTGTTGAAGTAGATGTGTCACTAGGAGTGGTCTTTGAGGTTTCAAAAGCTCATGCCAGGCCCAGTGTCTGTCTGTCTGTCCGTCTGTTTGTCTCTCTGCCTGTTGCCTACAGATCATGATGAAAAGCTTTCAGATACTGATCCTGTATCATGCCTGACTGCTTCCTGCCATGATGATAACCCTCTCAAATTGTAAGCAAGCCCACAATAAAATGCTTCCTTTTATAAGAGTTACGTTGATCATGGTGTCTCTCCACAGCAATAGAACAGTACCTAAGAAACGGCCCATTATTATTTCTGACGTATATTCTCTTAATCATGATCTCAGCTAATCATCACTTTATAGGTACACAGTTTTGTCGTTCCCCCACCATGTGAATTATTTATTCATCTCCTTTGCTCATTTTCTATTGGTTGTTACTTGCGTAGAGCAGCTTTTCATACATTCTAGATACTATTTTAATACCTATTAATTATATTACAAATATTTTCTCATTTTTCTGGTACTTCAATTTTTCAAATAGTTCTTTTCCTTTGGCAGTTGTATACAGGTGTACAATACCTTCCTTCTATCTACTCCTAACTCTCCCCTCCTCCTACAGACATGCCCTCAATGTCCCTTTTCCACCTTCATGTTTCTTTATTTTAACGCACTCAGACCAGTAAGTGCTGTCTGTGTTCACAGATCCTGCTGGCTTGCTCATGTGCAGACAAGCACAGCCCGGGTGAGTTCAAGACTGTGACAGCTATGTCCTGTTCAGAAGACAATATTTCAGAACACTCCTCCACATCCTCTGCCTCTATGTTCTTCTCAGGTATCTTTTATTTTTATTGTGATCCAACTTTTTCTCTTTATTGTGGTTTTTTGTATGTGTGCACATGAGAAGGAGGTGTGTGTATGTGAGTGCGCGCTTGTGCTTGTGCATGGGTACAGAGGGTAGATATTTTCCTCTATCAATGTCCACCATGTTCTTTGAGGCAGAGTCTTTTAATGAACTGGAGCTTACATTTTTTTGGCTAGGCTGGCAACTGGCAAGCTCCAGCAATCCTATGTCTGGCTCCCTTTAGTGCTGGGTTGCAGGTGTGCATAGTACCATGTGGGCCATTGCATGGGTGCTGGATATCTGAACTCTGGTCCTCTTGATTGCACAGCAAACTCTCTTAACTGTTAATACATCTCTCTAGCTTCTGCCATGGTTTTTGAAAAACTGTCTTAGGAAATCTCTCCTGTGGAAGTTTTTCATGCCATTGACTTATTTTCCTTTTTCACAGCCTTACATTTCAGTTTTACATCTAAGTCTTTATTACATTTGGAATTTATTTCCAAACAATATGAGACAGAACTGTTTTCTGGCTAGCAAGCAATGAGAAGAAGCTTTTCTTTGCATTAAAAAAAAAAAAAGCTTTTTGGGTGACATCTTGGCATTTTGCTTAAGTACATTTTTCAGTCTTTGAAAGGGCAGACTGGTAGAAAAAGAAAGAAAAGAAGCCAGAGATGTAGAGAAATTTCACATTTCATCCAAATGTAAAGACCTTATTTGGGCAAAGCAATCATATAAAAACAACTTGGAAAGTTTGCCACAGGTCTCGACTGTCCACAGGTGGCACATTAGTGAGTGTTTTGGATTCCCTTGTGTCCATTAGCCAGCTGAAATAGGCTCTGGGAAATTACCAAAACTACAGAAAAAGAAAAAGAAATACCTTCAGTCTGAGTCAAACATAATGAGAAAAGGTTTGTGGTAAGAAACTACATTTCAAAGTCCAATTTCCAGCCGTGGGGAGATTCTGCTGCTCGAAATAGCTGCTTGCCCCATAGTTTTTACTACAGGCTGAGACCCCACTCTGTTCCAAGGGCCATCCTGGGAGGATGGGAGCTGTATAAATGAGTCTCTCTCCTTGCCTGCTTCCTTCTAGGCAAAAAGACGTAAAGAAACAAATCTCTTTTCTCTAGGATAAATATGGAAGTGGTCATAACATGTCTTTCAGAGCTGGAGAAATGAGTAAATGATAGGCAGGGGATGGTCTAGGAGTTGTTCCTGGAGAAACCAGCACTTGAAGTCAGAAGGGGACGAGACAGATGAGGCAGTGGGAATGGGTGCCTTCAGAGGACATTTCAGCCAAAGGGAGTGGAGAAACGGGACACATGAGAGACTGACGACCCCAGGGGTGGCGAGGGAAGCCCTCCTCACATTAACATCTCCTGATATTCTCTCATTGCTCGTCTGTTGCAGCGACAAAATCCTCCACTGAAAGCGACTTGAGAAGGAAAGGATTTATCTGAATTATGCTTCCAGGTCTCAAGCCAACCCCGAGGGAAGTCAGGACAGGAACTCGAGGCAGAACTGTTGTGGGACACTGCTTACGTTGAGGTTCCCTCTTGCCATGTGACTCTAGGTTATGACAGATTGACGACACACTAACAAACACACTCTTCAGTTTGAATTTGTCTTAGTTTTGAAAAGGAATCACACTTTTGACAAAGAAAAGAAATTCAAGTTGAAATCTATCATCTTTTACATATGTACCTCAGTGGCTTTTATTCATCTGATTAACAATTTTTGTTAACCATTCACCGTGCCAGAAGCTAGAGATACCTAAGGAGCTTCTGTGCAAAGACAGTCAGAAGCACAGGGGTTTTGCCTGGAAAAATCAAGGAAGAGATATGAACAGAAACTTGATAGGAAAACAAGCTTGCCAGGGAGAGACATAGGAAGGACCCTTGTCCAGGCAGTGGCTGTGGGATGCTACAGAAGTGTCGCCCTGCGCCTTCAACCCGAGACCAGTTCAGCTACAAGGATAGCAAGGCCAGCCGTTAAAGGATGGTGGCTGCCGATTGGACTCCTCCTCACAGTCGTTGGCCTATGACGTAGCCAGACACGTAGGGGCTTTACCCAATATAGGAGCCATTGGAAAATAGATTGGCCAATTGGAATGGGTCCCTCAAGAATTTAGAGAATGAAAATTGGATGGTCTACTCTTCGAGTAGAAGGGTGACAAAGCCAACATTCAAAAAGTGGAAAGAAGCTGATTGCAATGCTGGTGCCTAGGGTTCTCTTGAGACCTGAACAGTTTTGTGACGCAGGAATCCTGTCTCTGCATGTTCCTCCTACAAAAGTCTCCTTTCCTCACCAGTGGCCAAGCCCTGCACCTCTTATCACACACGTATACAGCGTGCATGTAACAGAGACTTGAGCAGCTTCTGACTTCAGGTCATTTGCAGACATTTGGGGCAGTTCAAGGTTAAGTGTAAGCAGGTCAAAAGAGTCAACATTGACAGAGCCATTACTATAGACCAGGAGCCATTCTACCCCAACTGCTTCACAAGTACAAACCCGGCTCGTCTTCAAAAGAGTCCCCATGAGGTATTATCAGGCCCACATTAGCATTAAGGAAACCCAGGTCCAGAGAAGTGAAAGGGTGTCCATTTGCACAGCTCGAAAGGATTTGAACTCCATTTGATTCCAGGCTCCTCAAGCTCAGCCCGTTTCCTTCTGTAAGGTCAGAGATGATGCTATGGAACTGGGGAGATGGCTGAGTTGATAAAACATGCTTTGCAAGCATAAGGACCTGAATGGGATTGTTTAGAACCCAAGTTTGGGGAAAAAAACCCCAACAAAGGCGTGGTGACTGTACTAGACTGGGAAAGCAGAAAATGGAACATGCTGGCTGACCAGCATCTATTTGGGGAGCTCCAGCCGACGAGAGAACAAAAAAGCTGAGGTTGTCTCTGGCCTCCACCCATATGAACACCCACACACTTGTGTACCTGCGTACTAACACACGCACATGTACAACACACACACACACACACGCATGCATGCACACACGTAAGCACAGATGCTACTGTGGAAGTAGGCGGGGGACAGACTGTGAAAGCCCTCATATGCTTTCCTAAGGAGTCTGCACAGTTAACAGGACAGTCCCTCATTTATCTACTGAACATACGGTATTTCTGTTTGAAGATCTCATTGAGATACAGGACTCTGCTTCTAGAACCACTGGAAGGGCGGCAATTGAAGAATCCTGAGACAGGGAGTGGGTGACTTGGGTGACTCAGTCTGATTTGCCTTTCAGAAAGATCCTGCTGACAGCGGTGAGGACAGTGAGCTGGCCCTCCTGCCCTTAGAGGTGGGCCGCTAGAGTGGTCCAGGTGAGAGGTTTGATATGGGATGGGAGAGAAGGGAGGAGAGCAGAAGTGGGTGTAAGAGGCATTTAGGAGAGAGGATCAGCAGGACTGAATAGACTGGATGTGGAGGAAGAAAGGAAGGGATCTTAGGCAGCTTGGACCTGCGCACTCCTCTGCACACTCGAGGGCACACCTCATACACATCTGCTGGCACATACGTGTGCACACAGAGGGTTAGGAACCGGACGGGAGCGCACGTCCTCAGGCCAGCAAACCTGTTTCCACCCTAGGGGAAGTCACTCATGATCGCATTCGCCAATGTTCTCCTCCTATTCTCTACCAGAGACAGTTTGATCCAAGCAGTTCTTAGCCCAGGGTGTGCTGCCCTACTCCACACACGTCCTAGGCTGAACTCACAGTCCTCCAGTCCCCACCTTCAGAGGGCTGGAATTCCAGACATGCACCACCACACCCTGCCAGACAGGTTTAATTGTTACAGTGACCCGGGCCTGCTATTGACCTTTACCGCTCAGGGACCAGAGATGCTAAACATTATTCAATTTTCAAAAATGTTCTGCTTCCAATACTAATAACATCACTTCTGAGAAATACTGGTTGAACTTTATGGTTGAAAATCCCGGGTTTGAACCCAGCTGGGGCAAGGTGGTGTCTCTGAGCCTTAGTTTCATCACTTGTAAGAAGTATCTGCCTTCTTTTTAAAGCAAAACAACTGTGTGTGTGTTTGCGTCTGTCTGTCTGACTGTGTTTATGTGTCTATATGTGTCTCTGTGTATCTGTGTGCATGTGCTTCTGCATCTCTATGTGTCTGTGTCTATGTGCATGTGTGTCTGCATGTCTTTGTGCATGTGTTTGTGTGCCTCAGTGTGTGCCCGTGTGTGTATCAATGGGTACAGACACACACAATGTGTGACCACTGCTGCATGCATATGATGGTGGCCAGAGGAGAACCTCTGGTTTTGGTCCTCACCTTCCACAATGTTCAAGCCAGCCTCTTGTCTTCTGCCTGGGAACTTTAGGGACTCTCCTCCTAGGAGTGCTGGATTACAGCTCTGAGAGCCAGCTTTACATTGGTCCTGACAATTCACCCACTGAGCCCTGTCCCCAGTCCTATTATCTGACGTCTTAGGGTTACTGTTGCTGTGACGAAGCACCATGCTGCAAGTTGGGGAGAAAAGGGTTTATTTTATTACAGTTTCGTATTGTAGTTCATCATCAGAGTCACTCAGGGCAGGAATTTAAACAGGACAAGAGGGAGGAAGGAGCTGATGCAGAAGCCATGGAGGACGGCTGCTTATTGGCTTGTTCAATCTGCTTTCTTAGAGCACTCAGGACCACCAGCCCAGGGTATCCCCACCCACAATGGGCTGGGCCTGCTCCCATCAATCTACTAACAAGAAAATGCCCTCCAGGCCTGCCTACAGTCCTATCTTATGGAGGCATTTCTCAGCTGAGGGTTCCTTCTCTCAGGTGACGCTAGCTTGTGTTAAGTTGACTCAAGAACCAGCTGGCACATCTGCCTTTTTGCACGGATTCAGCAAGGTTATACAGTGCCTGGCATACACGGGGGTGGGTTTTAGATGGAAACTGTGGTTCTAGAGGACACTGAGATGGATTGCTGGGGAATAGAGTTCATCAGATGTCATGGACACAGTGGAAAGGCAACAGCGTGGCAGGGTCTCTGAGGAGGAGGCCTCGCCCACAGATGGAAGAGGGGTTGACTGCTTTTCTCATCCTTTGAGGATGAGCTTTCACTGTAGGAGCCTATAATCAGGAGACTGAGAGCGGGTGAAGAGAAGGGTGTATGTTTTGGTGTAAAGCCCCCTTCCTAGCTGAGCTGGGATCCGAACTAGGATGGTTTTGCTGTAGGAGCCATCTCCCAGTCCTGCTGCCTGCCTGGCTAGGACTCAGGAGGCGGCTCAGTGCCTGATGCAGACGGGGGTTCATGGTAAGAATAGCTTCCTCCCTGTTAGCAGCAATGTCTTTTCTCGGCTTCCTTTTATGGGTCGTGAACCAGTGTGCTAATTTCCGAGAAACAAATGGTGTTCCCACCCTCTCATGATCCCCGGCGCAAGCCTAGCCTGGGCAGTCCACTTGAGGGCTGTGTGACTGACAGCAAACTGTCCCTCGAAATAACTCATGAACAGCTTGTAGAGGTTGGGCTGTCAGAAACTCCAGCTCAGAAAGAGCTGTTGCCAGCATTAGTGGCTGTCAGCTTGTTATATATAGAGACGGGGCAGTGTGGATGAGTGGATGGTTCAAGCCCAGCATGGGGGTGAGACGGTGGAGAAGCCAGTGGCTCCTTCCATATGCCAGAAAGCAGAGCTGCTGATCATCCTTCGAAGGCATTTACAAGCTCCTTAGTTGTCTGAGGTTTTTCCGTGGTCTCTTGAGATAACGATACGCGGTCTTCGGCATCAATTAACTCCCCATTCTGTGTGAAACCCTGAGCTAGACACCTTATTTACACGCCTTCTGAGCTACAGTTTAAGTGTGGTTTTTCTGGAGGGTTCACACTTGGGCAGTTTGATCTTCCAAGTGGGGGTGCAGAGGTGGTATATTCTTGTAAGAGGTACATTCTAATGGGACCGGGTTAGGTCATTGAGGCTGCGTCCTCAGAAGGGATGCAGGTGTTTTTCTTGGGCCCTCAGCTAGCTTCTGAGTGCATGAGTTGCTAGGAAAGACTAAGTCTGATCTCCATTCCTTTTTTGTCTTATAACCCCCCTCCGATGTCCTCCAGTTACGATTCCATCCCTCTCATATGACACACCCAAGGAAACCCTCACTAGAAACTAAAGAAGGCCACTGGATGTTAGATTTTAGTCTCTTAAAATCTCCTTTTAGTCTCCTTATCATCCAGCCTCTGGTATTTTGATATAGCAGTGGAAAACAGATTAATATACTCTTAAGTTTTCACAACTGATTTTAGAGGCAATTCTGAGTTTATTTTATAGACAAGAACACGGAAAGTTGGCAAGGTAGCTCTACACATAACCAAGCTCGTTTTGATACTAGTTTGTCTTGTCCCCAGTGAAGTAAAACTTCTCTTAATGCCACAAAGGACCAGGGAGGCTTTGGGTGGATCTTATTTTTACTTTCTTGAGCCCATGCTTCTGTTATTATTTGATAATGATGGCCCTGCTCTACCTTGAACCTCTGTCTCTGGTGGCAGAACCTATGTTCTGGCATGCTGATGGGCTACAGACTTATGAAATACTGAGCTGATGGTGACTAAGTAATAGGCTGTGCCCATGGCTCAAGTCACCAATACAGTGCAATGGCAAGTGATACCTCCCACAGATTAGTAACTGTACTATATTACAAGTTAAATATTTTTATATCAGCCCGAGTTGATGATGAGTTTGAAGCTGACTTCAGAATGTTGGCTTTGTTCTATATATTACTAGTATGATAAGTAAGGGCTAGCAAAAGCACTCTTCCTTCCTTCCTTCCTTCCTTCCTTCCTTCCTTCCTTCCTTCCTTCCTTTCTTTCTTTCTTCTTTCTTTCCTTATTTGTTTTTCCGAGTGTGAACATAGGCATGCCACAGCACAGAGATCTGAGGACAACTGTGGAGGCAGCTCTCCCTCATATACATGATAGGGATCAAACTTAGGTCATCAGCCTTGGTGGCCAGCACCCTGAGTAGGCTGTGCCTGGACTGAGATTAATCATGATGATGAGTCAGAAGTGGAAATGAGACATGATATGGCCAAGGAGGCTCAAGCATCAGGTGCTGGTGCTTATTAAGACAGGGTCAGTATGGCATAGACGGGCGCTTGGCACCGCTACTGCCCTGCTGTCGCCATGCAGGGAACCAGCCTCGGAGGTCAAGCTGGGGCCACCAAGGGAGGGCAGAAAGCAGCACCCTCAGGTCCCTGAAGGCCATTTCTGAAGAGAATTGGCCCTAAGCTCATCTCACCTCTGGCCTTTTCAGTTACAGGCGCCAAAAAACTACTCCCTTATTTTTTGAAAGAGTTCAAACAAAGCTTTCCATTTCTCGAACTGAAATCCTAAGGGACAGATTACTAAAACAGGTTTAGAAAAATAAAGTCCATCACCCATGATTCTGCTAATCGGTTTTGTTAGTATTTTAATGTGTTTTCCCAACCTTCCCTTTCCACTGTAGCAACAGGGTTTTCTCACAGAGGAGATGAGACGGTTTGTAATTCTGTGCGTAGTTCAGTAACGTTAGGGATAGACACATTGCTGTGGGCCACCACAACTTTTCCATCCTGCAGAGTGGAAGCTCTACACCAGTTAGACACCCCCACTTCTCCTCTTCCATGGCCTGGCTCTATAAATCGTTTTAACAGCATCATGTTGTATTTATCATTGAAAGTCATTCCCAGCCAGGTATCATGGCTTGTTCCTTTAATCCAAGCATCTGGAAGGCAGAGGCAGGCTAGTCTCTGTGAGTCAAGCTAGGGTCTACATAGAATTCCAGGACAGCCAGAGTTACATAGAGAGAGACCTTACAAAAAAGAAGAAGAAGAAGAAGAAGAAGAAGAAGAAGAAGAAGAAGAAGAAGAAGAAGAAGAAGAAGAAGAAGAAGAAGAAGAAGAAGAGGAAGAAGAAGAAGAAATAAAAGAAAATGAAAGAAAGCCATTGCTTCTCCTCTCTGTCTTTGTTACTGTTCTTGTTTCCATGACAAAATACCTTCTTTACAAAAGCTGTGTAAGGAAGGACTTATTTCGGCTTACAGTTTGAAGGTAGAGTCCCTCATGACCTGGAGGGCACAGCTGGACACATCTGCATCCTGGAAGCAGAGAGAGATCGATGCTGTGCTCAGCTCTTTTTCTCCTTTTTGTTCAGCTCAGGTCCCCAGGAGACAGGCTGCCACCTGTATTCAAGATGATTCCTCCCTCTTCGGTTAGACTTTTCCAGCCACACCCTCATAGACACCCCCAAAGATGTTTCCAGGGCGACTGTAAATCTGATCAAATTGACAAGATGAACCATCAAACCTCCTCTGCTGGGTACCTTAGGCCGTACAAAGACTTTTTTATTGCCTCCTGTGCTTCAGCTGAGCATGTCACAGGTAGCACTGGCCTGAGGCAAATTTTATGATAATTTCTTAGTTTGAGTTTCTGGACTACTAAGGAGAATAAATTCATTCAAGGCACAAGCCCGGTGTCAGGCACAGGCAGCTACACATTCTCAGGGGACGGTTCTCCCATGCAAGCAAAGACAGCTTCCTTGATACTGTTCTTTGTAGGAGGTTGGGGTGGAGAATGCTAACTTAGTCTACTGCATATATGCCACCAATGACACATTCATCTGCGCTCAGCACTCACCAGGATCACACACATGAACGGCGCCCCTCTGTGACCACCGGCGACTGGCTCTGAGGGCTTTCACTGTGTGTGAGAGAGATGAGCTGGAAGTTCTGGGAGTAGTGAAGGATTCTAGAAGCAATTCTGAGTCAGGGATGAATGGGCTCCACAGAGGAACTTCTACTGTGTTCCTTCCCTCGGTGTCTCTCTTCACTTTCTCCACCCTACTGCAGTTTGGGAACACCATCAAATAAACTGCTCATTCACAAATTCCTTTGTACCACAAGAAAGCTGGTGCCAAAAGCAATCCAACGAGACAGATCCTATCATCTGCTAACCCGAGGGCAGTTGGTGGTGCACAGTTAGAGGTACGCAGGGTGGTGATACCACCTGTTACGTTATCACAATAATTAAGCTCTTACCTATCCACTGGGTTGGGAGACAGAGGAGATGCTTTGCTATTCAACAGCTCTAGCATCTGAAAGCTACAGGGCCAGTGATAACCATAGGGACGGCTGAGTTGGTTGTCTATTGTCACCTACCATAGAAACCTAGAAGGAAAAAAAGTAGCAAGCTTTTATATCAGCCTAGTATCACATCAGGACACACTGTGAAAGCCACGGGACCTGCATAGCGATGTTCAAAGTTATCCTCATCTTGTGTAGCCAGAGGACAAATTGTGCTAAAAAATCAGGCCAAACTTTGATTGCAAGAGTAGCAAAATTACCAAGGAAGTTGAGGACTCAGAGGTAGAGAGTACTCGTCTGTGTGAGGACCTACGTTCAGTTCAGTCTAAGCAAAAAAAAAAAAAAAAAAAAAAAAGGAGCAGAAGGATGTATAGAATGTATAGTCTTAACAAGTTCCCTAAGCGGGTTCTGGTAAGGTGAGATCAGGACCTGGCAGGGGATGAAGCTTTTTTAAGTGGATGCCTTTAAGACCCTGTAACCAGGCTGGAGGGGTGGCTCAGTGGTTAAGAGCACTGGCTGTTTTTGCCAAGGACCCCGGTTCAGTTTCCAGAACCCACATGTTGGCTCATAGCCATCTGTAACTCCAGTCCAAGGGATCTGACCCCCTCTTCTGGCTTCCACAGGCACCAGGCATGCATATGGTGTACAGACATACCCGCAGGCAAAAACACTTAGACACATTTTTAAAAAGTTTTGATTTTTAAGAGAAAAAAAAACTCTGATCCTTCCAAGCCAACAGCCGACAGGTGTGTCCCTCCCCGTCACAGCTATCTGTTAAGATCGCTACCTCCTACTACCACCTCTGCTTGCCTCTAGACCGATAGCAAGGGTCAGGCTTCAGCACGGCTTCAGTGGACTAAAGACTGGACTAAAAAGGACCATTAACCAAAAGAGCTGCAAGCCATGCTTCACATGTGGGAAAATATGTATGGTTTCTGAGCTTGCTGGACCAAGGATGGTGACCACGGGCTAGATAAGGAAGATTTCATGATATGGAGATGCCCCGCATTTGTCAGGACTTTCTAGAGAAACAGAACTGATAGAAGGAGATACTATACAAAGAATTTGTTCCACGGGCTCACACAGTGATAGGGGCTGAAGAGTACAGCGATGGCTGCGTGCTGGAGAGGTTACGACTACAAAGCTCGCTGCCAGTCTGGAGCTGAAGATCTAGAAGATTCCTGCAGAGCCACCACAATCCATGGTTGAACTGAAGAAGTTGGAGTGTGAAGCCAATGAAGAAGGGCTGCTGTGGGGGCTGCAGAGAGTGCTCAGTGTTAAGAGCACTACTCTTCCAGAGGACCTAGGTTCAATTCCCAACACCCATATGGTTGCTCACAACTCTTCTGTAACTCCAGTTCTAGGGGATGTGCCACCACCTGTCCTCTGTTGGGCACCGTATGCATGTGATACACAGACAAACACACAGACGAAACACTTATACACATAAAATTAAAATAAGTAGATTTCCTTTTAGAAAACAATTCAGCAGGAGGGACAGACACACTCAACATGAATAAGCAAGATAAGGAAACAATGCTGCTTCTATCCCATCCCTCTTCATATCCACTGTCCAAAGGCACTGCCCACTCTGGAGGAAGGTCTTCCTACCCAGAAATGGAGATCCCAGAGGTGTCTCTTAGTCACTTTCAGGTCCAAGATTACCCAATCAAGATTACCCAACACCTACCTCTGTGGTTTTGGATTAACATACTGGTAAGGCTAGCTGGACCCAATGCTAATGTAGACTAGCTCCTTGAAGCCTGGCACCTAGATGGTCTGTGGAAAATAAAGTTGAGAGCACCGAGGAGCAGTCAAAAGCCTCCGGGTGCTAAGCGTGCCAGAGTGGATGCATTATATAAAGCAGAGAACCTTCCGGTTGATCATGTTCCCTGGGAGATTTCAGCGGACGCTTTTCTCATTAAAGTAACAAGGAATGCGCTGGTGAGGTTGCTCAGTGGAGGCTGTCTTTGGTCCAGGGTTAATGGTAAGAGATGTTCTGCAAAACCGGGGTCCCTGGTGTCAATGAGATGATAGAATTCTGGAATAGCACAAATCAAGCGACAGTGCCTCACCTGTCAAAGTCTGGGTAGGTGTAATTACCAACAAGACTGCAAGGAAATCAAAGCCTGAAACCTCAGGGATCCAGAGCAGTACTGTTTCTAGGGTTGAGAGATGTGGGTAGCCAATGAGAACACTGCTCTACCTGTGTGATCAAAAGCAACCAAGGGAAGGTGAGGAGAAGGTCGATTACAATGGGAAAAGGTTGTAATTTCCCATCAAATTCCCAAGCCCGGGCCAGGGTCCAGAGACTGGATGTAAGGAAAGGGTGCTATTTTTAAGAGAGATTCCTACAGTGTCCTCACTCCTTCCGCCATCAGGACCTGCTGTCCTCACTCCATCCCCAGAATGGTCGTAGAGACACTTATCAGAGTGACGTTAATCCTGGGAACATCTGGATGTTTTGAAAGCTGTTGGACATGGGCCTGAGTTGACATCAATACCCTAGGACACAAAATACTGTCACTGTCCATTGCTTACAGTGGGGAAGCTTTCTAGAAGTCAAGTGTTATATGGAATTCCAGTCCAAACTCATTTTTCCAGTTCTTGATTGCATAGTTGAGATGGACCTACCTAATAGTAGGTTTCCTGGATTGTGAGATAAGAGGCACTGCAGTATGAAAAGCAAAAATGGAAGTTTCTTAAGCTATTTCCCATGCAAACTGGAGTGAGACTGTATCCTTGCTTGAGTTGAAGGGATTAACACCATTCTTAAGAGCTTAAAATCCGTTGGTGAGTTTGTGGGTTAACATAAGAAAGTGGTAGTCACAATCTCAGCTACTGTACCAAACTAAGTATTTAATTTTTTTAATGTAGTGATTTTTACTTTAAGAATGTTTTGCCTACTACCTACTACCTATATACTTTGTATATAAGTGCCCTATGGGGATACATGCAGTGTCCACAGAGGTCAGAAGACACTGTTGAACCCCTTGGAGTTACAGATGGTTGTGAGCCACCACATGGATGCTGGGAACACTCCCCAGGTCTTCTGCAAGAGTAGCCAGTGCTCTTAACCACTGAGCCATCTCTGTAGCCCCCAAACTTAGTGTTCTTGCTAAACAGATCACAACCTTTGGTAACTGGTGGTGCCTTTTGAGCTAGTGAGTGTGTTATTTTCAACCTGTTAGTCTGCAGGTCAAGAGCAGTTTGTAATTGTCTAGGACCAGGAGCAGGGATCATCCATTGCTCTAGAGCCAGAGGAACTCTTCTGTTCCCTGTTAATATAGCCCTGCCACAAACAAATACAGCCAAAAATATATCTTCTCGGTGTTCTGGAGAAATGTACGCTGGTCCACCATATGGATAAGATCACATTAATCACATCTAGGAGGGGGAGCTGACAAGTGTTCAGAACGACACTGGAACCAGAGAGTAAATGAGAACTCCTACAGAAAAAATCGAGAGGCTGCCTACACCAATGAAGTAATAATTTAGCTGCCCAACAGTGTGGAATATACTGGAATAGTCTCATCAAGTAAAGGGGAAATGATTGTGGTTTTCAGCCCTAGCATTAAGAAAGGACCCAGTCACACTTGGAAGGTCACTGGATTCTGGAGACAGCACAGACCACGGTTGTAATACTGTTCAGTTCTGTGTGTCAGATGAACTGGAAGGCGCACATTTCAAGATGGATAGGAGTGAGTTCCTTGGCTGGTTCAGGCTACCTTAGGCAGTGCTGTCCCTGAGCTCACAAAATGGTGTCGGAGAATAAGGATGCTGCACAGAATCTCTGAGAAGTTCTACGTCAGTAGCAACACAAACGTCAGGTGCTGAGGAAGGATTGGTATCCATAGCAGAGGCAGCTATCATTACGACCGTAATTCTTGGTAGAGAATGTGCACATGGCCATAGGGCACCTGGGATTGTGTGTCTAGAGCTGACCTTCTAAGCTGGATCTTGTCACTTCCACCAAATCATAAGTGTGGGAGCCACAGCAGCAATCCACCATAACCTAGAACCGACACATTTGAAACTGGTTAAACCAGTGAGGCATTCTGTGTAACCAGATAATGTACTATGCCTACTAAACAGTCCAGTTTGTGAGTGGAGTGCCTTGATTGGTTGAGATGGGCCAAAAATGGTCTCCTGTGCCATCCCACCCATTCTGGGCTGTAATCTTCCTAGAAGGCAAAGCTCTGGGCAGAACTCTTGCTCACTAACATTGGCAATGAGAAAAGGTGGCCCGGGACAGGAGTATTACTGTAACAATAGAAACCCTGTCTCAAAAAACCAAAAAAAAAAAAAAAAAAAAACCAAAAAAAAAAAAAAAAAAAAAAAAAAACAATGGAAGATGCGGAGAGTTCCCAGAAAGGAAGCTGATGGGAATGACCCTTCAGCTGAGCCTTATCAGGAAAGATCCAGAATCATGGCCTGAGGGGGCGAGTGAGACATCCAGAAGATACCCTGGAAGAGACCACACATCATGGGGAGGAGTGTGAGGTGAGCACTAAAGGGAGAGAGCCTTCGGTTCCTCTCAGTTCCCAGAATACTCAGAGAGTTATAGTGGCACCATAGACAGCATGGTGGGGCCTTGAAGAGAGAGGGAGCCTTCGATGCCATAGGACAAAGGCAGTTTCTGATTCTTAGGGCTTTTTACAGGATTCGGGGGGGGGGGTTAAGTTCCACACTATGTGACCTGCCTAGCCATGAGTCAGGATGGAGACAGGCACTAGATAAGAGTCACAATCCAAAGTAGTCTTGGGTCTAGGCACCAGGAAGCTGGACTTGAACACAGTCGCAAAGCAGATGAAGAAGCATCAAGTCTTCAAGGTCATAGCAACTCTCTGTAGTTGGGGGTGGGGAGGTCGAGAAGGGGAGGGGGACAGAGCTGCACTGAGGAGGCGGGGTGGCTGATGTGGGGGAGAGAGCAGAAGACATAGGATGTGTGATCTACAATCAGCATCCTGTTGTATGGCCATACTGTTTATCTGTCCATCAGCTGATAGGAAACTGTGCCGTTTTACTTTCTGACTGCTCTGAACATTCATATATACATTCTTATTTGAATGCATGTTTTCATATTTCTTGGCTGGAATTGCTATGACACACGATAATTCTTTTTAACCCTTGGGAATCTGTCAACCTTTCCCTTGTTTGCTATTCCATTTTATGCTCTCACCAGGAACGTACCATCTTAGTGAGTACGGAGTGATGTCTCCTTTTGGTTTTGACTTTAATTTCCCTGGTGGCTGGTGAAAGGTTCAGTTGTTATACTTGTAAGCTTAAGTATGCATTAAAATCCTATTTGTTATGTTTTATGTCTCAATATTGTAGCGGGCACACCCTGAATGCTTTTCTTATCATGCTTTTGTTAGAGTATGTCCCTCAGAAGTCATAGCTTGGAAACTTAGTCCAAAAATTCGTATGTTAAAGGTATTTGGAAGTACAACCTGTAGGAGGTTACTAGTCAATGAAAAATTAGATCAATGCATTTTTAGATGAATAGGTCCCCGAGGTGTTTGATTAGCTCTCATGAGCCCCTTACCACGTGCTGTGTGAACTATTCTGGGACCCTATAAAGGACTGCCCTGCAAAAAGAAGAGCCTCCCCAGATGTACACCCTTGATCTTGCTTTCCCATCCTTTGGAACCATAAGAAAAAAAAAGTTCTGTTCTTTATAAACTACCCAGTCTCTTCCAAACATGGTGATTTTTGCCTAGACTCCTACTTCACGGGAAGGGGAACCAGGAATATCAGGAGTTCAAGGCCAAGTCCAAGCTTCTGTTAGGCCTGAGTAAAATCCATTTCAAAATGAAATAAATGCCATGCTGGTTAGTTTGTGACATTTCGATACACATTAGTGCCCTCTGGGGAGAGGACATCTTCATCTGAGAATCTCCTGGGTCAGACTGGCCTCGGGCCATGTCTTGGGGGACTGACTTGACTGTTGATTGATGTGAGGGGGCTCATCTCATCTCACCATGGGTAGTGCCACCCCTGGCAGGTATAAGAAAGCAGGCTGAGCACAAACCGGAGGAAGCAGGCCAGTAATCAGCTTTCCCCTCTTGCTCCTGCTTCCAGGTTCCTGCCCTGAGTTCCTGTCCTGTTCCCTTGGTGACAGACAATGAGTTGCCCCTTTCTTCCCCATGTTACTTTTAATCATGACATTTCCCACAGTAACAGAAAGCGAATTAGGACAGGGCACTTGGGAGATGGCTCGGGCACTAAAGTGCTTGCCAGGAATACATGATGACCTGAGTCTGGATCCCTAACACCCACAAAAGTGTCAGACACACAGCGCTGCGTATCTGCAAGCCTGGTGTTGTGCTGAGGACAGAGAGAAGCAGATCCTGGAGCATCAAGGAAGCAGTGGCACAGGAAGCAGTGGCGGCCATTGTTCTAGTCACGGGATGGAGGACGGCCTGCACGGCCGAGCCAGATCTCTCGCCAACCTCCTGTTACAGCCATAAATGGAACTGAACAGGCCCCGAGTGGCCCTGCTCCTCTGCCTCTTGCAGACAGTGGCTTCTTCAAGGCAGCCCCCATGGTCCCCTCAGAATGCAATTAGGATAATCCAGCTAGAGACTGTCAAGTGTGTACTTTCACAAAGAGACAATCTGGATTTAATTAGGGAGAGGATTCCATTAACCCATTATTCAATCAATTGAAAGGCCCTCTAACCTGAAGATTTGGAAATGCAAATGAAGGCAGATACAGTCAGAGTGATTTTTAATGTCTGTGCGTCCGAGGGCCGGATTGCAGCTCCCTCCACATGCGCAGCCAATTCTCTCCAAACCTTTCCCCAGTAATTACTGTAAAAAGCTTTGAGATACCTTGAGCATAATCACAGTTCCGGGAAAACACATTAGACAGCACATTAATTACACCGACTGCCGAAAATACAGGGGCGGGGCAAACAATTCCATAAGGGTTAGGGCTGTGGGACAGCCCAGATGAAACAACGTACTTCTGCTCAGAAAAACTGCAAAAGCAGGGCATCTGGGGAAACTGTCACCTAAAACCCAGACGGTCACGGGAGAACACTGCTGACGGCCTGATGGTCACAGGAGGATTCAGCAAAGCTGCTGAGCACAGCTCGGGCTGAGGCAAGGAGGAGCACAGCCTGTGCTGTGGATGGGGGGCGGGGTGGGGGTGAGCCATGAAAGGAGTCAAGCAGGGGCTGAGGAGGCTGTTGGTAAAGTACCTGCAGTAGAAGCATGGGAACTTGAGTTCATATTCCCAGCAGGGGTGCTGAAGACAGGTCCCCCAAGCTCCATGCTTAGGAAGGAATGCTGTTTAAAGAATAGTATCCAGTCATTCAGGAAAACAGCTCACATCAACCTCTGTGCTCCACATGCACACTCACTTCATTTTGCACACTCACTTCATTTTGCACACTCACCTCATTTTGCACGCTCGCTTCATTTTGCACACTCACTTCATTCGAACACTCACCTTCGTGCACATATCCCCATCACATACACAGACGCAAAGCTTCATGGAGTTTGAAGGCAAACCTCACAAAATGTCATCACAAAGGGAGCCTTAGGGTGGTGAGACAGCTAATCGGGTTAAAGGTGCTTGCTCACAAGTCTGAGGACTTGAGTTCGATCCCCAGGATCCATGCGATGGGAGGAGAAAACTATCTTTGGCAAGTAGTCCTCTGGCTTCCACATGTGTGTCATGTGCCTCTGAAAAAATAATGTAATTTTTTTAAAAGAGAGTTTTGATATACTCGCGTATGAACTGTGAGCTGAGGACTGCCCCTATCAGCAGCCAGAAGGTTCCTTGCGGTATTACCGCTGGCTATGCTGGGAAATCTTCTGTTCTCTCATTCGTCAATTCTCGTATGCCACTCAAGACTTAGTTCAGGAGTTAGCTGATGGAGCGATTAGCCTACACTGAGATTTCCCTCCCCCAGTATTAGTGACTTGCAAGGCCATATGCTGACCACGGACCTCCCTGTGAAGGAAACAAGACCTTATTCAGCACCAGCCATCCTGTCTCGTCCTTAACCTCCATCCTCCTCAACAGTCCTCCTAGACTCAACAAGTGACCAGGCGGTACTGTGTCGGATCCTCATGATGTCACGTCTGAGGTTAGACACTGTGGACGTCTGTGGACAAGAGCCCTTTCCTGCCTCTCAGCACACGTACTCTGTATCTTTTAGGTGCTGTTCTTCACTGAGGTCTTAAATTAGTGAGAACCTGTCTCTCCAGAAGGGCCAGCCAGGGAGAATGGAGCAAGGCAGAGCCAGAGGAAAAACTCCACCACCTAGAGTCTCAGGAGCACATAGAAGCTGCTAGAGTTTCAGAGTTAGGACGCCAGCCACAGCTCCTCACACTGCCCGAATCGTGAGGTGGGCGAGGCTCCTAGAAAAGGATGCTCCTTCCTTGCCGGCCCTCATGAGCATCCAGGCTCCGTGGACCACGGTACTTCACTTTTGGGGAGCTGAGCTGGCATCTGTGCTGGGAGAAATATAAAGTAGGCTGGAAAGAACATTCACAACGGGCGGGAAGTCTGGACTATTCCAGGGCTGATTATTACCCGACTGCTGGGGACATGCCCTTTAAAGCTCTCTAGTTCAACTTCCTCTTCCAGTAGTGGGGATGAAAGAAAGACATCTGATTTGCTAGATGGAGTGAACTTGCACCAGAAGGCTGCTTGTATTCCTTTCCAAACCTAATGTGTATTGTTTTATACCTTTTGATTCTGAAATGCAACACCACAGGGAAGAACGGAGCATGAACAAGGGTTTTAATCATTCCTACTGGCCACCGATGTCATCAGTGCAGCTCACAGAAGATAGTATTTATAGCTCTGCTTCTTATTCACAACCCCGTTTGCTCCCTAACAGGTATGCTTACCCTGGTAACTATGGCACTCACATCCTACCGAAGTATGCAAGTCTGTTTAACTCGGCTTGATAGCCTTCAAAACAGAATATAGATGGACTCGTGCAGAAGATATTCATTTGAGCAAGGCTTATTTGTTTAAAATTATGTTTATGTGATTCAGCTGGTTTCATTTTGTTGCTATCTACTGTTCCTGTGTATGGACATATCATAGTTTATATATTCTAACACTGGGAGCATGAACCCAGTCTGGGGATATTGCAGGCAATATTGGAACTTTTGCCTTCATACATTCTTCTAAGAAATTTTGGGGTCATTGAGTATGTTTGTCTTCAACTTCATGAGCAAATTATCAAAAGCAGTGGTGCCAGTTTACACTCCCATAAACAATGCAAGAGAATTCCTCTTTTGCCACACACTGCCTGTGGTGATTTGAATAGGTATGGGTCTCATAGACTCATGTGATGTGGTATGTCCTTCTGTACATGTGTTGCTTTTATTGGTTAATGAATTAAAGCTATTTTAGCCAATGGCTTAGTAGAGTCAGGCAGAAAATCCAAACAGAGATGCAGAAAGAGAGTAGTCAGAGTCAAAGAGACACCATGTAGCTACCAAAGGAAAAAAAACATGCCAGAATCTTAGGAACCTTACTGGTAGGCCACAGCCTTGTGGTGATGCACAGATTGATAGAAATGGGTTTATTTAAGATGTAAGAGCTATCTAGGAATACACTAGAGTCATTGGCCAGATAGTGTTGTAATTAGTAGAGTTTCTGTGTGATTATTTGGGTCTGAGCAGTCGGGAAACAAGCAAGCAATCTCTGCCTATACTCGTGTGTTTGAATACTTGGTCCATAGGTAATGACATTATAGGAGGTGTGGCCTTGTTGTAGGAAGTGTGTCACTGTGGAGGTGGGCTTTGAGGTCGCATAAGCTCAAGTCTTCCCAGTGTGACACAGACTCCTGCTGCCTGCCAGTCAAGATGTAGAACTCTCAGCTCCTTCTCCAGCACCATGAATGTCTGCATGTTGCCATATCCACCATGATGATAATGGACTAAACCTCTGAAACTGTAAATCAGCCCCAATGAAATATTTTCCTTTATAAGAGTTGCCATGGTCATGGTGTCTCTTCATGCAATAGAAACCCTAACTAAGACACTGCCCAATGCCAAGTGCTGTCTAGTTTTTAAAAGCTTCATTCATCTGATAGCTAGAATCCCACTGTGACTTTTCTTTCAAGAAAAGATCAGATTTCTTTCTTTAAATATATTTACTGTTGGGGCTTTGTGATGGTCCTGGTTTTCCTATTTTATAAACTTTTCATCAATCCCCCTCCAAACTCTCCCTGACTCATTGCTTTATTCCAGCCCCCAACTTGAGGAGGTGTTCACTGGAAACCCACAGGCCGCTCAAGATCCAGCTCTACCACTCTAAGCATGTACCCAAAGGACACTTCATTCCACCACAGAGACACCTACCTGCTCAACCATGTTCACTGCAGCTCTGTTCCTAATAGCTAGAAATCGTAAACAGCCCAGATGTCTTTCAACAAAAGAACAGATAAAGAAAATCATTGAAAAAAAATGAAATCATGAAATCAATTCACAGGTTACAATTCAATTGATACAACAAGAAAAGAATCAACCTGAGTGAGGTAACACAGACTCAGAAAGACAAATATGGTATGAATTTGCTTATATGTGGATATTAGCTGTTAAATAAATGGTAACTAAGCTACAATATGTAGAACTAGAAGTTAGGTATAGAGTAAGAGACTATCGGGGGGAACAGATAGATCTGCCTAGGAAAGAGAACTAGAATAGATAGATATGGGTGAGGGGCTAGAGTGGGAGGAAGAGAGGAGAGAGAGAGGAGGAAGGGAATATGGGGTGGGAGCTAAAATCAAGGGATATTTGAGGGGTAGTATGTAAACCTAACACAGTAGAGTTTCCATATGGAAACATATGGAAGGTAATCTAAATGAAATTGCTCCTTTTTAGGGCAGTGTGTGTAGACAATGTCTGTCTCCTTGCTGTGGCTCATCTGTCCACATCTGCCACCATCTTTTGAAGAGCAAAGATCTTCATGTAGAACATTCTTTTACACTTAGTTCTGCTTTGTATCTTATGCAATTTTTTTCTACACTAAGATAGAAATTTTAAAACTTTTATTGTTTGTCTTTAATTTGTAGGACTCCAACTATTGAGAATTTTCCAGACCATCTGAAATTTATTTCCATCAAGCAATATGGGAACATGTTTCTGCATGGATGCTTTCTTATTAGCAGTGTGACCTCCCGAGTGTTCTATCCAGTTATGCTTGGAAGTTACATACAATCCATTCCATTTGTTCAATTCCCAATCCTTACACTAGCACTGTACTGCCTTAATTGTCATAGCTAGCTTCATAGAAAATATTTTTAAAATTCTGTGTAGATTTATTTGTGTTATGCATATATCTCTTCTAGGAGAAGTCCTCTTAAACTTTTGGAGTTCTGAGACTCGAACCCAGAGCCGTGGACATGCTAGGCAAGTGTTCTATCACTGAGCCACATACTTATCCTTTATCCTGTTCTTTTATGAACGCTTAGGAAAAATTACCTTTTACATTTACATACAAAATTTAGAATCTAACCTATGATGTTTAATGAAAAAGTATTGTGGTTTCAGTTGGGGTTGTACTGAACTTATTTATTAACTTAGGAAACTTTAATATTTTTACAACACTGGCTTCCAATCCATGACCGTAGCATATTGCTCCTTGTTTTTTTCCTTTTAAAAATCTCTCAGGTTTTTACAGTTATCCTCACTGACATCTTGTGATAAAGTAGCTATCGTCCTTGGGACCATCTCAGTGCTCTGTGATGCCGTCCCTCTGTCCACAGCTACAGTCTCCCTGCAAATTTAAGTAATCAAATACAACAAGGCACCCTCCTCTTTCTAAACCTTTCCTACCCACCTACCTGTTCCTACTTCTTTTCTGAACTGTCCTGAACTCCTACCACATACCCGACATCATCTCAGCGGTAAACAGAATTCCATGGTCACCTTCACGCTCCTTGCCGGTGACTGACTGTAGAGACTTCTCCTTGAAGCTCTCTTTACAGTTGTGCCTCTAAGGGTAATGCTTCAGCTCCAGAAAGGCCACTCTCATGATAAGGTAGTTTCTCAGTCTCCAGGTTCAGTGATGTCAATAACTCTGCAACTTCCTTAACCTACACTTACTGCCTGACTGGTTAGTTTTATGTCAACTTGACACAAGCTAGAGCTATTTGGGAAGAAAGAACCTCAATAAAAAAAATTTCCCACCAAACTGGCCTGTGAGGCATTTTCTTGATGGGTGATTGATGTGGGAGGGCACTGCCCACCTTAGTGGTCCTGGGTGTAAGAAAACAAGCTGAGCCAGCCACGAGGAGCAATCTAGTAAGAAGCACTCCTCCATGGCCTCTTCTTCAGTTCCTGCCTCCAGGTTCCTGCCTGGAGTTCCTACCCTGACTTCCCTTCATGATGGACTGTAACTGAAAGCTGAAATAAACCCTTTTCTCCCCAAGCTGTCTTTGGTCACGGTGTTTTATCACAGCAATAGAAACTCTACGACACTGTCTGAAGTCTAGGAGTGTCTAGGACACTGTCTGAAGTCTAGGAGTGTCTAGGACACTGTCTGAAGTCTAGGAGTGTCTAGGACACTGTCTGAAGTCTAGGAGTGTCTAGGACACTGTCTGAAGTCTAGGAGTGTCTAGGACACTGTCTGAAGTCTAGGAGTGTCTAGGACACTGTCTGAAGTCTAGGAGTGTCTAGGACACTGTCTGAAGTCTAGGAGTGTCTAGGAGTGTCTAGGACACTGTCTGAAGTCTAGGAGTGTCTAGGACACTATCTGAAGTCTAGGAGTGTCTAGGACACTGTCTGAAGTCTAGGAGTGGCTATAAGAGGACAAGAATGGACACTGACAAATGTCACCTCTCACCATGCAAAGCAGGTTCACACATACAGACTAACATATTATCTAGGCCTATGGATTAGTGAGTCAATTTAGATATCATATCTTCTCTCAGCCTGAGATTGCTCATTTGGGATAACACTTTTCCTGGCAGACAGTATAGATCAGCTGACTTAGCACCTGTTATAACCATATTTTCTCCTACCTTACTCTAAAACAAAATATAACAAGTGAAGTTCTTTGTGTGTGTGGGAGGTGAGTATGTGTGCAGAGGTGCACCTGCCTGTGTGTGCATGTGGAGGCCACAGGTCAACATCAGATATCTTTGTTTATTGTTTCTAGCCTTATTTTTTTTTTGAGACAGTCTTTCTCTGACCTAACTTACCAACAACTCTGATCTGAACTTAACCATTTCAGCTATACTGGGTTACCAGAAAGTCCCGAGGGTCCTCCCCAGCACTGAGGTTACAGTGAGCCCCCACTCTCAGCTTCTGCGTGGGTGCTAAGGATCTGAACTCAGTTCCTCCAGCTTGCACAGCAAGTGCTTTACTTACTAAGCCATCTCTTCAGCTCACAATGAAGTACATCCCACTCTCGCTTACAGAGAGATGGAGCCAAGACACGACATAGCTCTGGTAATGAGATGTGAACATTCAATCACAAGGAGATCTTCCTCCTGAACACAAAGACAATGGCTAAAAAGGACCAGATACCACATCTTACTGCTTGCCTTCTGTCTCCCTCAACTTCCCTTCTTTCTGTCTACAACTTGGCTGGGTTGCTTAGAGGTACAGAATCTATCCTACTCAGTTTAAGGAACACACACACATGCACGCAGACACGCAGACACGCACACACGCATGCATGCACGCACACATACACAGGTGAGGTGAGTAGATACAAGAAGCGCAGTTCCTCATAACAACTTTGATCAACCGTATAGTCCTAAATTTCCCAACATGATCTGCTTCTAATGGGAAAACAAGCCCCTCACTCTATTCTTCAGTTTGCAGTGCCTTGCACATACAGGGTGAGCTCTCCAGCTCTGAGCCACATCCCTAGCCTCTGCTAGGGATCTTCCAATGCTATAACTAAAAGCATTCCATGGGTCTGGAGATGTGGCAGGGATTTAATACCCAGAACCCTATAAACTATGTGTCATAGTGAATGTCTATAATCCAGGCACTCCAGAGGTAGAGGCAGGAGGATTAGAAATTCAACGTCAGCATATGGCTACCTAATGACATAATGCGTTGAAAGTCTGACTGGGATACATGGGACCTTGTCTCACTAAATTAACAAAGATAGATAGATAGGTATATAGGTATATAGGTAGGTAGGTAGGTAGACAGACAGACAGACAGAGCTCTTTTGGCTCTTTGGGGTCCGGCCAATCATCTCCCAAATAAACAGTCGGCGTTATCATTTCTTATGAATGTCCAGTCTTAGCTTGGTTTACTTCTAGCCAGCTTTTCTTAAATTATCCCATCTATCTTTTGCCTCTGGGCTTTTATCTTTCTCTATTTTGGTGTACTTCTTTCTCTGTGGCTTGCTGTGTAGCTGAATGGCTGGCCCCTGGAGTCTTCCTCTCCTCCTCTTTGTTGCTCCTTGATCTTCCCTTCCCAGGTTTCTCCTCCTATTTATTCTCTCTGCCCGCCAGCCCCGCCTATCCTTTCTCCTGCCCAGCTATTGGCCATTCAGCTCTTTATTAGACCAATTAGGTGTTTTAGACGGGCAAAGAAATACAACATCACAGAGTTAAACAAATGCAACATAAAAGAATGCAACACATCTTTGCATCACTAAACAAATATTCCATCGCATAAACAAATGTGGTACATCTTTAACTGATATTCTACAACAGATATCCTCCCCAATGCACTACATTATAGGGTCGTAATCAGAAGGACATTGGTTTCAATGTCCCATTATGTCTAGTGTTTAGTGATCACTTAATAAAGAGAATATATTATTAGGGACCTCTGCGGTGAGTTCATGCATGAAGAAAGACTAGGAACTACTGAAGGCCAGATCCAAGAAAGTGGTGGACTGGACACAGAGTGGCCTCAGTACAGACTGAGCAACCACATTAGATAAGCTGGGTCTTTATCAGAGGGTGTGTGAATCAATAGAAACTGCTCCAACTATTTTATGCAGAAAGAGACTTAATACAAAGAATGAGGTAGGGTGTTAGGATCTGTGGTATGGAAGTATTCTTCTACCAGGCTAATGACTAAATGACCACATCACTACAGTGATCAGGACCCAGCCGCTGCTAGCACTGCTGCAGACCCCGTGACTGAGCCGCATCCTACAGAACTGTACACTGGCCATCAGGACTCCATCTGCAGCTCCAACCGCGATGGCCAGAAGCAGCAGTAAGGCAGCCTTGCCTCACTTCTTATTTCCAAATAACCCTTGAGTGCATAGATTTGGTAAATGCTACTTTGAAGGCAGCAGTCTACATGCGAAAGGAATATGAGAAACTCCATTTCTAATGTCCCTAGCTAGAAGAAAGAAGGATGGAGGATGCAGAAGGGATGTAGGGAGGAGTCAAGATGAGAGGGAGCCAAAGAGCATTTGGGGGGGCGGAGAAGGGATGGGTACAATGCAGATGTTTCCTGTAATTTTTTTTCCCCAGTGAGGAAAGGAGACCAACAAATGAATATTCCTGATGCTTTTGCAAGAACCAGTTCTGACAGGCAGGCTGACAGCTTGTGGGGGAAGGAGAAAGGCAGACCACATGTCCACATGGGTGTCATTCTCCTAGAGAAGCAGAAGCAGATAAGGATGAGCTGGGGGGAGACACACTGAATGGGCAATGGTGGAAGTCAGATGTTCCCCTTAATTGATCTCCACCTTATTGTTTGGGGCAGGGTCTCTCTCTGAACCCGGAGCTGATGGATTCAGCAAGACCAGCTAGTCAGTGAACTCCAGGGCTCCTCCTGGCTCTCCCTTCTCAGTGTTAGGACTACAGGCATGCACCCCATACCCAGACCTTTTAAGTGAGTGCAAGGGACACAAACTCAGGTTATGCACATGTGACAAGCACCTTACAGACTGAGGTAGCTCCCAAATCCCATAATCTTAAAATATCTGTCAAAATATCAAAACAAAACAAAACTAGAAGGTAAGCTAGTCTAACATAACAAATTATTTTGGGGAGATCATTTAGTAGAAATAATTACATAACATCATTGAAGTAATCTGGAGAACAAAGAGATACCAGAAGGATGGCAGTTACCTTAAACTAATATATACAGTTATTACTATTCTATATATATATAGGGCTTTCTGTAGAAAACAACAATGGGATTTTTATGGAATAGTGAAGTATCAAAATAGTCAAGACCTCCTGAGCAGCACCACGGTGTCAGGCAAGACCGAGGGCTTAAATAGGAAAAAAAGGGGTGGGGGCCGTAAGGCAGTCACTGATCCACCTTCTAAGAAGGATTAAGGGCTGGTGTGAAGGCTCAGTGGGTAAATTTGTTTGCCATGCGAGTTTGAGTTCAATCCCCCACAACCAACCTAAAAAGCCAGGGGTAGTGATACACATCTATAATCGCTCCTATGGCGAGATGGGGAAGGGGAGGGAGAGCAGACTCTCGGGAGCTCGGGCCTGGAGGACGCAGGGTGGCAGAAGCAACAAGAGACAAGCCTCAAACACAAGGTGGAAAGAGAATAATTCTCGAAATTTGTCCTCTGACTGCCACACATGTTCCGTGGCCTGCTCACCTTGCCACCCCATAATAATAAACCAACTAATTAACGTTTAAAACAAAACCACTGTCATTAAAAAATATTATGCTTATACATCATGAAAATAAACTTCAGAAAGGCTAAAGATCTAATTGTGAAAGTCAAAAAAAAAAAACTGTAGAGGAAAACAAGAGAGAGCATTGTATATTACCTTAGGGTAGGAAAGTATCTTAGATTCAAGGGAAAAGATTCCATCATAATACTTAAAATAGAGAAGTTCAACCATATTAATGCACAAAACACATGACAACTAAGAAATCAAGTTATTGTTTGGGAGGCAGCTAATACAAAGAACACCTACGAATCATAGAGAAAGGACCAACAATTCATTGTTGGTACGGTGGTTTGAATAGGAACGGCCACCATAGGCTTATAGATTTCAATACTTGGTCATCAGAGAGTGTTACCACTGAGAGGGATTAGGAAGTGTGGCCTTGTTGGAGGGGGGGTGTCCCTGGGGTTAGGCTTTGAGGTTTCAGAAGCACAAGCCAGACCCAGTGCTTCACTATCCTCCTGCTGCCTGTTGATCTAGATGAAGAACTCTCAGCTACTTCTCCAGCACCATGTCTGTCTACAGGCCACTGTGCCCCTTGCAGTGATGATAAAACTGTGAGCCAGCCCCAATTAAATGCTTTCTTTTATAAGTTGCTGTGGTCACAGTGTTTCTTCACAGCAACAGAACACAGACTAAGACAGGGGATGAGGAAGTCAAATAGGGAAGCCACAGAAAAATAAGATCCAAATGGTCAGTAAAAAAGGAAGAGATAAACAGTTCATAAGCAAACAGATACATGCGAGATTAAGAGAACATGAAACATTATTTCACACCTTACAGATGGGCAGAAAAATCAGAACTTGATATGGCAGGGAATCCCATATAACCACCTAAACTAATACACTCACACTCTAGAAATCAACAGCTATTCTACTGACAACTAAATAGAAACTCTCATCCATGTGCTTGGAGAAACAGGCACAAAAATTGTCATCTGTGGAGCTGGAGAGATGGCTCAACAGTTAAGAGCACTTGCTGTTCCTGCAGAGGACCCTGGTTCCATTCCCAGCAACCACATGGCAGGTAGCTCACAGCCACTGGTAACTTCAGTTCCAGGGGATCTGACACACTCTTCTGGCCTCTGTGGGCACTGCACACATATGGCACACAGACATGCAAACACATAAAATAGAAATTGTAAATCTTTTTTAGAAGAAAGAAGGAAGGATAAAGAAGACAAAATGTTAAATATGGAGGTAGAGTAGTAGGTACCACTTCTTTTGGTGCCCAAACTACCTCCTGACTTTAGGTTAGGTTTGCAGTTGAAAAAACATTGAGATCAGGCTTCTGTCTTAAGACCTCACTTGCCGTCACAGGCAGGATTCTTTGTGGAAGGGAGGGCGAAGGCACAGCAGTCCTGATCAATGTACCATGTTGCTCGTGGGTGTTGTGTATAAGTAGAACCTGGGAGATTTAATCAGGCCCTTACTTCAGGTCCAAAAGATATCATCCCACTGTGTGAGTGTGTATGCATGCTGTGTGCTTGGGCGTGAAAGCCAATCTCAGGTTTCACTCTTCAGGAGCTATTCATAGAGCTTCTTTGAGACAGAGTCCCTTACCAGAGCTTGCAGAGTCGGCTCAGCTGACTGGGCAGTGAACCTCATAGACCCATCTGTCTCCACCCCAGTCCCCTGGCTTGGGATTGCAAGTGCACCATACCTAGGTATCCAAGCTCTCCCCGGTCTGATATCTTTTTTTTTTTTTTTTCAAAACAAGGTTTCTCTGTGAAGCTTTGGTGCCTGTCCTGAAACTCACTCTGTAGATCAGGCTGGCCTCAGACTCATAGAGATCTGCCTGCCTCTGCCTCCCAAGTTCTGGGATTAAAGATGTGCACCACCACCGCCCGGCTGATAGCATATTTTTATAGAGCTGGCTGATCATAAAGGTCCTTAGTTGGGGTTCTATGCCCTGTCTGGAGTGTCCTGTATCTCTCCTTGACTCTCAGGGAGGAGCAAGCCAGGGATTAGGGAACATCTCTGGGCCCTTCCCGCCCTCCCTTGCTGCGCCTCCCCTTGTCCCACAATCTTTCTGTCCTTGTCCATTTCATTATTTTTAACTTTATATTATGAAACGTCAGAGACATAAAATGTAGAAAGAATGGTTACAGGAACTCTCATAAATCATCAACCGTTTCGACAATTATGAATATTAAATACTTGCCAATCTGATCTCATAGATCTCCCTGACGCTTTTTGCTGCAGCATTATAAAAGCAAATCCCAGGCACCATTTTATCTCAACCATAAATACTTCAGCGTTAGCAGACGACTTTTAAAAATGACCATAACACCATTATCACACCTAAGAAAATGAATAACAATCCCTCAGTATCTTCTAATACAATAACGCAGGCTGGCTTTCAGACCGGAGCTAAGCCCCAGACCTGCTACCCACAACCCATGGCCTGATATCCGCTCTGTGACTAATACCACTCCAGTCCCAGAGAATTGCTTCTCTGCTCTGCTTACCCTGGGGCTGTCCGAGAAAAGGTGTCTCCTTCCGAATGCTGAGTAGACATTAGAGCTGCGCCGCTTCTGAGCTCGGAGATGGGCCCACCGCTGCGAGCCTGTGGATTTCAGCAGCAGAGCACCTCAGGAGAGAAAGACAAATTAATTAACCTGTCAAACCTTTCTCTCAGAAAATGTGAACGCAGTATGTTCTTGCATAATGAAGTGTCGACCCTAGTCATGTCGGAAGACCATTTTCCTGCTTCTCTTTATACTCCTGCGTTTTGGAGATGTCCATGAATTAACAGAGTGCAGTCATATGCAGTGACTGAGAAGTGTTTTACAAAACCAAACAATTCATGGTACTCTCTAACACGTCACATTTAGAAGTAATGTCAACTCTCCACGATGCCAGTGCTCATACTGACAACCACTGTATATTGACAATTGGTGTAAATTGTGTGCACGTTTGTGCTAAGTGGGTACACATGTGTGGAGGTCAGAGGTTGACATCAGGTGTCTCTCTGCTGTCACCCACCTTGTTTTCTCAGACAAAAGTTTTCAGTAAACTTGGGGCTCACCGGTTTGGCTGCCATGGCTGGTTGGCAAGCTTCAAGTGTTCTTTCTCTGCCTTCCTCATGCTGGGAGTATAGATGCAGGCTGTTGTGCCTAGCTTCTTATATAGTAGGACTTTCCTCTGTGGGACCACCGACTCACAAATGACAACACAGAAACTTCTTATTAATTCTGGGAGCTTGGCCTTTCGCTTCAGCTTGTTTGCAGTAACGAGCGGTACAACTTAATTAACTCATAATTTTAATATACATTCTGCCACGTGGCTCTTTTTTGAGACAGGGTTTCTCTGTGTAGGTCTGGCTGTCCTAGAACTTGCTCTGTAGACCAGGTTGGCCTCAAACTCACAGAGCTCCACCTGCCTCTGCCTCCCGCATGCTGGGATTAAATTCAGTTTCGCGAGTATGACTATAAATCCTCCTCCCACTTCCTTTCTCTGCCCTGAACTCCTGCCTATCCTTTCCTGGGGCTCATTGATTTGGCTATATTGACTGGTTAGCAAGTTTCAAGAGTCCTCTCTCTGCCTCCCCAATGCTGGGGGTATAGATTCATGATGTTGTGCCCAGCTTCTTACATGGTAACTGTGGATCTGAACTTACGTACTTGTTCTTGTACAACAAGTATTTTTCCAACTGAGCATTCTTTTCAGCCCCAAATTGAAATGATTTTTAATAAAAATATTTCAAATAAAACTAAATTTTTAAAAAATTTCAGCATTAGCTAAATAATATGCACTTAAACTTTTGATGTTAACTTATCATGACTATGATTTTAGTTTTCCCTCTTAGCTCAATAGGTAACTTAGGCCAACATTTGGCAAGCATTTTCAGTAAAGAGCTACATATTAAAGGGTTGAGGTTTTGGGGTCACATAGGGAATGCAAACCTAAAGGCTTCTTTGTGTTTGACTTTACAATCTTTTCAAGATCCATATGTCAGCCATAATGAGGTACCTGTCATTGAAATGAGTTTGCTGCCGGTCCCCAGCAGCTTGCTGCAGAAAGCAGCCAGTCCCAAGCAGGGACAGCACATGAGACCACGCGGCAGATCTCCAGGTCTCCATGTGACGGTGGCGGGCGGGCGGGTGAGAGAGACAGATCCATGGATAGGCATGCCATGCAGAGTGAGGTTGGATTCAGGGGGTTATGGAGTAGAAAGGGAGAAGAGGGGAGAGAGAGAGAGAGAGAGAGAGAGAGAGAGAGAGAGAGAGAGAGAGAGAGAGAAAGGAGAGAGAGAAAGGAGAGAGAGACAGAAGCAGGGGAAGGGGAGAAGTGGTGAGAGAGGCAGAAGCTGCCTTTCCGAGAGGAAGACAGAAAAGGGAACGAGCTCAGGCCGGAAGCTGAAGATCAGCCTGCCTCAGCGGATGGGAGAGGGAGTGGGCGTGGCTTGTCTCTTAAAGAGACAGAACAATCATTACAGTCATAACGACAAAGATGCCTAGAATGAGTGCAGACGATAATAAGATATATATATGTATGTATGTATGTATGTATATATACACATATATATATTTATGGCAAGAATATAGAGAAATGAAAGTGTCTAGGGTAATATAAAAAGTACAGCTTCAGCCTGGCGGTGGTGGCACACACCTTTAATCCCAGCACTCGGGGAGCAGAGGCAGGCGGATCTCTGTGAGTTTGAGGCCAGCCTGGTCTACAGAGTGAGTTCCAGAATAGCCAGAGCTGTTACACAGAGAAACCTGTCTTGAAAAAACAAAACAAACCAAACAAACAAACAAACAAACAAACAAAAAACCCAAATAAGCTAAAGGAAGGAAGGAAGGAAGGAAGGAAGGAAGGAAGGAAGGAAGGAAGGAAGGAAGGAAGGAAAGAAGGAAGGAAGGAAAGAAGGAAGGAAGAAAAGAGCAAGTAGGGGAGGAAAGGGTTACTTCATCTTTCAACTCTCAGGCCACACTCCATCACTGAAGAAGTCGGGGCAGGAGCTCCAGCAGGACCAAGGCAGAAACTGAAGCAGAGACAAGGAAGGTGCACTTCTAATAGGCTTGCTTCTCAGGCCTTGCTCATCTTGTTCTATACAACTGAGGACCACCCGCTGTGTGCTGGGCCCTCCCACAGCAAACATGGGTCAGGAAAATGCCCCCCACACTTGCCTACACACCAATCTGATGGAGGAATTTCCCAGGTGACCCTAGAGTGTGCCAAGTTGGCACAATCCTGACCAGCTCACCAGCTTTGTCTGCGGTGATGAAAGGGTTCCAGAACTAGATATGGTCACAGCTACCCAAGTCTGTGACCACTCTGAAACTCTGCTGAGTGATATACTTTCAAAGGACGGAGTCTGTGATGCAAACTTACACCTTAACAAAGCCGTTATTTAAAACCCATGAAAACCATTTTCAACATCAGGGCTGGATTTAACCTGCAGATAGGTTTGTCAGCTCCTGCTTTAGAAGGCAAACCGCTCTTTGGAAACAAGGAAACAACCTAGGTTTCTACTCTGCACCCAGTCTCTATCCACATAAGGAGCTATTCTGCCTGTCTCATTTCTAGTTCCCCTTCACATTTATCAGGTCTCCCTTCCAACTGCCCTGCTGTCATGCGTGTCCCTCTAGACACACTGGTCCTTCGGTATCCATTGTTTCTAGCTCCATGTGAGTGGTGGAAGGAGCGTGGGGAAGAGGTCCTCGTGCAGCTCAGCTAAACAAATAAACTGCAAGTTTATCTCTATCATCGTGAAGATTCAAGAGTGGAAGTCCCAAACTTCCAATGTAATCATGTCACTTGAGTGACAATGGCAAAGGAGGCAAAGGTGCTTTGGCTGGTCATGGCAGTGGAAGAGGCCAGTCCTGGTGCAGTTGGTGCAGCCCACACTGCAACGAGCAAAACGGAGAGGCCATAGAAGCAACCCCTTTTTGTTAGCAATTATGCTATTTTCTCTCATTCTTGAGTTAGCCTGGAAAATGAGTCTCCACCAGGATCTGGGCAAGCAGGAGACTGCAGTAATATTTAGAGTTCTATTCTGTGATTTTATAGAACCGCTGAAAAGGTCAAAAACATTTCTTTAAATGTCAATGGCCTGAGGGTCCAATTACCCAGGGGAGGACATTCTTGGAAGAGGAGCTTTGTGAGGCTGGCAGGATGAATGCTGTGGGAAGAGCTCAGGGAGTCGGAAGCCAAGGGGTAGCCCAAGCTTCCAGGAGACGGCATCCTCAGTGGACTTGGAGGGAGGACAGCATTCTGCAGACACCGTAGATGCCGAGTTCCCTGAAGACAGCCCTCTCCAGACAGGGCTTCATGTCCCTTCTGTCCCTTTCTGGGAAACAAACTCCCCTCAACTCCAAACTGAGTTCCCAGGTCCTATGTACAGAATTATGGGACAAACTAGAGAAGATTGGTGTGATGGTGTTAACTGTCAACGCGGCACAACTAGAATCACCTGGCGGGAGAATCTCAAGGAGGGATTACCTGGAGCAGGTTGGCCGGTGGGCAAGCCTCTGATAGACTGTCCTGAGCACTTTAGCTTGAAGATACACGGTACCTTTCCCTGGTTTGGGGACCTAGACGGTGTAAAAGCAGAGAAAGGTATCTGAGTACTGAGCATTCATTTTCTCTCTGCTCTTGACTGCGCATGCGCTGTGACCAGCAGTCCTAATTTCCTGCCTCTGAGACTTCCCTGCAGTGGAGGACGCAGGACTGCGGGCTAAACTAAACCCTTCTTCCTATAAGTTGCTTTTGTCAGGATATTTTCTATCACATCAGCAGAAATGAAACTGGGACACCCAGCATCTGCCTCCTAGACTATGTGGTCAACCTCCTGAGCAGATACGGGCAAACTTCATGAATGGAGAGGTGCCTCCCAGAGAACACGTGGAAAATGTAGGTTCCCAAGCCACTCTCTATAGCAATGTTGTGTCAAAGATCTTAAAAGCA
Organism: Chionomys nivalis; assembly: GCF_950005125.1. Lineage (NCBI taxonomy): Eukaryota > Metazoa > Chordata > Mammalia > Rodentia > Cricetidae > Chionomys > Chionomys nivalis. The sequence goes on from NC_080089.1 coordinate 57,897,223, forward strand.
ATGACATCTTTAAATAATGTGAAAGGAAGCCATTTTTATAGGAGAAAGACGGTTTGCTAAAATGCACATCCCCCAGAATGCTGTATGAGAAGAGGGGGACCCAAGCACGGGCCCCTCAGTAACTTGCCCACTTACATGACTTTGAGGATGATTTTCCCCAGGCCTCCCTGCAAAGTTCAGTGCCTTTGCCTTGAGTCTCGTGTCCCTTGCAAATGTCTCTTTTGGAAAGCTGAGGCCATTTCACTACTCCAAAGCCCCGAGCAGGTCTTTGAGCAGGCCATCCTCAAGCAAGTTAGCAGGTTCCGTTATTGTTATCCGGCATGTGGGAAATGTCAGGGAGGGCTTCTGGCCCAGGCCATCTGTTTCTCTCTGCACCTGGGGATAGTTCCAGTGTGTCTGTCTGAGCATGTGCTCCAATATGTATCCTCCTTGTGGATCTGGTTCATCACCACAATCATCATACCACCAACCTGTAGTTCAGAGGTGTTTCCCCAAACAAGGAGGAAGGAAGCTGAGATGGGCCTGCCTGATAACCCACTCATGATCATGGCCAGTGCTTCAGAAAGGATAGCTGGTGCTGACCCAGGAAAATGCAGGCACAGGTGCAGGCCACAGCCCCACAGACCCTGTCTTCAGATTCTCCCCGGGTGGCCTGAAGCATTTAGAAGCCGGTGCTGACACAAGATGAATCTGACCATCTTACTCTGGGAATCAATCTTTCTCCTATGGAACAACGGTGGATCTTCAAGCTTTCACCAGGGTCTTTCTAGTCTCCCAGGGAGCAGAGGGTTCCGAGAGTCGCCCTGAGAGATATGTGTGGGCCTAGCTAGAGAGGGATTGGGACTCTCTTCTCTAGCCCACAGCTGGGGGACAGCCCAGCTTGTCTAACCTGTTATAAACAGCTCCTGCTAGATGCAGCATTTTCGAGTTATAATTTATTGAGTACCTACCGCAGGCCAAGAACTTACATTCACTCTCTTTGAACGTGCACCACAACCTGCTCAGTGGGTACCAGTATCTGTCCCATTTGACAGATGAGGAAGCAGGACTCCATGTTACAGTAAATGTTGGCATCTAACTCAAATCCAGCTACACATGAGTCCAAATCCTGGGTTCTTATCTTTGGGCTCTGTGATGGCTACTCTATGTGCTCAACATGACCACATCTGGAATCAACTACAACCCAAACAGCTAAGCACACCTGTGAGGGATTTTCTCGATTGAGTCATTTGAGGTGAGAAGACCCAATGCAAGTCTGAGCCACATTCTCCAGTGGCAGCCCATAGAGAGGCCATGGAAGCCTTTACTTGTCTGCTTGCCGTCATGTTTCCTGGCAAGTTCATCTATCCTGCTGCTAAGGAATTCCGTCACTGGCACTAGACTCTACTTTAGGATTCCAACGCAGACCGAAGACAAGCAGCTTTCTAAGACTTCCCGGGGACTCCAGCACCAGATTGGGACAGCTGAGACATCCAGTCTCTTGTACCAAACAACTACCGGATTCTTGGCCTCTCTGTTGGGAGACAGCCATTGTTGGACTTCCTGAACACAACTTGTAAGCCACTCTGCTAAATCCCATTCTGTCAGTTCTGTTCCTTTAGAAAGCCCTGACTAACAGCCTCCACCTCAACCACCAAGTAAACCGACCAAGACAAGAGGACGCCAGGAAAAGGCAGTAGATGTGGGTTATTAGGCCCAGTGTCTGAGGTGACAGAGCAGCCCGAGTGGGGATGACGACCCAGAACCGCAGCTGACGGGAGGAAAGACATCCCACTGTGTGCTCCCAGCAGTCCAGAGCTGCCTGAGGAGAATACAGATAATCACGGCTTCTCAAGCGGGAGTGGCTAAGCGACCCCTCAGTCTTCTCAGAGAGACAGCAAAGGACACAGACTTGTGGTGTTGAGGCATCAAACCCAGGGCCTCACGCACATCAGACAAGAAGAACTCAGTCAATGAGTAGCAGTCTTAGCCCGGTACTGTCCTTTGTTTTTAGCTTTTTTTGTTTTGTTTTGTTTTGATTTGTTGAGACAGGGTCTTGACATAAAGCCTAGTAAGCCCTGAATTGGTGATCCTCCTGCCTCAGGCTCCCAACCAGTGTTCACCACCACAGTCAGCAGGTAAATCCCTGTATTATTCCATTCTCTGATCACAGTCGATAAACCCAGAGATGGGAATTTAGTGCAAGGTGAGCCAATGTGACTTCTCTCCTGGGCTTTTTCTTTTGCATTGGTACAGAGACAGAGTCTTCCTCTCTTCAGGAGTTGAGGTTCTGAGGGAGAGCTTAAGAGGTTTGCAAAGCCAATCTGTAGTCAGAAGCAGGGACAGGCAGAAGAAGATAGGTTCTTGGAAGCATTCAAGAGGTATTCAGGAATTTGTGCAGCCCAGCAGTAACCCTTTCAACCTCACAGAAGCACTTTTACATTCTGTATGAGAGAGACATGTTGTCCTCCATATTGTAAAAGGGAATCGGCACTTCTTGTCGTTAGTGTAGCAGCTTAGCACGTACACACTGGTCATTCTTCTGGGTTCACTCCCTTGGGTCCTGATGCCCTAGGTGAGTATACAAAGCTGATTCCAGCAGCAGTTAACTTGACTTAGCATTTCAGGATGTGCCTGAACCTTTCAAACATCCATAGGATGAGAGAAGAGTATAAGGAACCACAAGGAGGGACACACAGACATCCCAAATCTCAAAAACAAAACAAAACAAACGTGGCTGGCCACCTGACCAGAGGGGCAAGCCTTGTTCTGGAATGACTGACTGCCTCTACCCTTCCTCCTCCCCCTCTATAATCTGACTGGAGGTGAAAGAGAAGACAGGTTTTTAGGATGTTAATCCACTGTCTTCTCAGAATGCCGGCTGTCTGAATAAAAAGCGGTTTTACAGACTGACTATCTACTTCTGTTTATCAGCATCTGAAAAAGCCAGTGAGCTCCAACATTGTTATGGTTGGGATATGTTTGCAATATTCCAGGGCTGGCTGCCCACAAACGACAGCCTCCACCCCTTCACACACACACACACACACACACACACACACACACACACACACACACATACACACATCTGTCCACACTATCCTCTCCTGTGCTGAGGTTTAATACGAGCTAGGCTTTGTCCCTTGTCTTCAAGAGACCGATCTGAGCATCCCTTTCTCTAGCATGGCTTCATGTGGGAAAGACCATCTGCATGTTCCAGAAAGGAGAGGCAGTGGAGCCAACTGGAAGGGTCCCAGATGCCTGAAGGTGACATGGTGTCAAGTGTGGGCACCTCAGGCCTGCAACAGCTGATCCCAGCACTGCAGAGTGGGGTCAGAAGCCAATCTTCCAGGCCAGGCTGATTCCCAGTACCTAAAACTGAAGTCAAGGAGGTGGGGTGGGAGGTGGTGGTGCTATCATTCCAGTGCCAGAGTCAGGAACAACACAGCTCTCAGGGAATCACTCTGCAAACCATGGCCCTTTCCCCAGAGCCAGCCCTTGGCAGAGGTCCTCAGAGTCAATAGCAATTAGGGAGGGAGAAACAAGGACAGGAGAGGAGAGTGTTCTGGGAGACAGCGGTCAGGGACCAAAGATCCATCTAGTTTGTTAGTCTTTGAGACAACATCCCACTAGTAGCCCAGGCTGGCCTCACACTCAGGGTCCCCCTTTCTACAAAGCACTTCCTACTCAGAAGGTGATGGCAGATGCTCAGCTGATGGACTGCCCTTCTGGGCCTTGACCCCTTTCTAGAAGCTTCTCTGACCTGAATGAGGATCTACGAGCGTGTCCATTTTAGGATGGAGAAAACTGGGCCCTGACGCTCAGAGGCTGGCTCTGCCATCCTTCTGGAGACACAGAGAAGGACTGGACTGGCTTCTGCTTGCTGCCTGAAAAGTGGAGGCATGGTGTGAAATAATGGGGTGCTCCAACAGTTGTGTGGATGGCTGGAATTCACAGCAGGAACAAACATGGTGTCCCTCTGCCCCCCACAGGCACTTTCTGGCTTATAACACACTTGCTCTTCTGCCATGTCTTGGTAGGGTCACAGGAGGCCCTGGAGGAAGGCTCAGCAATATCATCTTTGTCTGTATTCCCAGAAGACCAAGAACTAAAGTCAGTGCCTTACCTACTCAGAATCCACAGTATAACGTGTAGAACTGACTCCCCCACCTCCACATGACTGCCTTCCCTTGATCCTTGGTCTGCCCTCTGTGTGTCCCTGTAGCTTGGAACTCCACACCTAGGCTCACCTCTCCCAGATTCTTCTGACTCTTTCTCTGTGGTAACTTTCTAAGTGTTTTGGTTCAGTCTCATGGCAAAGGCCCAAGGGCATTTCAATAATTCTCTCTCTCTCTCTCTCTCTCTCTCTCTCTCTCTCTCTCTCTCTCTCTCTCTCTCCTCTCTCTCCCCCTCTCCCTCCCTCCCTCCCCCTCTCCCTCCTTCCCTCCCTCCTTCCCTCCCTTCCTCCCTCCCTCCCTCCCCATATTTCTTTACCACTTCTTGGGGCCCAGCTCCTGCCCCCGGTACACAGTGGCATTATAAAATTTTAGGGGCAATACAGGCTGTCCTGTGAAGTTGCAGTTCTTAGAAAGTTGCTTGGGCCCCATCCCAACTCCTCCAGCCCCCTCCCCCAGCCTCCCCGAACACCCTTAAGGGCCCTTCAAGGCAAACCCAGAGCTAGATAATACGGAGGGAGGATTTTGTGAGAATTCACTTGAGAGAAGTAACTAATCAGAGCCATTTATTGCTTAGCTGGTTTTAAACTTAAGGAAGAATTCTTATTAGCCTGGGGGTGTCCTCCAGAGTGCAGTCCATCTGAAAAAGGAGGACTGGGGGCAGAGGAGAAGCCCCTTCTCCTGCCACCTCCTCTGGAGTCTCCACCCTACATACCTTACAGTGAGCTTCAGAGCCACACTTTGTGTGTCTCAGTCCCTGCAAGGTCCCTCAAGAACCTAAGACTATAGTCTCAGTCACTACGCTCTCCCATGATCCAGTACTGAAGATGACAGTATTAAGGTAGGGCTGTAGCTTATGTAGCTTAGCTCACGGGGGTAAAACTATCACCTTCTGGATTGGTGTCCTCAGAAAAGAGGCTTGCGTGAGCTGGCTTGTCCCCTCTCCCATGTGAAGACCCAGCTGGAAACTGTCAGTCTGCGCTTTGAAAGGGCCCGCTAGACCATGCTGGCACCCAGTCCTGGGCTTCTCAGCTTCCAGACTATGACAAACAAACTTGTTATTTGTAAGTCCCATGGTGTATGGTGATTTGTTATAGTAGCCTCACTGACATTCGCCCTGACTACTTGAGGGGAAGCTCCTCTTCTTCCTCTTCCTTAGCCTCCTCCCAGCATCCACCTATCCCTTCCTTGTCTTTCCTCCCCCACAGTGAACTTTACCTGGGGCTAAAGGGATACCTGACCAGTGGCTGGCAACAAGTCACTCATAAATACAACTCCTCATGTTGTCAATCACAATCCAATTGCTAATCCTCAAATCAGGGCTCCATCCAGCTTCCCGAGCACACTGCTGCTCTCTGCAGGGGAGTAGAGGCACAAGGGGACTGGGAACCCATTTTCTGTAGAGTTAGAAGAACCAAGAGCTAAACTTGAAGAAAGATAGGAGAGGCCACAATGACACTTCTTGTTCCTGCCGGGCTGGCTTAGCTGAGTGAACACAGCCCTGGCCTGTGCAGGCAGGACAGAGCCAGGGCTGGCACTGAACTAAGGCTACCCGGAGAGGCTAGCCGGATAGAAAACACTCATTGCTTTTGTTTGCCCAGACTTCTAGAAAATGCATTCCCCTCATAAGGGACCCTGACCTCCCACCCTCCACATGGCTCCCACAGGACAACCACTCATAGTCCACTATTCCTACTCTCTAGTCACAAGACATGGCCAACTCTAACCTCCCAGAGCCCTTTGCACAATGACTGGTTCAAGAAGGAGCATGTGACCCAAAGCCTGCTCTGTCTTAGCCCTTCCCTGGGGATTTATGTGTGGTCACTAGGAGAAAGAAGATGTCTCTTCCAGTTCACCGCTTACCATGATCGGTATTGGGAGTTGCTCCCTTACCCCAGTCTCACAGAGAAACAGTAGCAGGAGAGAGAGAGAGAGAGAGAGAGAGAGAGAGAGAGAGAGAGAGAGAGAGAGAGAGAGAACACTGGTTCCCTGAGTCCTTGAAGTCACCTCCCTTCCGCCTTTCCCAATGTCGTGGACCGATGAATACCCTTCTCTGGTGAGCCAGTGTGTTGAGTTCCTGTCACTTCAGCTCAAAGAGTTTCTAAGTGACAGAAGAGCTGTCTTGCGGTCAGCACATCCACATGGGGGCTGGGCCACCTCGGAAAGTGACAGCTCCTCAGGAAGCGCTGGACAACCTCCTGCCAGGAACACAGCAGAGGAAATTTCTGGATCCAATTGTGCCAGCTAACAGCTAACATTCATCAAGCGCCTGATGTTTTATAACCATTACCCTGGCTAGTCTTCACAACACCCCTGGAGGAAAACATTGCTTCCTCCATTTTGTAGATGAAAAAAAAAAAAAAAAAAGACCAGTCTCAAGGAGGCTCATTTCCTTGTCAAGGTGGCACAGGCTGGGCTGAAGTGTCTGTTTGACCCTTGAGCCCATGCTCCACAAACACAAAGATATGGAAGCCCTTGGCTCCCTGATTTCCTCAAAGCTTGGACACCTCTGGAGGGGGCAAACGCAGACCTGGTTTCTGCAGTCAGCTCAGCGGCTCCTAAATAGGGCAGTCGATAGAGGCACAGCAGCGTTGTGTCCAGGTGAGCAGAGAGGCACATGGCCCTAGCTGGCTCTGGGGACAGGCTGCCTGCGGAAGCACAGGAGTGGAAGAAACCCAGAGGGTGGAGGGGGCCTCCAGGGAAGGGGCAGATAAACAGTGGGCACTTCATCCTCCAGTGCCCTGGAGAAAGGGGCTCTGAGCCTTTCTGTGTGGTACAGATACTTCAGGGAATCTGATGGGATCTGTAGGCTTTCTAGAAACAAGGATGTGTATAAATGCAGAAGGCTTTGTGCACAATTTCAGGGATTATCTAAGACCCCGCCCCCGCCCCGAACCATGCATGGAATCCCAGTGGCTGAATTCAAAGCTCCTTGAGAAACATGCATAGCGCACAGTGGCCTGCTTCAGCCCAGGCAACAAGCCAACAAAACCTTAGAGAAGCCCGGACCTCCATTACCCCGTTTTTTATCCCAGCCATGTCCAGTTAAAGAAGCTGGTGGCATGTCCTTAACCCTCACATAAGAGTGCTGCCCCAGGACTCTCTTGCTTTCATTTCCTGCAAGGCCCCTGCCCGTGCTAGCCCAACTGGAAGGGCTTGGATGAAGAGCGGGAGCAGGAGGGATGTGGTTATTCCACTCTCCGTTTTTATCTCTACCCCCACACGAATCCAGGAGAGAGTGAGTGTCACAAGCTAGCAATCCAATCAAGGAGGATGGGAGCTGGGCTGCTGAGGAAAGAGAGGGAGTAGCCAGTGACAGACAGGAGGCAGGAGGTGGACAAACAGCAGGAATGGAAGTGGGAGGACCCGCTGAGGGGGACCCGGAGCTCAGGCCCCCATACCGGTCCTACACACTTTCTCCCCAATCCCTTCCTTCCAGGGCTTTCCACCATACTTGAGGCCCCTCCATCTGAGCAGCCTGTCCTGCATCTCTCTCCTTGACTTCTGAAATGTGGCTCTTATCTGAAGAGCGGGGCACTCACCACAAGTAGGAGACAAATCAGCCCCAATGCTGGTGGGAGAGGTGACATGGCTGGGAAAACTCCAAGAGGCATATGAGAGACGATGTCTGTTCCCCATCTCAAGCACCCCCGCCTGACCTTTAGCCCCAGGCTTTCTCTGGACTTCCAAAACTGGGTGCTCTTCCCTCACTGGAATTGCTTGATTAATCGCCTGTCCGCTTCCCTGCCAAGTTAATACAGAATCTGCACTCCTATCACCGGTACCTAGCATGCAGCTTGGCAGAGAGCATGCACACCCTATCGAGAGAGGCCTCGTCAATGTTTGCTTGTAAGGGGAACTAGCCATACGTTCTCCGCTCTCCATCTGGGGAGAAAGCCCCATGCGAAGTAGCAGGCAGAGGTGTGGGAAAGCCCTCCAGAAGGGGCAGACACGATGCCTGAAGCTTGCTCTAATTGCCTGCCACTTTGGATACCTTTTCTTTCTGGACCACATTTTTTTTTTTTATCTGAAACTTGGACATGGTTAGACTTACTAACCTGTGATCCTAACACCAACAAAAGATTTTTAAAGTATCATGATTAATGCACAGGAATCTTGACTCACTACCACAAACATTGGCAACTTACCCTTTTCTTTTCTGCTTGGGGGCCTGGCACTGTGGGTATTTTTATCTGCATATTCCTGGTCTAAAAAGAGCCATCTCCTCATCTAGCCATGTAAGGGCTTTGTGCTCACAAAACTAACTAATTAATCAATATGCTCACTCATTTGTTCATCCCAAATATTTATGGAATGCCTACCGTGAGTCAGAGATAAATCATATTTCCTTCACTGTCTTTGTGGGAAGCTCAAGGAGAGCCGGAAGGTTCTAGTAATGTAACGTGATGCAGCCTGAGGGATCCCTCCCTCCTCACCTGCTCCATGTCACCCCAACCCCATCTTCTGTTAGCAAAAGTGCTGCTCTCCCAAGGGCTCTTCCTAAGGCACGCTTAGTGACACTGGATAGAGGGGCGACCAGTCCAGGGTTGTGAGCAGAGTTAACAATCAGAGGCTGGGCGCAGGTATCCCTCACAAACATGGCTGTCTGTCCTCAAGAGGTCAGTTAAACAGGCAAGAGCAAAAGGCAGATCTGTTTTACTTGATTGGACCACTCTGGGGAGAGGAACAAAGAGGCCCAGTGACTGTCCATGTCTTCTTCTAGGTCTCCATGTGAAGTTTAGGTTTAAATAAAGAACATGAAGGCGTCTGCAGCGAGGCAATCCTAAGATGTGGTCCCACCCAACATGGTTGTGTTGACTCCAGCATCTTCTGAGGAACTGTCTGACAGGTTGTCAAATCGCGTGAAATCTTCCACCAGGAGACAAGCTCGCACTCTGGCTGCTCCAAGGTTCAGCCTGTTCCTTCTCCAGGATGAGATTTCTGGGGAAATTCCGATTTCTTGGGGTCTGTTGATTCAATAGTCTGATAGTCAAAGGGAGAGCACAGTGTCTCTTCACTCCTGCCAGGAAAGGAACATCAAGGTGATCGCGCGCAGAAGATCTGGCCTGAGGCTGGGTGCTGAGTACGTGCCTGAAAGTATCTGAATGACTGGTTGTGTCTACACTGGTCGACCACAGCAAATGGCATCCACTAACACCCAGTCAGCGCCTCATTTCAATAACCCCAAATTATTTCAGCCTTATCAAACGTTTGCTTCTTCTTTTTGGTCTGGGGTACAGATGGGGGTCAGGATATTGGTGTGCAGGAGCCAGAGAAGGGGAAGTTTCACTGATGTCCTCCAGACCAGTTTGTGCCAGCTCAAGGGTGGTCTGCAGAGCTCTAGAGAGGGGAATGCAGGACAGTTCTCCCGTGACTGCATCCTCGGGGTGACTTCTGAGCCATGCTGGGCAGCGAAGTGCTAAACTTGGCCAGCCTGCTTCACCTTCTGCCTACACAGCTATGAGATATCCCTGCTGAAGACCCCCAACCTTAAATACCGACTTCACAGATCCTTTCTCCAGTAGCAGCTAGAATCCCCTAACTGCATAACAATCCCTATAAAAAGAAAGACAAACGAACAAACAGCAAGCAACAAACAAACCTGGTTACTGAACTTTCTTCAAGGCAATACAAACACCTTTGAAAGAAATTGAAAATATATTTGCTTAAAAAAAAATGCTGGGTGGTGGTGGCAGTACACACCTTTAATCCCAGCCCTCGGCAGGCAGAGGCAGGCAGATCTCTGTGAGTTCGAGACCAGCCTGGTCTACAAGAGCTATTTCCGGGACAGGCTCCAAAACCTACAGAGAAACCCTGTCTCAAAAAAACCAACAAAACAAAACAAAAACCTGCTGCTGTTAACAACTGGTACACATCTCACAGTCAAAGAAATGCTACATATTTTTTTGCAGATAATAGTCTTTATCAGATTATTATGTTCATATTAGATTTTGTTTGTTTGTTTTTTGTTTTCTGAGCCATGGTCTCATTTAATTCTAGGGTGGTCTTGAACTTGCTATATAGCTGAAGATGACCTTGAACTTCTGATCCTCCAGCCTCTACCTCCCTAGTGCTGAGATTACAGGTGTGTGTTACCATTCCTGTTTTTTATGCAGTGCTGGGAATTGAGCTCAGGACTTTGGACATACTAGGCAAGTGCTCTACCAGTTGAGTTACATTGCTAACCCTTCATACTAGGTTTCAATGAATATATCTAAATAATTCTTTCATGTTATCAGGTGTTATTTCTGAAGGTCTATTCATTGCTGATACTGGCTTTTTCCTTCCTCTCCCTTCCTCTATCTTGCTTTATTTCTCCTGCCTTTTTCTATCTCTTTACTAATCACCAAATTTCTTTATTTTTTTCTCTGCCCAGATACACAAATCATTTAAACCTAAAAAAAGCCATCAATCAAAATTTCTGTCTTTCAATCTTAATTCCTGTTCATCTAAGACCCAACGTGCTTGAGTTTTCTGGGTAAACTTCTAAAGACAACAGACGGGGCAGAGTGCTTGCCCGACATTCTCAAGGCTCCACTGCCAACAGCCAATGCCCAAGGAAACACCACCACCGCCGAACCAGTCTGCTCTAGCTGTCTTAAATCTTCAGCTCTCACTGTCTAGCCACCCTGGCCGTCCCTCTGCTGAGAGGGCTCATCTACCTGGGGACACACATGTCCTCTATAGCAGGAGAAGTCCTAGGTTCGCATGCATCTGAGAGCCTTTGCTTTGCACTGATGGTCTGTGGCTGCTTCGCCTCTCACAGGCTGCCTACACCTCTGCCACAGGCACCCCCACAATCCCCACAGGCACCCCCACAATCCCCACAGCTAGTAAAGTGCTGACTTCAGCTGCTCTGGACCACGCCCCCTTCCCGGCTGGCTCCTCACTCCGTGTGCTGTCTCTCATCCACAGTCACTTTCCCCATAACTGCTGGCATTCTGGTAAGTTCTGTTGCTCTGGTGTAGCATTTAACTTACTCTGAATTTCACCCACACCCACAGTTTCAGCTCATCATCCCCGCCCTCACCCTCAATTCAGGGCAAAATCTAAAGACTTCTGGGAATCATGGTGGCTTAAATGCAGGTTTACAAAACTACCCTCCCCGAACTTGACAGAAATGCACAAAAAGAAACAAAAATGAGAGAAAAGGCTGCACCAGGGTTGAGACCATGGTACAGTCCTCCCCGAATATAAAAGGAGATTTAAATAGAGGCGGCCTTCCTCTTGATGCAGTGATATGAGGATCAACAGAAGAGAACTGGTAAACTCAATGTGACCCTGATCAAAAATACCACTGTGATTTTTTTTAAACACAATCAAGTCATTTCAATGAGATAGTTAACCTAGGAAGAAATCTAGGCAAACTCTGAAGGAAATGGCTAGTACTGTGTGTGTTGGGAGATAAAGGAAATAGCATCAAAGTGACTGAAGAAACTCCATCTTCTCTTGCTCTTACCCTAACTCCACGTTGGGTCTGCTCCAGTGCTTCTCAGCCCCTAACCCCCTGAACAATCATGTCTGCCTTGGAGGTCCCCAGGTTCCAAGACCCTTTCCATGGCCTAAACGCATAACCAAAATATCTGCTGGATGGATAACCCAAACAGATGTCATCCACCAGGTTCCCCTGACCCAAACCTGACAATGATCTCATTGTGGGATGTCCCTGAGCTTCAGTGCCAGTTCGGAAACAAGAGCCCACTCTCAACTGCCAGGCCAATAAAGGACTTTAATTTTGTCTTCTCTGTGTGGTAGTTTGTAACTTTCTCAGCTGGACTACAGCAGCAGGTCATAGTGACTTAGGGGAAAGCATTGTAAGAAGCAAGCACATCCACATCTATACAAAAATGTAGTAAGTGAGAAAGGGGACATCGCAAATTAACGATGAAAGATGGAGTATACGCAAACATGAAAATTGATCTATGCAAAGAAAACCTAAGTGGATATTTTGCCATTTGTTTATCGTGGTGCTTGGGTGGAACCTTGGGCTTCAGGCATGCTAGATGAGCACCCCACCCCTGACCTCGGCCCCTAACCCTCCATGGGTGTATCAGGCAAAACCAAACAGTGTGACACCAAGTCAGAGGCCATCACGGAAAAGATTGGTATAGAAAGCTCTGAAGGCTGGATGGCGCATAACAAAAGCAGGGACCACTAGGAGGAAGTGGGTGTTTGCAGCAATAAATGACAGGAAAAGGACGACTACCTCCCACCTCGAACACATTCCCTCACCTCGACAAGCAAAGATAAAAACTGATGAAAATGGAGGAAGAACAAAACTGCTTAGAATGCTTCATGGGCTCAGCCCGCTTGTGGAGGGGCATGGGAGGGGTAGTGGGCCAAGAAAGCATCATGACAAAATGCTATCAGACCCTCTCAATCTGTGCCTATAAATAAAGATCCATTAGCACCTCCACCCCAAAGCCCCTGCTGTTTCTCTCCTCGCACCTACAGAACCTCTGCCCTCTTCCTCCTCTGCCACAAGTATTTCTGGGAATTCCAAAAACAGAGTGCAAATGCTGAGTCTCACCCGTCTGGAATTCTTCTGCCCTAGTTCAACCCTGCTGCCAACAAAGCCCCTAGAAATAGCCTGAGCATGTTACCCCGATAGTGACCTGTGTGTGACTGCTGCCCCAAGAAGGTATTACCTAGGATGTTTCCAAAGCCACCACTCCATGGCCCAAGTAGGGACACAAATGGTTTCTCTACTGCCCAATGGCCAGCTTAACCCAGGGTTTAATCCAACCAGAAGCTAATGGCAGAGAAGGAGAGCAGAAGAGGACTGTGTTTGTTTCCTATTGATGGTTTAACAAATTACCACAACCTCGAAGGCTCAAAAGAATACACATTTTATACCTGGGACATGCAGCTCACATCTGTCACCCCACCATTCAAGAAGCTGAGGCAGGAGGAGGAGGATTGTTATGTATTCAAGGTCGGCTACACAGTGTGTTCTAAGACAGCCTGAGCTACAGCTCGAGACCCTGTTTCTAAAACCAAAACACAAGAACTGGAGAGATGGCTCAGTGGTTAAGAGAACTCGCTGCTCAAGGTCCTCACTGCCAGATGACTGAGTTCCCGTCCTAGTACCCGTGCCAGCTCATAACTATCTGTAACTACAGCCCCAGGGCCTCGGATGCCCTCTTCTACATGGTACGTGTCACACATACACACACACACACACACACACACACAGAGAGAGAGAGAGAGAGAGAGAGAGAGAGAGAGAGAGTCAACGATAGCACGCGGTTTAGTCAGGGTGAAGGAGACTATGGAAACATATTACTTTGTAAGCTAATAAAAATATGATTTCAGAAAAAAGTTTGGATAGAGGTATCCTGTACATGTGGATGCCAATCCCAGAGGACATGAATTATTAAAAATCCAAATGCCAAGTATGGACCACCTTCCTATGAGCTGTGAGCTGTCAGTTAGGGAGGCCTCAGAGGTCTCCCCAAACAGTACAACCTCTTGCCATTGCTCTTGGCTGCTACCAGCATTGAATGTAGGACCCGATTGCTGAAGACACCATTCACTGTGGTTACAGGACACAGAGAAATCAAACTGGAACTGAACCAGAAGCTTCTTCCCAATGCTGGAAGGCGCTACGGAAACAACCGGGATGGGGGCGTCATCAGCGATCTTCCCCAGTAGTGGACTATGTGCCACAAACCTAACCACTGGTGCCATAGCAGCACAGCTGTTACAGGGGCAACCAACCACTCCCTGCTCGGATTTGAGGCCTGCTTCATAAAAGGCAAGAATGCCTGGAGCTGCAAACCTCAGCTTCTGGTAGCTCATGGCTGGGGGTGTCAGTGCCACGCGGGGAAGGAGGACTTACTAGGGCTGTTACATCTGTAGACCGCTGCTGCGGTCAGCCTCGGTCACAGTGAGTCGTAACGGGTCAAAGAACTGAGAAGTGACCGTTGAGTGCCTGGTCCCAAACAAGCTGTCTGTATCACCCTCTCCAAGGCTCCAGGGACACTGTGAGAGAAGGAGCAGACCGGATGCAAGAGCTGAAGAATGAGGGAAGTGTCGCAAGGGGCTGTCTTCTGGAGCCGGCATGTGTGATGGCTATTGCTGGTTGTCAGCTTGACTGTATCTGGAACAAACTACAATTTAGAAATGAAGGGCACACTTGTGATCTGGATCTTGAGGCAGGGAAACAACACACCTTTGACCTGAGTCTTGAAGCTGGAAGACAGAGGCTTTTGATCCGAATCTTGAGGTAGGATGACACACACCTTTAATCCAGATGGGGTTAAATGGGAAGACACACCTTTAATCTTGGTCACACCTTCTGCTGTATAACCTATATAAGGACAGGGAAGAAGGAAGCTCTTGTTCTTGGCCTGCTTGCCCTCGCCTTGCTAGCACATCCATTCCTTTGCTGGCATTGGAGCCTGCTTCTTCAGGACTCCAGCATACACAGAAGACCAGCTGGGACATCCAGCCTTGTGGGACTGAGCAACCACTAGATTCTTGAGCTTTCCGTTCACAGTCAGTCATTGATGGATTAGTTGGACTGCCGCCTGTAAGTCATTCGAGTAAATTTCTCTCATAGGGAGGGAGGGAGGGAGGGAGGGAGGGAGGGAGGGAGGGAGGGAGGGAGGGAGAGAGGGAGGGAGAACCCTGACTAATACAGCAGGACCACTGTACTCATGAACTCATGGTGGCTGTTACCTGCACAAGACCTGTACAAGGTGACCCCATCAACATTCAATCATGTCTGAGAGAGGAGCTCATGAGGCCCATCCCTAGCTGAGGAGCTATGGGCAGCTAATGGCTGTAGGGGGAAGGGAGCCATTTTTCTTCAGTGACCCAACAGTGGGTAAATTGCCCATTCTCCAGTAACTAACCCTCCATTCATACTCAGGCAAGCAACTCTAATTAAACTCAGTGGGACACACACACACACATGCACACACGCACATTCACACATGCAAAGCACAAACATGCAGATGCTACAACAGACATGAAAGTAGGAGGGGACTTTTGGGCAGAGGAAGGATTCACGGACAGTGGGAAAGGGATAAGAGAATAATGGGGGAATAAGATAAAACTATATTCTATACATGTATGAAGTTGTTGAAGAATACATAATAAATAAAAAATGATCTCACATTTATCCTCTTAAAATTCTGAATGTCAGAGCCTGAGATAAGTTTCACTGGGCCATGGCTTCAGTTTTGCTCTTTTCCAAGTTTCTAGGAGAGACCACCCCTCGCTTCTTTCCAACACTATGTACATGTCTTGGCTAGTGAGCCTTTCCCCCAGCCTCAGTCATCACGGTTTAGTGGCTGCACTGCATTCATGCTTCATGTCAAACCTCCCTCCAGCACCCACAGAAAGGATGAGGGTGTGGCGGGCATGCTGCTCATAATCCCAGCCTGGGAGGGCAAGACGGGAGGATCACTGGGGCTTGCTGATCGGCCAGTCAAGCCTAACTGGTGAGCTTCAGGTCAGGGAGGGACTTTTCTCAAAAACTAAGGTGGCACGCACACCCTAGGAAAGACAGCTGAGGTTCTCTTCCAGCCTCTATATGCATGCACATGTTTGTGTAGCCACATACACAAACATGCACTCACACACAAACATGCACACAATCCTCAGCATCTCCATAGGCACAAGACAACCAGGCCCAGTACTGCCCCACGATCACTAGCGGCGAGCCCGAGGGGCCGGAGAAGCGCACCAGCTGCAGAGAGGCTGTGGGTGAAGCCGTAGCCAGGCTGTAAGCAGCTTATTTGCAGGAGTTTGGGCTTTATCCCTAGGCCAGTGGAATTCACTGCAGAGTTTAAGCAGCTATGGCCAGATTTACATTTTGAAAAGCCACTCTGGCAGCATGGTGGATAAGGGATTATAGTAGGGCAGGGCTGGAGGCCAGATGCTACAGTCCAGGCAGGAGATCATCTGGAGTTGTGTCAAGGAATCTGAACAGAAGTGGACATACTCGGGGGGCGGGGAACTGATGGAGAAAGAGTGGGACTTCCGCATTAACTGGATGTGGGAAGCTTAGGAAGGAACCAAGATCAGTGAAGCCCAGGTTTCTGCCTTCAGCCCCCGGACAGATGGTTGTCTTCAGAGAGTGGGAAAAGCAGGGTCTCTGGAGATATTGTGGGTATGTAGACATTAGAGTATGAAGATGGGGTCACTGAAGTGAGCCAGTGAGCAGAAGGCCCATGTGTAAAAGCCTGACGACATGAGTTTGAACCCCAGGATCCCACAGGGGGAAGGGGAGAACTGACTCCTGAGAGTGGTCTTCTGACCTCCATGGAGACATCACAGCACATGCATGGCACTCATACACACGCATGGTGCTCACACACACACATCATACACACACATGGTGCTCACACACACACATGGCGCTCACACACACGCCTGGTGTTCACATACATGGCACTCACACACTCATGGTGCTCACACACACATCATACACACGCATGGTGCTCACACACACATCATACACATGCATGGTGCTCACACACACATCATACACACTCATGGTGCTCACACACACATCATACACATGCATGGTGCTCACACACACATCATACACACGCATGGTGCTCACACACGCACATACACGTGCATGGTGTTCACACACACGCACGGTGCTCACACACATGCATGGCGCTCACACACACGCCTGGTGTTCACATACATGGCACTCACACACGAATGGTGCTCACACACACGGCACTCACACACACACCTGGTGTTCACACACATGGTGCTCACATGCATGATGTTCACATACACCGCGCTCACACACAAATGGCACTCACACACACACAACACTCACACACGCACATGGCGCTCACACACATGCATAGTGTTCACATACACAGCACTCACACACGAATGGCGCTCATACACATGACACACACATGCATGGTGTTCACACACATGGCGCCCACACATGAATGGTGCTCACACACACGCATGGCACTCACACACCTGCATGACGCTCACACACACAGGCACGAAATTAACTAAATGAAAGACTACAGAGTATATGTAAGACATCTAAGAGGCTGCTGAATGGACAAGTCTGGAGACTATTTGAAAGATCTTGGCCAAGAGCATGGACAGTAACCAGAAGCAAGGACCTGGCAAAAGGTGACCAGGGACAGAGATCTTTCTGAAAAACATAGATCACTCACTGAGTTGAGGACAGAATTTATACTCTGAGGACCCATCAGAGGCTAGGATGTGAAGAGAATCAAGGACTGGTCAGGTAGGGGGGCAGAAAATCCTAAGAATGCAGTCCCTGATCAAGGGAAGGGCACGTCAAGGGGGGGAGAAGCAGCATCACCGCACAGTGCCCGCCCAAGGACAGCAAGCAAAGAATGAAGGCAGACTTGGTACTCAGGATCTGCAGTGGTCTTGCTTAAGGCCTAGTGGGGAGGGGACTGAGAAAGATAGGCATGTGAATGATAAGGCAAGGGAGTGGAGGGCACGGTCTTGATAAGAGTGAGGTGGTGAGGAGCTGGGCAGTGGTGGCACACACCTTTAATCCCAGCACTCGGGAAGCAGAGGCCAGCCTGGTCTACAGAGTGAGTTTCAGGACAGCCAGGGCTGTTACAAAGAGAAACCTGCCTGGAATGGAGGGTGGGGAGAGTGAGGTGGTGGGTCCTGGGATCTAAGCTGTAGTCACGGCAGAAGGGGTGCACAGGCAAGAGTGGACAAGAGTAAGGTGAACTAGAATCCCATAGAGCCGTAGAAAGGTTTGATTCACTAGTGACTTTTGCAGTAGGGAAGAATCCAGCCTGAACTGAGCTCAACTGCTCTGAAACAAAAGGCAGGAGATGTTTTAAAGGCTGGGTACACCACAGAGAATCCATGATGGGAGAAGCAGGGGTGGGGTGGGGGGCTTTCCCCAAGTGGCTGGACCACCTGGGGTGTCTAAGTGGTGTTTAGGAAGTGCGAGGCTTCTGCCATCCCTCAGAGCCTGGGAGACCGGGGCCCTATCTTCAGTTGTTGACTGGAGTGCACAGCAAACCCTCTGACAGCTTTGAGCTTTTCCAGGCAGGAGCCATCGGGGGCCGGAGTCACCATCCTAGAGACGCAGGACTCGCCTATTAGAAGCCATGCCAGCGTTTGTTTAAGTCACTTAGTGCAAGGGTTTAGGCAGAGTCACCCTGTGCTAAAAGTGCTTCTGAGGTCCTGACTGTGCCCTTGAAGAACAGTGGAAGACACAGGGCTGAGCACAGACAGGAATGCGAAATTTCAGTTGCTGAAAACAGAGTCTTTCTAGGTTGAAACCACCATGAGAACAGGTAACTGAAGACCACTGAAAATCAGAAAAACCAGGACCAGATATCACAAAGAGCCTCTCCCAGGAAAACAGGGATGTGATGTGGAGAAAGATGCCCAGGAGACAACCATGGTCTCAACCGTGGGAGCCTGTGAGGAGCAGGTAGGCGGGCGGGTATTATAGGGAGGTGATTCGGACCTCACTTCCTCATCCTGGCGCCATCAAGGACAGAAGAGTGGCCTTCTGTGAAGAGCCTGCAGTGAGACTTAAAACACAAACCTACTGGGTGGTGGGGTAACAACAAAACCCCCACAAACCTGACCATAGTCCTTGTAGTCATAGTCCTGCAGATGCCGCAGAATGAAGCTTCAAAATACAGAGACCATGGCAGCTGGGATTGAGAGGGCAGCTTGCAGTAGGCAAGGCTGGGAGCCAAGGTGAGGTCAGGTGTGACTGTCCCAAGCCCCCATGCGCTCGGTCCAGCCTCGGAGCTTAGGTAGTTTAGGCAACCTTTCAGAGCCGAAGTTTAATCATCTGTGAAATGGGGCTAATACCACTCACCTGACAGTGTCTGCATGAATCACACGAGCTAATCCTCGCTAAGCGCTTGGCGCGTCCCCTGGTATAGTGCAAGCTCTTCCCTAGTGTTAGCTGTCCTGATCATGAGTTCGTTTATTTCTAAGTATAAGTTTGTGTTTGGTGACTTGCAGAAGCCTCTTCACACACCTGGGAAGCTTATCCTTGACTTGACCAGAAGGCTGTCCAATAAAAATGTCCAGGCTTGGCAATAAATAAGGTCGGAGTTTCACAAGGACCCTCATCAATCCATACCTGCACCTCGCTCACAGTGTAAATTATTCTCCAAGGAAACACGATCAGGAAAATAAAGGCCCAGAGAGCCAGCACGGTTGCCAGCTCGCCAGGGCTGTGATTCCATACAGGTTCCTTTAAAGGAGGGGCTCAGGACAGTGCTACACACACCTATGGTCCTGGCTGCTCCAGAAGCTGGGACAGGAGGATGGCTTCAGCCCATGAATTTCAGATTAGCCTGGGCTACGTAGTATGGATTCCTCACTCCCATTCCTCACCCTCAAGAAAGAAATAAAGGAAGGAGAAAGAAAAGGGGGAGAGAGAAGGAAAGATAGAAAGAAAAAACAGAAGGGAAGGGAAATGTATGCCTCGGGGATTTTACGGATGGCCACTTAGCAGAGAACTTCACCATGGGGCCTGTAGGGTGGAAGAAGCAACTCACCTCATCAAAGCTCTGGGCCAAAAAAAAAAAAAAAAAAGCAAGAAACTGGCTTTGCAACATCTCCTTCAAGGACAAATCACTAATGACCTGACTTCTGCCAGGCTTCACCTCTTCAGAGCTCTACCACCTTCCGGAAGTGTCACATGCTGGCTACCATGGCTTCAATGTGTGACTTTGGGGAGGGGTGACACTTAAGATCCAGAGTATAGCAGCCACGGACCTGGCCACAGACACACGCAATCCGCAGCAGCACTGAGAGAACCAGCCTCCCTCACCTCCGTCTCGGCTTCAAGCGCACAGCCTGCCTGATTCCACGAATGTCTGGGCCTGGCTGGGCCTGTGTGTTGCTGCTGTCACCGCCAACTGCTCTGTCGGCCGTGGGAGTGTGGACCCGGGATGCAGGAACTGTTGTCCCAACTCTGACTGCGGCTCCAGGCTTAGTCATATTTCTGTCTCAGCTCCCGTCAAAGCCTTCCCTTGGGGCCTGACATAGGACCCATCAAAGCCCCCTTCACGTCCCCTATTACGATCCTGTCACAGCGCCCAGAACATCCTCTGTCACAGATCTTGTTAGAGTCCCTGCCACAGCCCTGTCTGTCACAAAACCTGTCACAGTCTTGTCAGCCCCAGTCCCACAGCCTCCATCATAGGACTACTTCCTGTCGGCCCCGTTAGAGTCCTCGACATAGAACCTGCCAGAACACCCATCACAGTTGCTGCCGGCCCCATGAAGCCTCTAGTACAGCCTGGATCACGACTCCTGCCATGGTGTTTGTCAGAGCCCCTATCATGGACTCTGTCATGCTTGTCTCCATCACACAATCAGTCTCCGACAAACTCTATGTCATAGCCTTTATCACCGCCCCGTCATAGTCTCTGCCACTGGCTTGTCACAGCACACTGTCAAGTCTCTGCCATATCCCCTGTCACAGCCCCTGTCAGAGATCATATCAGGGCGACGTCGCAGTGTCAGAGCCCCGACTGTAGCGTCTGCCACAGTCCTGACACAGCTCAGTCTCAGCCCATCACAGCCCTCACCCCAGCCCTATCACAGCCTCCATTGCCCTCCCTTGGCTCTGCCAGTTCTCCCGGCCCCACAGCGTGCCCTGTGGGGCACAGCTCTCATTACACAGCGGAACTGTCTCTCTCTGGAAGGCATCCAGCGGAAGGCTCATGTAATAGCAGGTTATCCTGATGTGCAGGGCTTGTGGGAGGGAGGCTGGGCTATGGAGCCTGTACAAAAGATGTGCTTCCCAGGACCGGCACCCGGGGCTGGCTGCGGCTTAATCTGTGTACCCACAGGGCTCAGGGGTCCAGATTCTGCTTCCTGGAGTATCGTGAATGGCTCCACAGCATTCTGTCCACCCCCTTGACTCTGCTTGAGTCCCCAGGGAGCAGGGATTCAGTGTATTGTTTTGTGACTTACTCTGCACAGCTAAGCCCAGGGCACACCGTTCAATGGTTCTTCCAAAACCGTATCTTAAATTGCCCCTAGTAGCTCCCCACTGTTTCCAGAACCAACCCGTCTTGGAGTCCTTGTGGCTGTCTGCTCCTGGCCTGTCCACCTATCTCCATTCGTGGGGTCCTCTTGGCCATTCTCACAGTGCGCCGGTCACCTGCCAATCTTCCACTTTTCGTCTCCACTCCTCCGAATTGCGCCTGACTTCTTCAGCAACAGATTCAAGCCTATGTCCCTTGCCCCTCCTCTAGAACCTCCTGCCTCTGCTTTCCAGTCCCCTGGCCACATCCCACACCCTTGGACCCTGCCTGCATTCTGTGTTTTAGGGGATTTGTTTTGTTCTTGCCTCAGTCTCTGGTGCTGAGCGTCATGCAGTGGGTGCTCAGGACATTTGCCAGATAGTTAAGTGTCTAAGTGATGGGACAAGGGCTGGGGAAGAGGAATAGAAAGGGGAAGGAGCCGAACAGACAGCAAGGGAGAGCACGAGTGTGAGATGTCCTCCCTGGATCAGTGGGGGGTCCACGGGCCAAGTCTGTTTCTTGTACTATCTTGGGGTCCCTGGAAAAGCTCCATCTCCTTAGCTGTCTCCAGTGCCCACACCCCTGAGTCACTCCATTTGCTCCCCTGCCAGCCCCGTCTATTTCTCCCTACTTGCACCCCACATGCCTCTCTCCTTCCTCAGCCTGTGTGTGGCTGTTTGAACCCACGGCAGCCCTGACAGATGGCAAGATCCAGGCTGGGGACTGAGGAGCCTCTTCTACTTACTTCTTGGCACCTCCTCTCCACTGGCACCTCAGGGGCCTTCCCTTCCAGTGCCCCCCTTTTCAGCCTGGCTCCCAGTCCAGGTGGCCCAGACGTCCTGGAGCCCTGGCAGGACACAGAGACAAAGTCCAGGCCTGGCTGAGCTGTCAGCATATCTTTCTCCACCCCATCCAGGGGCAGGAGGTGGCATGAGACCCCACCCATCCCCTGGCAGAGTCCCCGGGAAGCAACAGATACACAAATTGGGAGGCAGCCGAGAGACCATGGGAGCCAAGGCTGGCCTGGAGTTGGAAGGACTCTCGGCTCTGCTGGAGTCTGGTGCACACATGAGGGAGGTTCTCGGGAGTCCCAGGTGGTGCCTTGCAGCCAGCAAGGGACGGAGCACAGGACAATTCCACAGCTTCTGCTCCTAGATCATAGAGAAACCCGGGGGAACTACCAAGAAAGCGATGGCAAGCTCAACAGGAAGGGGAGCCCGTAAAGGCTTTCTGGCCCACTATTGTCTTACTAGGGCTAGGGAAGGGTGAGCATGTGGGCTCACAGGACTTTTTATAGCCAGAATCTCCACCGTGTCCCTGGGAAGCAGAGGATGCGCAGGATGGGAGAAAATTGATTGGGGATGAGAAGCTGAGGATCCAAGGCTGCCCTGTAGGGTGTTGGGGATGAGGAGCTGAGGATCCGAGGCTGGTCTGTAGAGTGCTGGGAGGAGGGGACCAGGAGGATCCATTACTGGCCTTGTTTGGAGACAGTAAGATTTCCTCTTAAGGCCAGCTGAGGACAAAAGCTAAGCAGCCCTCCAAGAAGGGCGCTTGCCTCTCGCCCCATCCTTTGTGAATCCCACTGAGTGAACACAGCAAGTGCCCTAGCCAAGCTACTCCATATTCATATTCTCCATATTCATAGTCTCCTCTACCCCGTTGCTCCATCTCTCCCTCTGCTCCCTCTTCTTTCCACTGCCTAGAAAACCAAGCTCACATCTCCCTCATTACCTTCTCCAAAAGTCCACCTTGACCGTCCTCAGGAGAGCCATTGCCCTGAGCATCTCAAATACTCCCTGGGACCCTCACTCCTAGATCTCGGCGATGGCCTTGGCTCTCAGCCACAAGAACATCTATCAGCCCTCTCAGCCAACAGCTATGGAAGCCAAAGCACACAGTGGGGCTCCCAAGGCTTGATGGAAACCAGTTCGCTGACTTCCTCTCCTGTACACTAGTCCCCTTGCAGCTAGCTCTTTTGTGTACCATTTGTCAGGAATGTACCATTGGGACAGAGGTTATTGCCAATGCTCGCTTTGTCAGAGCTCTGGTCGGAATTCTCAGCAGGAAGTCTCTTTGCCCGTGACCCTCACTTCACAATCTAGCCTGGTAAAGCAGTAGCTACACTGGGTAGGAGCGATCCCCACAGGAAAAAAGGTAGAGAAGCATATGTGTCTGGAGATGCCACTCCTTCTTCCGTGGAAGCAGGGTTGGGGGGCTAATCACAGGGTCAGGACCGTGGCCTCTGAGCCAGATGCCTCTGATCCCACTTAGCTGCATGCAGGGCTCAGGGGATTAGTTCCCATTCCTGATAGGAAATCTTCCTTGGGGACCCAGCTAGGGCTTACCAGAGGTGTCAGCTTAAAAGAAACAGCTATGTATAGTGAAACATCTCATTCACCCATACAAGAATTTTTAAGATGAACATATGGCCTAATGCTGGATTCCAAAGGTCAAGTGTCTCCCTAGCCATGGGCTGATGAAGTCTTCATTCCGGATTCCATCATGTAGTGTCAGCTGAGCACTCACTACACGTGTGGGATTGCATGCACCACGCTTGTCTTCAGGACAATTTCTGAGGTGATTATCATCAAACCCATTTTACAGAGGAGGATGACCGAGGTACACACAGACAGCAAGTGACAGGATAATTGAACCCCATGACTTTTGCTTCCTAGGACCCATCTCTATTGTTTCTAGCCGGGGTTCCCAGGCTTCTGGAATTCACAGACAAATAGCGTTTCCAAAAATGAGTTTTTGGGAACAAACACAGAACAGCGTGCCAAATTTTGTTATTTGGCAAAGAACATTAAAACACAAACAAACAAAAGAACCAAACAAATTACCTAGCACTATGATTTCACAAATGGCATTTTAACACAGAAAATGTGGCAAGGATATTATCTTAGAACATGCAGTCTTAAAGAGGTGACAGGAGACAATGTTACACTTTAAAAAAGTCTCCATTAGTCTCTCTGTCTCTGTCCCTCTCTGTCTCTGTCTCTGTCTCTCTCTCTCTGTCATCTCTCTCATCTTACACAGGAACTGGTCAAGATCTTGGCACTGCATGGAGTATTCCCCTACCTCAGTGCTCTCGTCCATAAGCAAATTGGGTATGAGCTTGATATACACAATCAGCTACCTCTCACTTCAATCCTGGCAGGTCTTCTGATTTTCACTAATATTTAGTCTCCAGAGGAGGAGGAAGCCTAACCTCACCAGGTTCCCTCTTAGATTCAGAATCCCAGCACAGCAGGGGGAACCAGCGGTGACCTTGTGCTTCTTAGGCAGTGTAAGAAAGAACAGGTGTGGATGGAGCGATGGGAAGAGTAGAAGACATATTTTCCACGTCTTCCCCACTATTCTCTGTGTTCCATTAAAGCCACTCAGCCACTCCCCTCTCCCCTGCACCTGTGCCTGCCCTCTCTCCTGTACCTGTAATCTCTCCTGCACCTGTGTCTGACCTCTCTACTGCACCTATGCCTGCCCTCTCTCCTGCACCTGTGCCTGCCCTCTCCTGCACCTGTGCCTGCCCTCTCCTGCACCTGTGCCTGCCCTCTCCTGCACCTGTGCCTGCCCTCTCCTGCACCTGTCCCTGACCTCTCTCCTGCACCGGTGCCTGCCCTCTCCTGCACCTGTGCCTGCCCTCTCCTGCACCTGTGTCTGCCCTCTCTCCTGCACCTGTGCCTGCCCTCTCCTGCACCTGTCCCTGACCTCCCTCCTGCATCTGTGTCTGCCCTCTCCTGCACCTGTGTCTGCCCTCTCCTGCAACTGTGCCTGCCCTCTCCTGCACCTGTGCCTGCCCTCTCCTGCACCTGTGCCTGCCCTCTCCTGCACCTGTGTCTGCCCTCTCTCCTGCATCTGTGCCTGCCCTCTCTCCTGCACCTGTGCCTGTCCTCTCTCCTGCATCTGTACCTGCCCTCTCTCCTGCACCTGTCCTCTCTCCTGCACCTGTGCCTACCCTTCCCCACCTGGTAAAGGCAGCTGGGCAAGAGGGCAGAGTCTGACCTGTGGAACCTTTATTGGAATTCCAGCTCCACAATTTTCTTGCTGTGAGATCTTTGGCAAGTTGTTTAACCTCTCTGGGCTTAGGTTCTCTTGCTTGCAAACAGGAGCGAGAACACTGCCAAAATTTGGTCACAATTGGCTCAACAAAACGGTAATTTCGGGTAGTTTAAATAAAGCATAGCGTTCTGGTTACAAGAGCTACAGAGATGGTCCAGCGGTTAGGAGTGTATGCTGTGCAAGCACAGGAACTTCAGATTTAATATCCACACTGTATCTGGGTGTGGCCGTGTATGCTTGTAATCGCAGCACCAAAGGGTGGGGGAACAGGCGAGCCTTGGGACTTGCAGGCTGCCTCCTCCCCCATAGGTTCGCTGAGAGATTCTGTCTCAAGAAAAAAAGGCTGAGGGTTATGGAGCAGGACAGCAGACATCTTCCTCTGAGTTGTTATGCGTTTCTCATGAAAACTGATGTCCACCTCCAGGAAGTCTTCCCTAACTAGACCAGGCTCAGCGAGCCTCCACATCTCTCACAGGGGAGAAAGGATCTAGCTTCTAGCATGTAGTTCTTGAGCTGCTGGTTTTTTCCTTTATTCCAAAGCGTGAGTTCAACCTCCTACCATGGAGCCCACAATGGTCCCCTCCCCCCACCCCTCAGTTTTGTTGGCATACCACAGATATCCTCTATTAATATTCTTATATGGAAGACACAGGAGAGGCTAAGCCTCGGTGGGGGGTTACTATAACTTATCTACGTGTCAGTTCTACACCCAAAGTTGGCTCTAGGTGGATGATGCTAATCGTACTGAAGGTGGATGAGGTGCTAGAGGTAGAGAGGCCCCTGTCCAGCCTGGGACAGTGGTTCCTAGGAAACAGAAACTTAGTCATATCCTTCATGTTTTCCCAGGGTTCCCTTCATCACCAGTAGTTCCCTTCCAGGGTCCCTTGCTTCTTGGTAGAATTGCTCTGATTTTTTGTCCACCCTTATGGTGGTGTCCAGGCTCCTGAGAGGAAGTCAGTTCTGTCTTCCCCTTAAGGAACTGGGGACATGGGCTGCTTGGCGACATTGGTGCTCAGATTAATGGAGACTTGTTGGCTGTAAGAACCAGAAGTGGGGACATGACCAAGGTCTGGGTGGTCAGGAAAGTGTTCCTAGAGGGGAAGATGCTCTGTGTGTGCTGCCATCCTGCAGCTGAGTGAATACAGAGTGGTTTCTGGGGAACAGAGAAACTAGCGAGTGAGCTAAAGGAAGGTCTTCATACACGGGGCAGACAGGGCTCTCAGGCAGTTAAGAGCACTCCTCAAGGAGACCCAAGGACATTGAGAGATCATGCCTCCCAGCATCGGTGCGGGGAAACTGTCAGCTCAGAACTGCTCAAAAGTAGAAATGCCAGCTCCGGTGATGTCATCACCCTAGTTATCCCCACCCCCCATGCGAAGTCCTGCGGTCCAGTGGGTAGGGAGAAAAAAAAAGACCCCGCTAGTCTGCCCACCACCCAAACCCGGCTGCCTCCAACATTCCCCCCACTCTGGGTGTGTGTACGGACACAAGCAGGCTAAGAATTCAAATTTAAACTTCATGCTATTCCTCAGAGAGTTGGGGGCCGTTTTTGCCTTCCTGTCCTTGTCTGCTGAGGGTCTGTCTCTGTACCACAGACTCCAACCTTCTCTGGCCAGCTCTCCCTCGGAGAACCGCCCCTTCACCCAATTTCTGAGATAATGTGGGGTGTTACACGCTGTCCTGAAGTGTTAGTGTACCATACCTTAGGCTGAGCTACTAGGATTTGCCCTTAAGCCGAGAATGTAACACAGGGAGAGAGAAGACGCCCAGGTGCATTCCCGGACTGCCTCAAGAGAGGGATCAAATGGGGGCTGGGCTGTGCAGATGCTGGGCGAGGGGAAAGGGTGTCTGGGTGGAGGTGGAACCCTCTAACGCCGGTGCATACGGGAGGTGTCTCAACTGGATGAGAACACAGGGATAGGGATTCAAAACCAGTCCTCAGAGTGCCAGGTCGCCAGAGAAGCCTGCCCATAGCCTTCTGGCTACAGCCGGGTCCTGGGAACCCCACATCGAATCGCTCCAGGAAAGACGCTGGGTAGTGGGAGGTGGGGAGTCTGCCGCTGGGATCCCGAGTCTGTGGTTGCCGCTGCCCGCGCATTTCTTCGAAGTCTTACCTCGAAGGGCCGGGTCCATCCGTGCGCCCTGTGCGCGCCTGGAGAGTTTCCCGCAAGCCCTCGGCGCCACGCTGGGGAAGACCCATGCGGGGTTCGCCCCCCGCCCGTGGCTCAGGAAAACCCTGGGAGCCGCCCGGACTCGAAGCGTTTTCCGGAAACCCCCTCTCCAGGCGAGTTGCGGGAAAGCAGCCGCTCCGCAACCAGGCGACCGACACGCCTCCCCAGAGGAGGGTCCGAGACCCTAGCGTAAAGAGAGCGGGCCAGGCTAGGAAAGCCCCAAGCTCGCGGGAGAGACTGGGAAACCCCGCCCCCCAGTATTGAGCCCAGAAGGAGCCCTCATTTTGGGGGGGCGCTCTCAGTCCTTGGTCAGCAGAAATCATTACGCGCACCGGAGTAAGGACACCTCCTACCTCAGTCCCTAAGGGCTGGCGAGGTTCCGCCCCGCGCCCCCCACCAGGCCCGCCCCCCGCCCCCCTCTATGTCTGGGCTGGGGCGCCGCTGCCCCTTTAAGAAGCCCAGGTAGGCAGGCCAGGCTGCGGGAGCCGCTCCTATGGCAACCCGCGAGCTGCGGCGGCTTCATGAATATTCCGGGGCGCGGGAGCCCGAGCGCTGCCGGAGGGCGCTCCGGGAGAGGCGGCCGCTGATGTAAGCCCGGCGGGCCGCTGGGCTCCGCTTGGCTGCGGCGGGAGTCCCCAGGACCCGCCCGCCGGGCTCAGCCAGAGGAGGCAAGGCAAGATCGTGGGGTGGCCGGCCGCAAAGCCCGGGTGGCCACACACACTGACAGCCCCAGCCGCCCGCCGAACGCACGCCCGGGAGCCACGCGGACAGTGCGCTCTCGCTCCAGAGCGGTTCCCGGAGCGCGGCGGCCGCAGCGCCGCTGCTGCCCGCGCCCATTGTTCCCCGCGGGGGCGGGGCGCCTGGAGCCGGGCCGCGCGCCGCGCCCCTGATCGCAGGAGGGAGGGAAGAGAGGGAGGGAGCGTGGGGTCCCCGCGCCCAAGCCCGGCCGGAGAGGAGGCGCAGCGCGGCGAACCCGGGGACCCGCGGCCGGACTAGGAGCCTCCCCTCGGCGCGCAGTCGGCGAGATCATGGGCTCCTGAGGCGGCCCCGGGTCGGCAGCGAAGGACGCGTCCCCACTGGCCGGCGCACCTGGAGCGGGTCTCCTGTGCCGCACCCGCACCACTGCCCCCGGCCCAGCCCCTGACACCATGGACAAGCTGCCGCCGTCTATGCGCAAGCGGCTTTACAGCCTCCCGCAGCAGGTGGGGGCCAAGGCGTGGATCATGGACGAGGAAGAGGATGGCGAGGAGGAGGGGGCCGGGGGCCGCCAGGACCCGAGCCGCAGGAGCATCCGGCTGCGTCCACTGCCCTCACCCTCGCCCTCGGTGGTCGCCGGCTGCGCGGAGTCCCGGGGTGCGGCCCTCGGGGCGGCAGACAGCGAGGGGCCGGGCCGCAGCGCCGGCAAGTCCAGCACTAACGGTGACTGCAGGCGCTTCCGCGGGAGCCTGGCCTCGCTGGGCAGCCGGGGCGGCGGCAGTGGTGGAGCAGGGAGCGGCAGCAGTCACGGGCACCTGCATGACTCCGCGGAGGAGCGGCGGCTCATCGCCGCCGAGGGCGACGCGTCCCCCGGCGAGGACAGGACGCCCCCGGGCCTGGCGGCCGAACCCGAGCGCCCCGGTGCCACGGCACAGCCCGCAGCCTCGCCGCCGCCCCAGCAGCAGCCGCAGCCGGCCTCCACCTCCTGCGAACAGCCCTCGGCGGACACCGCTATCAAAGTGGAGGGAGGCGCGGCAGCCAGTGACCAGATTCTCCCCGAGGCCGAGGTGCGCCTGGGCCAGACCGGCTTCATGCAACGCCAGTTCGGTGCCATGCTGCAACCTGGGGTCAACAAATTCTCCCTAAGGATGTTCGGCAGTCAGAAAGCGGTGGAGCGTGAGCAGGAAAGGGTTAAGTCAGCCGGGTTTTGGATTATCCACCCTTACAGCGACTTCAGGTAAGAGGCCAGGTGGGGATGCTGTGGATGCCTTGTACAGTTGAAGGCATGCTTTCTTCCCAGTCCTGCCTCCCAGCCTGAGTTAACTTTCCTTCCTTGTGCTGGAAGCTCACAGAGAAGTGGGGTGCCTGTAGCATCGCAGACACCCCCGGACCCCTGCACCACACTGGGAACTTTCTCAGTCTTCACGTTCCTGCCACCTCTTTTCTAGGGTCTGGGCTGCATTGGAGACAAGCTCAAAGGTGTTCTGTGCCTGGCCTAGCCCTGCCTGCAACCCGGGTAGAGCTCAGCTTATCCAAGCCATGCACCTCCCCCTTGGAGGCTGCAGAGTCAAGGTGGCCATCCTAGAGGTAGTTCCAGGTCATTCAGCTTGCAGAGAAGGGTCATGGAGGGAGATAGACATCTTAGCAGCTGGGCCAGCTCCTTGGGTGCTGACTGCAGGTATTAATGTGGTTGCTGGGCCTGTGAAGCTGCAGCCAGATTCCTGGAGGACTGAGGTCACTGGCACCTCAGGCCCAGGATGAAAGCCCTCTGCACACTTTACCCAGCCCCTCATGCAGAGTGGTGGGACAAGGAGCAGGGACCCTGATACAGCTAGCTTTCACACTGGCAGGGCAGAATGACCTTGCTCACAGTGGTCAGTGAAGATGTCTGGTGTCCTGACCGACATGCAGCTGTCTATTGATCCCCAAGTAGTCCAGTGTCTCATTCCCATCTCTAGGGGATCCTGTCCCCTCTTGCATCTCCTCAGTCAATACCAATGATCAGTGGATATGAATCGGGCCTGTGGACAGAACTCTGTGGAAGGAGAGGCTGTGAGTTGCCTCTGGTTTGCAGCAGGAATATCTTTATCCCGGTCATGGTTCTGAGCTCCTGCTCACAGCCTCCTGAGGCTTTCTTAGCCCACCAGTTTAGATGAAGATCTAACCGGGTTTTCTTCCTGTCTCTCTCTCAGTGTCCTGCCCCGTTTGTCTCCCTTGCCTGCCTACCTGCTGGCCTCCCTGTATAAAGGAACATTTGGCCGACCAGAGCCTCTTTACAAACTCCAGGGAAGCTGGATTTGTAATGAGAGCAAAGCTATTTTCCATCCAATGAGAGAGATTTCTTTGGCTGGGAATGACCAGTCAGACAACACTTTGGTGGCTTAAAATAGGTGGTGAATAGAGAGGCAGCCTCTTTGGGTTCCTTTCCCCTTTTCCTTTTGAGAAATTGATTGTTCTTTCTTTCTGACCCTCCTGTCCTCAGATAGCAAGGAGGCGGTAGGCTTGCTGGACAGAGCTCTAGCCTTCAAACTGTGAGCAAAGGTGGACCCTCCTCAGGATCGTTAGTGAGCCTCTGTGTCTAGGACTGGGACCGGACGCTCCCATGTTGCCCCCGCTGTCCCTGGGTATCCCAGGCTTCTCTTCCCTCAGTGGTGGTGACAGTTAGGTCCAGCACCGTCACTTGAGACTGCTGAGGTACTTCTATCAAGTGCTCAACTTTTCTGCCCATCTTTGTGCTGGGAAACTTCTATTCATGGTTCTTATCTTCAAGCCCATTTGTCAGCCCCAGGCATGTCTTACATGCTTACAAGCACTGATGGAGAACCTCCTGGCTGCAAAGCCTTGCCCTCCCCACCCATCTTCCCTTAGATGGTCAAGATCTGGGACTGAAGCACCCCCTCCCTGCCCCCCCCCAGCCAAAGCTTTCCTAGTCTTAGCTGTGACATCCATAACATGCTGGTTTGCAGTCCCCTTTCTGTAGAGCCTCCACCAACACAGGCTTTGGGGACACTGGAGAGGGTGGACACAGGAAGACAGACAACAGAATAATGGGCCAACCTTTTTTGTTTGTTTCTTTCCTTTTTTGAGATAGGATTTCTTTGTGTAGCCCTGTCTGTCCTGGAACTCTCTCTATAGACCAGACTGGCTTCTAACTCAGAGATCCACCTGCCTCTGCCTCCCAAATGCTAGGATTAAAGGCTCGCACTGCCACTGCCAGCCCAACTGGGATTTGATGTGGGTTTTTTTGGCAACAAGCAGCAGAGACTAGCAGCTGGAAGTGCACAGCTTCTATGCCCAGCCTTGCAGCTGGCTGATGCTGAACCTGTAGGAAGGAAGACGGTTCAAGGCAGACTGTGTGCGTCTCTGGAGGGCAGTGGTCATGCCCCTTCCTCTTCTTAGGCCCAAACAGCTAATCTTGACTTCAGAAATCAATGAGACAAGGGACTAGCTGAATCTAAGCTTAGAAATCACTTCACTCCTTCCGAACTTCCACTCCCCCTGGAGAATCCAAGCTTTGAATCATGAAGTTTCAGCCACTGGCCTTGGGCCTTTATCTGGAGACAGCCATCATTACCCACCAGAGCTTCTGCAAGTGCTTCCTAGACCCACTGAGGATTTATTCATCATTTTGACTGGCAGGAAGCATTGATCCAGCAGAATTGGTTTAATAAAGAATCAGTGGCAAACTATGATAGATTGAGTTTGCGGTTTGAAGTTCGGGGCTGGCTATGATGGGCTGCTTCTGACATCTTTCCTGGGAGAGAAGGGCTGGGTACCCTTCCCTGAGAAGTCATAGGCTGAAGTCACCAGAACCTGGACCATGGCTGAGAGAGACTAGGTGATTCCTGACTATCCTGCTTCTTGCCTGTACCATTCTCATTACCCCAGGCTCCAGACTTCCCTTCCTTTCCAACACTCCATTAGCCTTTCGAAGCTCATACTCACAGTTTGTTGATGGGGGAAGCCAGCGTGTGACAACCCTCAGGACATTTTCTCTCGGCCATCGCTGTTGACCAAGGTGCCAGAACCAGTCCTTTTTCCCATGGGAGCTCTGTCCTTGAAGCCTGGGTTTGATAGTTGGACCCTAAGAACACATAGCACATTAGCTACGTAATTCTGGTTTCCCAAGAAGACGGGGAGGGGCAAGAGAGAGCAGGGACCCTGAGAGAAGGCGTAGCTGCCTTTGTCCTGGAGGCTGATTAGCCAAAATTTCAAACGCCAGGCTCAGGGAATTGACCTGGGAGTGTGTATGTTGGAGATGTGTGTCTGAGACTGTCTTGGGGCTGTGTGGGTGGACACAGTGACTATCAGGGAAGCTCTTATCTGAATATTAGCTCTGGAGCTACTGTCGTGCCCTACACAGTAGCGAGTGGGCAAAAGCATGTTTCTCTACACCTCCTTGCCCTCTCCTGGCCTGATCCTTTTAAATCCAGGAGGAAAGGAAGAGACTGAAGGATCTAAAAGCATCCTTTTATTAGGGCTGAAGCAGTTGGGCTTTGAAACTCTGGCACTGAGATGATGGCAGGGCCTAGGGTTTGCCTAAGCAGACTTCTTGTTGCTGCACCAGCTCAATGCCATTGCTCACTACACATCCCTCCCCATCCTGCTTGCTATTAGTCCCTGCTTGAGTTATTAACCTGTGAGCCTCACTTTTCCTGCCCAGAAAATGGGACTTCACTTCTCTTGTTCATTTCCGTTAGACACAAACTGTGCAAGTGTAGGCACTCAGAGGTGAGAGTCTACAGTGAGCAGCCAAATATCTTCCCTGCCGTCACTCTTTCCTCCCCTTGGTCCTGGGAATAACACACGGATCTCTGTCCTGGGCTCCGGCCATGAGTTCTGAACCAGTCTGTTGTCAGACCTCACTGAGAGCCTGCTAGAAACTACCAAGTCAGTATCTAGAAAAATACACATATATCTAGGCACGTGCAATGTGGCACACAATTTCCTGCGTCTGGGGTTTCCCATGAGAATCATGTGGGGGCTGATGGCTGTGGATTCTATTGCAGGTCATGGTAAGAGAGTCTAGGCCCTCTGGGGGTGGGGCACCAGCCTTCCTTGGAATCTAGTATGGTGTGTGGGGGGGTGTCCCTCTGTAACCTAGACTTAAACTTCCCCTTGCCAGCAGAGTGCAAAAGCAGCCGGGGATCAGACTCAGAAGACTGAGAAAGAAAAGATCTGTTTGGCAACCCATTCCTTGACTTACTCCAGTGTACTCTCCCTTGCAGGCTTGGGAAGGACTGGAAGGAGGCAGCCTGGCTCTGGGTCTGGGAGTTTGGAGGCTCTTTCTCAGGAGGGCCTTTCTTGGGCCAGCTGCTCCTGCTGGCAATGTGGGAAGCAGGGTGAAAGGCATGGCAGGCACAGGCAGCAGGGATGGGAGGGCGCCATTGGTGCAGAGGGGAATTCCAAGGTGAGCTGCCTGCGTGGTGCTGTTGGCTGGCACAGTGGGTAGCGGACTCCCCAGCTGTGCAGCCTGCCCCACCTCACAGGGTTAGAGCTAGTGACGCTTGGGATGTGCTGTCTTCGTAAGTGCAGGGGCCTGGAGACCCACTGGGCCAGAGGGCTAAGCCCCTTGGCTATCTGACTCTCCCTGTAACTTGCTTCTAGCTCCTACATCTAAAATAACTATCATGGGTCTGGGGGCTGCCTTCTCCTGTTCGGTCTTGTCTCTATCCCTTTGGGTTTTTTTTGTTTGTTTGTTTTTGTTTTCGAGACAGGGTTTCTCTGTGGTTTTGGAGCCTGTCCTGGAACTAGCTCTTGTAGACCAGGCTGGTCTCGAACTCACAGAGATCCGCCTGCCTCTGCCTCCCAAGTGCTGGGATTAATGGCGTGTGCCACCACCGCCCGGCCTATCCCTTTGGTTTTATGAGCCAAGGATTTCGTACTAGTAGGTAGCAGACTTCACATAGGGAAACCCAACAATGCTCTTCTGTCTATTCATCTCCTCCCCAGGTTGTAAGGCTTTGCATTCCCACGTCCTTCTTCCACTTATCCAAACCATCCATCAGTCCCTCCTGGCTACTTAGTGGAATTGGGTGGAACTCCGGTTGTTTAAATGCAGCTCCGCATTGGGATGTTACCCATTTCACTCTGGAACTTTGTTAAAATGCAGCTTCTAGCGTGTAATCGTGTTCCTGGTGCCCTGGTACCAGGTGTGGAGTCCTGAGCTTACAACCCAGATGCGTAGGCCATGCTTGCAGAGCTCTGAGCCTGTTCCTTCTGCCTTTGGCAATGGAGCCCTTGGCCTCTAACCCCAGTCTCAGCTCAGGGCAGGATGCTGTAAGGTAGGTGGGCCAGGCCTCAGAGATCAGCTTGCGCCCTGGGATGTCAGATTCACAGCCTCATCTCCTGTTTCCTACGCTGTTGTTTGAGGTTTAGTTGGGTTTGCTGGCTCTACATGCTGTCTTCTAGGGAGGCTGAAGAGCAGGAGGAGACGAGGGGACACCATACAGCCACTTTTTCAGCTTCTCGCCTATCCTAAGGGTCAGAGGCAGGAGCCTGAGAGAGGGAGAGAAGGAACAGGGTACACAAGGATGTTGTACCGCAGTGAGATTTCTGAACGGCATTGTCGATGAGAGTCCAGAAGTGACAGGGGTAACAGTGGCCCGCTGGGAGGGGATGAGGCACCCTGAATAGCAGCTGCCTTTAGTACCTTGAGTGTGGGATCTGTCCCAATCCTGTGTTCACCTTTCCTGCCCCTGGCTGTGGACAGTAGCCTCTTCTGTGGTATAGGCTTGCCTGTCAACTTTTTTCCCTCTCCTGGCCTCCATTCAGATAACAGGGAGGAGGACAAGTGTCATAGGAGCTCGAGTGGCCCTTGTGTCTGCCAAAACATTGGATACCAAGGGGGAAATCATGTAGAGCCGAAGGTCCTAGCCCAGTCCCCTAGGTTCTTATCGTATAACTGAGGCAGCCGTGGTTCCAGCCTGACTTGAGAGCGCTTACAAAGCTGGGCTGTCAGCTGCTAATTAATAGAAAGGCCACAGAGGCCAGCCAGGCAGTCCTGCTTGGGCCCAGGGGATGCTGAAGAATCCACGTTTCCCAGCCAGAGAGTGCCACTGGAGGGCAGGGGCATTATCTTGGCTTTGGAGAGGATGCTCCCTGCCAGCCAGGCTTCCTTGCTAAGAAAGCAGTGCCAGGGACCTGGAAATCTGTGGTCCCAAGGGCCAGGAAAGCACTCAGAGATACTTTCTACCTTCACTGCCATCAAAGGCTGGGGCAGGAGACTGCAGGGAGACATGGTGAGTTCTCTGGCTTGAGAATGCTCAAGATAGCACAGAGAGTACTCAGGTACTGATGAACAGCATCCCGTGGACCACATACAGTGCAGAGAGTACTCGGGTACTGATGAACAGCATCCTGTGGACCACATACAATGCATAGAGTACTCAGGTACTGTTTAACAGCATCCTGTGGACCACATACAATGCATAGAGTACTCGGGTACTGATGAACAGCATCCTGTGGACCACATATAGTGCAGAGAGTACTCGGGTACTGATGAACAGCATCCTGTGGACCACATACAGCACAGAGATGAGCTGTTTGGCTAGCATGGTGCATCGTGAAAGATCTGAGTCAATGCGTTAAGATAGCAAGATAGGACATGGCACTATAGGGGCTGAAGACATGGCTCAGTCAATAAAGTGCTTGCTGTGTACATACTGGGGACATGAGTGTGGATCTATAGCACCCACATTAATAATTTTTTTAAAAAAGCCATGTGTAATTATTTGTGCCTTTAATTCCAGTGTGGAGGAAGAGACAGGAGGATATCTGGGGCTTGGTAGCCAGCCAACCTAACCAAATTAGTGAGCTCCAAGTTCAGTGAGATACCCTATCCCAAAAACAGTAAGGTAGGGAACAGTTGAGGAAACTGCCTGATGTTTGGTTTCCACACACATGCAAACACACGCACGCACACACACACACACACACACACACACACACACACGGTATGGTTGGGGACTTCTCTTGAAAATACTGAGAACAGATTTGGCTTCAACATCCCTACCTCACAGCCAGGAGAGCCAGGGGAAACCAGTGGTTCACTATTTAGTTGGGCCCGTGTTGTCCATCTTGTTTCTGAACCCTAGCTGTTCCTATC
The DNA here is from genome assembly GCF_950005125.1 of Chionomys nivalis. Taxonomy (NCBI): domain Eukaryota; kingdom Metazoa; phylum Chordata; class Mammalia; order Rodentia; family Cricetidae; genus Chionomys; species Chionomys nivalis. The sequence continues at coordinate 57,933,407 of NC_080089.1, forward strand.
TGTCTCCTATCCAGCCTTACCATTTGCCATCTACTACCCTAACCCTTATCACTTCAAAGTTCACAGCCCTTCACTCAAATTGAGAGACTAAAGTCAGGTCATTTATAGACCATTAACCACCATTGTGTAGCAGCTGCCATATGCCAGGTTGTTCAGGGAGCTGGGTACATTTTATCTCTTTGACTCTTCAGAGTGACCCCAGATGGTTTCATCTTGCTCATCTTATGGACAAGGCTGATGTGAGGGTCAGGGAGAAATTTATTCGCAGTCACATCATTGGGAAGAACCAGGCCTGGCATCCAAACCTCATCTGTGGGACTCTGAACTTCCATCCTCTCCCCCTCCTCTTCCTCTTCCCCCTCACCCTCTTCTCTCTAAAATTTTAATTATACAAGTATTTCTAGAGAATCAAAAATATGGAGGGCCTCAGAAAAAGGGGTGATCAGCAGGTACAGGAAATCCATTAGGTCGCAGAGCCCCAAAGGAAAGACCTGAGCAAATCCTCCTCTAAAGCCGTCCTTGTGTAGACGGAGACAGAGGAGCTGAGAAGGCCACAAAGGAAGTTCACAACAAAGGCAAAACCAGAACCTACTGGGTTATGTGACGTCTCTCTACAAAGGCCTTAAGACCCTATTCTCCCTCTGGCTTTCGAACAGGGCTTCCAGCCAAGTCTTCCTGAATGGTCCTCACCCCAGCCTCATCCTTCATGGAAACATACACCCGCGCTGTGGGTACAGCTGGGCGGTAAACTGCACACCGCGCTCGGCTACTGATGATGCAAAGAGATTGGGAAAAGGGAAAAAATGTTTTAAGCTCATCTCGGGAGCAGAATCTTCCTTTATCTGACAGTTCAGAGCATGGGGACTTAGCCATATTCCAGCTCCACTTCAGGGCTGTCACTTTTGAAGTCCAGATGCCCACCCACCTCATTGTCCCCTGGCAGGTCTTGACTGATGGGTAGACAGTTGGGATTTTGGTAGCACACCAGGGTACCATCCACATACCTGTTCCAGGAGGAGAGGGACAAATAGCCAGGGTAGACAAGAGAAACAAACAGTGCTGTGATTTGTTTATCAAATCCTTTAGAAAAATGAGGCTGTGGAGTAGGTGTGTAGATTAGTACTTAGCTGAGGCTGATGTCAGTCTGCGATCAGGGTCAGAGTTCTGTCTTAGAATGTGGTCTGGACTCAGAGTGTGACCAGTAGGCTTAGTTTGTGATTAGGATCAGGGCTCCGCTTATGATCAGGATAAAAAGTCATTCTTAACTGGGATCGGGGGCTCATAAGTTAAAGGCTTGGCTCAGGTTTGGGAGCAAAAGCCTCTGAACCAATTTCTATGTCCTGGAGGGCCCAGAGCTTGGAGCAGGATGGAGAACACTCACCGCCAGGTGCTCTCCTCGCCTTCCCGGAGCTCCCTTGCCTCTTCCCATCGGAGCCAGCTGCCTTTGGTCCTCTCTGGTAGGCAAAGAACAAATTATCAATAAGTGTCAGTGCCCCCACTGCTGGAACTGCCAAGTCTCACACATGACCACTCCCCACCCTACTCTGCACCCTCATTGTTGGGGCTGGTGTCTGGTGTTCCCAGCCAGGCAGCAAGGCCCGAGGTGCCCGGAGAGAGTATGGGCTCCATTATGGAACTCCCTTTGCCCAGGGCACCTAGAACTCTAGAGAGCATGCAGCAGGGGTTCCAGGTCTGATCCCGGCAGCTGCGGGGGCCCGATAATTGTACTGGTGATTCTGCGTCTGTCTAAGCATTTACCCATGTGGGTGGATGTGTTATGTCTGCGTGAACGAGGCTTTCAGAAATTAATACATAACGGGGCTGGCTAATGCGTTCTTTTCTCGGCTTGAAGAGGAGCAAGATAAGAGGATCATGCCCTCCGGGAGTCTGTATGTTCCAGGACTGTTTCCATATGTTGTGGGAAAGAGGAGCCACCACTCACCTGACAGGGGAAGATGCTAGCTCCTTGTAAGGATTCTGGGTCTGGTTCGGGGGAAACAAAAATGATAGGCCAGTGAAGGAAGTCAGTCAGAACTAGATCTGAGAGAAAACAGTCCTGCTCGCTTTCTAGGAAGAAGATGGTTGGAAGCTTGGCCACCTGCTTGGGGTGGACGTTGTCTGTCATAGAGGGAAGGTGATCAGACCCTTGCTCTTTGAATCTGCACTCCTTAAGCAGTGCTTTCTCAACTTCCAGGCCTCTGGCCCTGTTACCTGTCTGCTCCTGCTGTTGCTGTGTGTGCACAACGAGCCTGCAGCTGCCTTGGAGGATGCTCCCTCCTCCTTCCCCACAAGGCCCAGAAGGCAGACACTGCTATCATAATGTCACTGAGTGTGTGGCCTGGAGCCCAGAAGTAATTACCCTGCAGTCCCCTTGAAGGCTGGAGCAGCCTTTGTCAATGATTAACACAGGTCCCTGGTCACTGACTGCCCAGTCAGCCATAGGTTTCTCCTTTCTGCAGTCCCTCAGAAGATAGGACACACCTGTGTTTCCCATGGGCACAGCAAAGACCTGCAGGCTCCCAGTTCTCATTGAATTTAGAATTGTGGTCTAGCTGAGAAGTTTTAGCAGATGAGCTAAGGTTAGTCCACCTGGAGTCCTTGCTTTTCCACCCTGCATTGACCTAAGTGTGAGTCCTCCCGTACCAGGAGTTTGTCCTCCCATCCTTATCCTGCCTAGCCATGGAACCCCAGCAAGCTCCTTCCCTCTCTCAGCATCCAGGGTCAGGACTTGGGCTAAGCCTGAGAAGAGAGCAGAGCTAATTGCACAAATAGGTATTGAGCCTGCAATCCTGACGCCATTAGTGCAAATTGAGCCAGCAGGGTCCTGCTGACCAGTGGAGCTGATGAGAAAGTACCTTGACTCTACTGAGCCATGCCAGGCCAGATCCTGCAGTTTTATAGCCTCCAGTCCTGGAGTAGTGGGGGCGTCTCTGGCATCTTTGTGCTGAGGACTTGCTAGCCCTTAGATGCAGGGAGCTTTCCATTGGTGCCCAGCCTGTAGAGTTTTAAGAAGACTTTCTTTGCTATGTTCCTTGGGCAGCCTCCCCAGGGACCAGCTTGGGGCAAGGGCTTCGTGGAAATGAGCTGAAATGTCATCGTGTTGCCTAAGGTCCTGACTGTGTTCCCATAGCTCCTAGGGGCAACGCCAGAGACTTGTCCACTCCTGGAAGCTCAGAGCTGGCCTTTCAAGAGCTCTCAGTGTTAGGACTCATGGAGACTGCAGGTCATGCTGGGTGGCTGTGGATGGAGGAACCCAAGGGCCAGTAGGTCTAACAGCTACAAAGTGACTGCCATTCCAGCCTCAGAGGCTCTTGGAACGCAACTTCTAGGACAGGGCCAGGGAAGAGCATGAGCATCAAAGGCGAGTCTAGCCATGCGGGTTTAGCTAAAGTCTTACTTCTCTGGCCTGTTTTCTCCATTTGAATATGAGAAGGACTAGGGTCGCATTTTACCAAGGTCCCAAAGCGTGGGTGGTGGCCACTGCAGTGTCTCCACGGGCTTTATGTAATCACACTGACTGGCCTCCCCAAAACGAGGCTAGGCAGGTTCAGTTCTAGGAAACACTCTGCCTTCCTTCACTTTTTTTCTGCTGTGGTAAAACACCATAGCCAAAAGCAACACGGGGAGGAGGGTTTATTTGACTTATGCATCTAGATCATAGCTCATCATGAAGGGAAGTCAGGGCAGGAACCTGGGAGCAGGAACTGATGCAGAGGCCGTGGAGGAGTGCTGCTTATGGAGTTTGCCCCTTGTGGCTTGCTCGGCCTGTGGTTTGTCTGTTTTATCAACTCAGAACTACCTGTCCAGGGGTAGTACCACCCACAGTGGTCTGGGCCCTTCCACATCGATCATCAATCAAGAAGATCACTTGCATACAGGTAATCTGACAGAGGCAAGTTTTCAATTGAAGTCTCTTTTCAAGATGACCCTAGCTTGCATAAAGTTGATGGAAACATAGCCAGTGCACATCTCTACTGCCTCGTGCCCCTGTGTGGTGGGCTCCCCTAAAGGCTGTCTGACCGTAAGCACCTGCTGGGATAGTTTCAGCTTGCCTCAGTCTTGTATTGACTCCCCAGGGCCCTAGTCAAATTCTGACTTCTCTGCCCATGCATGTCCAGTCCTGTCCCTCGTCTTTAGTGAACTGTGCCTTGCCTTTTCTTACACAGGCTGTTATAAAATCGGGCTGGGAGGGCCTTCGAGGATCTCAGCCCTCTCTTAGCCTCCTTGCTAAGATAGTTTTCCAGGGGATAACTAGAGACTCATCTGGCCCCAGGCCCTCAGAGCCCATGTTCTTCAGTGTGATCCTTACTGCTCAACTGACCCGTCTCGGCAAAGCAGGGTGGACAGCAAAATTTCACTTCCTCAATGGAGTCACTGTGGTCCAAACCCATTGGAGGGTGGGACAACTGGAGCCGTTTTCTCCTCCACTCTGATAGGCCTTTTTGCAAGGGCAGGTGAGCCTGGCTACCTAATTACCCTTGGGGGTGGGGTGGTTTTCGTGTGTCCTCTATAACAATAGTCTGTTTTTGTCTCACTCTCCTGAAGAGACGCGCAGACGGCTCCTAGGCAGTGGGACCTGAGCCTTCTTTGATTCTAATAAGTGTATCTAAGTTTGTTAAATGTTGGTCCTTTTCCCCATTTTCTTCAGACCGTCTTCTCTCTCTGGGTGTTGGAGCTCTAGCCTGAGGGAGCTCAGCATCTGACAACTTGGAGTATTGTAGAACAAGCAGATGTTCCTTGTTGTGCAGTTGTGTGTGTGTGTGTACTGTGTGCACACACGCATATGCATGTGTATATATTTTTAGTTTGTGCTTGTGTGTACAGACAAAGCATTCAGAGAACTCAACCCCTGGGAAAAGCAAGGCGTTATCATCTTGAATTCTTAGCAGCCAGGCTAGGAGGAAGACATGTCTTCGAGAGGTATAGTTAACAGTTCGTTCCCAGGGAAATCTACAATCCTCATGGCTCCTGAAGCTCCCAGAAGAACCCTGGCTCTGGGCCTGCCTTTCAAGGGGTCCCTGTCTTTCTTCCATCCAGGCATCAGGCTGAGGCCTCTGAGCCGCACTGTTTTCCTTTTCTTCTCCAGGCTCAGCCCTCTCCTCGGCCTCTGTGGCCTCTGTGGTACCTTCAGTGTGCCTGACCTTGCCCTCTCTGTGTACTTATGGGGACTCTGAGGAGGACTTTGAGAGAAAGGGAATACCGAGAGACACAAAGAGAACTGAGATCCTGTGGGCTCCTGGCCCCATCTTCTTCCATATTGCAGGCCTCAAGCCACAGTCCTGATCCCTGGACACACTACCCTCCCCCACCCTCGGTCCTCTTTGAGACTGTAGTAGCTAACAGGCCACACGGTCCCATTTTCCCTTTGAGCCTCAACTAAATTCCCTTCCGGCAGCCCACAGCTTCTGGGATGCAGAGCCAAATAAGTCCCATCTTCTCCCCCAGGTTAGGAAACAGCAACATTTGCCACTGAGTTGGCCTCCAGGTCGTCTCTCCTATGGGGCGGGTCTGCCCATCTCTCAGGCTGATTGCTGCTTGGCAGAGACTTCACAGGGTCCCCACAGCTCTCAGGTTAGGCCTTTTGTTGGCACAGAGTGATGATGGTGGGGATAATGGCCAGCGTGTACTGGTTACACACGCCGTATAGTGTGTTAGAAATAGTATCCCGCAGCCAGGGATACAGCTCCATTGATAGAGTGCTTGCATGGCACACTCAAAACCCCAGGTTCAGGGCCTGCCACCGCGTAAACCTCACATGGCGGCACACACCCGTAATCCCAGCACTCTGCAGGGAGGGAGGCCAGAGAATCGGAAGTTCAAAGTCATTCCAACCTAGGCTAAAAAAGACCCCAGGAAATAAGAGCATTTTAGCTAATTGCACCAAGATCACTGATGTAGGGACTAATGATCTTATTTTAAACCTAAGAAAACAGGTTCAGACAGTTGAACGTGACTTACCAAAGGCCACGCAGCCTGTCAGGAAAATAGCAGAGTACCTAGCCGCCATCCTGCTGCAGCCTGGCTCCTCAGAGTGTGCCCCTGGCCTAGCAACCTCAGCACAGCATGGAGCCTGTCAGCAACACAGATGCCAGGCTCTATCCTCAACTGCTAAGGCCAGGCCTTGGGCAGCCCCCCAGCTGTCTGTATCCCACCGCTGAAGGAACGTCATTTGGAAGGGGTGGTTCAGTCATTGTCCACAGTCTGCCTTGCCCCCATTGAGTAGCTGACACCAGTCTTCACTCCATCATGAGGGGCTGGGACCTTAGCCTTAGGAGAGAGAAGGAATAAAGGATCATTCAGGGGCTTACTATGAGAACTGAACAATTGTTACCCAAGTGAATGACAATTGAGGAGACAGTGGAGACACATGCTCACAGCCCAAGCCCAGCTGGCAACTCTTGGTTTTGAATCTGTGTCTGCAGCAGCCTAGGCAGCTGGGAGCAGCTACCTGGGAGCCCTGTGATTCTGAGTCAGAGATATTGAGGTGGGTTAAAAATAGAGCTCTGGTGGCCAGGCGGGGATGGGAGGAAGAGAGCAATGGCTCCACTGTTGTGGGGAGCCCCTAGGGCCTGAGGGGGGCTGGTCAGGAAGGAGGGGTAGAGGAGTGTGCTCCCCTCTAGAAACCTGAGCTGAGAGGGTGAAGGGAGATGGATAGGTCAGCTATGATTGGGGTGACATTAACATGCAAGCCCAGGGCAGAAGCCAGCAGGGTCTTCTCACCAGCAGGCAGCAGCCAACATATGACTGGGGTGTAAGGCAAAGGAAGGGGTAGCCCTGTCTAGGGGCACAGCCAACAGGAACCTGCGCAGAGAGCTGAGGGTGGCAGGGGTTCTGCCACAGTGGCCTGTGGCCTGCGGGCTGGACTCATGATTTTGGCTGTCGTCTTTAGAGAGTTTAAAATAAAAGGCTGAACTGGTGAAGTAGCTTGACCCTTGCCAAGCATGTGTGAGGCCTTGGGTTCAATCCCCAGTACAGCATAAAACCAGACGTGACAGCATGTGCCTGAAATTCTATCACTCAGGAGGTGGAGGCAGGATATTCGAGGTCACCCTCTGCTATACGTCCAGATGGAGTCTAACCTGGGATACATGAAACCAGTGAGGAAAAAAATGCTGGGAGAGGGGAAGGACTGGTGATGGCAAGAGAAGGGTCCAAGGCCCCTGGAGAGGGAAGAGGTCGATCTCCAGAGGCCGATGGAAGAGCCACAAGCTCCTTTGGGCTTAGAAGGAAAGGAAGAGAATGGAGAAAGGAGTCTAGTGGCAGAACGGGAAGGGAATCCTGGTGTCTTATCTCTTCTCGGTCGAGTGGAAGGCAGTGGTGTCTGCTAGTAGAAGGGACAATAGGTGACTTCAGAGTTTCTGGAAGAGGGGCCATGGGTTGGGGCGGGGCATCTGCTGTGGTCTCCTGGAAGGACCTGGCAGGGCTGAGGGCCCAGCTGAGAGTGGGGACAAGGGGTGCTCAGGAGCCTGGTTGTTTAGTTGAATGGGGTTGGGGCGCGTCCTGCTGAACCCCATGCAGACATGGAAAGGGAGATGCTCACCCAGGCCAGGGTTGTGTTTTTGTGAAGACTGTTCCAGAAAGTCAGCGTGACAGGTGAGAATGTGCTTAGGGAAGTGGTAGGGCTGGACAATCGTGTTTGGGACAGGCAGCTCTTTGGGGGAGGATCTGAAGAGTCAGCAGACTGTAGCTCCTGGGACCCTGAGGCTAACCAAGCACAACTGCAGAAATCAGGAGGAAGGGAGGGCGGAGAGGCCGTGCACTGAAAATGCAAAGCTGGAGCAACTGGAGGTGCCTGCTGGTCTAGTGTGTGTGGCTGCAGCGGACAACTAAGAGGGGTCGTTATCACTGAGACTTCCAGCTCCCAGGAGTCTGGGTTTGTCTGAATCTGTGGTATAGAATGGAAGTCATCTAGAGTGGTGGCAGGACAGAATGCAGCAGAAGGTTGCAAGCCAGGTGCCGGGATTGCCACAGTCCCCATGGGTAGCAGATGAATGCTGGAGGGTGGCCAAGAGATGACAGGATGCCCAAAGGATCCGACAGACATTTCTACCAGAGGCAGGTAGTGACAGCAGGAGGCAGGGGAGGATGCTGGCTCACCCTGACCTTGAGGTTTGAGGGGCTCGGTGGAGAGTGATGGTCTAGGTTTGTTAAGCGGGGGAATGTGGATGGGTCAGAAGAAAACGAAGAGGCTGAGGAGGAAGGAATCATGGAAGAGTGTCCAGTAAAGAATTGGAGGGGGGCAGAGTTTGGGAGTAATAAAATACCGCCAGCCTAACTCCTATTTCTGTGGAGTAGTTAGGGCAGGATTCTGGAATCACGCTGTTTGCCCTTGAATCCTTGATCCACTGTATATATAGTAAGTTCTCAGCCTGATGAGCCTCAGTCTCCTTGTCTGTAAAAAGGGCATAACCAGTGTCTGCATCTTAGTGTCTTGCAAGGACTAAAGAAGACAGCCCACATACAGATCAGTGCCTGGCAGGTAGCAGGTGCCTAACAGCTCCTGACTGCTGCCCCACATCTTACTGTCTGTTGCCACAGGGAAGTTCCTTTGCTGAACAGAAAAACTGGCAGGCAGTACACGATTGGAGGAGATTGTCTCAGCTCCTGTCACTTTTCTGAGACTTGACGACTTCTGGGTTCTGTGATTTGTTGAAGGGCTAGCAAGGAGAGTAGGTGGAGAAGTTGAGGATGAAGGGGCGGGGGGAATCTGCTAACACAGAAGCCCAAGGCAGGGAACACAGGCCAGCCTTATGAAGATGAAGACATTGAGCCTTGGACAAGGGGGACAAGGGAGAGGACTTCAAAAGCTAATGTCTTCAGAGGAGCAAGACTGTGGATGAGAAGGAGCCTGGGAGGGGAGGACCATGGTCTTGTTGGCTACTTTGAAGGAGCTAAGAGTCAGAAGAGGGAAGGGGTGGCTGGGCTGCCAGGCGAAGGAGCTTGGGCCTTCTGCAGTACAGGTTCCCATAGGGTTCGGATCAATGGTCACTTGCTCATGACTTGGAAAGTTAATGCAAGAATGGAGGGTGGGGGCCAGGTAAGAGGGAGGGGCAAGGGTGCAGAGATTCAGATCTGTGGCAGAAAGGGTGCTTTGAGACATCATAGGAGAAGCCAGAGAAGACCCAATAACTTCCGAGGGACTTGTGAGGACAGGTAGGGTAAGGGAGGTGTGTAGAGAGCTGCTAGGAGATTGTGAGCCTTGGGTGCAGTGACAGATACGCAGGTTGTACCTTTCAGCTTGGAGGAGGATGCTGAGTTCAGCTGTGTACTCACTGGGTATAGAGACAGCTGGCCCTCCAGGTGGGCACATTGCACAGGCAGGTGGGAAGGTAGGTCTGGTGCTGGGAGGAGAGTGGGGGCCTGGAGCAGGGACCATCTGCACACAGGAACACGAAGAGATGGGGTGCTGCTTAACAGGGTAGAGGACCAGGACTACAGTCAAAATCCAGGGACCCAGGACCAAAGACTTGCCCTTCAGAAGCCTGCTGCCTGCTAAGAGGTGGGGCCAGGCCTCAAGCTGGCCGAGACTTTGGGTTAGAGGTTAAAGAGGCCCAGAGGAGGTAGCTCAGATGAACATGGAATGATGGGAAAGATTTGAATGGCAAGACGGTGGCATTCTCTTTCTTCTGGCAGACAGAATTCGTGGGGGATAATCATTTGTGCCAAAAGATGTGTACAAGTGGGTATGGCTGAAGGTGCATGTGAGGAAAATGGGGACACAGACAAGTGTTTACAAAACACACACGTGTGTATGCATGATGTGCAGTCTGTGGTGCACACACACGTGTCTGTTTGCCTACATATTTGCTCACAAGCAAGCATGAGCTTGTGGGGAAACGAGACTAGAGGAAGCCATTTTCTTCAGCCCGCATGGAAGGAGAGGGTTCTTTGTCTAGTCCCAGAGTCTCTGAGTTCAAAGTCAGGAGCTGCCATCTTCCCTGCCCTCATCTCCATAGAGGGTAGCTCCTCCCCATGGGATACCCATGGGGTAGACCACCCTGTGAAGTAATCCAGACACCATGGCAAAGGGCTGTTTGCCTATCTGCTATTACTCAGTCACTCTACACATGGGTCCTGGTCCCTCCGTGTCAGCTTCTGGACCTCCACTCCCAGCCATCTGCCTGATCGATCCAAAGACGAGGTAAAGCCCAAGGCCTGGGAGACAATCTGACACCTAACCTGACCAGAACCCAGCTGTTGCTTTCTGACCAGAACTCATCCGCACTGGAAGGGACAGGCACTTGAGCGCCGCAGAGACCCAGACCTCTAATTCTGTCGTGTACCAGTCCCACAGTGTCTTGGTCTGACTGCCTATTGCCTCCCTATCGCAGCCTGGTGCCTGCTACCATGGTTGGCCATCTTGGATTGTGATGTTATTTCTGAGTGGTGTTGGGGGCAGCAGTGTGCTGTGGGAACATTGGGCACCTATCTTGTGGTTTCAAAAATGCTACTATCCCCTTTGACTTTAGTTTTCTCTTCTGAAGGATAGGTACAATTGTTTCTGGCTGACAGTCAGCTAATGACCACGTGACTTTTAACCCTGGAGAGATCTTCTGTCCCCCCCATCCAGACCAGACCTTAGGAAGCCCTGATATCAGGAAGCTCAGTCCTCTCAGATTTTCCCCAATAACCCTTTCTTCTTCTGCATCTGGGGCAGGGGTGCATGTACCTTGGTAGGACCCTCTCCACCCTGACTCAGTTCAAGGAAGGTTCATCTGTCCCCTGCACCCCACAGAGCTGCCTAACCCCCAACCCAGACTCTGGTTTAATTGACCTCTCCGAATCTTGTCTCTGCTCCTCATAAGCCGTATGGCCCTGGGAAAATGCTTCTCTTTGAGCCTCGGTGCTATCATCTGTAGAGCACAGACAGTGGTAACTGTGGTACAATTGTGAGAGTTAGATGGTCCAATTCATGGAAAGCACAAAGTTAAGTACTCAATCCTTGTGGAGTGTTTGGGGACTCTTTACAAATAAAGGCTTTTCTGTCTTCAAGGAGCCACCAATAAAAAGTCCTAGTCATGGGAAGGATACTTCTGGCCACCCGGACTGGGCGTGTAAAGAGACTACTGAAGATGCCAGCAGGGAGGCTGTTGCCAAGCTCCCCTGGCTGGGCCTGCAGACTGGGGCTGGCAGGCGTGACGGGCACTGTCCATGGTGCTGAACACAATTTTGGGCTCAATTCAGAGATTTGTGCAACCATCTGGCAAAGAGCATAGAGTCACTGTCTACAAGGCCAAGGGCAGTTCCCAGAGCCCGAATCTTCTCACCTTCTCCGGCAGCGCTTTCCCGGTTTCTCCCGTCATGGTTACCAAGAGCCACCTCTTCAGATGCCCAGCTGCATCAGATGGTTTCTTAGACCCCAAGGCTACTCCTGCAAGGGGACCGTGAGTCCCCTCAAGTCAAGGCATTTGAATGCAGAGGCAAACAGATGCTGTCATCTGATCAGTCAGGTGCTGTGGTCCCTGGCTTCTTCCGTTTATTACAGGTTCCCCTCTGGCCCTACTTCCAGTAGAAGTTTTGCTCCAGCTTGTCACTGGAGGGTCCATCTTTCACCTCTCATATCTTTCCTGCCAGTCGATTGACAGAAATCATTTATTTACCCACTTAATAATAAGTGGCATGTGTCAGAGCATTTTCCTGGTCTCAGTTTACTTGGTTCTTCTGACAAGTTTTGCTGGCGCGGTGTGTGCGTCAATGAGAATCTGAACAGATGAGAAAAACAGAGGCAGGGGCAGATGCAGGGTTGGCCAGCCCTAGAAATCTAGCCCTTCCAGCAGGCTGATTTGCCCCTCACATAGCTTCTGGGATGCTCTGGGATGGTAGAAGGGAGAGCCACTATTCCGACCCCAGCCCAGATCGGCCAGAAATATCTGGAGCACCTGGAAACTCGAGATTGAAACAGTCAGAATGTAAGGAAATGGGTGGTTTCGTCTCATGCAATTTAGTTTTATGAAGACCAGTAAATGCAAACATTCTCCTGTTAATTACTGTCTTGAATTTGGTCTGTAATTGAGGGAACTAGAGCTGGGGAGGGGTGGGGTGTAGAAATCCGCCGGAGTGGCAGGCCTGCTGGAGTCAGCATTCCCAGCCGCTCTGCACCCAATCTGTTAATTTTAGAAACTCCTCTAGCCTGGGTATATTATTAGATTTGTGTACGAAGGGCCACATGGCCCTAAGTGGCTCCTCTGTGCCACCGTGTTTTTGTTTGTTTGCCCCAGGAGATTAAATGAAAAGGAATGATGGTTCTCTCTCTCTCTCTCTCTCTCTCTCTCTCTCTCTCTCTCTCTCTCTCTCTGTGTGTGTGTGTGTCTCTCTCTCTCTGTGTATGGGTGATTTCATGCTGTGTGCGTGTGTGAATGGGGATACCTAGATGTGACTTTAATGAGTATATGCATCTGTCTTTGAGTGACTCGTGTGTGACTGGGCAGAGTGTACCCAGATCAAGAACGCTCCGTAGAAGCTGAAGTTTGACCCACAGCTCACTGGTGGATGCGCCGTGTGTATGAAGTGTGTGGAGGTGTATGACTGCTGGGTAACACCCCCATATCCATGTGCAAACTGGGCAGAGAGATGGGAAAGGCATTTTATGAGGAAGAGGGACGCTGTAGAGCTGAAGTGAGAGAAGTTAGGTCACGATTACAGGACTGCACAGTGAGGAAACAGAGGCCTAGACTGAGGAGCGTGGTCCTGCTGGATATCACATAGAATAACAGTGACAGAATCAAGCTGGAAGTCAAGCTTCTGCCTCCCAGGCACCTGCTGGGCGAGTGGACATCCCCTGGTCTCTTGGTCACGCTCTGTGGCATGGCTGTCTGACAGGCAGTCTCAGCCATAGCTAAACCTCGGGGAACCTCAGACTAGCCTGAGCCTGGGGAAGATGATGTCAGTTTCTTCTGTCACTAAGAAGTAGTTTCCTATTTGTCCCCTGAGGTCATTGTTTGGCTTGTTTTTCAGCTTGACTCTTTGGGGTGGGCTGAATGGGAAAGATGTGACACCTGAGGAGCTCACTGGAAGACAGGGGGTATCCTGGGTCACTGAAGAACCTCTGTCTGTGCCGTGCCCCGTGTTTGCAACCTCCACCCTTGCCCTGAGGCTCACATGCCTGTGTCCCCAAGTGCCTCAGAACCCCCCAGGCTCTTCCCCATGTGCTTTCCCACAAGTTTCCTTTCTACTCTGTAGCTCATCCTCTCTTTCAGGGTGACTGACCCCTTGTTTCTCTGGGCAGATTTTACTGGGACCTGACGATGCTGCTGCTGATGGTGGGAAATCTGATCATCATTCCTGTGGGCATCACCTTCTTCAAGGATGAGAACACTACACCCTGGATCGTCTTCAACGTGGTGTCGGACACATTCTTCCTCATTGACTTGGTCCTCAACTTCCGCACGGGGATCGTGGTGGAGGACAACACAGAAATCATCCTTGACCCACAGCGGATTAAGATGAAGTACTTGAAGAGCTGGTTTGTGGTGGATTTTATCTCCTCCATCCCCGTGGACTACATCTTCCTTATCGTGGAGACTCGCATCGACTCCGAGGTCTACAAGACCGCGAGGGCTCTGCGCATCGTCCGCTTCACCAAGATCCTCAGCCTCCTGCGCCTCTTGCGGCTTTCCCGCCTCATTCGGTATATCCATCAGTGGGAAGAGGTGAGTCGTTGGACAGAACCTCTGCAGGAAGGCTGGGTTCCTGCCAACAAAGCAGAGCCAGTGGGTGCTCTCTGAGTGCCACGCACTGCACCCCTGTGTCTGCACTCTGTGCGCTGGCACCCAGTTCGCTTAGGGCAAGGGGCAGGAGGTTAAAATACACAAACCCACACAGAGAGAGAGACAGCGACACGGGTCATCCTTGAATTCCCCAAGAATGCCCCCTTTATTGTGTTCAGGGGCAGATTATGGAGAGATAGCCACGCCCCAGCCAAATCCACCTGAAACCACTCTCCTGCATCAGGAACTCCTGAAGGTCTCGTGCTCAGAGCTGCTGTAGGCACTCAGATCAGGGGATTACAAGAAATTCAGGATCTGGGGTCTCACTGCTTCCAACATCTGAGAATTGGAGATGACTTGCATGGCTATAGACGGCATGCCTGTTCCAAAAAGCATGCAAGCAAGCATTAGCAGTTTCAGGACTTCCTAGCCTGTTTCTATACAAAGCACTTTCCAGATTGCATCTCATTCAAGCCCATGATGATCACAAAGGGCACCACACAGATACCTGTAGACACTCATGCACATGCTATGTAGGAGTGGGACTGGGTTGTTGATGCTACAGAGTTATGTTAAATGCAGAAATCTGGATTTGGGGGGTACAGATTTTGTTGGCAAGTATCTTAGATTGGGTTTTTTTTAGAATGTTCTCCAACAGCCTGGTCTACAAGAGCTTCAGCCTGGTCTACAAGAGCTAGAGTTCCAGGACAGGCTCCAAAACCACAGAGGAAACCCTGTCTCAAAAAACCAAAAAAAAAAAAAAAGTTCTCCAAGATGGGGATTTTCATGAAAGTGATATTGTAGGGGGAGGGGAGGCATCTTTAGGAAAACACAGCAAGGAAAAAAGGGCAAGAGGGCCAGGAAAATGAGAAGTCAAGTGAGGGGAGACACCAAAGACCCGTGGGGAGTGCTGGCACAGTGCATACCACACCCTGGACTTGTCCTAGTCAGGAAAGTGTTGTAATAGGAGCAGCGGGGCTGCTTCCTGCCACCCGGCTAGCTTTAGCTTTACCCGAAATAATTACACGGAAACTGTATTCTTTTAAACACTGACTGGCCCATTAGTTCCAGCCTCTTATTGGCTAGCTTTTACATATTGATCTAACCCATTTCTAATATTCTGTGTAGTACCACAAGCTAGTGGCTTACCAGGGAGGATCTTAACCTGCGTCTGTGTCCTCCAGGAGAATCATGGCGACTGCCTGACTCGGCATTCTTTCTCCCGGAATTCTGTTCTGTTTACTCCGCCTACCTAATTTTCTGTCCTATCAAAGGCCAAGCAGTTTCTTTATTAATTAACCAATGAAAGCAACAGATAGATACAAGACCCACCTCCATCAGGAAAGGAAGCTGAGATGTTTACATTCCCTTGCTGGGGAGTCAGTAGTCCTGGGTATTCCAAGGTCTTGTGCCCACAGCCGAAACAGTTTCCAGATTCCACATAGGTGCTGGCTTCGGAGCCAAAAGTCCCTGGGTCACGGGAGTCCTGTGTATAAAACTGTAAGGAAATTCAAGAGTCTGAGGGCTATGGTTACAGAAACTAAATTTAGGAAAACCTCAGATGAATTTGATGGGTCTACACCATTCTGGAGATTTCAACTCACTCTGAGCTGGAGCGCTGGTCCATATAAGGCAAAGAGAAGGGCTAAGGCGTGGGAAAAGAGATGCCGGTGACTTTGCCGAGTGTTGGGGACTGAATTTGCTACCATCCTCGTTTGCTTTCTGTTGTTATAAACACCGTGACCTAAAGTAACTTAGAGAGAAAAGGGTTTATTTCATCTTAAAGCTCCACCATGAAGGAAGTCAGGGCAGGAGCTCACGGCAGAACCTGGGGGAGGTCACAGAAGAACACTGCTTAGTTACCAGCTCGCTCCCCAGGGCTTGCTCAGTTTGCTTTCTCAGACACCCGAGGACCACCTGCCCAGCCCTTTCCCACAGTGGCTGGTCCTTCCCACGTCACTCTTCCATTAAGAGAATGCCCCCAAGGGCTAGCCTGCAGGCCACACGGATGAGTACATTCTCTACTGAGATTCCTCCTCTCGGATGACTCTTGCTTGTGTCAAATTGACAAACACTACCGACACAGGTTCCCCATTTTGTTGGTGATAGCCAGCAGGCCTGGCTGGGAGCTTTCTCAGGTGTGTGTGTGTGGGGTGCGGGATATGCTGCATGAGACACTCACCTTGGCGTGCAGTTTAGACTGTGCTAAGCAATCTCATTGCCAAGGTGCCTCTCCCCACGGGCCTCCCTGTCTTCAGAACCCGTGCTTGGCTGGGCTGAAAGCCCACGATCAGGTTCCGACGTCCCTGCCCTCCAGCCCTGCGGCTGACGGCAGATTCAGGTCAGAGGCGTCGTGAACACACGTGCTGTGGAAGAAGTGTCTACACCAGCTCGGCAGAAGCTCTCCGCAGCAGAAATTCTCTCGGGCTTGGAAAATTTGCATGATTCCTGCTGACGAAGAGAGGCAATGACTGAACCAAGGTCACAAAGCGGCCCACTGGCAGAAGTGAGGCTGGATCCAGTTAGCTCCCTTGGCTCCCAGCAGTGTGGTTGTGCCTGCCTGGTGTAACAATACTTGGCTTTTAAATCCAACACACACACATTGCTTGACTCTGTGACCTTGGTACCACCTTGCATCTCTCAGCCTCATTTTTCTCTACCTATAAAATGAGTATAAGTAATATCTGGGTTTTTTTTTTTTTGGAGGCTTTTTCATGAGGTTTTCATAGAGAACTACTTAGCAAATGTCCCTTGGCACCAGTCTTAGTTATAGTGAACAAGGCAAATGGCAGAGTTCGTCACCCTCGTTTTCCAGGTGAAGAAACTGGTAATTGAAAGGTCCCCCTGCCCTACAGGTAGTCTTTATGGCCATGGGTCCCTGTCTCCTGGCCCATGACCTGTGATCTAGTAACATCCCCTCTGTTAGCAGGGAGCAGCCATGACGGGTGCCTGGGTTCCATTTGGTCTGAACCAGTCTTGCCAAGCATCTGCCTATGTGCTTTGTCCTGGACAGAGCCCTGGGTACTCAGCTGTAATAGCGAATACCAGAAGAGGGGTGGATCATGGGGAATTGAGCCTTGGTGCATGATGGGCTATATTTGAAGTTCCCAAGGGACAGCCAGTTACACAGAAGGACTGGTGAGCTGACCTACCGTGAGTGTCTGAAAGAAAGGAGGGTGGTATTTTTCTCAACGTGACCTGGCAGGCTTCTCTCCTTGTGGAAAGACAGGACCCAGGTGAACCCTTCAGACCCAGAGCTCACTCCATCCCTTCTCCCTCCCCAGGCCCACGGCTAGACTCAGGAGTAGCAGCCCTTTCCTTTCGTCGGCATTGGTTTGGGTCACCAGGTCCCATCACCCCTGGGGTCAACCTCCCTCCTTACCTGGTGGGAGTTGATAGAGTGGCCTGTGGCTGGGCTAGCTGCCCCTGGGGCAGAGAAAAACCTGCACTGTCCCTGCACCCTAGGCTATGGGAACTCAGACCCAGGGCTGCTGTCTCCGTTACCCCTCCGGCCTGGCTGCCCTCTGGGTTATCCAGACCTCACTGGGCAGGCTACAGTCCTAGGCCTTCCCTGGGGACGACAGAGGTCCCAGGGAGCCCGAGGCCCTGAACTGAATGCTGCTTCCGCATGGTGTGGGCAGGAAGGAGATCCCAGGTGGCCAGATGGACGGCTCCATACTCCTGCACTCTCGCCCTTAGCTCTTCTGCAGCTTAGGAGGAAACTGCTTTGAGCTGGTTTCTGCCTGTACTCAGCCCAGCCAAGGGCTCCCCTGGGATTAGAGTGGGGTTTCCCAGCTGGCCCAAGAAACCCCACCTCTGGATCCCTCGTAGCCCATTCTTCTCTCCAGGTGTCTCCCAGCCTCAGCTTGCTGGACAGTGGCATCAGAAAGACCCTCTGACCCATATCTACGTAAGAGCTAGGGGATAGAACAGGTGGGGATGTAGACAAAATCCTGTCCTATCTCCTCTTCAAATCCCTACGTAATTTCTTTCTTTGGGGGGCAGGGTTCAATTTCTAAGGAATCAGGAGTGCATTGGTGTTTTCTGAGGTTGGGGTGTTCAGGCCATGGTTGTCTTTCTTGGGAGTGGTGGTGTTAGCTGACCCCAAGGGCCTGACTGACTGACAGGCCCTGAAGGAGGAAACTCTAGGGTGGGGCTGAGGAGTCAGCTTGCCCAAGGCTCCCTAGTGAAAATGTGGAGTCTCCAGGTACCTGATCTCCCGGCCTTCCCTGAGTCCTCCAGCCAGCCCAGCCCAGTTTTGCTGGAGTTTTCCCTAGACTTGGTAGCAGGGTGGGCAGAGTGGCTTAGGCTGGGCATAAGCTTCCTCTGTCCCTAGCGATCTAGGTCAGCAGTCTCCCTCAGAGCCTCTTCCAGCCAGCCTCTCCCCTCCCTCTGAGGTGTGAGCTTGTCGCAGGCACGCAGGCTATTGTTAGAAACCGTGGTCGCCCCCCTTCGGATGTTCCACTGCAAGCCTCAGCACGCCAAGAGACCCATCCCAGAAGCCGCCTTTCTCAGAAACCTGGCAGGATGCGGGCTAGGAGTAGGAAGCCAGGCCAAGGAGACCCCCTTCCTGTAGGACTCAAGTTCACCATCTCTCTCAGATTCTAATGGTTGACATCTCTGTGGGAAGCAGCCCTGGAGGACTGGGGCTGGCCCTACCTGCTAATGTCATCGTGGGCCCCCACTGTGACCCTCAGCCCAGAGCTGCAGGCCAGACACCCATGTACTGGCCTCTCTTGGATCTTGGCTGGTCCTTCATGTAGATGGTTGTTCCTCAGATGCCAGTAGGTGCTTGCTTATTTCCTTCAGGAGAAAATGAGTCTCTAGAAAAACTCAGCCAGGTCCAAGAAGAGGCCTGACTGGAAAATCCATGGCAATCTGAGGTCTGATCTATGTTGAGAAAGTAGCTCTGAAAGGGCTGGGCAGGAGACGAAAGGAAAGGAGCCAACATCCGTAGAGTACCTACTGTGTGCCACCGTCGGCCATTATTTCAGCTACTGCCCAAGATAGCTTTGGGTACAGGAGCTGGCAGTTAGAGGCCTGTTCCACAGGCAGGGAAACCGAGGTCCCCAGGGGGCATGCTAGGACATGGAATACATGTTGCTTTACCAGTGAAGCTGAAAAATTGCAGGAGTGGGCACAGGTTCCCAGAGTGCCTGGCAGGCAGAGGGTGAGTTCACTTGCCACCTGCCTGGTGAGTCTCTAGCAGCCTAGAAGGAAAAATGCTCAACCCCCTCGTCAGGGCCAACGTTGTAATAGGACGCCTTAATGAAATATAAAGCGCAAGGCAAATATTTGCCCCGTGCAGCTGACTGGCAGGTGGCATGTGGCCCTAGCCCGCCGTGGGGACCCAGCGCAGAACAACTTCTTTCAGCAATGGCCAGCCTCTCCTTGGCAACCATATCCTGGGTGCTGTCCAGTGAGGCAGCTCACACATGGGCATTCTGCTTCACTTGGCTCTGAGGTCACACACTTCTCCCCTACGTCCGGGTCACCTCAGCATCCACACCCTTCATCACTCGGTGCCGTACAGCGCTGCCCCAGGCTCTCTGTCCACCTGGAAGACAAGACACCATTATTCTTTCCGAAGAGGCCAAAGCAGGCTGTTTGAGCTGCTCTGCCTAGGCTGCACAGCCCTTTGGACAGCCGTGTATGTACTGGCTGGTACCTGCTTATCTTCAGCTCCATCACTGCCACTGTCTCCTTCACCTCTGTCTTTAAGCTCCCCTCGGTTTCCGAGACTCCGCCACGTGCTCCATGCCATAGTAACGGCGGAGACTGTGATGAAGGCGAAACTAGACAGGCTTTATCTTTGAAGAAGGTTGGTTATGAAGAAAGCGCAGGGGAGTGGGGCTGGAATGTGGCTCAGGGCCAAAGCACCTGCTGCGCGAGTCCGGGCACCTGAGTTCAGACCTCAGGACCCACATGAAGCCGGAAGCTGAGGCTCATCCTTGCCATCCCAGTGTTCCTTCAGCTAGCTGAGGGACCAACAAGGTGAAGGCTGTCCTCTGACATCCACGCATGTGCACTGTGGTACATACAGCCCCCTAAAATAAAGTATCGAGGGTGCAGAGAGGAGGCTGCGTGAAACATGTCCATCCTGATGCTTCTGTCTTTATGACCCAGAGTGATTTGGAGAAAGAGCAGGAACTGTGGGCTGCGACAGTCTGAGATACTTTGCAGCCAGGCCTGAGGCTTCCTTTGGCTTCCATATGGTATCTGTTCATTCATTTAAGCACACACACATGCATGCAGGCAACCAACAGATGTTTTGTGTGCATTTCATGGAGGAATACAGATACAAAAGCCAGAGGGGGGTGTGGTTCGTTTTGTATGCCAGTTAATACGTCTCCTTTTAGATAGAGACAATACCACAGATGAAATCAGTCAGGGGAGAGTCCTGGGAAGGGCAGGAAGAGAGGGCCACTGTCTACTTCACATAGCAGTATGGGAGACCTTTCTGTGGATGCAGTAAGAGTCGGAGGCTGAGGAGCCAGAAGGACATGGGCAGATGGGATGGCAGACGTGACACTGGATCCCTGTGGCCCAGCAAGAGCTGGCTGGGGCGGGCATTCAAGGACCTGAGGGAGGCCACCGTAGCCAAAGGCAAAGGGCCAGGGGCAGAGCAGAGGAGATGAGGTGAGAAAGTAGCTGGGTCCCAGGATGCTGAAGCTATGGTCAGCAGGTGGTGTGTGATTTGAAATACCGACGGGGTCACTGGAGAGCTTCAAGTCAAAGGTGACACATCCTGCTTATATTTAAATCTTGTTTTTTATATAACGTGTTTTGATCATATTCTTTCCCCTCCCCAGCTGCTCCTCATCTCCCTACTTATCCAAATTCATGTTCTGTCACTCAAACCAAAATCAAAATCAAAACTAGAAGAAAAAAAACAATGAAAACATTGCTCATCTTGAAGAGCTAAATCTAGTTGCTTGGTGGAGAATGGGCTGGGGGGATGGAGCCCCACACAGTGTGCAGATTGTCCCTGTTTGATGGCTGCACAGTAGACACTTGAGGATGTCTCTACAGGAAGAGGAGCCTGAAGATCCTGTTTATGTTGCTGGCCTGTGCAGCCAGGGAAGAAGAGGCTTTGGATGTGTCCGTGTGTAGATAGACAAGGAAACAGCTGGGCACGCAATCCAATCTGTCACTCTTGTCTATTCATGTGTCCTAGACATAATCAACAAAAATAGGTCATCTCTGGGGCAGAGGGGAGAACAGAAGGAAGTTGCCCTTTCTCCAGTGAGGAGGTGCATTGTAGCTCTCCTTTGGAGGTCTCTTGTGATGGACAGTGGGAATACACCATGGGGAGTCCCTTCGACAGTGAGATTCTATATAGGGTATAGCTAGACAGGTCCCCTCTAATGCAGTCCATAGCCAAGAAACACTCCACAGAATTGTGCTGCCCTGATAAACCAGGCGTGGGAGGAGGCAGGAGCTGTGCTGCTAGTCACAGCCTCTGACTTCTCTGACCTTTGGGCCCCACTCAGCCTCCTCTGTTGCTGGATTTCCATGTTCCCAGATCTCTTTTCCTGTGTGTGGCTGACTCTGAGCTTGGGTGGGCAGGGGCAAACTTCCTCCCTGCCCCCGCCCCATATGGAAGGGGCTTTCTTGGGTACCAACTAACACACAGTGGCCTCCTGGAGACATGGAGTAGTAGAGAGTCAAGAGTTTTTCTGAAGGCACAGCCTTGAGATTGTCCTACGAGCCCTTCACTCTAGAGGGACCTCTGCCTGCAGGAAAACACCTGGAAGGCTCACTGAAATTCTTTCTAGACCACGCAGTGCTTGAGGGGGAGGGTGTGGTATTGGAAGCTAGCATCCCCTAGCTAAACAGTTCAAAGCTAACTTCTGGAGCCTGTGAGATCTGTGCTCCCAGTGTCCTGCCCAGTGCCTGTACCTGAGATCTGTGCTCCCAAGGTGCTGCCTTGTGCCTGTACCTGATATCTGTGCTCCCAAGGTGCTGCCCTGTGCCTGTACACTCCCTTGACCTCAAGTCATTTGCCACAGGGACAGTCCAAAAAGAGGAACTAGTTGAGCCACGCTCTGATATGGTCCCCTCCTCTGTGTGTGTGTGTGTGTGTGTGTGTGTGTGTGTGTGTGAGAGAGAGAGAGAGAGAGAGAGAGAGAGAGAGAGAGAGAGAGAGAGAGAGAGATTTCTTGGTGTCATTTTTCTTGTTATTGAGACAAAGTCTCTCCCTGGTCTAACCTCACCAAGTAGACTAAGCTGACTGGCCCGTGAGCCCCAGGGATCCTACTCCTCTGCCTTTTCAGTGCTGGGATTACAAGAGCATGCAACTACCTAGGTTTTTAATGTGGGTTCTGGGGATCAAATGAAGGCCTTCAAAGCCATCTCCCCAGCCCCTGGTGTGGTTTTCTGGCAGTTCTAGCTTTAAGCCTGGCTCTTCCTCAGGGCGTTGTGCTGGTAGGGTCTATGAGAGTGGGGCCAGAGAACATACACTGGTTAACAGTTTGTCAGCCCAGTTCAGCTGTGAAGATCTATGGTTTATGGAATTCCCTTGTGCTGCGTTAGGGACAAGTCTGCTTCTGTGGGTCCCAGCTCATACACACCCTTGAGGCTGCTGCCCTGCCTGCTGTGGCCACTGTCTCTGCTGTTAGTGCCTTAGGGCCCTCAGACCAAGAACTGAAATACTAGAGTCTGACTCCGGACCTAAGATTCCCCTTCTGGAATGGGCTTGGGTCTTAAATGGCATCTCCAGGTTTATAATTTGTGCCCAAAGCCACCCATCCAGAAGGAATGCATTTTTCTAGGGACAGTATGGAGGGATCAGAACTAGGGACAGATAGCTGGAGGGCTCCCAGCGTCTCCCAGACTAGAGGCAAGGCCAGACCTTCTGCAGACTTCCTAACCTCTCCCCATCCTCTCCCAGCCCTGTAACCTTGGGGTCCCTGACAAGCTCAAGTCTCTGCTGTACATTGGTGTATGGCAGCTTTGGAGGAAGAGCTGGGACCAGAGAGGCTACAATGCACCCGTCATGGCCAGACCATGCCGCACTGCAGCTTGGCACACAGAGCCACACATGGAGATGGACAGGCTGCCGTGGGCTGGGGTGGAGGCACTGTGGTTCCTGATTCAAGTGTAAGAAACAGCAGTACTACTATTGTGTAAGAACTAATCATGAAGGTTAATTATTAATAACATTGTCTCACAGTGGCTTGTGATTTATTGAATACTTCTAAACTCAGTACTAAGTATTTCATATGTATAATTTAATTCTTTTGACAACCACTCAGTCATGAATTTTTCTCACCATTTTCTGTGTGAGGAAACACGATTAAAGAGAGATTCCTTAAGGTTTCACAGCTAGGAATTGGGTCAGAACTAGGTCTGGGGTCAAAACCTATCTGAACATGGAGCCTGTGGGTTCCCAGGACTGGGCCCTGATATTCCAGTAACAGATTTAGGGAACACTCATGTCTAGGGCCTGACTCCAGAACATGGTTCAAAGCATGCCTCAGGCTACGTGGTCTGTCCCTGGTGTCCACAGGCCCTCAGCAAGCTGATGAGGTGGCCTCTCTGCCCACGTTTTGTCCTGGAGAGCGGCGCCTCCCACGGGAGAATATCTATATCTGCATGGATGCCGGGAGTGTCACCACGGCACCCTCTGTCTTGACTCTTCTGAGCCTTACGCATCATCTTCCCTACCCAGCCCCGGCCTGCACACACACACACACACACACACACACACACACACACACTCTAACCGCTCACTTGTCTTGGCCATGGCTTGCCTCCGCAGATCTTCCACATGACCTATGACTTGGCCAGTGCTGTGGTGCGCATCGTGAACCTCATTGGCATGATGCTCCTGCTCTGCCACTGGGATGGCTGCCTGCAGTTCCTGGTGCCCATGCTGCAGGACTTCCCCCATGACTGCTGGGTGTCCATCAACGGCATGGTGGTGAGTACACTCCTTCCTCTGGGCACGGAGTCTCCTCATCCCTAAGCAGGGATGGATAGAGAGGCTGTGCAACTCCTGAATCCCAGCATGGGGGTGGGACCCTCTGTTCTTTTCCGTTTGAGCTGCCCCTCCTGACACAAGCAGCCATCCACAGCGATCTTGGCTGTGGATTGTTCTTGCCACCTTCTAACTTTTCCCATTTCAGTCATGCACTGTAACAGCTAGTCTGGCTTTACCCAAGGAGACTGAGATTTGGACTATCCTGAGTTGTGGGAGTGTGACCGAACTGAGCTGATGGCTCCTGCCTCCCTAACCACGCTCCCTAGAAGCTGAGCTGAGAAAACCCAAAGGCCACGAGGGCGCTGTTAGTAGCACAGACTCCAGGCTTGCACACAGCCACTCACTGCATAGCCCGAATGCTCCAACCCCCTGAATAGACCCACCTCCCAGCCACCTGGCAGTACTGAGCATGGCAAGTGGGCAGGTTGTAGAATGACCCTCTCCAACATTGTAAGTGGATGAGAGAATTGGATGATGAGAGAATTCAAAAGCCATAGGACAGAACCCCCAGCTACAAATAGGAAGGGTCCCCAAGAAGGGCTCCCTATGGGTATTTTTCTGTCTTTGGTGAACCCCCTGCCTCTCCTCCTAGTTAGTCTGGTGTGGTCTGAAAGCAAATCCCCAGGGCCCCAGGGGATGAAAAACTGGCTTTAAAAGAGGTGAAAGAGACCCCGAGGCATCTTCGGCATCAAACAGACCTTTACAAAACAGCCTTTTGATGAGCTAAGTGTAAGGGAATCAGCCAGATGGGTTGAATTTCCCTTGTTCCCAGAGGCTCAGCAGTGTGGCCGGAAGCCCTGACAGGAGGCAGTTGGGGGCTGCCCCTAATCTTCAAGGCAAGGGCCCAGGCGTATTCCACCCCTGGAGAGCATCTCTACCGACCCTACAGGCTCTAGTGGGGAAAGGGCCAAGGACAGAGTTCATCTAGTGGTCCCTCTTATGGGGGCATTTCTTCTGTGTGTGTGAAGGTAACAGGCCCACACATACCTTTAGTGAATTTGGTGAATCCAAGAGGTGGCCTTTCTGAGCCCAGTGCTCCCACAAGGAGCCTTCCTTCAGACACCGACTGGCTTCGCGGACGAAAATAGCCAAGACTCCCTCCCATCTCCCTCCTCCCGGCCCACACACTGTGGACTCAGGAGAGTCCACCTTCAGGGCCAGTGGCAGGAGAATCAGGGGCCATAGCCCTAGGCAGATGAGGGCAGGGTTCTGAGAGCGACAGGAAGCCCCAACTGCTGCTCACCCAAAATGAGGACAGTGATGTCAGCTCCTGCAGAGCCGTGCCCCCCAGGGGAAGCATCACTAGCTTTATAATTGAGGTCAGTGGGGAAATGGGCTTCATTTGGCAGCTGTTTAGGGATAGGGGATGAAGCTACTCGGTGAGGGAAGACAGCAGGGTAGTTCAGCCCGGGGCCATATGTCACCCAGCCAGAAGAATTTAGCCTTCCTCTCCCTTGCCACTGAGGTCAGACCAGGGCCGGCTGGCTCACCCCCTTAATACAACTTCCTGTGTGATCCTCGTTTCCTCCTCCCCACCCTGCTGTAATAGAAAGGCCTCGGTTTTTCTCACTGCCGCCCTGGGTTTCCAGTGCCAGCTTCCCTGTTCATCACAGACAGCAAGGCTGGGGAGCCCTATGCCTGAAGGTTGGCAAGGAATCTCGTAGGTGCCAGCAAGAAGGGCCTTCCCTGCTACCAGCCCAGGCCTACTCTCTACCCACCCCTGTCCATTCTGTCCTCCTGTGCTCTGTCTGCAGAATAACTCCTGGGGGAAGCAGTATTCCTATGCCCTCTTCAAGGCCATGAGCCACATGCTGTGCATCGGGTATGGACGGCAGGCGCCCGTAGGCATGTCTGACGTCTGGCTCACCATGCTCAGCATGATTGTAGGTGCCACCTGCTATGCCATGTTCATCGGTCATGCCACTGCCCTCATCCAGTCTCTGGACTCCTCCCGGCGCCAGTACCAGGAAAAGGTAAGCTGAGCATTGTGTACACCCAGGGCTTTCTCAGGAGGACCTGCTTAAGAGGAAGTGGCACCCAGGCCTACAACTGTCAATACTATATTGGAGAGTCTTCCTGGATGAGAACCTTGTTGGTCTCTGACTTAAACCTTCTGCTCTGGGCACAGCCTTCCTTCCTCTCTGCTGCAATGGGGGTAGGGGTGGGGGTGGGTGGTTTGTCTCCTTACTCGGAGGGACCAGTGCCATCATTATTGCTAAATCTAGTAAGGCCTTCAAGCCACACTTGACAGCAACCGGCAGGGCTCCCACTCCTTGACTTCTCACTTGGTCTCGGGACTGCTGCCTTCACCTGGCCTCTCCTCTCACCTGGACCCCAGGTGTTCTGATCCTGTTGAGGCTTCTTAGGTGCTGGGTTCTCTCATACTGCTCTCCCATGCCACGGTCATCTGTATGCAGGTGGACCCAGGTGCACAACCAGCCCATTTTATTCTCCCCTTGTGTTTCCTGGGTGGCCCATGGACCACTCACCCTCATCATGTGTAAAATCAGGGCAGTCCCACCTACTTTCCCTGCTATAGCAAACCTCCACTCTGCTCATTTGACTAACAGACCTCAGGAGCTCAGACTCTAGACAGGAGCCATCAGCCAAGTTTGGTGGCACTGTCTGATGGTCACTTGAAAGCCCTGCTTCCCTGCTTCCCTTTCTCTCTGGGTCACTACAGCCATGTCGTGACTGTAGTGACTGAGGACTATGGCCTGATTTAGTCAGCCTCGGTCCCCTTAGCTTCTCCTCTGACAACTCCGTGTGTGGTCCTGTCACTTCTCTCTGTGCAGAACAGGGCTGTATGAGATCTGCCCTGGGGTCTGTGAGGGGTAAGCCAGTTAGCACTGTATTCATACAGAATAGGTGATTCAACATTCACAAACTGAATAGCAACTTCTCTTCACTCCCGTGCATACGCCTGTAATTTTAGCACTCAGGAGGCTGAGGCAGGAGGATCAAAATTTCCAGACCAGACTAGGGATATAGCTCAGTTGGTAGAGTGCTTGCCTAGCATGCACAAAGACCTGGATTTGATCCTTGCACTGTATAAACTGGTGTGTTGGTATGTGCCGGTAACTCCAGCTCTTGGGAGGTAAAGGCAAGGCGATCAGATGTTCCAAGGCCATCCTTAGTCTCACAGGGACTTCGAGTCCAGCCTGTATGAAGCCATGTCGGACTCTATACCAGCTCTTCATATGTGTACACACACGCACACACGCACACACGCACGCACGCACACACACACATGCACACACACACAGAGAATCGTTTCTTGTGTAACAGTTCTTGTGAAGGTTTCCCGTTGCTCCTAGACAGGCATTTTCACCTTGCACGTACTGGCCACAATTCAACTAATGTTCAGCTCAGTTCATACTGGGTCTCCCACGCTCTTGGTCTCCATAGGTGCTCCTGCCTCAGGCCTAGACAAGGCTCTAACAACAGAATATCTCTTCCTTTCCTTCGCCTGCCTTCTCCACGTCTTATCTTGAACTTAACTTTCTGTGACCCACTTAGTCCCAGTCTGTCATGTGACCCCACGGCACCCTCTACTGCTCTTTCACCCCACTTTGCCTCCCGTAACTAAATAATCACATATAGCTGTGTGGTGATGGTGCATCTACCCTCCCTGCTCTGGCTCCTCAAGGGCAGGATCCAACTCCTGTCCATCGTGTTTAGCACATGGCAGACCTCAGGATCCATTGATCCTGCTGGTCTGCCTTGGCTGCTGTCCCCTGGAAGGGTGACTGACAGAGGGCATTCACTCAGGTGTGGAGGTCCAGGTCCTAGGATGTTAAGAGAAAAGCTCAGGCCAGAAGACAGTAGAAAAGCCTGTCTGAGGAGGCAGAAGGAGGAAGCAAGAGAGAATTCTAGGCCAGTGGTCATGAGGTGTACAGGCAGTGGTGTGGAGGAGGTGAAGGAAGCAGCGTTCCAGGAGAGCACTAATGGGGAGAGTCAGGGCACAGGACTCAGGCCAGGCTTAGGTGAGAATCAGTCTATAGTCAGCTCAGGGCCCAGCCTGTGGTATACAGAGCAGGGATTTGTGTAGAAATGACATTATGGTCTGCTACCCCATGACCAGAGTGAAGCTGCTTGTGACTTCTTCAAGAATCGTCTTTATTTTATTCTGGGTTCCTGGCTTGTCGAGTCTTCCTGTTTACTCAGGAAGTCATCTCAAACGTCTTACCTCTCTGGTCCCCTGCCCCCCAGCTCTTCCCTGGACTATTTCAGCAGCCTTCTCCCTCCTGCCTGGTGTTCCTCCGTTTGTTGAGATGTAATTCTCTCAAACCCAGCTCCAAATGTACAGCTGCCTGCATCACAATGGCTGGTCAGGAAGCTACTGCCCTGCCAGGGCTGTGGCCCTCTGGACTGGAGCTGCCTTTAAAAAAAAAAAAGATTCAGCCAGGCGGTGGTGGCACACACCTTTAAACCCAGCATTTGAGAGGCAAAGGCAGGCAGATCTCTGTGAGTTCAAGGCCAGCCTGGTCTACAAAATGAGTTCCAGGGCAGCCAGGGCTGCAACACAGAGAAACCTTGTCTTGAAAAACAAAATCAAGCAAAACAAAAACAAAAAGCAAAACCAAAAAAGACTGAAGGTCTCAGCTGAGGCCTTATCTACAGACACGCCTCACAAAGGGTCAGCCGTCCTCACTTCCACGTCTTGTACTCCGCCCCATGCAGCATGTACTTCCTGTCACTGGGCCTGTTCCTGCTCCTGGCGGGAGTGGGCGCCTTCTCGTCCGGAGTTGGTGACTCCAGCGTGATGTAGAAGCACCAGATGTCTGAAGGAAATTTGATCCCTCTCCCGGTCTGTGGACAGTCCCTGCTCCCACTTACCTCCATAGTTTCCCCCCTCCGTCACCCCACAGGGTCAGGGCCATTATTGTGGGTACGATGTGATTACATTACAATGAGCCAAAGTTGGCCAAGAAACTAAGTCTCTCACCACCAGCCTGGGGTGCTGGGAAGTGACGCCCGGTTCTGTTCTGCCTCTAGTATAAGCAGGTGGAGCAGTACATGTCCTTCCACAAGCTCCCACCCGACACGCGGCAGCGCATCCATGACTACTATGAACACCGCTATCAGGGCAAGATGTTTGATGAGGAAAGCATCCTGGGTGAACTGAGTGAGCCACTACGAGAGGTGAGCTGCGGACAGCCTGGGCAGTGTGTGTGTGTGTGTGTGTGTGTGTGTGCGCATGCCAGGCCGTGCTGGCACACAGTTTCCTCACCTCTTCCTTTCTGTGTCCCAACCCGTGCCATCTGTGGAGCAGGAGATCATCAACTTTAACTGCCGAAAGCTGGTGGCCTCCATGCCACTGTTTGCCAATGCAGACCCCAACTTTGTGACGTCCATGCTGACCAAGTTGCGCTTTGAGGTCTTCCAGCCTGGGGATTACATCATCCGTGAAGGCACCATTGGCAAGAAGATGTACTTCATCCAGCACGGTGTTGTCAGTGTGCTCACTAAGGGCAACAAGGAGACCAAGCTGGCTGACGGCTCCTATTTTGGAGGTGAGGCTGCCAGGGGCCCCCAGGAGGACAATCATGACTAGAAGCAAAGCTGGAGGGATTCCCTGAGATCATAAGCACAGAGGGCCCTTCGTGGCCACAGCCTGGGCGTGGCCACAGTCTGTGAGGCATGCTATACTAAAGTACATAAGGCTGGTGGCTTACACACCATAGAACTTGGTTTCTCAGCTCCGAGTCACAGGCCAGGGTGCTGGCCTGGTGGGTTCCATGGAGGGTTCTCTTAGTGATAGACTATTGCTTTCTTGTGTCTCAGATGGCAGAAAGAGCATGTGTGCTGTTTTCCTGGCCTCTTCTATTACATCGGTGTGCATGCATGAGCCTGCATACACCACCCATACCACCCATACTCACAAACCATAACATCTTGGTTAGGGGCTTAGGAAGTTAGGGGACAACTTGGGGCAGCCACGTCTCCTCTTCCACCACGTGGGTCCTGGGCATCCACCTCACATCATCAGATTTGACCAAGTGCCATACTGCTGAGCCATCTGACCTGCTCTTCTCTAACCTCTTCTGCAAGGGCACGGATCACCTCCCAGAGCCCCACTTCTAAGTACCAGG
Source organism: Chionomys nivalis (assembly GCF_950005125.1). Taxonomy (NCBI): domain Eukaryota; kingdom Metazoa; phylum Chordata; class Mammalia; order Rodentia; family Cricetidae; genus Chionomys; species Chionomys nivalis. The sequence continues at coordinate 57,963,193 of NC_080089.1, forward strand.
TCGTCTTGTGGGGATTTCATCACAGGAATATGGGGTGGGCACAGGCATTGAAGAGGGGTCGGCCTCAGAGATAGAAACAGCCCGACATCTATTGGAGGCTGGGCTGGTACCTAGTATGGCTGCAACCCAGCAGACAGCTTTGTGAGCTCACTGTACCGAGCAATGGGGACCAAGGTCGGGATGGCCAGCTCTGGGTGGCTCGGATATTCTGTGTCTAAGTAACCCTGAGTCCTGCTATGCCCGCAGAGATCTGCTTGCTGACCCGAGGCCGGCGCACAGCCAGTGTGAGGGCGGATACTTACTGCCGCCTCTACTCCCTGAGCGTGGACAACTTTAATGAGGTGCTGGAGGAATATCCCATGATGCGAAGGGCCTTTGAGACTGTTGCACTGGATCGCTTGGACCGCATAGGTGAGGGGCAGGATGGGCAAGCGGGAGGGCAGGGAAGCAAGTGAGCACATTCTCCGCATTCCACTCCCCTCCCCCACCCTCGCGGTGGCCTGAGTGTCTGCTCTTGTTCTGTGGCTCAGGCAAGAAGAACTCCATCCTCCTCCATAAGGTGCAACACGATCTCAACTCGGGCGTCTTCAACTACCAGGAGAACGAGATCATCCAGCAGATCGTGCGGCATGACCGAGAGATGGCCCACTGCGCTCACCGCGTCCAGGCTGCTGCCTCAGCCACCCCAACCCCTACGCCCGTCATATGGACCCCACTGATCCAGGCGCCGCTGCAGGCTGCTGCTGCTACTACGTCGGTGGCCATAGCGCTCACACACCACCCTCGCCTGCCCGCCGCCATCTTCCGGCCCCCTCCGGGACCTGGACTAGGCAACCTAGGGGCTGGACAGACACCGAGGCACCCAAGGAGGCTGCAGTCCCTGATCCCTTCTGCGCTGGGCTCCGCTTCGCCAGCCAGCAGCCCATCACAGGTGGATACGCCATCTTCATCTTCCTTCCACATCCAACAGTTGGCTGGATTCTCCGCACCTCCTGGATTGAGCCCTCTCTTGCCCTCCTCTAGCTCTTCCCCGCCTCCAGGGGCCTGCGGTTCTCCACCAGCCCCCACACCATCCACCTCTGCAGCTGCTGCCCCCACAGCTGGGTTCGGCCACTTTCACAAGGCGCTAGGTGGCTCCCTGTCATCGTCTGACTCCCCGCTGCTCACCCCATTGCAGCCAGGCACTCGTTCCCCACAGGCTGCTCAGCCGCCACCCCCGCTGCCTGGGGCCCGAGGAGGCCTGGGACTCCTGGAGCACTTCTTGCCGCCTCCGCCCTCCTCTAGGTCACCATCGTCCAGCCCTGGGCAGCTGGGCCAGCCTCCTGGAGAGTTATCCCCAGGTCTGGCAGCGGGTCCACCAAGTACACCAGAGACACCCTCACGGCCTGAACGGCCATCCTTCATGGCAGGCGCCTCTGGGGGTGCTTCTCCTGTAGCCTTTACCCCCCGAGGAGGCATCAGCCCTCCAGGTCATAGCCCGGGCCCCCCAAGAACTTTCCCAAGTGCCCCACCCCGGGCCTCTGGCTCCCATGGTTCCCTGCTCCTGCCACCCGCATCCAGCCCTCCACCTCCCCAGGTCCCACAACGCAGGGGTACATCGCCCCTCACTCCGGGCCGCCTCACACAGGACCTGAAGCTCATCTCAGCCTCCCAGCCAGCCCTCCCCCAGGATGGGGTGCAGACTCTCCGCAGGGCCTCCCCTCACTCCTCGGGGGAGTCAGTGGCTGCCTTCCCACTCTTCCCCAGAGCTGGGGGTGGCACCGGGAGCAGTGGGGGCCTTGGGCCTCCTGGAAGGCCCTATGGTGCCATCCCAGGCCAGCATGTCACTTTGCCTCGGAAGACATCCTCAGGTTCTTTGCCACCCCCACTTTCTTTGTTCGGGGCAAGAGCCGCCTCTTCTGGAGGGCCTCCGCTGACTGCCGCACCCCAGAGGGAACCTGGGGCTAGGTCTGAGCCAGTGCGCTCCAAACTGCCGTCTAACCTATGAGCTGGACCCTCCCGCCTCTTCTTTTTTCTCCCTCCTTTCTTCCTTCAGGTTTAACTGTGATTAGGAGATATAACAATAACAATAATAACCACTAAAAAAAAATACCCCAGAAAAACAAAAAGACAGCAGAAAATAACCAGGTATTCTTAGAGCTATAGATTTTTGGTCACTTGCTTTTATAGACTATTTTAATACTCAGCACTAGAGGGAGGGAGGGAGGGAGGGAGGGGAGCAGCAAGGCCCAAAGGAAACAGCCAAAGGGAGGCAGGCAGGGTCTCTGGGGCCTGGGCAGGGGTGGGGTGACCCATGTTCAGGGTCCCAGCACAGACCTGTCATTGTATTGTTTTTAGAACAAGAGCTCATCAGTCCCTTTGCTGTGAACTTGGAGCCCACTCTGCTGGGGCTGCCCTAGGGTGTGTTCTCAGGAGCCTCCTGTGCCAGAGTCCCTGGGACGCACAGGGTCCTTAAAGGCCCTGCATTTTTTTTTCTACTGTAAAAGTAGCAAGATATGTATATGAATATGTATATGTATGTAAGATGTGTCTATGTATAGCTATGTAGTGCTCTGTAGAGCTGTGTAGATATCGGCTCCCACGTGCGCACGTGTGTGTGCAGTCTAGTTTAACCCCATGTTGCCAGGACACCCGGATCACCTTACATCAGCGATCTGCTGTGGCCCGCAGACTGGGCACTGCAGGCTCTGGGGGGAGTCCTCCCTCCCAGCCCTCAGGGAAGGGATCCCCTGGACCCGTGCAGCAGACCCTCCTTCCCTATCTCTGGGCTGCAAACCCAGTTCTCGACCCACCTCTAGTCCCACCGAAGGGGAAGACCCCAGGCTGAGCCTTTCACCTCCCAGGGCCTCAAGCACACCCGTCTCACCTCCATGGCCCTCAGTTTCTCCAGCTGTGCAATGGGAGGTGAGGGGAGCTTCTGTTTATTGAGTCTGTTCTGTGCTAAGCACTGGTTACGCTTACCCACAGGCTGTGAGGTAGATACTTTGATTTCCCCATTTCACAGGTGAGGGAACTGAGGTCGAGGGGGTCACTTTTCCAGACACACATAGCCGGGAGCGGCAGAGCTGGGCTGGGCCGAGCTGCACATCAATACTTCCCTAAGGCTAAAGCCTGTACTCCTGCCATCAGAAAACAGTGTTCCATAGAGCCCTGGTTTTTGGTCCCTAAGCAAAGTACAGAAGGAAGAGATGGGAACTTGGTGGCAGTCAGGCATCAATACGAATCCTAGCTCTGCCACTTCTTAGCTGTGTGGCCCTGGGCAAGTTATCTGACCTTTCTGTTCCCTCGTTAGTGAAATAAGAACAACTATGGAACCTCCTCACAATGACCAGTGAGAACCAGATAAGAAAAAAGGCACGACATGCCCAACCCAGTGCCTGGCACACAGCAGAGTAGGTGCTCAATAAATCAAGTTTCTTCGCCACCCTTTCCCCATAAACTTAGCTCATTGCTCCAGTGAACTATGGCGAGAGCCCAGGGAACTTCAGCTGACGGCTCCAAGATTTAAAATCTCAGGACTCGGGAGGTGGCTGGGCCTCCATCACGGCCCCAGGAAGGTGCATGGCCAGTGGTGGGCTTGAGCCAGGCCTTGAGCCATAGGAAGAGTGGGAGAGTAAGTAAGGAGGAGGAGGAGGGAGTGCATGGGGGGAGGCTACTGTAGTAATGTGGAGTTGTGGAGCTGGGCTATGGGGGGTGGGTGGGATATTCAGGCTGGGGGCCAGAGGAGGGCCTTGGATGACAGGTCAAACTGGTGTGTGGGTTTGGCTTCAAAGGCAGCAAGCAGCCTGAGCAGACTCCAGAGACATGAGAGCAACTCTGATGTCTCCTGAGGTTTGATCAGCTTCTCCAGCAGGACCTTGTCTATAGGTTTAAGCTGGTAGGGCTTTGAGGCCCAAGATGAGGAGGGCTGGTTCTACCATGCCCATGGTCCCCATGCACTGGCCAGAATGGTGGCATGAGCAGGTTTGGCCCTGGGATGCCCCCAGGGAACCCCTCTCTTATGGTCTGTAGGGTGTGGAATGCAATAATTTAGGGGAGAAGGGATGAAGGCCCTAGGAAATCAGCAGAGCCCTAGTCTATACGGGGACCAGGGAAGCTTCCCCAGACCCCAGCAGTCCTTGGACCTGAGTTCTGTATCCTGCCTTCAAGGAAGGCGGCTCAAGGAACCAGCAGGACTCCACCCAAACCTGTATCCCATTCTAGGACATAGGAGAGGAGATGGAGGGCCTGGGATATGAGGAGTGAGGAGTCCCTTGTCATCAGGCCTGGCCTAGCCACTCTTCTCTACCGACACATGCATTTTATAAACGCTCTGACCACTGGCCAACTCCTTGGTGACTACGGAGAGGCCAAGTCCAGTCAGCAGGACCTTCCACCCCCCAACCTCTACAAGCAATTTTCAAATCTTCCACTTTTAAAACAGAAAACGGTTAAACACGCCGTCTTGTATATTTTATTTAAATAAAAAAATTCCAGCAAATGCTGACTAATTTTGGAGTCAGAGATGGGGGTGGTAAGGTTCACAGGGAGACCTGGAGTCTCCAGAGAGGGTGTGGAGGGTGTGGGACACTGCCTCTTGAGCACCTATGGGTGCACATGCACGGACCTGCCCCCCACCAGAAGCGTGGAGTTGAGTTGCATGCAGAAGTGTGCGTGGGAGTATGAGGCCTGACTAAGAGACAAGTGTGCACCCGTGTACAACCTTTGGTGGCCCTTGAGGAGGGTGAGAGTTTATTCCAATGTCACTAGTTTAGGGGGAAGTAGAGATGGGGACCCTGACATAGGTCCTCCTCCCAGCCTCTGCCAGGGCTCCACAGTCTCTGTGAAGGAGGAGGAGGCCAGTACATGGACACATGAACTCCATCCACCTAGATGCTGAACAGGGACATGGCCTCTTTCTACAAGAGGGAGGGCGCGTGTGGGCCGAAGGTGACCGAGTACAGATGTGGGGCTCCAGCACCCCAAGGGCAGACCTGGAGCTTGGAGGTGGTATTGCACCAACTTCTACCTCACACACTACCTTTCTACCTAACGCTTGGCTGCAGAGGACACCTGAAGGCCTTTGGGCCGTGACAGATAGGGCAGGTGTCTGGGATCGGAAGACCAGTTTTCAGGTTCCTGGTTGATGGGGGAATACCATCCTGTCTGCCTAAGGAGGGGGAAATCCTCTGGAAAGAGCAGGGAACCTGGCCAGTTGTTCCCCATCACTGCTTGCCTAGGCTGTTTCCGTGGTGACAGACCTGGGAGTCCTGTTGCTAAGCAGACAGCTCAGCAGGCCCAGCGTCCCCATGACAACTGCCCCCTGTGGCTATGTGGCAGTGCTTCCTCTAGGGACCCTACTGGCATGGCATAAGCAGGGCTATATTCAGCTGCTGTGGAGGCAACTTGGGCTGGACCACAGTGACCTCTGGGGCCAGGGGAAGCCTTTGCAGGCGTAGTGGGATGAGGTGGGATTAGAGGCAGGTCCTAATCAAACTCGAAGTGGGTGGCTACACCAGTTAACTGTTTTGTTCCTAGACTTCACAGGGGGCAATTAGTAAGTGCTTACTGTATGCCAAGCGCTGGGTGTTTCCTGTTGTCTCATTTTATTTTCCCGCCAACTCTAAAGTCAGACGGAGCCTCGATAACTAAGCCACGGAAAAAGGGGTGGGAGGCTCAGAACTGCTGCTCACCAGATGCCCCTCAGCCAGAGTGACGGAGCTGGAAGCTTACTCACCCAGGAGACTCAGGCCTTGCCCATGTGCTCAGCAGAGGCAGGGGGGGGGGAGGAGCTCTGGTCCTGGGCGCAGACGATTATAATATAGAGTGATGGTCTGTATAGAATTAAAACCCACAGTGAACATGGCGGTTGGTTTGTTCTCCTGTTATCCTGAACTAACAGTTATAAAGAGTCGATAAAATGCTCCTTCCTCCCCACATCTGGAGATTCCACCTCTCCCACAGCTTTAGCCTCATGGGACAGTTACTTTTCTTCTGGCGCTCAGAAAGGTAAGAAGGCACAAGGCTCTCTTGAACCTCAGTGGCACTAAGGTGGACTGGAAAATTCAAGTGTGTGTGTGTGTGTGTGTGTGTGTGTGTGTGTGTGTGTGTGGTGGTGTGGTCCTGGGGATCAAACCCAGGGCCTTTTACACACCAGGCAAATACTGTACCACTGAGCTATGTCCCCTGTGTTTTGTTTCTTGAGATAGGTCTTGCTAAATCACCCAGACTAGCCTTGAACTCAGTCTGTCGCCCAGGCAAGCCTTGAACCAATGATCTATCTGCCTCCGCTTCCTCTTGAGTAGCTAAGATCTGCATCAGGCCTGGTTCAAAAGACTTAGAATCCTCTGATCCTCCGTGGAAGCCATGTCTCATCCCAGGCACTATGCCTTGCTTTCCTCAGCAGAACTGCCTAAGGGTGTTCTCAACTCTCTGGCCTCATTTCCTACCTTGGGGGTCACTTCTTCCTAAGCAATGCGGCTTCCACTTCTCCCCGGGAAAGGCTCTGAGCCAGTCCTCTAGGTCCACATAGGAGAATCCAGGGCTGGTGTTCATGCCTGGACTTGCTGTTCTTCTCAATGTCAGACCCCATTGGTCAGGTTCTCTCCAGATTTGGGGTGCCAGCTCTCCCTACTCAACCCAGACTCAGCTGTAATGGGTCCTCTTCTTCCCAAAGGTTGGTGCTGCTGGGGCCTCTGGTTTTGGCCCTATCTTGTCACTCCATATACCCCTTCTAGAATGACCTCACCCTGCCCAGGGCTTTCTCCCTATGAAGGCAGAAGCCTCCCACATTTCATCTCAACCCAGGCTCCCCATGCCCTGAGCCTTGTCTGAGACTTCCTCATACTCTTCTGATGGATGTAGGCGCTTCCATCCACTGCTGATCATGGCTCCCAGTGCAGCTCAGAGCTTGCTCCTGCTGACCCCTGCCTTTCCCTCCCTCTGCCCCTGCTGAATCTGCCCCTTCTTACCCCTGCCTGCCCCTGCTGACCCTTGTCCCTCTTGACCTCTGTTCCTGCTGACCGCTGCCCTGCTGACCCTTGCCCCTGCTGACCCTTGTCCCTGCTGACTTTGCTTCTTCAATTCTTTCTCTCGAAGGTGGAATATTTCAGAGAGGCAGAAGACACAGTCCATGTGACGATATTAACAATCCTAACTATTTACTAATCACCTAGTTTAAGGAACAGAACATAAAGAACACCTTTGACGGCATCTTCTCTGTGACCATCTGCGGCCCTACTTCCCCAGGCAAAACCACTTACATGAGCTCTAGCTTTCACTCCTCCTTACTACGGAAATAAGGCCTCTATAGAATGTACTTGGTTGCATGCCAAGGCGAGAATTTAGAAGGAGCTTCTTGGTCGGGTGAAGGACGCTGTTAATAATTTTGTTCAGAATTTCTGTATGTGATAAAAGATAGTTTTGTCACTGTTTTAAATTTCTCCACAATGTTGGTCTCTAGGCTTGGGGATGTCACTCAGTTGGCAGAGTATTCACCTAGCATGTAATAAAGTCCTGGGTTCAACCCCCAGTACTGCATAAAACCAGGTGTGGTGGTACATACTTGAAACAGGAGATGGAGGCAGGAGGATCAGGACAAGACTAGCTTCAGCTACATAAACAGTTGGAGGCTAGCCTGGACAACATAAGCCCCTGTTACAACAAGGAGTATCTTTTTATTGTCTGTAATGGGGTAGGACAAACTCCCTTTATCTCTGTATTCCACTGAACATATTTATAGTTTTAAATGCTTGTTACGCAAATGATACCATGCTGTGTATGCTATTATGTTTACATTGAAAAGCATCACTTTGGGATGCTGTGGATGCAGAGAACTCATAGCCTCTTCTTTACTTGCATAGGACTCCAGTCTGGGGACGGGAAAGGCAATTCTAGTTCTCACCCTTGCAGACGCTGCTATAAAAACTCCTGATGAAGGCTCCCGTTGAAGCTCATCCTTAGGCTCCATATCCAGTAGTGGAATATATGAGTCATGGGCCAATTTATCTTCTTTTTATAAGATAATGCCAACTTGTTTTAAGTAGTTCAAACAATTTACACTCCCACCTGCAGGATATGAGTTATTCTTGCTCCACATTCTTGCCAGTAACTGGAGTCATCAGGCTTCTTACTTCCCCCAGTCTAGTGCTATTAATTGTGTTTTAATGAGCAGATCCCTAATTACTAGTGAGGTTGGGTCTTTGTTCATATACTAATTTGCCATTTATGCTTCTACTTCTGAGAAATATGAATTCATGTGTTTGCTCCATTTCTATTGTCATTTGTCTTTTTGTTGATTTGTAGGACCCTTTTTTAAACACACATCTATTAGGAAAGCAAAATAAATATTTTATTAACTGTGTCACAAATATCTTCTTCCTGGGTATGGTTGGTATGAATGCTCTCTCGTGCTCTCTCTCGTGCTCTCTCTCTCTCTCCCTCCCTGTCCTTCCCTCTCTCCCCTCTTCTTTTCCTCTCTCTCCTCCCATCTTTTTTTGACACCAACACATACATTTCCAATGCTGGAAAGTTCCTTAGTGCCATCTTTGCTTATGATACCACTCATACTCTGTTATGTATGTGATTCACTCACTTTTCTCGTAGCCCATTGCCTCAGGGCCACAGCACAACTACTAAGGAGGTTGTATGTGTAGGGTGGGGATACTTAGATTATTTGCCAGTGTCAGTTTATTTTGTATATTCTATAGTCATGATAAAATAAACTGACTAAAAGCAAAGGGGAGAAAGGGCTTGTTTGCCTTACAAGTCCAGGTTCGTTATCACAGGGAAGTCAAGGCAGGAGCTTAAAGTGCCATACCAACAGTCAAGAGCAGAGAGAGAATGGACACATGGCTCCTGGCTTACTGCTTACCTTCAGCTGGTTTTCTCCTTTTAGACTGTTTAGGACTCCCTGCTTAGGGAATGGTGCCGCCCACAGCGGGCTGCATCTTCTTGTATAATTTTCAGGTGATTCTGAGCTGTCTCTGCCAAATTAATAGTTAAAACAAATTAGCAACACCAGTCCTTAACATCCTGGCCAGTTCTTTCAACATGGTTTTATAATTGTCTTCATCAAGGTTTTTATATTTCGTTGGATTTGTTCCTAGCTTCTCATATTTTTGTTACTATTGCTAATTTTATCTATGTTTCTTGCTGAGGTATAATTCATGTGTGGCAAAATTCACCGATTGTAAGTGTCTACTTCCACAAGGTCTTACAACCACGACAACAATTAGGATATAGAATGTTTCCATGGTTCCGTCCCATCCCCCTTCAATTTCTTCCTCCTGCTTGATTCCCAGCAGTCTGTTTTTCATGTAAGTGAACTCATGGAGCACTTAGCTTATACCTGCCTCATCCTTCATCTACTAATGCTTCCGAGCTCTGCCTGTGGGATGCTCTACTCCCATGTATGGCTCAGTCACAATTTGTTTATTCATTCAACCATCGATGAACAACTGGGCTGTTTCTATTTTTGGCTATTAAGAATAAAGCTTCTACAAATATTTGTGTTCAAGTCATATGAATGTGGATTTTTAAAACACTTAAATTGACAAACACAAATTACATGTATTTATCATACACAACATGAGTCTTTGAATTATGTACTTAGTGAAATGGCTAAATTGAACTAATTAACATGTATTACTTCATATATCATATTTTTGTGGTGAGAACACTTAAAATGAATTCTTCTAATGATTTTGAGATGAATATAGGTTTTCATTGATCATAAATACCCAGGAATGGTTCTCTTGAGTCATATGATTAGTATGTTTGTAATTTTATAGGAAATTGCCAGGCTGTTTTTCAGACTCTTGCATTTCACCAGCAATTTTACAGATATCTTAGTCACCTCACATCCCGACACTTGCAGTTGCCAGCTGCAACGTCACTACTCTACAGGTATGGAATGCTAAATCTGCGTTTCCTCAAGTACTAAAGATACCACACATCCTTTTAGGTATCTGTTTCCTATCCAAATATGTTCTTTGGTAAAATCACTATTTAAATTTTTACATGGTTGTTTCTATTAAGTCTTTGATATCATTATTATTGAATTATAACTAAAATAGTCAACACTGATATTCAACATTGATTCAATATTCAACTTTATAAAACAATTGGGAAATATTTTCTATGAGTTTGTGACTTACCTTTTTATTTTCTTATGTCTGTAAAAGGTGAAATTTTTTTAAAACATATTTTTTTATATTGGGTCTTTGAGAATTTCACATCACATATCCCAATCCTGCTCAATTCCCAGTCCTTCCAAATCTGCTCCTCACACCCATATAATCTCTCCCAAAAGAAAATTTTTAAAAAATAATTAAAACAAGCAAAACCCCACATTGTTCCTTTGTCTTTCCCGCCTCTCCAACACCTCTTCATCCATCTTAGTGGCCTTGGGAGCTGCAGTGTGTCCACTCAGCTTTACTTGCAAATGTTCATTGCAATGAGTTGTTGGTTGGGGTTAAGGCCTCTGGCTTCTAGTACACCATCAATGCGGACCCTCATCAAAACTCCTGATGTCCTTCATGCACTTGGGCAGGCTACAGATGTGTAGATGATGGTGTGTGCCTTGGATGTGGGTCTGGATAGTAGACAATCAGGTCAGTGTGAGCCTCTGGGACTGCCCCCATCTGGGCAAGGGGCAGAGCCAGCTCCTCTACTCCCACACCCAGTGGTGAGAGGTGGACCATCTATCCTGAGTGTGGGGCCAGTTCTCTTGTCGGGGGGAGTCAGGTCTTCTGCTTCAGTGGCCAGTGAGAGGCAGAGCAGGCTCTCCCAGGACCAGTGAAGGGATGTGCCAGCTCACCTCGATCCTTGAATATTTTTGCTGATGTCCAACTTGCCATTTTTTTAAAAAAAAATTGTGTTTTATGGGTAGATAACAAAAATGGCAAGGTAGAAAATATCGGTATCACAGAAAAATCAGAAACAGCGTGATGAAATGATCTTAAAAAACAAGACACAGCCGGGCGGTGGTGGCGCACGCCTTTAATCCCAGCACTTGGGAGGCAGAGGCAGGCGGATCTCTGTGAGTTCGAGACCAGCCTGGTCTACAAGAGCTAGTTCCAGGACAGGCTCCAAAACCACAGAGAAACCCTGTCTCAAAAAACCAAAAAAAAAAAAAAAAAAAAAACAAGACACAGAAAAACCAAATAGGAAAATGTCAGATGTAACTCCTACCATATCAGCCCTATCAGCAAGTGCATTACATGTAAATAGACTAAACACTCAAATTAAGAGCAAAAGACTTGCAGAACAGATTAGAGCCCATGATCTAGCTATATACTGTCTACAAGAGATAGATGTTATCTTCAAATATCTCACCAGGTTGAAAATAAAAGAATGTGAAAGATAGACCAGGAAAGCAACAGTCAAAAGAAGACCAGAGTGTTATTCTAATACCAAAACGTACTTTAAAACAGAATTATTGCTAAAGCCAAGGGCATTTTATAAAGAAAAGATGGTTAATCAATAAAAAATGTAACATTTAAAAAAATACATACCCTCAAATGCATGAAGTAAACCTGAAAGAAGTAGACAAGCCAACAGTAATTGCCTACTAGTGCTCCCTTTCAGCACTGGACAGAGCAGATAGATGGAAGAGCTGCATGAAAGTGGAAGGCTTAAAGCCAGCTATGGTGGTGCACACCTGTATCCCAGGAACGGGGGGACGAAGGCAGGAGGATCAGAAGTTTAAGGACACCCTGGACTAATAGGAGAGCCTTTCGTCAAGAAACCAAACAGTAAGTGGACGACCTAGACAACTTAGACCAACACTTACTCCAACAGCATGCTGACGTGCATACAGAACCTTGTCCGAGACAGACCATGTGTTAGACTACAGGTTTTAATAAATTAAGAGATGAAATCATATAAAGTATATTCTCTGGTCATAAGGGAATCTCTCTCTCTCTCTCTCTCTCTCTCTCTCTCTCTCTCTCTCTCTCTCTCTCACACACACACACACACACACACACACACACATAAGGCAGACACCTTGCCACACATGGGATTCAGAAACATCGGTAAGAGAGAAAGGTCTCACTCTCTCTTCCTTCATTAGAATTAGCCCTTATTCTCTTTAGAAAAAAATCACTTAAAAACATTTAATTTATCCAGTTGCCTGATTTTTTTTTTCTTTTCAGATCTGGTCCAAACAGTCCTGAAAGAAGCTGTTCCTTCTTGAGTGGGTTAGATCATTCTGCTAAGCTGCTTCATGACCCCTAAACCTCCGGTCAGGGCTGGAGAAGCCGTTCTTTGCTAGGCCGTTGCTCAGCATTTTCCATGCTGGGTGGCAATTTCTGCTGTGAAGTACCCATGCCTTCCTCTGGGCTGGGAACAACTCAGCAACAGACTGTCTAACTCATGGGGCATCCTCAGCATACGCTGCACTGTATCTGTAGGCTGCAGGAGGATCTGCAAACAGTGTATAATTCCTAGAGTTTCTGGTGAGAAAAACCTGTTCTGACTGGCCCAAAATATTCCTTTCTTCCTATCACATGCCCACTCCATGTTCTCCTTGGCTCTATCTAGTTCCAGCTAGCTTTCCTTCTGTGTTACTCTAGAATGCTCATAAGCAGTTTCTTTTTTTTTTTTTTTTTTTTTTTCATAAGCAGTTTCTTCTGCCTACCCTCTCCCAGGTAACTTTGTCTATGGAGCCTGCGCTGTCATTTTGCCATCAAGAATTCCAGCTCTCCTGTCCTTTCAGGAAGCTATACATTACCAAGAATTCTCAGCAAGACCCTTGTGTGTCTGTGCGCAGTTCTGAGGACAGAGCACGGAGACTGGAGAACTTTGGTCTCACCTTCCACCTGTTAGACAGGGTCTCTTTTATTTTATGGATTTTTATTAAACTCTACATTTTTCTCTGCTTCCCTATCTCACCTCTCCCCTTCAATCCTCTCCCATGGTTCCCATGCTCCCAATTTACTCAGGAGATCTTGTCTTTTTCTACTTCCCATGTAGATTAGATTCACATATATCTCTCTTAGGGTCCTCTTTGTTGTCTAGGTTCTCTGGGATTGTGATTTGTAGGCTGGTTTTTCTTTATGTTTAAAACCCACTTATGAGTGAGTACATATGATAATTGTCTTTCTGGGTCTGGGTTACCTCACTCAATATGATGTTTTCTAGCTCCATCCATTTGCCTGCAAATTTCAAGATGTTATTTTTTCTTCTGTGTAGTACTCCATTGTGTAAATGTATCACATTTTTCTTATCCATTCTTTGGTCGAGGGGCATTTAGATTGTTTCCAGGTTCTGGTTATGGCAAACAATGCTGCTCTGAACATAGTTGAGCACATGTCCTTGTGGCATGATAGAGCATCCTTTGGATATATACCCAAAAGTGGTATTGCTGGGTCTTGAGGAAGGTTGTTTCCTAATTTTTGAGAAATCGTCATACTGATATCCAAGGGCCTGAACCAGCTTGCAGGAGTATTCCCTTTACCTCACAACCTCTCCAGCATAAGTTGTTATCAGTGTTTTTGATCTTGGCCATTCTTACAGGTGTAAAATGGAATCTCAGAGTTGTTTTGATTTGCATTTCTCTGATGACTAAGGATGTTGAACATTTCCTTAAGTGTCTTTCAGCCATTTTAGATTCCTCTGTTGAGAGTTCTCTGTTTAGGTCTGTACCTCATTTTTTATTGGATTATTTATTCTTTTGATGACAAATTTCTTGAGTTCTTTGTATATTTTGGAGATCAGAATTCTGTCTGATGTGGGGTTGGTGAAGATCTTTTCCCATTTTGTAGGCTGTCGTTTTGTTTTGTTGACTGTGTCCTTTGTTTTACAGAAGCTTTTCAGTTTAAGGAGGTCCCATTTATTGTTTCTCTCAGTGCCTGTGCTACTGGTGTTCTATTTAGGAAGTGGTTCCCTGTGCCAGTGCGTTCAAGTGTACTTCCCACTTTCTCTTCTATGAGGTTCAGTGTGGCTGGCTTTATGTTGGGGTGTTTGATCCATTTGGTCTTGAGTTTTGTGCATGGTGATAGATATGGGTCTATTTTCATTCTTCTACATGTTGATATACAGTTATGCCAGCACCATTTGTTAAATGATTTTTTTTTGCTTCTTTGTCAAAAATCAGGTGTTTGAAGATGTGTGGATTAATATCCACTGGTCTTCCTTAGACAGGGTCTCTTTGTTGTTTGCTGCAGTGTATGTCAGGCTAGCTACACCATGAGTTTTGGGGGAACTCTATCTTACTGAAGTACTGCAATTATAAGCATGTGCTACCTGCCTAGCTTTATGTGGGTTCTAAGGATTTGAACTTGGGTACTTTACTTACTGAGCCATCTCCCCAACCTCAGGACTTGTTTTTGAGATCATGAAAGGTACCCACTTTATCCTTAACTTACTAGGTTGACCCCCAGCCTGCAGCATCTGATCTGCCATATGTATCTTGACTGGATCCAGTCTTGTGTCCTTGAGTATTCCAGAAAACACTCTGTGGGTGGATAAAACCAGCTTACTCTCTCTAACCAGATCTGTGCACCCAGCTCAGCCTCTGCACTGGCCTGCTGGAGTTTCAGCATTGACCCCAGTGTCAAGAGTCTGAGCATAGGCCTGACACGGGATGCCTAGGAGCTGCCCTCTTTCAGGCGTCTACGTAAAGTCAAGTACCTACCTGCCTGTCTTCCGTTTTTTAGGTTCTCTTCTGACACCTCTAACTCAGCCCAGGCATACTTCTTCTGCAAAGCCTTCCTAAGGATGTGCACCCTTTCAGTAAGAGCTTGAGCTGTGACAAGTTCCCTCAGCACTGGGTCACGATGCATTAGCTCTCTGACTCCTGGTCTTACCATTTTCATAGGGGAAACTCATTTAGTAAAAACCTACAGTGCGTTAGGCACCAAGGTCGAGAATTCAAACACATAGTCAGTCCTTAAGGAGGGCATTAAGTATTGGAAGAAACAAAAACCGAAACAAAAAAGAATGGTTAGGGGACTGGTTAAAGATGAATACACAGCTACTGACAGGGAGCCAGTGGTGAGGTGAAGAGAGGAAGAAGAAACAGTGCAGAGGCCACACAGGTCTATTATGCAGAGGCAGTCTGCTCTGTGGCCAGGCCACACAGGAGAAGAGATGGGAAGAGGCCAGGTGGGTCACACAGCTATTCTGCAGGCCACTGCATAATGTTGAGCAAGGGAGACAGAATTTAAGAGTTAGAAAAGATACTGACCTGCTGTTAAGGGTCATCACCAGATTGCTTAACAGACAAGGAAGTGGCACTCTGGGAGACATTTGGGAGGTAGGGCTGACAACTGGCTGAGCAATGAGCTGAAGTATGGTGTGGAGAGCTTAAAGTTGTTCCCACATTCCCATCGACAAGAGGTGTTCATAGAGTGCACACACCTAGCAGCCATGTGACAAGAGCTCTGCTCTAGGACCCCGAGGATCTGCCATAGTCCAGGACCTTTTAGGACTTGGACACTGTTGGCCAGGGTCTAACTGTTCTGAGCACAGGTCTTGAGCCGCCCCTTGATACCATGGATTTCTTAGCTTCACTCTGAACTGAAGGTCTGGCTTTCAGAGAGCCCATTCATGCCAAGCTCTTTGATGCTCATCTTCTCGTTGTCTAGATGCTCTAATCTCAATTTGGGTGGTGCCTTGTGCCCAGAGCAACTGTCACTTAAGACTCGGGAGTTCCAAGGCAACTACTTCATACAAGGTCAAATAGCATTGGGAGACACCACAGATTCTCTCTCACTTTACAAAGCTCTTCCAGATGCCTCAAGCCATTTTTTTCTTGATCCCCCCCCCCCTTAGGAGCACCACCCCAGTCTTCTTAAAGGTACAGTCTTCCAGGCCCACCCTACCCATAATTAAGGAAATTTCAAGTTACTCTTTCTCTGAAATGTAAACTATTCAGCTCTAGATCTTTCATTTCCCAAATGAAAGTTGGGTAAAGGACATATTAACATGAACATTAGCCACTGGGCTTAAGTGTAGTGATATGTTTTTTAAAAGATTTATGTGCATTGGTATTTTGCCTGCATGTATATCTGTATGAGGGTGTCAGGTACCCTGGAACTGTAGTTACAGTGAGTTGTGAGTCTCCATGTGGGTGCTGGGAATTGAACCCGAGTCCTCCAGAACAGCCAGTGCTTTGAACTGCTGAGCCACCTCAATAGCATTTTATTCCACTATTACATAGCATGGAGAATTTAAAGTATTATTTTATGCCCTTGTTGATTTTAACTGTCAACTTGACATGGCATCGAGTCATCTGAGATGAAAGTTTCCATGGAGGAGGAATTGTCTAGATCAGATTGGCCAGCAGGCAAGTCTATGGGGGACTGTCATAGTTTTATAGGAATGCCCAGCTAACTGCAGGTTGGCACTATTCCTAGGCAGGTGGTCCTCAACTGTCTAAGAAACTAGCTGAGGATAAGCTGGCCTGGGGGCCAGTCAGCGATCAGCATCTTTCATGCTTCTTTACTTCCCTGCAGGTGAAGCAAGTTCCTTGCTTGAAGATCATGCTGTGAAATAACAAGCAGGTCTGCTTAGACTTCTCTTGTGATGGGCTGGGACTAGGAATTGTAAGCCCAACAAACCCTTTCCTCCCCTAAGTTGCTTTTGGTCAGTGTTTTTATTATAGCAGCAGAATGAAACTAGAACATTTCCCTTCAGTTAGTATCTCATACCTTTCCCCCTACTATCCCAGGATTTCTTTTCACTGGCTGCTAAAAACCTAAAGTTCTAAGTATGGCACTTGTTGGGATCTTTAGTGTAGTCAGAGGTGGCTCCTCTTGGCTTCCTGCTTGTCTACATGGCCACAACCAACCATTTGGTGGCTTGATACTCTCTAGTCTTTCCAGATGGTACTTCCTATTCCTGGCAGGAAGGTGGCCAAAACTGTGAGAGGATGACTGATGGATCAGGGAAGCCCTTCTTTGTTTCTTTTCCTCTTTTTCTTTTTTCCAGAGCTTTGTCAATGTTGTTCAACTTGGAGCCAGTCTTGAAAGCTCAGAACAAAGTTGTGGGAACAGCATTATTTCTTAGGACTCTGCAAGGCAGGCAGCTTATCTTTCAAGGGCACGCTAGGGCTTCAAATGGGCAAAGGTGCTCAAGTGGGAGGGACCAGGTACTACAACACTAATGACCAATTAGGGTCCCTGCAAGGTACGGAGGAGCTATGGAGTGAAGCCTTCCAGCTGGCCCCAGACCTTATCTTTAGGGTTGCTTGTCCACTCATCCAAGAGAAAGGCATCTGCTGTTGTCCGAGGCTGCATCTAGCCCGAGGCAGTCAGAAAGCAGTGAGAAATTCTTGGCTGTATTGAGATCACCACATGCCTGCAGAAAGACTCACAGAGCCAGCACTGGAAAATGTGCCAAGAGTGCCATCTAGGGATGCAGAGGGGATAGCTCAGGTGATTGATGGGGCTGAAAAGGGATGGATGTGGAGGAGACAACCATACAGGCAGCTTTCTCATGCTGGTGTAGCAGTGCATCTGGTACTGGACCAGAGGTGAAGGCAGACAAGCATCCTGGGAGCTCTGGGGGCTCAGACTTTATCCTGAGGCCAACCCAACACCACTAATGGGGATGGTAGGTGCTATCTAGGTTTCCAAGAACAAGATGGCAGCAGAGCAGATAGACACAGGGGTGGAAGGACACCACACTCTATCTAGGCTAACAGATGGCAGGGGGCACTATTCCAGGCCTGGAATACAAGGAATCTTACACAGGGAATGCAGTCTCTCCAGCAAGGAAAACCAGCTCAGCCGGTGCTGTATAATTCAGGGTGCTTTTGGTGTCATCTGTCATTCTTCAGGCTACCTAGTCCCTCAGGGTAGCAGCAGCAGGAAGGTGACAAGAACAAGACACATCTTTGGGGCTGGTAGTCAGATACTTCTTGGATCACTTGCTACCCCTCCCCAGGCTGTCATTTCCAACTCCTGTCTTTATAGCAGTTAGAGCCACAGGGAGGTTACTGGAGGCTAGGAACAGGGGCCCCCAAAGCAGTTAGAGCCACAGGGAGGTTACGGAGGCTAGGAACAGGGGCCCCCAAAGCAGTTAGAGCCACAGGGAGGTTACTGGAGGCTAGGAACAGGGGCCCCCAAAGCAGTTAGAGCCACAGGGAGGTTACTGGAGGCTAGGAACAGGGGCCCCCAAAGCAGTTAGAGTCACAGGGAGGTTACTGGAGGCTAGGAACAGGGGCCCCCAAAGCAGTTAGAGCCACAGGGAGGTTACTGGAGGCTAGGAACAGGGGCCCCCAAAGCAGTTAGAGCCACAGGGAGGTTACTGGAGGCTAGGAACAGGGGCCCCCAAAGCAGTTAGAGCCACAGGGAGGTTACTGGAGGCTAGGAACAGGGGCCCCCAAAGCAGTTAGAGTCACAGGGAGGTTACTGGAGGCTAGGAACAGGGGCCCCCAAAGCAGTTAGAGTCACAGGGAGGTTACTGGAGGCTAGGAACAGGAACCCCCAAAATAGTTAGAGCCACAGGGAGGTAACTGGAGGCTAGGAACAGGGAATCCCAAAGTCATTTTAAGGGAAAGAACTTTTTGACCAGACCACAGTTTGATTGGATTAAAAAAGTGTATTGGATTTCCAATACTAAATAAAAACATGAAATTGTTTTTAAAAAGCCATAGAGATTTTACAGCATCAACTACAGAAAAGGCCAAACAAGTGTGTACAGAACCCAGTCCCAGCAGTCCTCCGGGCCCCTTGAGCAGACGGCAAGGCAACAGACACTTTGTTCCACACCCTCCCGAAGGAAGCTGCTGAGCTACAGCTCAACTAGGACACAAGACACACAATGGTTTAGTTTCCAGAATCACAGGAAAATATAAGACATGTATGAAATTGTGAAATGGTGTAATACAGAATAGCTTTGCATTTTCTGAAGTTAAAAAAATCCCCCAACTTTTAAGTTACTTTTTTAAAAAATATGTCCCTCCCCCACCACCGCATTGCAATTCTGTGGCAGTATCCAGGTACCAAGGCCCTGAGGTAACAGAAGTGTTGGGGTTCATGGGAAGGAATGCCCTAAACATCTAAAGTGTTCTGTGGGCAAAGGCTAGACAGTTTCTGAGGAATCCAGCCTCCAGGTGGCCAGAATGCTGACTGCTTTCTGTAGGACAGTCAAAGCACACTGGTTGTCCCCAGAACCCTTCCTGGTGCCATCCTGTGACCAGCTAGAAAAGCAGCAGGAGTTAGATATCCCCCCCCCCCCCCCAAAGAGTTCACCTTGTTAAAAAGTAAAAATGGTAAAATAACCCACGTTCAAGGGTAGGTAGGCTAGGGAATCCACGGGTGGTCTGAATAATAATCTCACTGGCTATAAAGTCCAAGCCCGACTTACTTTCTATACGGTCTTCCAGGATTTGTTGGGGGAAGAAGACGCCTGAGGGTTAGTCTTATACTTTTCATTGTATATTAACATTAAAAAACAAAACCAAACACACACCTCAGCTTCTTACCTCTTTAAAGAAAAAGACAAAAACTCTGCAAAGGCAAAGGCTTCTGTGTGTGGCTACATCCTCAGCACATCTGGAATCTCCCGCTGCCTCATTCTAACTGGGGTTTGGCTGAGCTGCTGGGATAGGGGAGGTGACTGCTTCCACTGACCCTCTCTCCACTCTCTCTGTCCTCTGCTCCTTGCAGAATCATGTTCCAAAACATGTGAGGAAGCCCCATGGGCACCACACCATCCTGCTCCATCCTGGTTGATGCTTTTCAGGAGAGCCTCTGCAATGCAGAAACGAGAGCTTCCTGGCTGAGGACTCCCGAGAAGCAGGAGTCCTATTTGGAATAGAAACCCAAGCTCCTTCCTTAACTTCCAACCTTCCAAGCAGAACCAATGACAGCAGCACAAAGGGGTTTCCACCCTGTGCTTTCTGATTTCTCAGAGCAGTCAGGCTCTGGTTCTACTTGGCATCACTCAAGTAACTAAAAACATCACTGGGGTCCTCAGTGTGGACATTCCAAAAGGACATGACCAAGACACCAGGGCAGCTAAATCATCAAAACCACCCACCGTACAAGAATTTATAACCAGATCCAAATAAAACTCCAGTTGCTATGTAGTGAAAAAAAGATGGACATGCCAGGAAAGGACACTAAAGATGCTGCTTCCATTCTCTGCAGGCTTCTGAACAATGTACAACGACAGAAACATTCATAGGACCTAAGCAGCCCCTCCATTTCCTAGTCCCAATCCCCAACCCCACCCCAATACTGAATCTGCACAGAAAACAACAAACAAGTCTTTTCAATGTTACATTTCTTTCAAATAGATCTGTAATCTCACAGTGATGAGAGGAGAAAGTCAGGCCTTTAATAATTACAATAAAAAAATAATAAAAAAGCTTACAAACAGCAATGCAACGTCCCCCAACCCCAAAGTGATGGATTAACAGCTGGCAGAGGATGCAATGTCTCAGAATTAAAAAAATAAAAACAAAACCCCAAACAAGCCAACCCCTGTCAATGGTGTCAAACAACCCCACTGTCAATGACTTTCCATAAGTAACTGGAACCAGCAATCAAGCGTCAACTGCTTGCAGAGAACATCACAGACTTCCTTGGCTTTTGATAGTGTTTTCTTTAAGATAAAATAAAATAGGACACAAAATTGTACATATAAATGCCAATGTCTACACTCCATAAACGTGATGCAGCTGCAGCACGAAGACACAGCCACTGACCACAAAGTGAAAGGCAGGTTGCACTTCTTGCCTCTTCCCTGGACACAAAATTTTGGCCCATGGTGCCCAGTCCTGCAGACTATCAGCAGGCAAAGGGAAGCTGCCTCAACAAAAGCGTCATCCAGGCTGACCAGGAGAAGGCAGGTGGCTGTGCCTGGAGCCAGCCCCATGTGGAGGCACTGGCTGGTCTGCTGGCTCCTGCTCTCAAGTGCTGTCCTCTCGTACTCTGTACAATTCCTTGTTTTCAAGGTTAAGTTCCAAGACTTCTAGACTCAGGCTTGGAGTCATGTCCAGGTGAAGGTCATCAAGCTGTTGTGATGGCATTTAGGTCCTTCATTAGTCCTTCCAGGTGGGCCATCTCTTTGGTCAGCTCATCTGGTTCATAGCTCTACAGAAGGGAGAACACCATTACTGGGAATTACCCGAAGAGCTGTCCAGAAAGGAAAGCCCAGAGTACCAAGTGGACTGGCCAAAGCTGCCCTGGGAAGCTGGCCTACTGAAACCAAGGATAGCTCAACAAAGTCAGAAGCAGCAGGATATACTCAAGGCCATTAAGAAAGATAGCATTTCTTGACAATTCACAATGCCTTTCTCCCTACATAAACACACCCCTCAGCCCACAATGAACTCACAAAGCAGAGGCCCTATTGCTTTTCTCTTCTAGATTTCTACCAGACCAATATAGTCTGTGTGCCCTGGCATCTCTGGGCTTACGCTTTCTCTTTCGAGAACCCCATATTTAGAAATGCAGATGTGTTTCTGGGGTTTGAAAACAGTCTTAGGTACTTCCTTTTCCAGTATCCTCCTCAGTAAAGGCACAGAGTGGAGCTCAGGGGTGAAGGAACATGTGTGGTTCACAATGAGAAGGGACCAAGTAGAGGGGACAGAACTGAGAGATGTGCATGACTACCTGTGATGGGACGATAAGACCTATCCGAGTAGGTATGGAATCAAACCAAACCCACAGCAAATTCCCACAGAATGTGGGGATGCCCCAAGGATACCTGCCCAATGGGTGATTAAATGGCTTTACAACTATGGGTGGCAAAGACCTGAGCCCACAAAACAGTACAGTCAGTCAAAAGCATGCAAGCAGTCCCCTTGGGTCATCCTGGCTAAGCTGAGGGCCCCATGAACTTACACTCTCGGAGTCTTCCAGCATCCTGGTGGTCTCCTGTACTTCCGGGGCACTGGGAACAACCACTGGCATAGGAGGCCGGCTCCTTCCTAAAGTCCCGATGGAGGCTGTTTTGACTGAGTGAATGTGGTGGTTCAGAGCTGAGGGGTAAAGGGCATTATCAGCTTGTGGCTAAGGTTGCACCCCAGACCTCAGAAGTCCACTAGAGGTCTGAATGTGGTCAATGTGAAGGAAGCACACAGGGATCCTGCTCTGAAAAGTTATTGGAGCAAGATGGAAGGAGCGTTCTAGGGTCTCCAAGATAGAAAACTAATATCCTCACCCAATGGTTCTCAAAGGTTACAGAATGCCTGGGAGTCAAAGCCATTCATTATGCCACTTAAAGTAACATTTGCCTTTTTCCTGTTTTGCATTTTTTTATTTTTTTAGGGTGCACAGCAACATGGGTTAAACTGTTAAGAGCCTTAGAAATGAAGGCAGCAGCCATAAACTGAACTCATCCAGGGGCATGTTCTTATATTTAAAAAGCCAGCTTATTATTCTTAATGAAGCAGTAAAAATTTGTTTTATTAAATCTTAACTCTCAACTACATGACTTTTAAATGCTGTGTGTAACCAAATGTAAATGTTCCTGCTGTATACCACAAATGGCACCGTCTTCAAGAAGGGCACCATGACAGATCGACTGCCAGCTGAAATTCTAGCATGTAATAACAAAACTTTTCATTTAAAGATGACTGGCAAACGGGCCATTCAGATATTTTCTAGAAATGGAAATAAGTGAGCTATAAACGTAAGGAAAATGATGAATACCGCCATAGTTAAAAATCAAAGTTTTCAGTGTAACATTTTGAAAAACTTGTCACCTGACTGTGAAAACTTATATGCAAGGAATATATGAATATTTGGAGGGTTTTCTTCCAAATGTCCAATGTGTTGTTTCAGTATTATACATCTGAAGTGCAAGCCAGATCAAAACCACGTAGTGGAATGGAGTGTGGAGTCCAAGGTTGATACAGGTTGCACAGTCTAAACCAACCTTTAAGGAACTACAGTTTATCACATTTTTATCATATCAGAAAATACCCAGACTGGATTTAGTGGCAAGTGTCTGAAATCCTGACACTGAGACAAGAGGTCTGAGAATTCTAGACCAGTCTGGGAAAAACAGAAGTCCCTCTTTCCAAGAAAGAATGCCTGTAAGTATCTGAAAGGTGGCAGAAGTATGCTGCTGCTTGCTGACTACTGTCTATGAGGGCAGATCTGTTGTGCGATTTCAACCCCTTCAGCCAGTGGCTTCTGGGGGTTACAAGTCATAAAGTATCTCTTGTCTGCATACACAACTGATTAAAGCTGAGGGGAGGGCTCTCTCACTCTACACTTGCTTGCTCGCTTGCTCAGGTGGTGGGGCCAGAGGAAGGAGCAGTTGGATCAGCAGCTGGATCGTGGCAGCATCTGTTCTGTATCAGTGAGTGTTTACTTAAATCCTTGGGACCCTTTTAACACGTAACACGGATTTTTAACAAACAAAACAATGGATTACAGCAGACTGAATGTAGGAGCTGATATGAGAATCCAGTAATGATGTGGGAAGGTTATTTGTCAATCTGTTGTTTCACTGGTTAATCAATAAAGAAAACTGCTTGGTCTGATAGGTCAGAAAATTAGGTAAGTGAAGTAGACAGAACAGAATGCTGGGAAGAAGGGAAGTGAGCCAGACGCCATGCCTCTCTTCTCTGGGTCAGACGCGATGAAGATCCATCCCAAGATGGACATACACTAGAATCTTCCTGGTAAGACACCACCTCGTGGTGCTACACAGATTATTAGATATGGGTTAAGCAAGATATGAGAGTTAGCCAAGAAGAGGCTAGATATAATGGACCAGGCAGTGTTTAAATGAATACAGTTTGTGTGTTGTTATTTCGGGGCATAAGCTAGCCAGGCGGCCAGGAGCCGGGTGGCAGGAACGCAACCCACAGCTCCTTCTACACAGTTGCCTTCCATCAAATCAGTACTAACAATGTTAGAGAAACTCTAAGACAATGACATCGGTTCCCCCAAAATGTGCTATTTATCTTTTAAATGAATTAATTAAATACTGAAAAATGTTTTAGTTCCTGGTGCTAAATACTGACACGCTCCATATGCAGAAAAGGTTATTTTGTGTTCTCTGTAGCTTTTGAGATGAAGAGGTTTGAGACTAAAAAATTTGAGAACCACAGACTTACTTGTTATTACAGACCACAATAAGCAATGGCCAGTCCATGGCTGAACTATGAAGTACGGCAATGAGCGCTCCCTATCTTGAGACTCCTGGTTTTCAGCCCTGACCTCCAGGCCCTTCTTTAGCCCTGTAGCATCTTTTAGAGTAAGGTAATTTCAGGGGCCTATACAGACCAGCTCTGTTGCTCAAACCTGTGTCACTGGATTTTTAACACTAAGGAGTCTACATGGAAAACAGTTAAAAATTCAGCTCCTCTCACCAAAACCTTATGCTCATACATATTCCCAAAAGGGAGGCGATGACATACAGCTTCTCTAAGTTGCTAGGAAAACCTGGAGGGTATTTGATTTTCTTTTCTTTAAAATGGGGGTGTGGGAAGAGACTTCTACCCTAAA
Source organism: Chionomys nivalis (assembly GCF_950005125.1). Classification (NCBI taxonomy): domain Eukaryota; kingdom Metazoa; phylum Chordata; class Mammalia; order Rodentia; family Cricetidae; genus Chionomys; species Chionomys nivalis. The sequence goes on from NC_080089.1 coordinate 57,987,597, forward strand.
CCCGAGCCAAAGGGTCTCCATCAGTGCTGCTCTCCTCACTCACCTTGCTGGGACAGTAATGGTGTGCTTGGCAATGCAGGATCATAGATAGGAGGTCCTGGGGGTGGGATTGCTGGCACAGCAAAGCTTTTTAATGGATGGGAAGGGCGAACGTGGGCTGTGGGAAGGCTCTGGCCTGAGTCTTCCTCTTGGGAGCTGGCCAAGTAAGAGGAGCTGGTAGCACCTTCAGGATCCTGGTGATCAGTGCAACATGTTTGAGATGAGGAGGCTGGCATGGTGTCCGTGCTGGGGGTATTTCGAACAGATTCTATAGCAAGAAAGCATAAACATTAGTATTTCTTTACTATTAAATACACATTTTTGGCACTTCCAAGGGATTCCCTAAACCTGTTCAATAAGCACTTGAAGAAATCAGTGCTAGTTCAAAGACACATGGATCAGGACTACTGCCAAGGCTAAGAATGGATGGCCTAATCTAAGAATTCTAAAACAATCTTGTTTCAACCAGCTGTTTCAATTTTTTCACTTAGATACTTAGGTAGTTCTAAGTTTGTAGATGTAAAGGACTTATTATGGAGTTAATATGAAGGCTCCTAAGACTAGTGTAGAGAAAATTTCAAATTTCATTCACCAACTGACAGTCTTAGAAACTAAACTAGCCTTTCATAGACAACCATGTCTAGTAATAAAGGCTGGATCATACCTGGTAGGAATTAACTTTGCCAACAAGGGTTTGGTGGTATCTGCAGATGAGGCCAGTGCTCAGACACTGCACAGTCATCATCATCACCAATGTGAATGGTTTTGGCACACAACAATAAAGCTTCACAGTAGCCTAGAGGTCTACATACAGCTGGAGATTATTTCAAATGAATGATATGTTTATCCAAAGGGAAAAGGAAGGGTCAGCCTGGAGAACGGAAGACTCAGGAAGAACAAGGCAATAACCTCAGAGGTACAAAGAGGGAGAAGTGTCCTGAGAGCAGCACAGTGGGGCAGGAAGAGCACCAGCTCTGGAGTCAGCCAGTCCTATACTCTACTCTGGGAATACTAGATGATCATTCATTCACATATGGCAAAGTCACTGAATTGCTGAGTCTTAGTTTCATCTATAAAACATGGAGACAAACACATAATTCATTGAGTATTAAATGAGATGTATAAAAAGATCTGAAACATAGGGCCTTAACAGAGAGGATATTTCTGTAGATACTGAGCATTTATTCTATGCTAAGCACTTTATATTTATTCCTCAGAGTAACTTGGGAGGTACTGGGAGGGTAAGTAAGCAGGTTACCCATATTAAGGCCCAATAGAGTAGAGCTTGAGTCCCTGTTCTAACTCCCAGGTTCAGGTTCTGAATCCCTACCTATTTCTTGTCTTTCTATACCTAAAGTCACTTGTCTCTCTCTGCAAAGTAGAAACAGCAATGCCAGGGACTGAGGAAGATTTTCATATAAAGTGAACAGGGCAGAACCACCATCACATCCAGAAAAGAGGCAAGGAGACCAGTCTGGGAACAGGCTGCAACAGATAGTCTGAAGTTTTTTGTTTTTTTTTTTTTTTCCCTCTGATTTTTATGAGTTCTCAGTCTTAAAAACAACACAGAAGCCATCTGCAGCAATCTAACATACTCCCTTGCCTTTGTGAAAAAGCAGTCTGTTCCCTTAGGCTCTCAGGAGACAGGACAGACCACCTCTTTAACGTAGATGAAGATGGACACTCATGTGCTGTCTCCCACTGCTACTCCAAGTGGGCTAGAACAATCTTGCCAGGTTTAGACACTTCTCATCCTCTAAAGGCTATGCTAAGGAGGCCACTTCTCAGCTTGTTCAAGTCAGCTATCACTGTGGCTGTGCCTGTGATCCAGGCACAGGTAGAAGCTGGTTATGAAGGAAAATAAGAGGCTGTGAGAGAGAAATGGGTCTAAGTTCTGACCGTATCACGAGGTAACAGAAAATATGATAGGTCAGCTCTGTGTACAGAGGCCTAACTGCCTCAATTATCTTTAACAAAGAGATGGCAGGAAAATAAGAAAGGAAAGCTCAGTTGTTTGCATAAGTCACAGCCTAGCTGCTGCCAAAGACTGGGGTTGCCATGTATCCTCCAGAGCAGGGCACTAGCACACTGCATTCTCAGGAGGATGCTCTCTCACACAGTATCATTTGTACCTACTAAGACACTAAGTTCTAACTAAAATACAAGGCTCTGTAAAACTTCTGCTTTGGTGAAGAGTCCTTACTTTCCAGAGTTGTTTAAAAACACACAAAGTTCACAATGGTCAAAGAGAAAGTGCTCTCCCCATGGTAAGTAGTAGCAAATGTCCCCAGAGCAGGAACTACTTGGCCGGGCTCCAGTTCTGTACAAGTTTCAAACCCAAGGCTATGAAAATAGCAGTCTAAGCTCTACTGACATAAAGTCTTGGGGAAATACAAAGCAGGAGAACTTGAATCACTTCTAGAAACTGGTCTATTTTTTATTTTTCTCTCTATTTTCCCAGAGCACTTTCTGTCCCAGCACATATAGAAGAGAACTTTACCAACAAGAGTAGAATACTTGGATGAGATTGGTGAGAACTTCCAGTCTTCTAACTCCCAAGCCACTTCCAGTCCAGGACAAAGAAGAAGAGGGATCATCAGGCCAGGAGAGCTAGCCATACACTCATGTAGTTCCTTATATGAGGATTGTGTGGGCCAGATTCCTTAGCCTTCAAAACAGCAAGTGTGACTGGGCACACAAAACTGTCTTCCTCAGAGCAGGGTTGGATTGAAAAGTTGATTCTGGCACTTACTGTTCTATGACATTGTGTCTGCAAGACAGACTTTGGTTCCCATGCAGCTGGCTGGAATAACTATATATTCCTAGTGTAGATCTGAAACCTACATTTGGAAGGAGATACTAGGCAGGCCAAATTCAGGCATGGGTTCATGCAGCACCATCCAAACCAGAAATAACACTGGCAGAGTGCAGCACCGAGAGCCACTAGACAGTCCTGCAGACAGCCCCGAAAGCTCTGACCTTCATTGGTATTCTGGGTGTATTAATGACTGATCAAAATTTGAGGTCAGAGAGATTGTAAGCAGTGGTGACTCAAACTTCTAAATATTAAGTTTTGAGGCTCTTTAAAAAATGGAGCTCACTAGAATTTTCCTCATTTCTTAGAACTTCCAACATTTTTTTTTACCAGTAATAATGGTTAATAGGCAAATTTCAAATTATGAAATTGTAGTTGGTACATGTAAGATGTTACTAGGATTTGCAGCTTAACACTAGAAGATCAAAACAGTCCATTCTTTTTGCTATTTCCTCCTCATTTTCATTCTTTCTTCCCTAAAACTGTCTGATGAAGCTCTGTCTTAAGATTTCCATTGTTTGTCTGGCAAAGCATTTAAGACACACAGAAGACTGTTATTCCAGTTTCCTATATTTTGAAGCTGTGCCCCCCTCCCCCAACTTTCAGTCTATTGGCAACCTAAGGTGGCCCTGCTCTCTCCTGGATGCTTCCTTATTCTGGTCAATAGGGCAATAACCTGCACCTAATGACTGTCCTACAGATACCCCTAACATTAGAGTGACTGAGACAAAGGCAACCACTGGTTTCTAAAAGCCACTCTGAATACACTTCCCTTTCAAATGGTAGAATTAAAAAAATTGAAGTTGCAAAAAGGGACAATGGTGCAAGACTTGTTGGAAGAAGAGAAGCTTACTCAATTCAAGTTACTGCTGCTTTTTACTAAGATAACACCTTGCACTGAGTAAGTACTTCAACTTAGGGAGAAAAATACAGTAGATCTTACAGAAAACAAACTTGAATCCATCACAGAAATGTAATGATAAACAAGTAACAGTGACAATTTCTATATATGGCAGGTCCTTCCCCATTTCCACTTGCCAACTCTTGGAATGCTTTCAACATCTGGGCTTGATCCTCATCTCTCACCTGTGGAATTGGCCCTGTCTGAAAGGGACATGGATGTGCCAATGGGCCATGGGCTGCTTGGGTGGTGGAGATGGCTGCGGGCTGGAGAAGCGAGGCTGCTGGAGTGGAAATGGTGGTGAGGGTTATCGAGGGAATGGATGGGATGGGCACTAACCACAGCTGTGAATGAACACAAGACAGAGAGATGCTTAACATGCTTGCACAGACACATACAAAAGTCACCCTTCCCACCTCCCTCTTAACCAAATCTTTACTTTGGCTTTTTGGTGGTAGGTGGCTAGACAATCAGCCATCAATTTTATATTTAACTAAACAAATGAACAAATTTCTAGGTATATTCTATATTTGTACAGAATAAGAAAGTCTGAGGGATATATTCTGTTAACAGGAGTAATTTTTCAGGAACAGGGTGTTAGGATTAAGGAAGTATTTTTTCTTTGCCTTATCTGCATTTCTGAATTCTTCTATTATAAACATGAATCACACAACTATTACAATATCTATCTGAATGTCGTAAAATGTAAGACCATAAGTAAATATTTCTATTATTTTTTCTGTCCTGCTAAAATGACAATTAATTAATTAAAATGACATTCACTCTTGATTAATGGGTATTAATAAGTAGCTGTTTAATCAACTTTAATATATTAAAAGGAATGTAAATAAAAATTTTAACCATCATACCTCAATCTAGTAATGAAAGTATGAATTATAATAGCACAGCACCACTTTTTACTATGTCCAGCCTGGGGCTCAGTCTACCCATTAGCATTTTAAGGCATAAATGGATGTTCCTAGTTTCCTTTCCCTTTCTCTGACTAAAAATTCAATTTAAGTAAAGAAGAAAGTTCTGAATAGGTTCCATATGGAAATTCCTATGAAGCCTCTTTAATAAAGCTTCCTGTTTAACTTGAGATTTAAACAGTAAAAAGCAATACACCTAGAGTCAGAAAATACATTTTTCTTAGGTATGCTTTAGAGCAGCTGAAGAACAATGTTTATGATCAAGGTAACTAGCTGCACATTGCCCAAACAGGCAAACATGCAGGTACGGTAGACAAGGAACATAGGGATTCCCGTCTCCTTTTCTAAACAAGGTTTTCATAAATTTTAATAATCAAACTGCATTAGCACTTTGGAACCTATTAAAATATCTTCTGTTTTGTGGGATCTCCACAGATCTTTGTGGGGCTATCAACATCACCTTAGAAAGAGAAACCCCAGACCATGGAATAGATGCATTTCTTCTCCAGAGGCTCTAGCAGGTCCATGGGAATAAATTACAACCATTAAAGTTAGCTGAGAAGGGTGATCATTATTCTCAGATCAAGATCTCCCCCGGGGCAAGAGAAGTAGTTTGCAAAGTGAGATGCTTAAGAATCAGTATTTTCCACAATTCAGGCTAGGGGGAAGGAGTAAAATAGAGCTTGACCTAGGATGTGCAATCTGAGAGCATTCTAGGGACAGATGGTGAAATAAAACCAGAACGGACTTTGTTTTAAATGATATTTCAAGTGTTTCCAAATACATAAATAAAAAGTGAATGTGTTGGTATAGAATGAAGTTAGTTGAACCGGAACTTGATGGGTCTGCATAGGGTTTGGATCTGACCTCATCCCTATGCCAGCAAGCCCATCTAGCTCTGCTCAGCTTCTCAGACCAAGGTATGTGGATGCACCAGGGGCACAGCTGCTAGGTGGGTTTCAAAAATAATCTCTCAAAGCTCCAAGTGGACCCCAGCACCTTGTTTTAGATTCTTTTTTTTTTTTTTCCTTTCTTTTTTCTCTTGTTGTCTTTTGAGATAGGGTTTCTTTATGTAGCAGCCCTGGCTGTTCTGGAACTCACTCTGTAGACCAAGCTGGCCTTGAACTCACAGAGATCCTCCTGCCTCTGCTGCCCGAGTGCTGGGATAAAGCTGTGTGTTACCACCTCCCGCCAGGGTTTCAGATTCTTTTTTGTTTGTTTTTTTTTTTTTTTTTTTTTTTGGTTTTTCGAGACAGGGTTTCTCTGTGGTTTTGGAGCCTGTCCTGGAACTAGCTCTTGTAGACCAGGCTGGTCTCGAACTCACAGAGATCCGCCTGTCTCTGCCTCCCGAGTGCTGGGATTAAAGGCGTGCGCCACTACCGCCCGGCTGGTTTCAGATTCTTGAATGAAAGATTCTAACAACTACCCAACTATTTGGGCACAAATTACATAATACTGTGTATTCATGCGTATTTCTTCCTCACAAACCAAAACCAACCAACTAAAACAAAAGAGAGAAAATGATTGCAATCAGAATTGTATCTTTTTTCTTTAACATATTAAATAAATAGTTTGATTTTTTAAGTTTTAGAAATAAGCCAGTTCAGGTAGAAACTGAGCCCTTAGAACATTCAAATTACCATCTTCTTATAAGTAAAAAACAAAAACAAGGGAAGTAGATTAATTTATTCTTTTTTTGTGTTTTTTAAACTTGAGGTATCTATATAGGAAACCTATTAAAACACATAAAATACGTTTTTCCCCTGTATGATTCCAAGTGTAAGTCATTCTTCCTGCTATGGACATTAAGCTTAAGTTACTTGTAAAAACTGCTTATTTTGAAACAGCCTTATTCTTTCAGAGCTGATCTCCCTTTACAATCTAGTGTCTTCTCTGGTTGTGCACTGTGAGGGTGTGTGAGTGAAGGAAGACAAACGTGCACGCTCGGAGTTTCCATCAGAAGTGTGGATGAGACCTTTTCCAAGTAGAGGATTCAATGGCACCGGTGCCTGTGTAGGACATTCAGAGCTGGTTAACCTCATTATTTGAGTGATGTGGCGATATAGTCTCTTAACTGCAAGACCCACATTGCCAGCTAATCTGAAAGGCCTTTTTACACTGAAACAGAAGCACGGGAAAGGAGAAAGTAGACTGAAAATGATGACTCATCTTTGTCTTTCCCTGATCTGGAGACAGGATCTGACTGTGACCTTGAACTCCATTCTGACTCAGTCTCCTGAGTACTGGAGTTACAGGTATTTATCACCATGCTTGGCACTTTTTGATTTTTAAAAAGATTAATTTTATTACTTTAAGCTATGTGTGTGTCTGTGCACATGAGTGCGATGTTCACAGAGGCCAGTGGTGAAAGATCCCTCTGCCGTTGGAATTAGAGTTGGTTGTGAGCCGCCTGATAGGAGTGCTGTGAACTGAACTTGGTCCTCTGCTCTAACCACTAAGCCGTCTCTTCAGCACATTCCTCTCTTTTGATTCTCAATACTAACATTTAACTTATTTTTAATTTCAATTATTATGAAAGGACTTCTAGTAACATAACTGCATGACAAAATGAAGTATGGGTTAACAGAGCAAAAATGTTTTAAAAACTCCATGCTGCATTTTTTTTTTTTTTTTTTGGTTTTTTTTTTGGTTTTTCGAGACAGGGTTTCTCTGTGGTTTTGAAGCCTGTCCTGGAACTAGCTCTTGTAGACCAGGCTGGTCTCGAACTCCCAGAGATCTGCCTGCCTCTGCCTCCCAAGTGCTGGGATTAAAGGCATGTGCCACCACACCCGGCTCCATGCTGCATTTTTGAAACAACTTTATAAAGTCTACTAAATAAAAAAGTTAAAACCCCACAGAGCTATCAGTACTGATCACATGCATGACTTTTGGCAAAGCCCAGTTGCAGTATCAGGAGATGCTTTCCTGTCTCTCCTGGGAGAGTACAGAATTTATTTTTTTAAAAATGATCATGTGTGTGTGTAGGCATACATGTGCTATAGAATGTATGTGCTATTATGCAGGTGGAGAGGTCAGAGAACAGTTCTTGAGAGTTGGTTTTTCTCTTGCTACCACACGGGAAGCTGAGAACCAACTCAAGTTCTTAGACCTGCACGTAAGCATTGCTCTTCTCTGAGCCATCCTGCTAGCTGGGAAATTAGCTTTTGAATCTATCTATAACTTAAAAAATGTTACTATCAAGAATATTTAATTTTTATTTTTATGTGTATGGATGTTTTGCCCGTATGTGCACCATGTATATGGCTGGTGTCTGTGAAGGCCAGAATCCCCTGGTCAGGTGTCAGGATCCCCTGGAACTGGAGTTAGAGATAGTTGTGAGCTGCCATGTTGGCACTGGGAATCAAACCTGGATCTTCTGGAAGAGTAGTCAGTGTTCTTAAGCACTGAGCCATCTTTTCTAGCTCAAAAATAACATTTACTATGAAACAGAACAATACTTTGTTATTTCTTCTTCCTGTAAGATGCCACAATATTGTCAGTTGATCTGTATCTTGCAATTAAGAGAAGTTAAAGAGACTACTCATCGCTATTTCCCACCATGACATGGAAGACTGGTAGCAGTGGGGGAAGACAGACGCTTCTACTTACGCTGAGGTGGCTGAGAGTCAAAAGGCATCATCATTTTTGGTCTCATTCCCCTCCTCCCAGCCAGTGTAGACATGCTGTCCTCTGACTCATGCCCTAGACATAAAATATAGAGGTTAGTAGTAAGTGTACGCCCTAGGCCTCTGAGCAGCCTCAACGGTTACACATTTCCAGTGAAGGTTTTGCGATTCACAAACAATGTACCAAGCCAAGGAATTTACATTTGTAGCATTAAGCAAATTCCTGCTGAGATTCAAAAAAGATGATACGATGGTGCACACTGTACTTTAGTGAGATGTGTGTATAAGCATCCTTATCACAGAGGTTTTGAATGCCACAGTGACAGCTGAAGTCCAAAGGAAAGGACACAGCCCAATGCACACACATGAATTAGGTGCTTCAAATACTCAACTAAAGCCTGATAAGAGATTTAAAAATATCTAGAAGGCTGCTCGTAAATGATACATAACCTCTCCCTTTCTCTAACAGCTAGCTATTGTTCATCAAATACTGAAGAAAAATAAAAAAACCCAAGATAAACATTTTTTTTCCCTTCAAGACAGGGATTCTCTGTGTAATAGCCCTGGATGACCTGGACCTCACTCTGTAAACCAGGCTGGCTTTGAACTCACAGAAATCGGCCTGCCTCTGCCTCCCAAGTGCTGGGATTAAAGATGTGTGCCTGCAATATACATTTCTTTAAAATTAACCTCTTACTGGAATTGTCAAATTCAGGTAACCTTAAAAAGTGGAAATGGTACCTCTGTATGAATTCCGCCTTTGATGGATATTGCTATCCATGGAATTGTCGACTGGTGTGATATCTTGAGAGTTTCGAGGGATTGGAGTATCAGTCATGACAGGGTTTGGATCTGGAGACTTGTCAATAGGCTTCAACTCCAGTCTCTCATGATGGATCCATAGATCTGGGGGCTTCACGTCTTTGCAGTTGCCCTTATACTTATGGGAACCATTCACTGATTTGCAGGCAGCTCGTTTCCTAGGCACAGAATTAAGAGTAGTCTTTAAAATGTATTTCTTTTGAACATATTTGTTAAAGCACTATGTGATTAAAACTGATTTTCTGCTAAGTATGGTGTCACTGGCCTATAATCCCAACTAGTTAGGAGGCAGAGGCAGGAATATAAAATAGTCAAGGCTTGCCTGGCCTAGTTCAAGGGCAGTCTATGCAAGTTAGCATGATTTACTCTCAAAATAAAAAGTAAAAGGAGGGACTGGAAATGTAGCTGAGAAGCAGAGTATATGTTTAGCATTGGGAAATCCTAAATGCAATCCCCAATCAAAACAAAAAAATACTTCAACCCAAAATAAAACAACAAACTCTCTAAAGTATCCTGAGAGATACTTTAAACAAAGGCAGAAATGGAAACAAACAGCAGCAGCAGCAACAACAACAAAAATCAGAGACAATTATTTCTGGAAATAGTAAATGTGGTCTTGTTTGTTCATATATTATTTGGATACTATGTCAGAGCATATCTGAATATTGTCCTTTTTTTTAAAATTAAGAGAGTGAGCTAGCATTTAAAAATAGAACCTCTAAAGCAGAAGGTTCCTCTACAAGTTTCCACTAGACAGAGAAAGGACAAGATGTAAAAATACAGTAAGAAGAGGTAAACACTAATGCCCAACAGAGGATGGAGGGAGTCATTTTCTAGGACCCCACCAGGACTATAAATAGGTGGCGTCAAGAATGTGACAGCAGTCCCCACTATGCTGTGGTGCCTTCCTTCGCTCATTCACTCACTTTCCCAGTCACCTTGTTTCTGTCAGATCCTGTGCTACACTTCTGTGTCCTCAGCACTTTTGATCAAGTGAGGAAAATGACACCAAGTATTAATCTTAATAGTTGGAGCTTAGGTAGACAGGGAATGTGCAGAATAAGTGACTTTTATGCCGAGACTTAACGGGGACAGCATGTGTATTCCAGGTGGTGAAATCAGCTTATGCAGAAGCCCTCAAGTGGAGCAGCAGCCTGGCCTACTAGAGGGATTCTGTAAAGTCCTGAGTGATGACAGGGCGAGCCATGAAGAGAATGAGGGAAACAGTGCTCAGGAGGCAGCCAAAGACCAGACCATGAAGAGTTTTTACAGCAGTACTAAGAATATGAACTTCCCTCTATAAGAAAGGAGAAATAATTTAATGGTTTTAAGCAAGAGAGAAAGAAGGTCAATCTTGAGTTAAAACTTTATCCCTACCATGTTGTGAAGAATGAGCTTGTGAGGTGGAGGCAGGAGAGAGTCCATCGTGCTGGCCTGTGGCAGTGGGAATGGAAGAGGCAGATTTGAAAGGCATTTTTAGGAGTCAGAAATGATAGAGTGAGAGGTGAACACAGACTGGGTTCAGATAAAGAAGAAAAAGAAGTAAATGGTGAGGCCAAAGCTTCTGACGCAGGCCACTTACACTGAGAATAGTAGACTAGAAGAAATTTTACTGAAAACACTAGGAATTTTGGTTTGGACATGTGTGTATTAGGTACTTTTTCCATTGCTATCTGGTGTGAAGCAATTTAAGGAAGGGAGGGTTTGCAATTTGAGGAGTACATCCCACCATAGCCAGCAGAGAATTGCTGGTCCTGTAAGTACAAAGGAAGAGACTACCCAAGAGGTGGGGCTGGGCGAGGCATCCTCAAAGCTAACTCTCAGGGCACACTTCCTCCAACAAGGATCCATACCCTTCATAATAGAGCCACTAGCTATGGACCAAGTGTTCAAACACAGGAGCCTATAGAAGTAGGCATATTCACATCCAAGCTACACCCTGAGTTTAGAGAAGAAACGTGAAAGAAGCAACAGGGTGTGTGCGTCTGATACTCAGAAGAAAGAGGCCTGGCTGTAAATAGAAATAGTTTCTGGGAAGCATACAATAGATGAAACCACAGAGGCACATGAGGTCATGTGGAAGGGCTTGGAGAAGAGAGGAGGTCCTGACTCAGGCTCTGAGGAAATGTGTGTAATCCACTGAGAGCAACTGTGCTGAAATGGTTGGGACAGAAAGGACAAATAAAGCTTCAACATGTAGTGAAGAAAAAAAAAAAAAGACTCCAAGCTAGTAGAAACAAATACAATGGACCTGCATACCTGTGCTTCACAGTTTCAGATTCAACCAACTTCAGTTGTAAATATATTGCTTTTAAATTTCACTGAATGTGAACTTTTCCTTGTCACTCTTGAAGCAATAGTATAAAAACAATTTGTACAGCAATTACTTAGCAGTCACATATGATTAAGATGGGGAGAAATAAATCCCTCATGTTGTTTGGTGAATTACAGAGTACACCTTCACGGCTGTTCTGTCACTAGGTGATGTGACCTTACAGGACCACTGTGTCATATGTGGAATCATTATAGGCTGAGCATTCCTAATCTGAAAGCTTGAAAATCACTGGGCACAGTGGCACATACCTGTGATGCCAGCAGTTTGGAGGCTGTGAAGTAAGTGTTTTAGCTTTGAGGCCAGCTTGCTGTAAAACCTTGCCTCAACATACCAAAAAATTACTCAGAAAATTTTAGTTAGATGGTGATATGAAGAGGTAGCTCTCTCATCTCCTACAGTTTGGATGTGGTTCGTCTCCCCCAAAATTATGTGCTGGAAAGCTCTTTAGTGGTAATAAGAGGTAATGGAATCTTTAAGAGAGGAGTCTAGTAGGAGGGAATTAAGTCAATGGGACATCACCTTGGAGGGGACTAAGTAGTTCTCACAGGACTCGAATAGCTCCTAAATAGCAGGCTGTTATGGTGGAATCTGGTATGCATTCCTGGGATCTTCTTTTGTATATAACTTTTTGTTTCTCTGTCATCCTGTGGCCAGGGACCACATGCCAGAACCATGCTATTTAGACCGTTCAGGCCACCAGAATCTTTAAACAAATAAAGCTGTTTACAAAGTGACTACCCTTAGGTATTTTAATGTAGAAACACAAAATACACTAATACATCATCTGACAGCTTCTCTCTTCTTGAAGTAGAATCTTGGGTAATCTGTGGAGTCAGGGAACTAAAGAAAACGTGTTGAAAAACAACAAGGGCCTAAACTTTAAACTCTCTATTGATGTTGACACTGTAAATTGCTATAAAAGCCACTACCTGAACAAGAGATACTTCAAGTATTAAAGAGGAAGAAAAGAACAAGAAAGACTCATTATATTTCAGTGGCTAATAGAACACCCAGAAGCAGCTTAAGGGGAGTTGAGGGGCAGTGCTGCAAAGATTTGATGCAATTATTTTAAACAAAGGGACCCAAATCTGTTGGACTTGCAAATTCAAATACAGAATACAGAACCTATTTTCCTTGTTTCAGTCTGAAGACCCTCTTATTTTTTTTTTTTTTATCTACTTTGAATTTTAACTCCTTCTAAAGCACCATGGAACTCTTTATTGTGAGTGTTTATGTGTGTGTGTCTGCCTTAAAAGACCAGGCTGGTCTCAAACTCTCAGAGATCTGCTGCCTCTCTCTGCCTCCTGAGTATTGGGATTAAGGCGTGCATCACCACTGCTTGGCTTAATTTTGTTTTTTTATATACTATTAAACATCCCAAAAATACTAACATTAAATATAAGAGCAAATTCATATAGATAGATAAGTGAAGCACCAAATGCAGAAACCTGCAGAAACATTCTAAAAAAGCTGTTTTTCAGGCTTTTAAGAAAAACAGTTTTCCATAATCAAAAGCAGACAAGAGGCATAGATAAAGGAGCCATTCTTGTCTTAGAAGAGGTCTGTAGTATAAACTATGGAAAGCTATTTGACAAGAGAGATTTAAAATTTCACATAACCTATTTGACATAAAATAATTCAAATAGCAGTTACAAGGGAGCATATTACCTGTCCTATGTATGGGAAATAAATACATTAGCTGGGTATGGTGGCACATGCCTTTAATCCCAGCACCAGAGGCAGAGACAGGTGGATCTCTGTGAGTTCAAAGCCAGCCTGGGGGCTGGAGAGATGGCTCAGCGGTTAAGAGCATTGCCTGCTCTTCCAAAGGTCCTGAGTTCAATTCCCGGCAACCACATGGTGGCTCACAACCATCTGTAATGATGTCTGGCGCCCTCTTCTGGCCTCCAGGCATACACACAGACAGAATATTGTATACATAATAAACAAATAAATAAATATTAAAAAAAAAAAGCCAGCTTGGTCTATACAGCAGGTTATTGGCCAGTTAAGACTACACAGTGAGAGCCTGTCTCAATTTTTTTTTTAAATTATGAGCTATAATATTTTATATAAGTTCATAGTTTCTTCCACCTTGGCTGACACACAGGCTATGAAAAAGCCTATTGTAGGTCTGCTAGAAACTCTATGTGGTCTGCTTGCTGCGTACATATACAGATGTGCTTTCTGGATTTTGCGGTAAAAAGTAGATTTATTTTTTCTTCATCCCATTAAAGTTTTATTTTTATCAACTCAATGTTTTGCTTTTTGTTTCTTTCATATATATGCAAGCGTGTATAGAGTCCAGAGATTGACACCTGGTGTCTTCCTCTATACTCCACACTGTATTTTTTTAAACAGGGTCTATCACTAACCTCAGCTCTCACAGACAGCAAGGCTAGCCACCCAACAAGCTTGAGGACTCTGTTTGTCACCCCCTTTCACTCCACTCTACTGGAGTCAGAGATGTGTCCTGCCGAGTCTGACTAAAACTCAGGTCACGTTTGCATTTTAAGCACTTTAATCACTGAACCACATTCCCCAGCCCATATTTTTAGTTTTGTAAACACTTTTTTGTTGCTATTATTGTTAAAAAAAAATAAGACACAAGGCTGGAAAGATGGCTCAGAAGTTAAGAGAATAAACTGCTCTTGAAGAGGACTTGAATTTGCTTCCCAGTACTACTGTAAGTTGGCTCACAACCATCTATAATTCCAGTTCCAAAAGTATCTGAGGTCTCTGTGCTATACCTACATATAGATATACATACACATAACTAAAAATAACAATAAAACACCGGGACACAAACATACATATCAGCCCAGGCTGTACACAGAATCAAATCTTTGATGCCACTGTCTTGTACGTCCATTGTCCATATCTTGTCCTATTGGAAGGTCTTTGGAGAAAACAATATGTATGCCACTGTGTGGTCTCCTATGATTGACAGTGCCTTCTTCTAGATGCCCTTCTGAGGACCTGCCCCACTTCCTGATCAGGTCTCTCTACTTAGAAATGTCTATGGTGGGCTGTTTGGTTTATCTCCTTTCTTCAACAGATTTTTTTTTTCCCAACAGAATTTTTAATTCATAAACAGCACACCAAGGATATTCCTGCTTGTAGATGCAAAATTTTTGGCCTGGGATAGGGGAAGATATTTTCAAACTTTTTATTTTTTAAAGACTGATTTTTATTTTTAATTATGTGTACACTTCTGCAGAGACCAAAAGTGGGTGTCAGATTCCTTTAAACTGAAGTTACAGATGGCTGTGAACCACCCAAAGCAGGTGCTGGGAACAGAACTGGAGTCCACTACAAGAGCTGTACATGTTTCTAACTGCTGAGCAAGTTTCCTAAACCCACTCACTTTTCAAACTTTTTCAGGAGCTTGCTGAGGCTCACAAAAGCCTGTTAAACCTTAACTAAATTTCTTGGCAGGTCTTTTTATTCCTCCTCCCATGGTTTCATTTTTTCCTGTCTCTTCAACTTTGTGTTCAGTAGATGGCAGGAATATTTCAGCTCCATTTAAATCTTGTGGGACCTTGCATAATATACATATTCCCTAAGACATTCCCATGATAGGGGCATTGTTGAATTTAAAGTGGCTCTTCATGTACTTTATGGTCTTTAATTCTTTGCATCACTCTAAAAACATAAGCAACATATAAGAAGCAAAAAACAAACAAAAAGTCAAAAAAAGATATACTACAAGTTTATGGGTGTAAGTTACATTTTAGGGATCCTTACTTCTTCTGGTGAGAAGTGGTACGCCGGGTACAAAAGACAGCGATGATCACAACCACCACAATGGTGATGACACCAACAGAGACAATGATGACCAGCAGCATATTGCTGTCTAGAGGAGAGGTGGGGCTCCCATGAGGGCTGTTGCTGCCTGCACAGGGAAAATGGTACACCTGTTAATTTGTTAGGTGATTTAAAGATATACATTCAATCAGGCTATTAAAGCATTCCAAGGTATTTCATGGAAACTTCCTTCATACCAGCTATCAGAGTTCCACATAATGTGCCACTCAAGGAAACTATTTCTAGATTCTAAGTTCCTAGGGATATGGGAGTTTGCTCCCCCCACACCCTCAGGGATTAGCACAGAGGTTTGCTCAAAGAATAGCATTTCGTGGAAACCTTCAAGGGTACTGACATGGTAGAGCTTCCAAAGCTCGAAGGTTCAGATACTTTCTGACAAGTATGTCAGAGATCTTGCCTCTCTGGTGTCTTGTAAGATGTGCAGATTCATTTTTAAAAGCTCCATGCTGAGCTGCAGAGAAGTGTGAGTTCCTGGGTTCTATACCAGAACCTTTGGGTATGGTGACACAAGCTTATAATCTCAGTGCTGGGGAAGCAAGGCAGGTAGAGCTCTGGTAGGCAGAACATTGGAGCACAGGGATTGGTCAGCCGAGCCCACTTTGTGAGTTGCAGCCCAGTGAGAGACCCTGTCTTAAAGTGTGGACAGAACCTGGGCCTCTACATGGACCATGTATATAACACCCACCCACCGCCCAATCACCATTTCTAAATTCTTTGGTTTTTTCTTTTTTCTTTTAAAATCATATAAAATGCATATTCCTATAAAGTAAAAAGTTTTCCTTAACATACAGATGTCTGAAATTACAAAATCAATATTTGAAAACTAATCTTTTTTTCATAAGCATACAGACAATACAATTTCCTTATTCTACTTCAGCAGGAAGCAGGTCTAGACGCATGTATTATTTTGACAATTATTTATTGAGCGGTTACTATGTGCCAGTTATTATTGTAGGTATTCTAGATGCAACAGTGAAGAGCAAAGATGTGAATGCTGGGGGTGGGAGGTTGGCACAAGCAATAAACAGATAAGAAACTCTAGTTCAGCTATGACAAAAGCAGGGGAAGGTGCTACACTGCGGAGTGACTGTGTGGGTGACTTAGACTGAGTAGTCGAAAAGCTTTTCTGAATCTAATGCGGCTCTGCCTCAAGTGTAAGGTCTCTTTCTTTCCACAATGTTGGAGAAGCAAGGCCTGGAGCCTGCACCTGCATATCCCTGTAGACAGCTTCTAGAACACACAATCTGGACTCTAAATTCAACTTGTTTTCATTTGCATAACTGTATTAATAATTTTTTTTTAAAAAGAAGCTTCTCTTAGAAATGGCTTTTGAGCTTATAATTAGACAAGAAGGATCTCATTATACAAAGGCCTGAGGGAAGACACAGAAGGGTAGTGGTTCTTGACCTTTCTAATGCTAATGCTGAGACCCTTTAAGGCAGTTCCTCATGTTGTGGTGATCCCCAACCATAAAATTATGTCGTTACTACTTCATAACTGTAATTTTGCTACTGTCTGAATTGTAATGTAAAATATCTGATATTTAGGATGTCTGATATGTGATCCTGTGGGGATTGTGACCCAGAGGTTGAGAACTGCTGCTCTAGAGGGAGGGAACAGAAACTAGAAGGACCCTCAGGCATATTTATAAATCTGTGTTCCTCCCAACTTCGGTGGGCTAAACCTCTCATTGCAGTGTATAGAAGTCAATGAAGAGATGCATTACTACTCAAAGTGCTACAAATAAGCAACTATGAATGCTCAGCTAGAGATGGAACATCTTTATCAACTCTTGGTCCCTAACCCCAAAGGCTCAGAACATTATGGAAGAGGTGACCCTTGCTTAGCACTAGAATTTCTGTTAGACTGTTTGGTGGCACATGCCTGTAATGTCAACCCTTTGAAGACTGAAGCAGGAAGATTACAGTAAATTGAGTCCAGTTTGGGTCACACAGTGAATTCCGGTCTTACATTTGGTTATAGAATGAGCTCCTGTCTCAAAAACTAATCAACCAACTAACCAGAAACAAAGTAATTAAGAAGTAGGATGTTGTAGAAGGAACTTTTATCAAGAAGGCTGGGGAGACCACTCAGTGGGTAAAGTGCTTTGACCTGAGTCTAAATCCCTGGCACCCACAAATAAACTAGACATGGTGGAATACAATTATAACCTCAGTATTGGTGGGACAGGGACAGGCAGATTCCAGGGCTTGCCAGCCAACCAGTCTAGCTGAAAAAAGGAGCGCTAGGTTCCTAAATCAAAACTTTTCTCGTTGTGTGGGAATCCCTTCCAACAACACTGGATTATCTGACCTTCCAACTTCAATTCTATGATTTTACAGACATTTAAGTACAGTGCTAAATCTGAGGCTGATTTAGAATGGCTTAAGAGCTTATTCTTCTACATTTGGTTCAATCATTTTTATCTTTCATTTCTAAGAAAAACTTAAGCAAATAACTTACACTGTACATACTGACCTTCAACGAGGTAACATTTTTATATTTGGGAAAGACTACAGTACTAGAACCAATAAAATTAACCATACTGCTAACTTAACGCTGCTGTCAACAGAAATACTAAGCTACTGGGCTAGATTCTTGCAAGATGGGACAACCTGGTAAACCAAAAGCTAGGGAATTTGGGACATAGAGAACATCACAGGTGAAAGTATTTCTTTTCTGCATTCAACACAAATAAGTTTTCATTTACTTGGATTTAACTTCTAATGTTATGAGTCAGACAAAAGTTTCTAAGAGTAAGAAGGGGCCATCAAAGGGGCTGTCAACACTCTTGCCTGAGATCATTGTTACATGTATTTCTATATGTCTGTCCTGGATTACTGGAACAGTTTCCTTTTCCCCCTGATTTCATCTTCTTAGTTCTCAATCAATTCTTCATGGTTCTCAGACTAATAATAGCAGATACTGATAAATGGTAGTCTTAGTTTATCAGTACCGTTAGACACTCTACATATGTGATTTGTAGGAAAAAGTCCAGATTTCTTACCATTGCTATCTGGGCTGTTGTCAGGCTAGTTCTAACCTACGTGCACACCCCACTCTACTCCAGGCAGCAGGGCCCTAAGGAAAGCAGGTTAGGCTGCTATGCCTTTGCATGTGCTGTTGGTGCATCCCAGAACGTCTGATGCCCATCTTGACATTTAGCAGGTTTTTTCCTCTAAAGATTATTTTTAGTTATGTGTTTGTATCTGAGTGTCTGTGTACATGTGTGTGAATGCCTGTAGAGGCCAGAGGAGGGCACTGGATCTCCTGAAATTGGAGATATAGGTGACTGTTAACCATACAACCTGGATGATGGGAACTAAATTCCAATCTACTATATAAACAAGAAGTGCTCTTAATTACTGAGCCATCTCTTTAGCTCTGAATCTTTTATGTACCTTTTAGGATATGGAATAGATAGTATCTCTTTTATAAAGCCTTCCTAATTTTCTATCAATTGCCTTTTTACTTTCTTCCTCCTCTGGTCTGCCATAGAGTCTGAACCTTCAAAATACAAAGTACAAGTGGATATCTAAATGAAAGAAAAGACAGAGGAAAGTTACTTCCTTACAGTCTTGACACTTATACTGTCTAAAGTCAATGTGCAACAAATGCATAAAGAAAAAAAATTCTAAACAATGGTAGTATAAAACTTTTAGAAGCATTCAAGTGTGTCTGGTTCTTCTAAATGTCAGCTGATTTCCCCAAAGCATGGGCATTAGACAGACAGCTGAAGTGTACAAAGTTATTCACTGTACTCCCATGTTTATGACGAAGAGATGATGAGACAGTGAAAACCAATTCTAGTGACTACTGTTTGGACATTTTACCACCTGGATACTTATAGCTGGCATAGAATCACCTGCATGTGACAGAGAAAAAAGCGCAATCAGAAGACAGAGGTCTGAATTTTGGTTGTATGCCAGAATTAGCGGGTGGCCTCAGACACACCACTTTTCCACTGATTTTCTTACTATATCAGCTGGGAATAATGCAGTGTGTTCCCTTAATTCCCGGAGTGCAGGAGCAGTGGTAAGTTTAAGTGTGAAAGTAACTCAGAAATGCTGAGTAACATTCTGTGGAGAAGGAAGTGACCTTTTAAGAAACAAAATTATTTATTTTTTATTTAATGTGTACAGGTGTTCTGCCTGCATGTATGTTTGTACATCACATTCACACAGGGTCCAAGGAGGCCAGAAGAGGATGTCAGATCTCTTTGAACTAGAGTCACAGACAGCTACCATGTGTGTGCTGAGCAATAAACCCGGGTCCTCTGCTCTTAACCATGTCTACAGCACCAAGAAGGAAGTGTTACTCAACTGAGGGTACTAGCTTGCAGAATGGTAAAAAAGTAGAATTTCCCCCCCTAAAATTCACAAACTAAAAATAAGTAAAGGAGATGTTGAGATTCTGAAGCAGTTCTCTGGCTTGTGACAGGTAATAGCTAATTCTACCAGAGGGCTAATTTTTGAAAGCCCAACTCTTTTCTGGAGATAGTAGGGAACAGATGGTTTGTTTAGGCATCAATCTTGTCTCCTGCCAGCTACATGGAGAAACAAGATTCTATGATGACTAGGCTTCCAGTAGTAATTCAGCAACATTTGTCGCAAAATGGTCAATGCTAGATCTGCTAAATGAAACACTACATCAACATGCAATAACCCAACACTGAAGCTATAAAACACATTTGAAAAAATTAAGCAAAACTTCCATAATGTCTGTAGCAAGCTGAAAAAAGTCTTAGAGAGGGCTTTACCACTCATTGGAGGTTTGTAGTCAGATCCTAGGTCTGGCAGTCGGCTTCCTTTTCCTGCTGATCCTAAGGCTGAAACAGAAGAAATCATGTCAATAACAAGTCAACATGTAGGTGTGACAGTCCACTTCACAGCTAGTTGAGTGCTTTCTAAACACAAATCATCTCAGTCTATTCTGTAACAAAATGTAACAACACAAATAATGGGTAAATGCAATTTGTGCGCCAAGGTAAACAAATAGCTTTCTGTGCAAGAAGGTATCTAGAAGACTGATGTCTCTGTTTCAAGGCCATGACCAGACAACCACTCTGTTGATCAGAAGTGGAGGACTCTCCCATTTCTCTAGCCCAGGAAGTGAGGCTCAGAGCAGACACATAGATGTAGTTTCTTTTTATAAAAGAAACCAAGGGAATAAGTGAAGCTGATGCTTGTACCAAACAACTGTATTCTCCAAAGGACTTGGTGATGCTGATCTAGCTTGGCTGGTATCAGTACTGTTCTGTTTTTTTTTTTTTTTTTTTTTTTTTTTTCCCAGTTTATGAAGTTGCCCTTCTAAATATAAAGTTAACCTAAGCAAGGGCAGGAAGGTAAGCAGAGGTTCAAGTCGTATTCTCACTTTTCCTTTTTCTTTCACCTAAGCATTAAAAAACAGAAAAAAAAAACAGCCTTCCTTTCAGTTGCTTACATAGGTCACTGTCATCTGATCTTAACCCCAAGTTCAAATAAGTGAGGCTGCTGATTCAGGCCTGGGGTCTCCCTAAGCAGCAGACCCCAGGAGACAGAAACATCAGGTTTTTGATTTATAATCCTTATTCTTGGTTTTCAGTCTCTTTCTTCACATTTATACCAAAACTCCTTAGGGGAAGCCCTTCCTCCATAAAGTAAAGGTATTCCTCAATTCTAAGTTACTAGCCAGAAGTTAGCAGCAGCAAGCTCTTGAAAAGAGGCCCGCAAGGATGGTAAATACAAGCTACTCCTTCCAGTTAATAGCACAGAGTGCCTAAGAGATCGCCCTTGAACACCTGCTCCACTACACAGCAGTACTTTGATGTTGGGCAAGTTATTTCATCATTTGTGCCTCTTTTTCCTTAAGTTAAAGCAGGGATACCAAAAGCACCTACTTTAATACACTGTTGTGAGGCTAAATGAAAACTTAAGATCATGAAAAACTATGAATACTACTTGGTGTGTAATAAATGATCCATAAATGTTAACTATTACAAACATAATAAATTCAGGGAAGAATATACTCTTTCCTTTTATGGAGGCAGAGCACATGGAGCGCTAGTAAAGACTTTTGAGAGACAGTGTCACAAATAAAGCTTGATTAGAAGTGTATAAACTACAGTTATTTCTGCAAAACATTAGCACTAATGTCAATTCCTCTTTCCTCTTGGAAATTATCATATTTTAAAAGAAACAAAAGAAACCCAAATATAAGGCTGTGTAAGTGGTTCATTTAATAGAATAAATCTAGAGGCTAAATATAATTTGGTATGTTCTCAGAAGCCAAAAACCTATATAAGAAAGGAAAAGAAGTTCTTGACTCCTATGGTACAGTTTCAAGATTTCTAGGGCATATTTTAATTTAATTTAGTCCCTGACCCCTTTTCCATTGTTCATACTTATTACTTTATCCTCTTATTTCTGAGGCTATCATTTCTCCCAAGTGACACACACTACACATCAAGATTCCAGTTGTACTTCATATGCTATTACCTCAGGCAAAATCTAATTGGCAGAGATACTTGACATTTTAAGGTTCTTCATATTTAAATGTTCATAATCATTATGCAGGCTACATTTAAATTAAACTTTCCAGAGCACTGCATCATGTAAGAAAATAAAACAAAACAAAAACCAAAAAAATTGTCAGTGAACATGCTTTGCCAAGATTATTAGTTTATATTCCTGTATTTCCTAATATTTTCTTTAATAATTAAAGAATAAAAAAGAATTTCAAAGGATGAATCTAGTACCCAAAACACGAAAAGGTAAAGAATTTTAAATAGCAGAGGCATGGAACAACTAAGTGTCGTGTAACAGTTACCAAGTGAAGGAAGAGAGCAAAGCACATTTATATTCTCTGCATATGCAACGTAATGACTTGTGAAATCCCATTCTTGCAAATACTCACTAAAAACTATGCTTGAAGTTTTCTCCCATGTACAACAAAAGACTTGTTGAATACAAACACATGTCCAAAGTCATGAAACTCAATAATACCTCAAGTTCTGACTCTTTCTTGTATTAACTAAGATCCAAAAACCTTGTATTTCTGATTACTACTCTTAAACCATGAAAGAAATGATCAAATTTACTTTCAGCAGTCTTTTGCAGTATGGAAATCCTCAGGGATAAAAGTCACAAAGTACAGCTACCATGCCACCAGAGCAATTACAAAAAAAAAGTGCTGACCAATGATTTCGAGACTGATGGCATTAAGGCTCATGCTTTGTAAGTGTTCAGGCCGTATATCTTTTATCCTTTTATAAAAATGGCCATATTTAATATTTAAGAAAATAAATAGAAAGAGCTGTAAATTAACATATTGCAAAGAATTCTTGGTTGCAGATAAACACATATTTAACAGAATTTATGTATGTGAGAAGGAAAATATGGTATTTGCTGAATTTGATATTAACTTCTCATTTAAAGAAATAAAATTCTAAATGTTACAAATAAGGAAGGTTGGTATACTGATCACATTACGCCTCAAATGCTTATCACTGTTTATAACACTAGCATCTTAATACCTAAGGATAACCTGACATTCACTTAAGGCCAGCCTTGAGGTTATCCAACTCAGTTTTCTTCCACCAATGGATTTAGCCTCTAAGTAAATCCCTCAGCTTTTCAGACATCCCAAGGGAAATAAACATGGACTCAACTCTACTTTGGCCAATAAGTATGTGTGTGGTATTTAACACATGGTACTAATTTTCATGGGGAAAAGATGAAACAAAAAGCTCATAATAGGTCACAAAAGAGAGAAATGAGAGAGAGGCCATCTACTCATTTACCTTGGTCATTAGGCATTTTATCAGAGGAGTCCGCTGACAGGCCAAGCACAGGGGAAGAGGAAACAAGAGCAAGGATCACCAGCTTTGAAGATGGACAGACAGAAGTTTTAAAGGAAAAAATAAAATTCCCACAAACTTCCAAATAAATCGACAATAGAAATTTAGGTTTCCATATTTCCACAGACTCAGCACCCAACTCAATTTTATTATCTAAGTTTGCTTGGCTTATTATTTTATATTCATTTTCTTGAGCTTTACATAAATAACCCCTTCCAGTCTCATTCTCTACAACGATTGCAATGTAACGGTTTTATGTTAAGAGCCTGCGTGTGTTGAAAGAACATCTGTCACAATAATATGTAGTATAACTCTATTGAAACCAAAAGAATCACTTCTGAGTTCTCAGATAAAACTTTAAGATCACTGCAATTCTTCTGCTCAGATATGTAGAGCCAAAGTTCCTGCCTATGTGGACTGGGAGAGTACAGATTTGGCAGTCAGTGGGTAGGAGACGAATTCTTTGGAAGTCTTCACAGTGAGGTTGGCAAGTTCATTACCAGCATTCTCCACACTACCCACAGTTTCTACATGCTGCAGTCCCACTCTTTAGACAGCATATTGAAACCCTTGGCTCAGGGAGCTTTACCTTTAGGTGTTCTGAACTGGACAGCTTCAGACATGGGCCCCATGCCTTTGGAGTTCCGGGCCTGGATTTTGAAGTAGTATGGTGTATCAAGTGTTAACTCTTGAATCTGGTGAGTCAGTCTGTTTCCCACAACAGGTTCAATGACCCAGTCATGTATCTCTGCATTCACATCTGTGCTGTAATAGATGATGTAACCTGTCCAAAGCAATTAACAGGAAAAGAAATTCCATTTCTGTTTTTCTTTTAGCAATCAGGGAGTCAATAAGTGCCTATGATTTAAAATAATATAGTTTTGAGACTTAGGAATGGTATGACATGATCAATTAGCTCCAACCAACGTCATCTCTTAGGAGAAAAATGCTTGGTAGACTGGAAAACCTCTGACAAAGTTCTAAAATTGGGACAGGTGAGGCCACAGAAACATGTCACCAGATACTTCCACCAGGGGGCACTCAATCCCTATAGACGAGGCAGAAGCATACCTGACTCACACTGCAAAAAAGTGATTTATTGTTTAAGGTTTTAAAAGACAAAGTAAAAAGTAATCAGAGTCAAGGTATTTCTTTTACAGAAGAGGCAATGTAGGATCCTAAAAAAACAAGAAACAAAGCCTAGAATTTACAGAAAAGGACATCGTATCCAAAGTTATAGGAACACGATGGAGCACCCCTTTAGTCCCCGCAACTGTGAAACAGCTACAGAGTGAGTTCCAGCCAGGCTATACAGAGAAACCCTGTCTCAAAAAACCAAAACAGACAGACAGCCCCCACCCTCCCCACCCTACTCCACCCCTGCCAAAAACAAAACAAAACAAAAACAAAGTTACATGAACAAAATGCTAAGAAACACATTATCTTTCTCAGTCTTTAGGCCACCTTCCTCATATTTCAAAGGGTAAACTGGTTCTTCAGGACACTACTAATATGGCAGAGGCTCCAAACAGCAGACAGTATCTTCTCTATTATGGGAAAATTTCTCTCCAAAGCCCAAGAGAAAAAAACTACAGTTCCTTTGTAGACCTAGGATATTCAAGCTTTTAATTCTAGTAGTGAGAGCACAGAAACCTGAAGCAGCAGTTTGGGATACTGGTGGTTTAAAAGCCTAATGGGTTTGGGGGGCTTTAGCGTAGAAGAACAGTTTATGCATATTAGGTAATTCCCATAGAACTAAACACACAAGTTCAAAGCCAGTTACCTGGGCACTGAACAGCTTTGTGGAAAATAAACATACCCACCAAGCTGCAGTAGCACAAAGGCTGTACGCATACTCTAGCCCCACAAAATACTGTTAAGCCAAACTACTGGCTGGCCACTCAATTCCGTGCTACTCTGGGCAGATTGCACTCCCTGCTCCAATTTCAAGGACCAACATGGCTCATAGCACTCCCTACAATGACCAAGTCAGCCACACACTCCCACTTCGACTGACAAAACAGCTCTTGCCTGGAGTCGTGCATGGTCTAAGGCATCTCACCTGTAATCTTGCCGTTAGCTTCAGAGGGAGGCTGCCAGTTCACTATTATGGTCCTAGGTTTTCCTTCTTTACTCACAACGGTCACATCTTTAGGTGGAGAAGTAGGAACTACAAAACAACAAATACTGTCCACTTCAATATAATTCACAATTTTCCAACTCTTTTCATTGATAAGGTACAGTAAATGTATAGGACAAAGACAAAACCCTCTGGTTTCAATACCTCAAGTCTATGTGTAACCAACCATTTCTAAGAAAAAGAAGACTATACAAAGTATCAAAGGAAAAAACAGAACAAAACAAATACTATGAGGACAGAGAAAGGGCCTGTGGGCT
Organism: Chionomys nivalis; assembly: GCF_950005125.1. Taxonomy (NCBI): domain Eukaryota; kingdom Metazoa; phylum Chordata; class Mammalia; order Rodentia; family Cricetidae; genus Chionomys; species Chionomys nivalis. The sequence goes on from NC_080089.1 coordinate 58,013,126, forward strand.
GGAGCCAGGGATACATACTCAAGGGAATCAAAGGCCACACTGCTTTCAAGCACAGACTCCTGTTTGGCATTGTACAATCACATCTCCTTAAGGCTTCAAGCTAGAAAGGCATGTGTAGTCAGGACACCAAACTGAGAGTAGTTACATAACTGGTCCCAGATTGTTTCCTCTCACTTGATTTGGCTTATCTGGTAGGACATTCTAAAGTGTGAAATAGTTTTCTCTCTTGCTTCAAGCCAAATAGGGCTTTTAAGAGCTCAATTCCCTCTAAGAAAAAATTTACAATTTGGTATTTTTCATTTTAAGCTCTCACTGAAAGCATACCACCAACTGCTGATATTACTGCTCTAAATAAAAGCTGTTCATCATCAGAAAAGCCAACAAGAAAATGACCTTTCTGTATTATACCCGAGAACTTTAAATGTAAGGCATGAGTAGGAAAACACTCAAATCAACTTCCTAAAACACTGGGAAAGCCTAGTGAAACAAGCATCCTAAGGGAAAATAAAAATTTCACTTATTAGTCAAGAAGCTGGAAGTAAAGCAAAAAGATATTATTAAAATAGAGGAGCTGAATGTAGTGGTGCACACCTTTAATTCTAGTATTCCTGAGGAAGAGGCAGGCAGGATCTCTGTGAGTTGAATGTCATCTTGATCTATTCAGTGAGTCTGAGAACAGCTAGGGCTACACAGTGAGACTATGGCTCAAAACAAAGCCAAAACAACAAGCAAGCAAGCAAGTAAACAAACAAAAGAAACAGAAAAGAAAGCAAACTAATGACTATTTACCTTTTTATATACTATATTCCTAACTTTGCAGTTCAGTCCCCTTTCCTGTAGAAATTCCAAGCAACTGTGCAGAACACCCAGAATGTGGAAGTTTAGTTTTTCATTATGCCAGAAACAGGCCAAACTATACAGATTCTCAAGGTCATTTATATCCTCATCACAGCAAAGCCCAAAGGAAGTGAAAGAAGGGGCTTAAAAAGAGTGAGAAAAAGGAAACAGATCTCAAGGCTAGCAGCATACTCTTTCTTTAATCTGCTTAGTTATCCTCTCTCCCTTACGTGTATTTACAAATACCAAAGGCTAGTTCAGTTAAAAATCTTACAGAGCTGCTTTCCAATAAAGCCCTGGTCTACCAGTAAAGTGTTCAGACTAGGCAAACAAGGCTGAACAACTGCTTGGTCAAGGGCAGATCAATTCATTTTTTTCAATTTCAATTTGTCAGTGAAGCAGGATTAATGACAATAATCTCTTATATCTACCCACAAGCTTTTCCATCTGTTCCTCATTTTACCTTATAATACTCTTCTAAAGTAGAAAAGGGGTCGATTCCACCCAAAATGGAAGAAACTGAGATTCAAAAGGATTAGATAACATGCTCATGTGAGCATAGTCAAAAGAAAGCTGACCTGAGATTAAATTCAAGTCTCTTAATTTCTAAAACCTAGACTGTCTTGGATTATACTATTCTGCTGTTTACTAATGTTCTGGCAAAGTGATCCAAACATCCACAATAGTTGAAATGGAAAATAAAACTCAAACGCAGCTGTCCACTGGGTTCTGTAGAGATGTCAGTACGTGTCCTCCCCTTGCATAGTAAAGGTGGTGATAAGATGTCCCATGGCTGAGAATGTGGCACAACAACAGCGTGAACTTCTACAGGTTTTCATAGTTTACAAAGAAAAGAAATGCCACATGACATGGTTTTACACTATACATACCTAATTCAAACGTAGCTCCATGAGCTGTCATACTCCATGTGCTTGATCTTCTACCTTTGGTCACCATCACAGAGAATTCATATAACGTATTCGGCTTTAAGCCAGTAACCAAATAGCTTAAAGTTGTTGCATTTGCAGTCTGGAAAAGTACGAATCAAGAACTTTAAAACAAGAAAACACCACTGATTAGCTTTTTTTTCACCCATAGCAAATGTTTAGTACCTTATACTTGGTGTTTGCTGGGATGTTGGTCTTCCACCGGACTGTGTAGTAGCGGGAATCTGTAATCTTCTGGTGTTTGGGCAGGGAGTTGTCCGCCCATGTAATCCTTATGGTGTCATGACTCAGAATGGAAGCCTGAACTCCCACTGGTGGCATCATGGGAGTGGGATCTGGCACTGGAGTGTATGGAGCATTAATAACAAATAAATCAACTTCAGAAGTGTCTGGGTAAAAAGTAATTAAGAAAGGGAAGTGGCATTTTAACATAAACAAAAATAAAAGGGAATGCGGGGAATATAATGGAATGGAAGATGAAAAGTGGAGAAAAAGAAAGAAAATCCAGAGTTAATAGACAGCCCTCATTCATTTAGAATACTTCTACTGTGTTTTTTTTTTTTTGTTTGTTTGTTTTAGGAAAAGAATTGCAGAAAATGTTAAGCAAATTAGTACTTGACTATATTCTCAACCATACTCTAAACACTGAAAAATGATAACTGAGTGATTATGTTAACATATATTGCTTGAATTTTTGTTGAATTAACTGAAAACATTACTGTCAAAGGATTATAGAAAATAAAAACTGCTCTTAAAATCCAGAGTATAATACCCGAATAAACAATAAAAAGCTCATGTTCTGTTTCAGATTTTAGTAACGTTTATTGCATGGTACATGAGTTACTAGTGCCCATCACTGGACATATGATGGTTCGTCTCTCAAAGCTGAATGTCAGTCTATGGTTAAGCAAATTCAGGCTTGCTGGCATTTGGAGAGCAGAGGCAGTAGAGATATGGCTCATAGCTGAATAAATCCAAACACTCATCTTCCTTAAGAGAAGGTAAACTAACACCAAGTTGCACTGTCTGCTGTATTTTCTCCAGCAGTCAGAATAAGGTAGAGAACAAGTCCCCATCAGTTACAATGCCGTAATTATCATGGGTTCAAGTGCACAGCACTGCCAGGATCACAGCACTTGTTTGAGGAAAGGAAGAGCATACTATTGCTTTGTTCAACGCAGCAAATGCACTCTTTATTGCAAAACAGAGAGGAAAGTGAGTAAAAAAACAATTATCAAGGGCCACAGCTGGAGTGCAGGAGAGTGGGATCTCTGGGTTTTCCCAACTCCTAGCTAGATTTTCTAAATACACACACTTGTATTAAAAGTTATCATTTTAAAATAATTTATTTAAAAAATTCAGGTTTTAAATGTTGTTTCCCCATATAATGAATGTGACTGGTTTTATACATAACTAAAAATTGGAAATGACACAGTCCCTGTTTATGAAAAATTGCTACACTAAAGAAATCATCTTCATGTGTGTATTTTCTGTACAATGAATACTAAAAATAACAGAGGGGCAGTCTAAGACTTTGTTCTAAAGCTTGTCAGAATACATACTAATTAGTTACAATGAACCTTCATATGCAGAAATAATTATTCTTTAAGGAACATCTTATATGTGACAACTCTTGTGTAAAATAACCAAATTACATGACTTAGAAGCATTTCCTTGTACATTTATAATATTTCTGCATTCTTAAACCATGTGAAAGAAAAAATTCTTTTCTATTGTAGTTCAATTTAAGAAGGCAAAGGTCACTTTTTGAATATTTTTTTTTGGGGATGAGTAATAAGCTGGCTTTCTTTGTACAGAATTCTGTTAGTTCCTGGTTTTCTCACCTGAACTATTTCTAACAGAACTTTTAAGTGGTAGGTACACAGGCCAGAATCATGGAGTAATGATGTTTGTACAAAGTAGAGGCTTTAAAAAAAGGGACAAAGATTATCTTTTAGTAAGCAAGAACACTGCCAAGTCTGTACAGTTACTTAAAGCATCCTTATGTCAGCTTGTGATACTGACACAAAGTCATGGTCAACAAATGGAGAAATGCATTTATAAAAAGAAATTCTTTTGTATTTAGGATTCTATAAAATTATGTCTATCAGTGTTTTGCCTGCATGTATATATATATGCATCATGTGTGTGCCTCGTGCTCTCAAAGGGCAGAGGAGGGAGTTAGATTCCTGAAACTGGAGTTATGAATGGTTGTGAGTCACCATGAAGGTGCTGGATATGGGATCCGGGTCCTCTGGAAGAACAAGTGTTCTTTACCACTGAGCCATCTCAACAGTTTCCAGTTCTAGGATTGTTAAAAAGTTCACAACTCTAATATACTGACTTCAATAAATTTTCTCATTCAAATCTAAGAAGTTTTACAACAGTACAGAAATTTTACATTATATTTATATTCTTTCAAAGATATTTAAAATATTATGAGTGATTACTGATCTCTTATAATAAATATAGCTGATCATATGGGTAGTGTCTTTGATTTTTATCCCTTTACATGAACTTTATGAAGGTCACAGAAAAAAATATTTTCCTAACCAACTCAGATATCTGACCATAAACAAATGTTAGCTTCACCAAACACACACATATATATATGTATGTATATATATATATACATACATATATATACACACACACTTATTGATATGCTATGATGTGTAACCTATATTAATATGTGTGTGCATATATATATACATAAAACCCTTCATTTTTGATTCATTATAGTTATACCATGTCTAAAAGATGAGTTATAGTTAATTTTCTCAAACTGTATATTCTAGATTCTAACATATTAAAAACATGTATATATCTACAAAGAATAGCTTACATGACAGACAATAGTTTAAATGAGAAAACCAGGAACTAACAGAATTCTGTACAAAGAAAGCCAGCTTATTACTCATCCCAAGTCTGCATTTCGAGTTGCCATGTATTTTTCCTTCACAAACACCCATCATACTCTACATAAGCAGCTGTGAAAGTGCAGATGACCAAAAGAAACAGGATGCCCTACCTGTGTGAGGTCTGGTCACAGCACTCTCATAAAGGGGGATGCCTTCACCAACATTGTTGAATGCTTTCAGGGTAATCACATAATGAGAGCTTGGATCTGAGGGAAAGAAGTCCAAACAATTTTTTAATGTTCTCTACAGGATTTAAGAAATACAACAGTGACTAACTAATCATGGAAAATTCATAAAAGGGTTAGAGTTTTTAATGGGATTGGTTATTTTGGAATATGAAGAGATGTGTAGATAGCAGTACATGAGGACAAAAAAAATGGTTGCATCAGTTTCTTGGATTTAGTCTTCAGAGTGGAGGTAGACTATTTTTCCTCTCCTGGAGTTTACTAAGGTTTAAGATGCACATTGTATTGTATAAGGCTTTTGTGTACCAGAAGCCTTCAGGTGCAGCTTGAAATTAAACCCCTTCTATCCCGGACCACAACACCTAAGGTAGAGAAACAGGAAATAAACTGAGAGTGCCAAATGTCTCCAACATTCCAGGGAATCTCCTAATCCAGAGCAGCCAACTTCTTGATGAGACAAGACATGCCCAGGATTTGATGGCCTGTAGTTAACTCCATAAGATGAAGAGAACAATCTCTCTAGGGCAGTGTTTCTCAACCTGTGGGTCTGAACCCCCATAGGGTTGCAGTTCAGACATTCTGCATATCGAAATTTACATTATGATTCAATGTCAGCAGCAAAATTACAGTTACAAAGTAGAAACAAAATAATTTTATGGTTGGGGGGTCACCACAACAGGAGGAAGTATATTAAAGGGTTGCAGAATTAAGAAGGCTGAAAACCATGGCTCTAGGGGATCCTTCAAATTTTCTTGTTAAATTCCAAGAGGTGGCATTAAGCAACAGGTTGGACAGCATTTACAAGATAGAACCTGAGAGTCATTAAGCCCTCCCTTCTTGCTGGACAGTGGTGGCACACACCTTTAATTCCAGCACTCGGGAGGCAGAGGCAGGTGGATCTCTGTGAGTTTGAGGCCAGTGTGGTCTACAAGAGCTAGTTCCAGGAAAACTAGGGCTGTTACACAGAGAAACCATTTCAAAAAACAAAAAACAAAACAAAACAAAACAAAAGAACTTTATTCTCGGCAAACAAACAAGACTTTCTGATTCTGTTCCTCACTATTTTCTCCTTGTTCTCAGTGTTTCCTCTTCTCAGGTCGCCACCATTCCCCATTCTGAGGGCACTTTCAACCCTCGCCCTATACACACGCTAACCTATCCATTCAGAAAGGTTCATTTTACAATGGTAACCCCTCTAGTTATATCACCTGTATCACCCATTCCCCCTTAGAACTGTGAATACATCATCATCGTTTGGGGTTATTGAGACAGGGATTCATGCAGTCCTAGCTGGCCCTGAACTTGCTATGTAGTTGAAGTTGGTCTTGAACTCTGGTTCCTTCTGCTTCTACTTCTTGATTGTTAGGATTATATATGCATGCCACCATGACCAGCTCTCAGATATTTTTAAAATGTATTCTTCCTAATAGCTGCATAATGTCTTTTTCTTTGCTTTCTCTCTATACAGTGTCTCAGACACTGTAGTTGTTCAATAATCATCTGTTAACTGATCAAAAAAAAAAAAAAGGGTTTGGGCAAAAGGATACAAAGTTTAGTTTAAATTTTGGGCCAGGTGGAATATGGGTTACAATCTAGATGTAGGCGTCCAGTGGGCAGATGCTTGTATTGAACATGAAGTTCAGAAGACATCTTAAGTTAGATGAATTCCTAAATGAACTTCTTCACCTCTGACTTCTTTCACTAAGTATTTTATGAATCTATTAGACTAGTAAACCTATTTTATTTTATGCCAAACTTATTTTGTTTTTGCTATTTCTCAACATACATAATTCTTTTCTAATAGAGTCTACTGCTTATTCTCTTTAGCATAATCTGTGTTCCTTCTTGCTGCTCTGTTTCAAACACTATTCTGGTTCAAGCTTTCAAGCCCAGCTAAATTTCTTCGTGGACTGTTCTATGTACCGTGTTCAGGTTTTCCTGCTCTGAATGAGCACACTTCACTTCAACTTACTTTCCTGTTTCCTAGGTTTTCCTTTGGTTCTCCCACGAGACTGAAAGTTTCAGGAAGTCAAGGACTAAGTCCTGACTGCACTGTAAAGGACTTTTATTTTAGAAGTCTCATAAGGGAAACAGTAGGAGGCTGGTCATCACAGGAACATTTTTATCCACTGAAAAGCTTTGGTTTACCTATCCAACAATTGCTTATAAGACTACTCATGTGGAGAAGCCTCCTGGGTTTAGTTGATCTGTCTCTTTTTAGAAAGAAAAACAGAAAATATATTTTGTTTTTGACTACATTTATAAAATATTGCCTATTTTCTTCCATTAAAAATTTGGTAACTCATTTGTCAGGCACTTAAAACTGTTCTTAGAAAAGGTGTTTAAAAAAGCAATGGTTTGAAAAAAAAATCAGCAGAGATTATGAATTAAGAGACAAGTTTTTCAGAGAAATATTAACAGTGACAATCCAATTTGGAAAAGTTATCATACACACCCAACTCAATTCATTATCATCTTACTATTATAATATTAACTTTAAAAATTACATTTATTTATTTATATGTAAGTGTGTGGTCATGCACAAGCTACAGCACATGTTTGATGTCAGAGGACAACTTGCAAAGTTGGCACTCTCCACTATATGGCTCCTGGGAATCAAATTCAGATTGTTGGGCTTGGTATCAAGTACCTTTACTTGTGGAGTCAATTGCTGTTCATAATTACTATTATAAGAAATTAGTAATTCTGACTTCTTTGCTTTTAAAATTAACTGAGATATTAGTAGTATAAAATAAATGTATTTAAATGGATAGTAAGTTTTGATAAATTTATATATCCATGTAATTTATACCTAAGTAGAGAAATTAAGACATTTCCAAGTAGCTATGCTCTTGCCATCAATTCTTAGTACTCAGGGTTCTATGAAACCACTGGTCATAATTTGTCACTTGTAGATATATTTTGTCTATTCTGAATTTGATAAAAACACAATAACAGACTATATTATTTTGTGTTTGGCTTTTTACTCAGTATGTTTCTTAAACTCATTTCTGCTATGTGTACTGACAGCCAATTCCTTTTAATTACTGAGTAATTTCTATGAAAGGATATTAATTTACTAATAATTAATAATGACAGAAATTTATAATTCTACCCCCTTGAGGCTACTATAAGTAAAGCATTCTTTTCAAGCTTTTAAGTGGTCATGTGCTTTCATTTCTCCTGGTTAAGGATCTATGAGTAGAGCTGCAAGGTTGTATGGCAAACTTCATAAGAAAGCTCTATTTTATAAAGTAGTTGTACTATCAGTATTTTTTACCAGCAACTGTGAGAATTCTAGAGAACGTACAGAGGTTTTTTTTTTTTTTTTTTTTTGAGATTTTATACTTGCAATTCTCTGACAACTAAAACCACTTGTATGTCTTCTTTAGCATAGTGTCTAGCCAAGCCTTCTGTTAATTTTGACTGGGTTTTCTTTTTACTGAGTTGTAATAATTTTTATATATTCCAGGCTAAAACTCTGTCAGAGTAGCTAATATTTTCTTCACATCTGTGGCTTACCTTTTCATTTCATTTTTATTGATTTTTTCAACTACTGGAATCTTAAGATTCACCAGTAACATATATATATATATATATATATATATATATATATATATATATATATATATATACACATACATACATACATACATACACTTACTAGTAGGTGAATCTGATGGGAAACAAGATATTTGCACAAAAATCAAGTTATTTCCTTAGTGAAACACATACTAATTACAAAGAAAAGTGATAATTAGCATCAGATACCATTTTGTGTGTCTAATATGAAGCACTAAGAAAAACCTAACACTTGTCATTCCAGAGGTACTGTGGAAATGTTAGACAAGTCAAATCTGAGGGACATAAATTGCATATATATATATATGTATTTCTAAACGTCTTTCACCAAGGTCGGGGAAAACAACACAGAACTGGTTCTAAATAAAGGCTAATGAGACACAATGACTAAACACAGACCCTGAACTAGAAAGTTGTATTTTCCTTTTGTCATTAAGGACAATGGTGAGAAAAGTGTCAAATATGAAAATTCTGTCTCAACTTTAAAGTCTTTATTTCAATAAGTAGACTATTTAGAACAATTTTTTTTTTTTTTTTGATTTTCCTAGACAGGGTTTCTCCATAGCTTTAGGTTCCTGTCCTGGCACTAGCTCTTGTAGACCAGGCTGGACACAGAGATCCGCCTGCCTCTGCCTCGCGAGTTCTGGGATTAAAGGCGTGCGCCACCACCGCCCAGCTATTTAGAACAATTTTAATAGCATTTCATGTTAAAGCTAATGATTAGTGAGAACTGTCATGTCTGCAACTGAATTTATGCTTCAGGGGAAATGTGTATATAGGAAAACAGAAAAGGACAAAGGAAATGTGGAGAAATGTTAATCCTGCATATGCTAGGTGAAGAATCTAAGGAGAATATGGAAAAATCCTTTCCACAAGTGTTGTAATTTTTCTGCAAATAATGTAATGAAAGTTATAAAGAAATCACATACATGACTATCTCTTTTACTTAGCAAACATACCCAGGTTTTCAATGGTGTAATAACGTTGTTTATAGTCCACTTTGATGGTCTGTGCATGAGGGCTGCCAATGCCATAACCGATGGCATAACCTCGAACCACAATGTTCTGGTTCTCTGGAGGAGTCCAGCTTACTACGATGCTAGTGACAAGTGGACGGACATGAAGAGAGCTAGGCACTTCAGGAACACGAGATTCTGAGAAGAAGCAAAAACAAAAATGAAATGTACTTTCCTGTAAAATGTTTCACTATCCTTGGGGGAATGATGTTTTGCTCCTGTCACAATAGTGGGCTTTAATAAATTTCTCCCCATTTCGGATCAAGAATTCAATGAGAACCTATAACTACAGTGAAATATAGCCAGTGGTTTTATTTTTTTTCTAAGACCCAAATGGTTGCTCATTTCATTCCCTAAACTCTATAGGTGTAATGAGAAAGGTATGTCACCAACAAATTAGAAACCTGCTGTTAAAAGATCGATCAAGTATCATATTACAACAATGGCACCAATTATTTCTTTACCTAATCAATGATCTAGAAAAAAATGACACTGAAGCCACAACTGATTCAGTCATTAGATGATGAAGAGGCTTTAAAAGGTGACAGCTTAAGGCATCTTTCATGTATATTACTCAAGGCATAAATTGCTACCTTAGTTCAAACTCAGAATAGGAATACAGGTCTTTGATCTCCCCAAATCTAGCACCATCACTGCTAAAGGAACTAACTACACATAACCACATGGAGTTATGTATAAAACAAACAAGTGAGAAAAAGCACAAGGTTTCCAGGTCTCAGAAAAAAAGGGAGCTGCAAATGAAATATAGGCACAATGGATGTGGCTCACCCTTAAATTTTAGATTATCTATTTACTTACTGGTTTCAGTAAAGAAACCCAACTTCAAATGTCTGTACATTTTATTGTTCTGAGCCTGCTAACTCTGATACTTTTTTACAATGTCTGGAAAACAACCCCTTCAGGAACTCTGTTGCTTCACAAAAACAACAGCAGTATGTCACACTGCTTAAGCCACAAGCTTAAGCCAAAGTCAGTGGCTTTCCAATCTGATTAACTGACAATAGTTAATATCTACCATGTGCCATTATGTTTAATCTTACCATCTAGGTCACTTTCAAAAGTTTCAGCAGACAGCCAATCAGTTGCTGGTCCTGTACCATTGACTGTGAGAGCAGCTACTCGGAAGTTATATTCTGTCCCCCGATCAAGACCTGTGAATCAAATAACAAAAAAATATAAGCTGAAACAAGAGATTTGGAAAACAGAAAGTTAGTAGTATCCTATAAAATGAAATACCTCTGATATGGGATTTCCTCTTTATGCTGTGGTTACCATTAATGAATAAAGAAACTGCTTTGGACCTATAGCAGGGCAGAACTTAGCTAGGCAGAGAAAACTAAGCTGAATGTTGGGAGGAAGAAGGGCAGAGTCAGAGAGAAGCCATGGAGCCACTGAAGACAGACGCTGGTTGGAATCTTGCTGGTAAGCCACAGCCATGTGACAATACACACATTAATAGAAATGGGTTAAATTATATGTAAGAGCTAGCCAATAAGAAGCTAGAGCTAATGAGCCAAGCAGTGATTTAAATAATACAGTTTCTGTGTGATTATTTCGGGGCTAAGCGGCTGGGAACCAACAAGTGGCCTGCTGCTACACATCACACCTATTCAGTTCACAGCTTAATAAAGTGTAAGTTCATAAATAACAAGCAATATACAATACAGGGTAGCTCTCAGTGCCCACACCACCTAGGAGAATGCAGAAAGCAGCAATAACTAACCATATCCCAGGAAGTTAGAGGTTTTTTTTTTTTTTTTTAGAGCATGAAGGCAACTTTGGGATTACTTAATGCAATGCCTTTGATTTTGTTAAAAAAAGGAAGCCATGACCAAAGATAATGAAAGAGTTGTTACAAAGGAACAAAATCAGCTGGTTTCAGAAGACACCAAAACCCAGAAAAGAATGTAAAGATGTAACTCCTATCAGGTTACCTCTGTTCTTTGAGACCTGCTATAACCACAGCAGAAATAATTTAAACATCAAATATGGCCTAGAAATCTATTTTTCAACAGCCAGTTGGCCAAATGTATTTATAGTAAGTAAAAGAAGAAACCCCAAACTTTCCTATTATGCAACTCTTTATTTACTACCAGCTTTAATAAACTGTAAGATTTACCAATACAAAGGCAACAAAGATTCACATATAGAAGTCTACCTACAAAGCAGGATGACAGTTAATATGACGAGTTATGCATCCATTCATGCATACATTTTTAGAATACTTAAATACAAGACACTGACCATTAGGGTTATTAATATTAGTCTACCTCTCTATACCCAAATAATTGGGATCTTTGGACAGCAACACAGTACAGAAACCCCAGTCAAGGCAGAAATATTAAGAATGCAGGTAACTAGTCTGGGATGCGAGGCGTGCTGGAGTTAAGGTAACCAACCCTGGCACATGATGAGAAGAGACAGAAAATTCTGCTCTGTATGTGCCATCCTAAATCTGTCTGATCACAAACAAGCAAGGACAGAGAGAGGAACAAATGCTGGTTCAAGTCAATTCACCTCCCAATTCTTGTTATTTATTATCTTATATGTATGGGTGTTTTGCCTGTATGTCTATGCATCACAAGTGTGCCTGGTGCCCTGGGAGGCCAGAAGAGGGTAATTGACTCCCTGAGACTGGAGTTTGACTGTTGTGGACCTCCGTGTGGGTGTTGAGAATCTAACCCAGGAACTCCTGAAGAACAGTCAGTGCTCTTAATGACGGAGCCACTGCTCCAGGCCCATTACCCATTACCATCTTGTCAGAGAGTGCTAAAGAGGGCTGCACATTTGTTTGTAATTGTTAGTGGACAAAACCTTAGAATAAAAACAAACATGGCACAACAAAAATATGAAAGAAACCAATTATTCAGTTACCATTCCTTGACCTCTAGAAGGGTAAGAATATATGAAAGAGCAGGCAAGAGAGAGTCAAGTAAACAAAGGCTAAGTTCCTCTCTCTCTAAATAACAGAAAGAGCTTAAAAAACAAAACTAAGGCACACAGTAAACATAAAGCTACAGTAATGTGTGCTAATGTGGCAGTGTAACCGTTCTGTCCAGCTATATATTAACTGTACAATCCAAATGTATTTCTGGTTAATGCTCCAAGGCACCAAGAATCTGTTTTTGTTCACATTGTATATTTAATGTTAGTTCACACAGATTAAAGCTTTTCATTCTGTGGATACTTGGGACATGCTTATAGAGAATAGCTATCCTTTTCTAGATTCTATCTTCTGTTTCATTGGCCTTACGTATTCAGATTCTCAAGATTCCCCTGAAAAGGAGCCATACCCTTTCTTAACCAACTCTATTTTTCATAGCTATATAAAAAAAGAGAATTCCTAGTGATCTATAGAATGATCCTTTATTAGATAGGTATTTGGGTTGATTTTTATAAGATACACTTCATTCTGTAATATATAAAAGGAAAATGATACAAAACAGTATTTCTGATAGAATTTTCTAACTTCACACTGCTCATAGCAGCAAATGTAATTATAATACTGTAGCTATTCAAATACTCTACAGGTCACATGAATCTGGCACAATATAACAAGTTTTGTTACCAACTAGGTTGAGTAAATTCTCTTAATTTTTACATTACAAAATAAGTGTTATATACTCAGAAAACGAGACAATAAAAAGGAAATAAAAATCAAACACAGTTCAAGCCTCAGAGATGGAGGAATTGGCAAGAGTATTTTCCATTAATCTGCATTAAGTTAAAAATGAATTATTATAAGTTTTCGAGAACCATTTTTAATTTGTTTATATAAAACATTGCTTAGAACAGTTTCAGACTAGCATAATTTAAAGTCTGAGAAAGAACCGCCTTTTGGTCACTGACTATATGCAAAGGAGCTTACCTTCAATCAGCTGAGATAGCTGTGTCCCAGTTACTAAGGTCTCAGTGACATCACTTTTTCGGGAGGCCTTTCGGTAACGAATCTTGTAGCCAATAATCTGCCCGTTTTGTGTGGCTGCAGAAGGGGGCTGCCAGTGAATCACTATACTCTGAGAAAAAGCAGTACAAGGAAAAGACTGAACACTTCAAAGGGGTGGCCTTAACTATGTACACTATTAAGTCCAATTTCACTATAGAAAGAGGAGAATAAGCACGTAAGAGTTCACGATACTTGAAGCTTCATCAAATTATCTATTTAACAGTCAGTCAAAAATAATTCTAACTTACTGGGCATGGTGATGCACATCTTTAATCCCAGCACTTGGGAGACAGAGGCAGACAGAATTCTGTGAGTTTGTGGCCAGTCTGGTCTATAGTGAATTTAGGGTCAGCCAGAGATACACAGTGAGACCCTGTTTCAAAACAAAACAAAATATAAACACAAAAACAAAACTTTAATTAAAAACTCCCAATGATCAACTGAGGGGAGATAAAAAGCAGGTATGTGACATGATGCCATCTAAAAAAATTCATGCTTGAGAGCCAAATGATAAGAGAAACTACCAAAAACCCCTCATGTTTTAAGTCTATGATTTTTGTGTTGCACTGCATAATATCTAACCTTGGGTGTATGCAACCCATGGCCACAGCTTGGACATGCCTGACTGAGTCTAGATTTATCTCCTAAGTATTTTATCTGAATGAAAACATTAAAGTTCCGGAAAAGATTTAGAGAGAAAATAGAAGGTCAGACACATACAGATTAAGATTAGATTATTGTTAGGTGTAAGAATTATTTTCCTTCTTGAATACAAATTGGTTGTTAATTAAATAATTTCTATGGACAGGAATGGTGGAGTGTAGGTAGTCCCAACCTAGAAAGGCAGAAATTGCAAGATTAAAAATATTTGAGGCTAGCCTGGGCTATACAGTAAGTTCCAGGCCAGTCTGAATTATATACATACAAGTAAGACCCTGTCAAAAACAAAACAGAACAAAAAACAAAAACAAAAAAATGAAATGAGAGAGTGGTAAATGTTTCCTGAAGAAGCATGACATAGTACTTTTTGAAAAGACTTCTTGAGTATCAGAGACGTGTACATGGTGGATATGCTGTGAACAGACACCAAAATCTATGCCTACCCGTCTTTGGTTTATACTGGCATCGTGTCATCATAAGCAACTTACTTTTTTTTGCACAATTTTATATGGTTAAGATCTAAAATATCATATTTACATAAAAACAGCAATTTGCTTTGTAGAGAAGCTAAAGAAGTTTTAGTATCAGAGAAAGGAAAGAAACAGAATAAACAAGTGGAGCTCTTAGCCCAGCTTTATACCTATGCTGTCTTATCTTCCTGCTTGATTTTAAATGTTTTCAGTTACATCCTAATTTATCAGGTTGTTGATGTTGTTATTATTATTATTACTTTTATTTTTCAGGCAGGGTTTCTCTGTAGCTTTGGAGCCTGTCCCGGAATTAGCTCTTATAGACCAGGTTGGCCTCGAACTCTCAGAGATCTGCCCCTGCCTCTGCCTCCTGAGTGCTGGGATTAAAGGCGTGCGCCACCACCACCTGGCTAGGTTATTTTAAAAAGCAAATGAGTTATTGAAACACTAGCCTTCATTGTTTTAATGTTTGTCTAAGGGAACTCTGGCTCTCTAAGCCCCTCTAAAGCTTAGTATGCCAGTAAAGAGAAGAGAAGCAAACTTTACCTTTGAATTCCTCACTTCTAAGGACAGATTCTGAGGAGCAGCACTGGGAACTAGACAGGTTAAGAAAAAAAAAAGGAAATAATTCAACCATCCACATGTTATTGTTCTTGGCCAGACTGAGCACAAATGCACATCTCCAATACTAACTATGTGACTAGGTCTGAATTCAGATAACAATGTCTTATGCTGATAGCTCTAGGGCTATCAACCCTAGTGTGGCCATGCTTGATTCATGTTTTAAGGTAAGACCCTTTCATATGAGTATCCATCCTTACTCAAATCAGGCTGATTCTCTGGAAATCACATAGTTACTTCAGGGGTGTACAATGTTTTTGAATCTCTAGACCAGCAGTTTTCAACCTGTGTGTCATGACCCCTCTGGGAGTTGAACAACCTTTTCACAGAGAGGTTGCATATCAGATATTTATGATTCTTAACAATAAAAAATTACAGTTATGAAGTAGCAAAGAAATAATTTTATGGTTGGGGTTACCATAACATGAGGAACTGTATTAAAAGGCTGCAGCATTAGGAAGGTTGAGAACCACTGCCCTAAACCCCAAACTTCTAGACTTCACATATATTCTGAACCTTAAGCATATTTATTCTCAATATCAATCATAGGCAAGAGTCTCACATTTTCTGGAACCAAGTCTAATAAATGTGGCAAGTGACTGAATGAATTATATAATAATACGGACCAAAATGGGATAGACACACATCGGCAAGTTTGGCTTTCTTATGGACTTTGTAAAGTGGTTTAGAAGGCAATTCTTAAGAAGAGAAAAACCTTTAAAAAAGGAAAGCTGCATCCCGTATCCCCAAGATCCCCCCCCATCCTCTCCTCCCTTTTCTCTCCCCATTTCCCCTTACCCCCATCCCACCCCACCCCCAAGATAAAGGAAGGTTGGACAGGGGAGCAGGGAAGCACATATCTTAGTTAAGGGAGCCACCTAAGGGTTGGCAAGAGACTTGAACCTGGAGTGGCTACCAGGTGCCCAGGGCAATGTCCCCAGTTAGTTCCTTGGGCAGCTGAGGATAGGGAACCTGAAATGACCCTATCCTATAGCCATACTGATGAATATCTTGCATATCACCATAGAACCTTCATCTAGCGATGGATGGAGATAGAGACTGGAGCACCGAACTGAGCTCCCAAGGTCCCACTGAGGAGAAGGAGGGAGAACATGAGCAAGGAAGTCAGGACCACGAGGGGTGCACCCACCCACTGAGACAGTGGGGCTGATCTATTGGGAGTTCACCAAGGCCAGCTGGACTGTGACTGAAAAAGCATGGGATAAAACCGGATTCTCTGAACATGGCGGAAAATGAGAGCTGCTGATGAGAGGCCAAGGACAATGGCACGGGGTTTTGATCCTACTTCATGTTCTGGCTTTGTGGGAGCCTAGCTAGTTTGGATGTTCACCTTCCTAGACCTGGATGGAGGGGGGAGGACCTTGGACTTTCCACAGGGCAGGGAACCCTGACTGCTCTTCGGACTGGAGAGGGAGGAGAAGAGGAGTGGGGGGAGGGGGAGAGGGGCAGGAGGAGGGGGAGGGAAATGGGAGGCGGGGAGGAGGCGGAAAATTTTTTTTCAAAAAAAAAAATAAATAAATAAAATTAAAAAAAAAAAAAAAAGGAAAGCTGCAGCAATGTACCAGAGCACGCATTTAGATGTGAAGAGTCTGGGTCTGCTGGTCAAACAGTTACATAGCTAACGTTCTTACTATACTGGAACTTAACACAAGAACATCTAAAAGTTGATGGGCCATGTTCCTTCCTACATCTCCCTCCACATAATGATAGAGAGCAAAGAAAACTCAAGCAGACATCATTAGTTTACCCTCTATTCACCAAATGCTAGTTCTAGCATTCTCACCTATTCCTCTCATCAGGACCTTAGGTTCTCTATCATCTGGTGACCACATATCAAAATAAGGACCTACTGAACCTCTGTCTAGGAAAATGACATGGGCCTCAAATCAGAGTCAGCTGTACAGGTCTGAAGTAGGACCCAGCATCTGTTCTGAAAACATTTCCACCCTCACAGCCAAGATTTGTTGCAAGCTACAACGTGGCAAGTTCTCACTCCGGACAGTGCTCTCACAGCAGTTCACTCCTGTTTCCAGTTCATGTGTAAGTTATCTACAAATGAACTTGCATGTGATCTACTTGATCAAGGTATTCCTTTTAGGTGGCCTAAGACCTGGGATTTACCTTACTTCTAAGTGCTGTCTTAAACCCCCATGTTAAGAAACTTGGTTCCACTCAGTTTTCAAGGTACTGTGGTCAGTAGGCCAACCTATTTAAGTACAGTTAAAATTTGGCTTACATGTAGATTTAAAAGGCCTTTTTCCATAAATTTTTTTCCCCAAATCATGACCAACTGGTTTATGCAGTTAGGTAGCCCAACTATAATTTATATTGTATTCCTCTTTTTTATCTGAAAAATTCTCAAGTCCAAAGAAAAGAACAAAGCATAGTACAATAAACACTGTATTCTCTTTCTAGATTCACTAATTACTAACATTCAGCAATTAGTAACATTATTTTTCCATTATAAATATAAATGAGAAATTGCATAGATATAGGCTTATCCATTGTTTCTGAATTATCTGAGAGATGGCTGCAAATCACTGCGACAGGTCACTCTGAAATACTCTAGTACATATATGTCTTAAGAACAAGGGCAGGCTCCAACAAAACTAAAACACAACAATCATATTTAGAAACTGCAATTTTGATATAAAAACGGTATCAAATATACATAAATAATATGTCTAATATTTAGCAAGCTTAATACTAATTAGTGTATTGACAGTATCCCAGAGATGCTTTTGTCCCTACTATCTAGGAACCAAAGATCACACATATTTTATATCCCATGTCTTTACTCTTTAGATGATTTTTCTATAAGACTAATAATACATTTTAAGAACTGAGGTCAGTTTTTATATTAAAAAAAAAGTTGCAGAACTTTTCTATATTTGACATATCTGTTTGCTAGGCCGAAGTTAAATTTTTGGGTAGGAAAACAATAGAAGCAAAGTTGTATCTTTATCCATGCTTCTTTCCTAGTGATGAAATGTTCAATCATCTGCTTAACAGAGTCAAACTATAGCTTTTAAAGCATGCATGTTTATATATATGAGCTATATACAAAAACACATATTTAAAAAACAAAGAATACTGAATTTAGATGAGTTTTATCAGAGAGATACCCTTACAGTAAACTGCTATTTTCTTTCTTTTTTAAAAAAACCCCATTGATTTTGACCTATGCAATCACTGGCAAGCTGTAGTGAAAGTACTTCTGTTAGTCATGGGTATGTGCATATAATTTAGTTTAAAATATAGTCACAGGTGAGAAATCAAACTGTCACAAGATATCTATTAGGAAAATAAGTATGGCTGGTATGTAGAGTAAGGCTAATCTTCCAACTACCATGAAATGGTCTGTGCAGTAACAAGCAACAGAAGTCACCTACATAGAAGACAAAGACTGTACTAAAAATAGCAAGAACCCATTTAGTATTAGCTACCACAGTTGGTGTTACCTAAAGCTGACATAAGAAAAATACTCAAAAAGGTTAAGTGACTTGAGCTGTAAGGGGGACAATGGGGCTATGAACAGAATTTTCTTGACATCAAAGCACATGATTTTACAACTAATTAGAGTCACTAAGAATGGTATTTTGTTGCAAAGAAAAAAAAGCTCACCATCTGATAATGTTCGAACAGCAACATCTTGTGTGGAGACTCCAGGACCATGTTTATTGTAGGCCACCACTCGGAAACTATACTCTGTGTATTTTTTCAGTCCATTAATAGTGTAGGAGTGACTTGAAACATCAACATCCTTGAATGAAATAGAATACTGTGTGTGTTGTATACACACACACACACACGCACACACACACAACACACACCTCTCAAGCCAAAAGAAATGCTACAAAATGACTAAACAACTTCTGCACAATACAGAGTTTTAGCCCTCTTACAGTTATTTATAGCGAAAGCATATTAGTTAATCATAAATAATAATTATTTAGAAATATTATTTGACATTTAGTAACCCCTGCTGGTAAAAGCTACAAAATAAATCAGCACAACAAAACAATACCATCAACATTTAATTTCCTGTATCTCTCCCTCACTTTGATTTCTAATCAACTACCGAGCTTTGGAAGATCTGGGGGTTGGGGGGTACAAAACTAGTGTATCTGTGCATGCTAGGCAACTGTTCTACCACTGAGCTGTATCTGCAACCCCTTTAGTTTTTTAGAAACCAGTGGTTCTAAAAGATCATGTCATTTTATACCTGTTCTTTATCAGTCCCTTTTTCCATGTAGTACAATTTGTAATTCTGAATTTCCCCATTGCCGGACAGTGGTGTTTCCCATGTGACAGTGATAGAAGTAGGTGACGTGGCATGAGCTCGGATATTAGGTGCTGGGCCAGGGAGCTGAACTGAAAAGAGAATTTCAAGAGCTCAAGATATAAATCATGTTTACTGTAGTTCTTAATCACTCTCGGTGATACTGTCACAATGTCACAAACAAAAGCTCAGAAGACAATTGATTTAAGTTCTTATAGGAGATATACATTTTTCTTTACGTTAAGTCAAAGTCAGAAATTACCTATGACATATCTTCAATTTATTAAAAACAAGAAAAATACACAAAGAATTCCTTTGTCACTTACAAACTTTCAAGAGTATGTTTGTGTATGTGTGCACGTGTGTGTGTGTGTGTGTGTGTGTGTGTATTCACTGGTACAGACTGTGGAAACCGAAGGTCAGCTAGGGTGGATGGATGATCAGAGCCCTGGGACCCACCTGTCCCCCATTCCTTAGCTAGAGATGAGGTATATGCCCAGCCTTATATGGGTGCTGGGGATCCAAACTCCAGTTCTTAGACTTGCATGACAAAAACTTGAATCACTGAGCTATCTTCCTCAGCCCCCAATCTGGTTTTGTAGAGGAATAAGGTAGCACACGAAAGCAACCATCACTGGAGGATCTCTTTCTTTTGTTGGGTGCTAAACAGGCCCACAGGGATGGGCAGAGGTCTCCTTCACAGGAACTCCCAGTTTAGCACGGAAATCAGGCATATTAATAAATCTCAACAGATTCATTTGGTGGCTGTAATGAAATAGAAAAAGAGTACAGGATTCTGTTGTGTGAAGGGTTGCTTAGGTAAGGGGAGGGAAAGGAGGGCTGGTGAAGACTTCTTGGTATTACAAATAATCTGTCTTCTCAAACAGCAGAGAGAAAATTATTTGTTATTGGGGAAATCAAGGGGATAAGTGGAAAGACAATATTATATGACTTGTATGGTTGTACCACAGAATGGTTGTGGAAGAAATAATGTTGAAAACAAGAGCCAGACAGTGAGGACCCTTTGTTGTTCTGCTATAGAGTTTAGATTTTCCCTAACAGTCAGACCCATGTTTAGAAATGATGTGTGGATACATGCACAAAAGAAAAGCAGCAAAGCAACAAAACTAGTTAAAGGCATAGCATTTGCTTTAGTAATAGTCACCATTAATTAGTATTATTATTCCCATTATAGATGAGTTTTGAGGTGAAGAAGCTTTCCAAGTGATGGGAAATATATAATGGTGGAGCCAGAAGTTGGTCACTTTCTGAGTCTAAAACATAGGACTTCATGGAGATCAATAAGAAAACTGGGAAAGTACCTTCAAGGGAGTGGCTGTCCTCTGTGGACTCCTAATTTCCACAATGGCTCATACATTAATCTTTTCAAAATAGTCTTTTCTTATGACTAAGAGTTCTTTCCCACTGGTATACCAATCCTAGCTAGCTGCCCATGCCTACACTTTGGGAGATGTCCTGTATTTGAAACTAAGTTTTCTAGCACTAATGTCTCCATTATGGACACTGTTAGATTTAAGGCCAAAGAAGGGGAAATAAGTTAAAACAAACTGGTTTACTCAAATAGCAGCACTATGTCTTAAGACGTGTTTTGCTTCAGAAGTAGATCTGAATGTAGTCACTTTTAACAGCTGGTTGCTTTATTTAGTCATGAACCATGCAAGCTATTTGTTCAACATTAATAGCACAGTTCAACATTAATAGACAGGTAGGGTTTGTCACATTTCTGTTGCTGTGAAAACTTTCTTCTAACTTAACTAAAGAGGGGAAAACAAAATAGTTCATCAATTCTCTTGACATCACTTTCAATATACTCATTAATGAAGTGCAGGCAAATATGATCCTTAAAAAAGGCACTAATGATTCATTCAAACCAGCTGTACAGTGGTATAATAAACAGAAGTCTTAAATTGACTTATAAAGCTAAATAGTCAAAGTACTTCCCAAAGACAGCTAATTTAACATTCAGACCTCTCCATATACTTCATACCTTCAGGAGGAGCAAGGTCCTCTTTACTTTACATGTCTCTATTGTCAAATTCCAAATGCCAACTGGGAAGTGGTGACACAGGCCTTTAATCCCAGCACTGGGGAGGCAGAGGCAGGTGGATCTCTGTGAGTTTGAGGCCAGCCTGGTCTATAAAGTGAGTTCCAGGACAGACTCCAAAGCTACACAGAGAAACCCTGTCTTGAAAAACAAGACAACAACAACATCAAAATTCCAAATACTTCATCAAAACTGTTTGTTCCTACTGCTTATACCTCATTTAACTGGTCTTTCTTTCTCTGTTTTCTTTGAGACAGGTTTCTCTTTTAACTGTCTTGGTGGCTGTCCTGGAACTCGCTTTGTAGACTATGCTGGCCTCAATCTCACAAATATATGCCTGCCTCTGCCTCCCCTCTGCCAACTGACTGCTGGAATTAAAGGTGTGCACCACCACCTGGCCTAACTGCTCTTTCTTGACCATAGCTCTTCAACATGTCATGGCAGCACCTCACACTATTATGTATTTAACTGCCTGTTTCTGGTATTATTTGTAAATTCCTTTGGACAGAATCAAGGCTTACTATTCTTGTAGGTCTGAACTACCAAACACAGTGAAAGACACACAGTTAGGTACATAATAAGGTCTCTTTTCCATATGCTGTCTCTTTCACTTCTAAACTTGGCAATGATACTTCTAGTTCAGAGGTTTTCAACAATTTGATCACAAGTCTGAAATGTTCATGAAAGCTATAGACTCTTTCCAAGGCGAATGTGAATATATATAGACACACAGATATTTTCATTTTCAGAAGGTTTACAGCACCAGGACAGACTTCTGCACCAGAACAAATCCAGTGGTCCTTCCTTCATTTTCATCATGATTCACTTTGCATGTGAACTGTTTGATCCTATTTTTGGGATTTGGGTCATGCAGCTTTCTTCCCCAAGAATGCTTGTGCTATGTCAAATGTTTTAAGGTCAACCCCAGGCCCCATATTTCCTAGGTTCCTTTCTATATTTTTATACAACTTCTTCCTTGCTCTGAATTCTAGTTCAGTATCGTTCATGTATGGTACCTGGACTTAAAAGCTAATGACGGATAATGGAGTCTAAAAATCAAATGGACAATTCCCACACTTATCTGAAAACAGTCAACTGTGAAATTTAACACCCTACCCTGAGATGAGAATGCATTCCCCTTAAATCAACTCTGGAGACTCTTCAAAACTCTTATGCTTTTGCCTAGTGTCCAATACTATGGTGATCAAAGTCCTCTTTGCATATCTACTACTGTTTACCCTTAAGGACAAATCTTACTTGTTACCGTTCCTGTATCTCCAATATTGTTCATAGAACCTGTCATAAGAGGTACTCAAATATTTGTTAAGTAATTTGCTATAATATGAAAAATTGAAGGCTCTTAAGTTCTTTCCTTTATCCCTGAATTATTTCTGTTCCATTATTGATAAATTCATCCATTCTTCTAAGTTCCCAGATAGAGAGTTTCTACAAATGTATCTCACATGTTCTCCACTAAAACAAAGTCTTTTTTATTTAGGCTCATGAACACAGACAAGCTAGTGTAGGTACAATAAAAGTAAACTATAGAATATTCTAGGGAAAACATGGCTTATGGTGAGAGGCAAAACTTCAAAAAATCTCAGGAAGGGAAAACACTATATGACATTTCTTACAAATACAGGCCTGTAGTTTATAATCCAAAGTTAAGGCATACAGGACATTTATAATATAAATAAACTTGACACTTGCCTTAGTCACAGAAAGCCTTAGAAATATAATTAGAGGTAACACTATTGAGCACAAAAGAACACAGATCCAAAGTAAGAGCACCAAGAAGTTCTAACTAGTGAGGTATGCTAACATAGGGCACTCCAGCTGGTGACAAGTATAAATACACACTTCCTGTGCAAAGCACAACATTAGACATTACAGCAACTGTTCATAAATAGGTTATATGAATAAAAGCAACTGAAGGCATGAAATGATGATGTATCTCAGAATCACACAGATAAAAGAGTACAAAGGATCTGAAGACAGGTTCTACAAGACTTTTAAACTAAGTCGTAAAAGATCAGTGCAATACGAACATAAAGGAAGTAGAAATACACTGTCCTTTTACTTGTTAGTGATTGACAGAAATTCATTTTCACATTCAGAAGGAGCTTGAAGCTATTATGCAAGACAAAAAGCTGACAGGACTCCAAATTGTCTCCCTCTAGGTGCGGCCAACAGACAGGTGAAAGACTTACCTTCAGGCTGTGTTTCTACTCTTAGAGGAGCTGAACTCTCTCCAGAACCATGTTTATTTTGAGCCATAACTTTGAAGATGTACACGGTTGCTGGCATCAAGTTTTGAATAGTCACCTGCATCTCTCCTGGCTGACTGGTATTCTCAACACGCTCCCTTTGGATAAAGAAGGGGTTTTGAAAGAACCTGGTCAATACAAATATTTTTAGATAGTTTCAATTTCTAGATCATGTGAAAGTTCTAATTATTAAGTTTCACTTATTCTCAAAAGGGTTACCAGGAAGAACAGTATATGGTGCAGACAGAAGAGCAGATCATAAATACAGGAATGATCTTGATTAAACATTACTGGCATCACTGATTATAGCTAAATACACACACACAACCCAGCAGTGTGTGTGTGTGTGTGTGCGTGTGTGTGTGTGCGTGTGTATGTGTGTGTGTATAACGAAGAGGCCATGAATTGGAGTGGAGATAATGAGAAGAGTTGGAGGGGAAAAAGAGAAAATGAAAACAAGGTAATCATATTTTCAATAAATTTTTTTAAAAAAGAATCCAGGCGATGGTGGCGCACACCTTTAATCCCAGCACTTGGGAGACAAAGGCAGGAGGATCTCAGTGAGTTCAAGACCAGCCTGGTCTACAAATTGAGTGTCAGGACAGCCAGGGTTGTCTGAAAGGTGGGGTAATGAGAGAAATCAGAGGCATTACTGAAATCTGGAACAAATTTCTATAGAATCATTATTTTAAAAAGTCTATGTTATATTAAGACAGTGTTGGATAAGAAGCTAGGAAACTGAATTCCAGGTACGGTAGGGCTGTTTGCCAGCCAAAAGACTATGATCAAATCACTACCTCTTTTTGGACCCCACTTTCTTTAGGTATTTAATGCAAAAATGAGACAGCATGGGCAAGCTTTTTTTAGAAGTCCATATGGTAAATTCAAGCTTAGAGGCAAACACTTCCTTATATAAAGATTAAAAAGCCACTATTTTAAAATATAGATACAACTATTAACTCCTGGATCATAAAAATAACAACTCTGATTTGGTCGTGTATCCATAATATGAAACTCTGGAACTAGACTAACAGCTCAAATACTTCATCCACCTTGAAAATGCTTTTAGTCCTGGGAATAACTCTAAATTCTTCATTTAATAGCCAATACCAGAAAAGAACTGCATTTTTTAAAAAATAAAGAGGACAAAATTTCATAGAAATTTCGAAAGGCAGGCAACGGACACTCTGGACTACACAATTTAGGTACCCAATAGAACTACTACTTTTGACCCATGCATATAGTGACATCTGGTGGTTATGTTTTTAAATGCAGAAGTAGAGAAATTTGCCTATAAGGTCTACATTCTTACACTGTATTCTTAGTATACTGTGTAAAAAAAAATGTATTCTTCTCGTTCTATGAATGACAAATATAAGCTCAAGAAGGTTAAATAGTTTATATTATAAAACAAAAATAATCACAATAGATTTCTTTTCCATTTTTAGACTTCTTTTATTCCTTCATTGCTTGTATTTAGAAATCAAGTTTATTGAAGCAACAAAGTTGGCCTCTTAAAGAATCTTCTCCAATACGTTTACCGTATTTGCCTGACCCACTCTATGTCTCTGCTCTCATCTTCATCCAGGCTATCAACTGCTTGTGTCTAGATCAACATACCTTCTTTCTCTCTGGTTTTATTTTTTCTTCTTCTTCTATTATAACCTTAAAAAGTGCTCTCAAAACACTGATAACTACAAACTGTTAATACAGTCAGAGGGCATAACCGCTCACAGGTCTAAAATGGTCCATTCTCATTTGATTATGCCAAGATTCTAACTGGCACTTCAACATCTGGTTCCAAATTTTATTTTTAATCTCAAACTAATTTCTACCAAAAGCTCTGGTCAAGGAGGCGAGCTTTATGGTCTCATCCTCACACCAGACACTCTTGTGCCCTAGCATTTGTCATTATAAATGTCTCACCTAGCCCACTTGCAGCTGCTAAATGACATCGTCAGGTTTGTAAAATTTCCTGAAAAGGTAACAAAGGGCATAGAGATAAGCTGTCTCTGATACAGTGTAAAAGTGAGTGGACACTTGTCTGTGGGCCTTTAGATAAGGCTGAGGAATGTGACAGACAATAAGCCAAGTATAATTACTTGTTTGGAAAATGTATCTATGGTAGACGGATTAAAAAAGGCAAAGTTCCTGCTCGGGAAACAGTGTGTGTTATGCACAGGAATAACTAGATGCCTTCTTCCCTTTGTAAACTCACATGACATTTGCAGTAAAATGCCAAAATCACCTGTGGGTTATTTTGACACTCAATTCCCTAAAGTCCATGTAGTACTACTGCATCCTTCAACTCTGTGGGTGTGAGTTTGGGTTTTTCTTGGGGGAATGCTTTGCTTTTTTGTTTTGTTTTGGGGTGTGTGTGTTGTTTTATTTCTTATTTTTTGCTGTTTTCTTTTTCAGTTTTCTTTTGTTTTCAGCCCTTGCCACTCTCTAATCTTCCTCTGTTGTTTTATTTAATGTCTTTCTTGTTCATTGTACTAGTAATATTGTATATCCTTTTACGAATAGGACTGTTTGTTCCCTTATCTTTGTAAAATCTCAAGCATCCTGTTTTCAGCAAGCATTATCCAACAAGCAGTCCAATCTATCAAAATAAAATTATGCTAATGAGACTTCTGATGGGGCGAAATCACTGGGCCCTGCATCTGCTGAGCTTGGTAGACTGGCCATAAAAACAGTAAGTATATAACAATTACAGAAATCCCAGTATAAAAGAATAAACTGTACTTGATGTATTAGGGCCCTAAGCTGAGCACAATGAAAGAATCTACAACAGTCAGCAGGTGAAATGGGTTTTTCACAGAGTTTATGATTTGGTGGGAAAACAATATAATATAAATACCTTAGGTTGATCAAATATTATTATAGTCAACTGTCAATATTAGGCATTTTAATATATACGGAGAGTAACAGTAATGTGCTGAGGCAGAGACTGTCTTGAGAGGGATTCATGTATAGAAGGATTAAGGCATGTAGTTTTAGCTGGGAAGAAGAAAGGAGAAGGGAGACTGGGAACAAAGGTTTTAGTGATAAGTAGACTGGCTTCACTAGAAAATGAGTTTAATTGAGAAGAAAGAAAATGAAGGTACACAGAAAATAAAGCCAGACTGTGGATAAAGTGGTCTGGAGATTCTAGACACCCTCATGTAAACAATTTGAGCTCTTGAGATGGGTGGAGATACCAGGGAAAATTTACCAACAATGCTCTTACAGAAATTACTCTGAAGTACTCTTGTGA
The DNA here is from genome assembly GCF_950005125.1 of Chionomys nivalis. NCBI lineage: Eukaryota > Metazoa > Chordata > Mammalia > Rodentia > Cricetidae > Chionomys > Chionomys nivalis. The sequence continues at coordinate 58,040,223 of NC_080089.1, forward strand.
CATCAAAGAGATTCTGTAGGTACAGAACTACATTCATTTGACTAATAAATTAACCTATTTTAATCTCTACACTTTCTGCTAAATCATGAGAAAAGGATAAAGTTCTAGAGTTAAGAGATGTGTTTCAGTGGCAGTTTATCTAGCGTGCATATTGATTTGATTTGGATTGAACCCCTGAACTATAAACAGAAATCAAAACATACCAGCACAGTCCTGGCTGTATCTGAATGCTTATACCTAAATAGCTCTGCTTTCTTTCATTATTTCAGAAAGATAGGGAAAAATACTAGGACTTCAGTATGCTTGGAGTTTACATAATGACCCAAATGACTTTAGGGAAAACACATTTCAATAATCTTATTTTCTGGACTGAAAATTGGTACAAACCCTGTATGGATAAAGCAGGGTGGCTATAACTAGGCAGGGGTGTAAGAAGATGCAGTCCACTGGCCTAAACATCCAGGCACTTACCTAGCAATCCCTTCTTTGGTGTAGAACACAGAGTAGGTGAGGTTGTCCCCATGAGGATCTGATGCAGGTGTACGCCATGTCAATTTGATAAAGCGGGTAGAGACCAGAGAGGCCACGACATCCCGAGGAGCTGAAGGCAGTGGTCCAGTTGTGGCTGGTGCTAGATGGTCAGTAGTGGCACTGGTCAGTGAAGTGGGAGGTAATGTTGGGATGGCAACATCTTGTCATGTGCAAACATTGGGGAATATGAAGGGCAAACCACGACGGTTTTTAAAAAGAGAACAGAAAAACAAAAAACAAAAAAGAAAAATAAACAAAACCACGATGGAAATAAAATAAAATGAATGAACATAAAAAAGGTCATTAAACTGAAGGCTAACATGCAGGCATGGAGCAACTACTGCAAACTAATGGGATTTTTCAAGACACATCACTGTAAAACAAGCAGATTTTCTGATCTGATAAGGGTTGTGGGTAAGGTACAGGGAAGTGACAGTTGAAAATAACACATCTCAAAGGACACAGCAGTGCCCAGGTGATTTTCTTAATATTGAAAGCAGCATGCAATATCTGTCAAACTTTGTATACAACTTTCATAGTTTGGTGGACCTCAGTATCTTCTACTTTATCAAAATATGGAAACCTATGTACAATGACTATAGTATAGACAATCCTCATTACACTCAACAAATGGCCCCAAGGGAAAAGTCTGAGGATACGGTAGGGCTGTATGACTTTGATATAGAACTAAAAAGATTAGAAAGCTAAACTTTCAACTTTAATATTAAGCTCTGTTCTCCATATTGGCAATATCCAGGGAAGTGACAGCTTTCCTCATCTTGATAAATTATACTTCATTCGTCATTATGTCAATCCATTTAACTATAACATTATAAAAATTGCATCACAAAAATTCTAAGATCACAAAAATAGTATAGGTAACTTAAAATCCTCTGCAGGATCTTCACCATAATATAGGTTAAAACAGTCGTGGACATGAGGTACTGGTTGCAAGAGGTGAAGCAGTGGCACAAAACATCCATGGCTAACTTGATCTTCCTTTCTAATTTTACAAATTTTACTCCTTATACTCAACCTCTTCTTTTTAGAGACAAAAGGTGCAAGTTTAATCTCACCCTACCGCGCCTGAGAGAAGGTCTCATATTTTTTAAAAAAGTTACTATACACTTCCTGAGGAAACTGATAGAAAACAGGCAGAGATGAAACAATTAGTAGACTTTGTGACTCCCACAACCACCCATTTGGTGGAGATTGAACCCAGGGCCTCCAGTGTGCTAGAGAAGCCCTCTTATCTTACTAGTTTTGAATTAAGTGGTAGAACAGGGAACAGTCTCCTAGAAGTATTTAAGCCCTTTCCATACGGAATTCTGCCTCTTTATGTGGGCCCGTAAATAATTACAACAATTCTGTCATCTATACTACCTTACTGCCTTCATCTTAGAGAGGAAGGCACTCTGGAGTTAAAACCACCTGTCCTGGGCCATAGCAAGTAGTGGAGTAGTAAACCTAACTTGGACTTTTAGTTTAAAAGGGCTCTGAATTTAGCCAACAGAAGACTGAAAACTTGATTTCCAGTTTGGGTATGCCACTTACTTGTATCATTTTGGGCAAATTGCTTATTTTTTCCTGCTCTCTCCTTTTTGTGTCTACCTCCATAGAAGTTTAGTCTGTCAAAATGTAAGATTATAAAGTTTTCCTTCAGCTGTAAGTACACACTTTAATGAGACACATATCAATATGGCAAGTCAAATTTGAATAGCCACTGAGAATGTGTTCATGTCCTGCATGCCTTGATAGTATGTTGCCTCAGAGGAAATGTCTGCCTCTCGTTCACGGCTTTCAGAGTTCTTTTATGTCAGTTTGTTTACATAGCAGCTTAGGAGGTGGGGCAGAAATGGACTTAGATGCTGAGAGGAAAGAATCAGGAACTTTCAGGTTTCTGGCTTAGCAGACTGGGCTGGTAGAAGAGAAAATATAAATGAAGACAAGGGACTGAGGAGTAGATGGTTTGTCTTAGGTAACAATCACCTATATAAGAAATGTATACAGGCAGCTGCAGATATGTATCTGATTATTATTTTTTAAAAAGTCACTAAAAATCTTTGTAAGGTTCAAAGAGTAATCTAAACACAATTGCTTCTAAAACATATAAATATACTTTAAATGTTATCTGTCTTACTAAGTCCCATTTTCTCCTTATTTACTGACTGGAAAGCAGAGTTAGTCCATCATATAAGAGGCAGTAATGTCTAGTGGGAAGAGTCTTGGATTGAATTCAAAGATTCATGTTTAAACCGTGACCCAGACACTTCCTAGTAATGCCAGCGTGGCAAGTCAGCCTGCTCTGTGTCAGTTTCATCTATAAATCAGGAGCAGTAGCACTCCCTACCCGTGTCCCATATAACAGGAACCAGATGAGTGCTAAACAAGAAAATACATGTATAATTGGCTTTGAAAGGGCAATGTGCACAATACTTCCCCCACTGAATGGGATGAAAGCAGCTAGGGAGATAATGTAAGCAGGGGAAAGCAGGGGAAGGGCGTATTGGGTAAATCATTTAGACTGGGAAGTTTGGTTGTCCTCTGATCTTCTCATGAACATTTCTGTAATTCATTAACATCATACAGCATTTATTTACAACACCCATGTTCACACTGTACCACCTCGTACGAATCTACAAGCCCCTTAAAAACAAAAGCTCTACTTGTTTCATCTTCAAACCACTCACATCCTCTGTCTACTTTAGATAATCAATAAATTCATATTACTAAATTAATAAGTGGAAGAAAATTCAGGAATGCTTCAATGGAGACCAATGTTTCTAAAAGCTCATCCAACATTTTTATCTTTTTAGTAAAGCATGAACAAATAACATTATATAAGCAAACTAAATTTTCAAAAGGGACATTTATTTCATGTACATCTAATCAAAGTGTAAACATTACCAGATTATTGTAATAATGTAAACAATCCCTCACTGATCAAGGTAGGACGAACCTATGCACACTGCAGCTCACCTTCCCAGGTGGGTTCTATGTCCTACCTAAGCAAGTGAGGGAAGGAGACTTATGTGACCATATAGACTCAAGGAAGAACTAGCTTATACCAGCATCTACAGCAAAATAGTACAGACTGGGACTCTGGGCTTCTGACAAGATGATCTGAGGAGGTGGATGACAAAAATCTCATCCCCAACAGCAATGATAAAACTAGACAAAACTGCCCAGACTTGAAATTGACCAAAGGCACAACACAAGCTAAAATGCTGTGGAATAATCCTTCTGTACACTGTGACGACATGCTGCTCTCATTGTCAACAAAAAGCTGAATGGCTGAAGGCTAGGCTAAATTTTGGGGGTAGAAAGAATGTTGGGGAGAAGGAGGAGGAATCTGGGGAGACACTATGAGAAGAGCAAACCTTGGGGCAGCACACAGATTAATAGAAATGGGTTAAGTTATAAGAGCTAGTTAAAAAACTTAAGCTATTGGCCTAGCATTTGTAATTAATATTAAGTCTCTGTATGGTTATTTGGGGAGCAGCTGGTGGGACAAAAAAGTCCACCTATACCAAGAAGCATTTGTTAATGAAACTAACATTGAAGGTAAAAACAGTGTCTGGGTTATCATCCCATTTTTGTTCAAGTGGCCAAGCAGGACACAATGGGCTCTGAAAATCAATGGTTTTGCTGTCATTGTCAGAGAGGGCTCACTGATGTGCAGGAAGAGCTAGTACTTCCTAGCCTGAGGTGATCTTTTAGGGGCAATGAACAACTGACCAACCATGGTACACGGTATTCCATGAGGTAAGAAAGTGCTACGAAAGCACTCTATACATCACAGGATGACTGAAGTGATGTGTATATGCTCCAGAGACTGAAGGTCCAAGTCATCCATGTATCCCCAGTTAGTGAAGTCATATGTGTAGTCATGAGACAAACAAGAGCACTTAGCACAGAACAAAGAATGAGGCAGCTTGAAAAATAACTCAAAGTTTGAAGGTATTCCTCAAACCACACCAAGATCTACCAGTTCAGAGCTTGAAGAATTTGGACATAATTTTAGACTAATTTTTGGCTAACAGTTTATATAGAGATAGAGGTGCTGGGTGTGGTGGTTCATGACCACAACCCTAGCACTTGGAAGGCTGAGGCAGGAATCATAGGTCAGTCCAGGATCAGGTGGGGGAAAAAATACAAGACAACTTTCATTTATGAATGATGTAACTGTCTATATAGAAAATCCTCTGGTTAGAGAGATGGCTCAAGAGCACTGGCTACTCTTCCAGAGGTCCTGAGTTCAATACCTAGCAACACCATGGTGGCTCATAACCATCTATAATGGGATCTGGTGCCCTCTTCTATCATGCAGGTAGATATTTACTATATCTACCTGCATAGTAAATATCTATGTGCATAGTAAATAAATAAATCTTAAGAAAAAAACCCTCTTACATCTACTACATCTTACTAAGTTTAGTAAGGTCAGAGGATATAAAACCTTGTATTTTTTACATCTGAGAAACAAGCAATATAAATATGAAATTAAAAAAACAATTCAGGAGCTGAGGAGATTACTCAGTGGTTAAAAGTACTGGTTGCTCTCCTAAGGGGCCCAGGTTCAATTCCCAGCATACACATGGAGGTTTACAGCCATCTGAAACAGCAGTTCTAAGGTATCTAAGCCCTCCTTTGACTTCTATGGGCATGAGGCATACAGACAAAATGTGACAAAGCAAATACATATACATGTAAGCAAGATACCCATACACATAATTAATTTAAAAAGGATTTGTATTATTTTTTATAAAAACTCTAATCATAAATTTCTTTCACAATAGCACAAAAAAGTCAAGTCATTTAGTAATAAACTCAATACAAATATAAGAATTATACATCGAAAACTACTGTGACAAATTAAAGAAAGCCCTAGAGACACTTTTATGCATTTGAAAGTCTAAAAAATGATGAAGGCAAATCTTCTGAAAGGTTATTTGGGTTTTAGTATTAGAATGTAAGCTAAATAAATTTCTGGGAACTCTTTTTATTTGTTTGTTTGAAGACAGGTTTTCTTTGTGTAGCTCTGGCTGTCCTGGAACTCACTCTGTAGACAAGGCTGGCCTTGAATGCAGAGATCCGCCTGCATCTGCCTACATGTACAGCCACACTCAACCTATTACTAAATAACAGACATGATGGCATAAACTCCTCTTTGTATTAAACAGAAAAGTATTTCAAGTAAATCAAAATGTATTACGAAATAAGGCAGATAAGAGGAAAGTAAATTTAATGGAAGAAATTCTGGGATGCTAAATACTTCAAAGGCTCAGATTGACAAGTCACAAATCAATAGATCTTGAGGAACTATCAGTACATCTGGAAGCAGGGATGACATGAAAAGAGGAAGTATATGAAAGTGTGTAAAGGAGCTATGAGATTTCACAATCTTCCAGAACATCTATACTTAGGAAGCCATAGGAGATCTGGGGTGACTACAAAAGAATTAAGATGGAAGATAACACCTCAGTTACACCATCAAGGTTGACATCACCAAACACCAAGCACTGATGGATATCATGTACCCTGATACAAAAGCACTGCAAGATCACTTCTCATTTGTATTTCTTTAGAAAAAAAAAATCACATTGGTGTAATCATAAGTCCATTCAGAGAACATTATATAAAATACTTGACAAATATTTTATTTGCTAAAGTGTCGAAGATATGACAGATCAGAAGTCTACAGAATTTGTCAAATTGAAAGAGATAGACAAATCATTGTTATGATATATTTTCCTTTTTTACACTGTGATGCTGTATTGCTCTCACTGGTTTAAGTAAAGAGCTAATGGACAATAGCTAGGCAGGAAGAGGTGAGGAGGGACTTTTAAGTCAGGGAAAAAGAGTATGAGGAAGAAAAAGGCCAGGGTCACCAGTCAGACACAGAGGGTGCAGGTCATGTAGAAAATGAGGTAACAAGCCATAAGGCAGCACATGAATCAATAAATATGGGTTAACTTAAGTTGTAAGAGCTAGTTAGTAATAAGCATTAGCTATCAGTCAAGCACTTATAATTAATAAGTCTCTGTGTTGTTATTTGGGAGCTGGCTGGCAGGATAGAAACTTCCACCTAAAAAACATAAATGTAACATGGTATCCAAAAGACTCAAGAGGAACAAACTCCCTACAACTCTCCTGAGCTTCTTTCTTGCATATTTTTCTCCAGGAGCCTGCTCTATAAAGTCTATCTTTCTTTTTCTTTTTTTTTTTTAAATATTTATTTATTTGTTATGTATACAATATTCTGTCTGTGTGTATGTCTGCAGGCCAGAAGAGGGCACCAGACCTCATTACAGATGGTTGTGAGCCACCATGTGGTTGCCGGGAATTGAACTCAGGACCTTTGGAAGAGCAGGCAATGCTCTTAACCACTGAGCCATCTCTCCAGCCCTAAAGTCTATCTTTCTAAACCCAACCCTTCCATCTAGCTCTCTGACCTTGCTAGGTGGTCTGCTCCCAGCTTCCATAGGTAAGAGTGCCATTACCCACCCCAGGCAACAGGAAGTACTTCAGGAAAATAGATGGGGCTCACTTCACTTGTTTCCCTAATCTTAGTGGTCATGATCCTAACATGCTTTCAAGTATTTAAAATAATTACTTTATTCTTTGTCCAGTTTTCTGGTTGTTTACTGCAGAAGGAAGTCCAGAACTACTCTGTGATAGTCATATGTGATTTAAAAAGACTGCAGAAATTATTAGGTAATTAAAAAAAATTTCTTTCAAATAATACCATAATAAAAGTTTCTGGATCATGATAATAACCACAACATATAATTAAGTACAACAAACACAAGAAGCATAGGCTTTCAGGATAGTTTGTATCTTTCAAGAAAAGGTAAAAGAGGAAATATATTCAAGATTGTAAAACTTTAATTATCCAACATTTTGCTGGTTAAATGTTATGTTATTAATTTCTTGATGCTAGTGCTCGATTTTTATCTTCACAAAAAGAAAAGAGGATAATAACAAATCAAAAGGAGACACATATACATGGGAGTGTGGGGGGGGTGTTGAACAGTGGCTATGGTAGCACATGCCTATAATCCCAGAACTTAGGAAGTGAGACAAGAGGAATATGGGTTCCAAATTAGCCTAGGCATCTACACAGGGAGACCTTGTCTCAAAATACAACAAATAAAGTCACCTAAATTGAGGACAAGGATCAACTGTAAATTGTAGAGCCTAGTATGCTGGGGACCTTTCTTGTTGCTGTGAGAAAAATACCTGTAAAAAGCAACTACCAAAGAAAGGATTTATTTGGTCTCATACAGTAACCATAGCAGGGAACTGTGGCCATAAGACCAATTCTAGCTGTGTCAGCAGGAGAATGATTACATTATGCTCCACTCAGGAAGAAAAGAGATGAATGTGTTGTCTTAACAATGGTAGGATCAGGTAATGTAGTTCAGGCTAGTTTCTATAGCTACAGGAAACATTTTAATCCCACCAAGTTCTTTGAATTGAGTGTAGAAATGGTTTGGCTAAAGACCACCACCACTTTAGGAGTAAAGCCAGTGGAGTCATCCTGATAATATATATGGCACGATATTCTAACAAAAACTTAAAAGATACCCTATCATTTCAGATTCTATCTATCAAGTAATGTCTTCACAATATCAGCAGGGTAGAGATAGGCTGTTTTTTTAGGTGCCATTAGAAAATCAACCAAATTGTTAGAGATGCCATTCTAAAATTACTGGCAGGATAGTTCGTTTCCCCTGTGGCAAACAGCTGAAAGGAAGCAATTAAAACAAAACAAAACAAAACAAAACAGAAAAAAACCCAGTAACTTTTAAGAAGCACAGAACAACTAGAATTCAATAAAACAACAACTCTAAAAGATGAGAGAAATTCAGAAGACGCATCCACATTCAACTAGGGAAACAACTGTACTAGGCTATTAGTCACAGCGCTTTATTTAAAATAATAACAGTAATGGAAGGATAGAAAAGTCATATATCATTTGCTCCTGAGAGCAATTTGTCACTGACAAATTAGAAGCCACTGACAGGATGGGGTTGTTACAATGACTTCATGCTGTATGTAGTGCTCCCAATAGTGTTTCTCAGTGTATTCGACAAGTTTCACAACTTGGTAGTGAGACGCGTAAGAAATGACAGATTTTTTTTTATATTAAAGAAGCTTTAATAATCCTTTGTCCTGCTTTTAAACTCTCTTCATGGTCCCTCTGACAACCATACTTTTTTCCCACCTCAAAGCTCCTCCTCCATCTTCCTCATTCTCTCCAACTTCCTCAATGACAGATTTTTTTTTATATAAAATTCATTACTATTCCCAAATTTTAAATATGATAAAGAAGCAAAGAAAATTAAAGCAAAGGAATAATTCTGTGTAATGATGATGACTGGGAACTAACATTTTCATTGTCACAGTTCTTGTCAGGACAAGAATTTTTTCATCAAAGCTCACGTAAGGAAATTTTATTAATTCTAATATTCTGATTTTCAGGTAAAAAAAAGTCATAATACAGCCTGGTCTACAAAGAGAGTTCCAGGACAGGCTCCAAAGCTACAGAGAAACCCTGTCTCGAAAATCCAAAAAAAAAAAAAAAAAAAGTCATAATAATTTTCAAGGATCCTATGCTTAGAATAAGGCTAATTTGAAATAGCACACACTTCTTAGTTATGCTTGTGAAAAATCTAAGATGAATTTTAAAAATGAAAGATACATTGACTTATAAAACTAAAAAACCCCCTTTTCCAAGGTTTGTATGACAGAAACAATGATTGATTTGACACCTACTTTCGGCCTGAAAATCATTTCCCTATTATAATCAGTATTATTTAACTTCTAGAAAGAGAAATAGCAAACTGTCTATAGTGCAAATGACTCCCAAATATCTTTGAAATTTTCATGCATATTCAAATAACCTTATTGGTGCCAGTGTAACAAGGAAGGTTTATCTAATTTTAAAATCATTTGCCATGTCTTTAACATTCATAAAAGTTAATCCCAAGGATTAAAAACAGATATATTCAAAATCCTTTATCATATTTAAACAAAATCCATACAATTAATAATGAGTCAACAACTCTGATATGGAAACTGATTTAAGAGAGTACACTTACAAATTAAGGGCAGAAATTATAATAAGTAAATGAACTCACTGACTGTCGATATTTATTGAGATGGTACCTGTTCAGCAATGACAGCAAAGTTCTATGACATAAGTGATACAAACAGTAGACACAAATCCTTTTCTTGCAGAAAACATAAAGGAATTTTGCACATCAAATGACCGTGCCATGCATAATACAGAAAGTAGGCCAAATAAACATTCAATGACATCAGATATTTCCTTTCTGGTAGAAGCCAAGAGCACTAGCAGCTAAAATGGCATTTAGAATCAGGCTTTGACAAACAAACAGGATTTGATCATGACGTGGGGGGGGCATCTTAGCATACCAAAACAATCTAAGTGATAATGTGTAAGATGAATGAGGACATAAACTTAACTAATTTGGGGGCAGGAACTGTATGTCTACAGTATTACACAGTGTTTAATGTAGTTGTTCTCCTGTAATTCAGACAGGTGAGAGCCACATCCTAGTTCAACAGATATACTAGATGTGTAAGCCTCAATAAGTTTACTTAACAAGTTCAGGCTTCAGTTCTTACAGTACATACACACAGGAGCAGTAGTCTTATACACTATCTATTCATGAGGGGAGGGGGAAGGGACAGAGAGAGAGAGAGGGGGAGAGAGGGAGAGGTTCACTGGTAGAAACAAAAGAACAGAGAAAACCTATATCTAAATTTGTCAGAGGTTTACTTTTCAAATGAGCAGAAACAAGAAAAACTGGAGATATTCCACAAAGGATGCAAGAAAACAAATAAGTAATTAGATAGAAAAGTATCCTTGGAACACCTTAGAGTGTGTCCTCCTTTTGCTCATACAAGTGACAAGTTGTACTAGTTTTATAATCAATCCAAACCTTTAATCTCCTTCCCTCCAACCTATCTTTGGTTTTTGAGACAGATCTTATTATATAGCCAAGGCTACCTTCTAACTCACAATCCTCCTGCCTTAGCCTCTCAAGTGTTGGGATTACCAGCATGTCACCACATCTGGTTTACTTTTATTCTTTTTTTCTTTGTGGCTGGAGAGACAGCCATGGGTACTGGGAACCAAACTCTTACATTTTTGGTTGTGAGCCTAGCCTTTAACAGCTGAGCTATCTCTCTAGCCCTTACTTTTATTCTTAACTGATCTAAAATTGTAACTGTATATTTAAAACATTAACAGTAAAAATGGATTGGGATTAATATATCATGCACAAAATGATTTATCACATTAACATCAATCAAAACAAAACTGGCACTGGACAAGAGGACAGCAATCAATACCACAGTGCTTATTTAACATGCTCAATGCACTGGGTTTGATCCCTAGCACTATAAAACAAAGTTTTCTTAAAAATAGGACACAGATTTAATTATATCAATGTACCGATTAGCTATAATAACTTTAAGAAAAGACTTCAGGCCGGGTGGTGGTGGCGCACGCCTTTAATCCCAGCACTTGGGAGGCAGAGGCAGGAGGATCTCTGTGAGTTCGAGACCAGCCTGGTCTACAAGAGCTAGTTCCAGGATAGGCTCCAAAACCACAGAGAAACCCTGTCTCGAAAAACCAAAAAAAAGAAAAAAAAAGAAAAGAAAAGACTTCAGAACAAGGAAGCTTACCCAGGGATAGAAAACAGTCTTCCATAGTAATAAATCTATAAAATTTTCTTTCTTTTATTTTTGTTTTTTTGAGACAGGGTTTCTCTATGTAACAGTCCTGGCTGGCCTTGAACTCACTGAGATCTACCTGCCTCTGCCTCCCAAGTGCTAGGATTAAAAGTGTGTGCCACCACCGCCGGGCCTATAAAATTTTCAAGAAGACATAATCTTAAACATGTATGAACTCAACAAGAGTACCAAAGTTACAGAAATTTATAGCATGGATGCCTATGTAAGAAAGGAAATTAGTGACAATCAAAGGAGAAATATTAGAGAAAATAAAATCAAACTAAAAAATAAACTTGTACCCAGCATCAAGGCTGCAGGGAGGAGGTAGAAGAATAACACAGACAGAAATTACTAATATTAAATAGAAGCAAAAATGGCTGACCTCGCAAGAATAAAAAGTGAATACTACACATAATTTAAATTAAGCAGGAAGCACCAGGCTCCTCTCTGCCCTGCATGAACCAAGAGCCTATGATCAGAGCAAGGGGGAAATTTCAAGCCCTACTTGTTAATTATGTACATGACTTTGAGTCTTAAACCAATCAGATGGGGAATCTGGGAAGGGGGCAAATTCTGCTAGCCTACTGTCAGAGAGGGATTTCTCACTACTTTATAAAATCACTGTCAAGTGTCAAATCAACATGTCAGCCATTTTTGCTTTGCTACTAGAGACTGGCATTCCTTTCTGCAGAATGACATAAAGAAAACTGTTTCACCCTCCTCCCCAGTCTCTTGAATTTTTATCTTATTTCCAATAGTTGTATATAGCTAGTTTCTTACAAAATATACAATATGGAAAAGGGAAAAAAGTAACCTGATAGTAAAGAAACCTGACAGCAATACATTTGCCAAGTAATTGGGTTAGAATCATTGGTGCTCACTAAAAACACAAAGGATGGTGACTTGTACTGTACCCCAAAACAGAAAAAGTGGTATTAAATAAAAGCAAAAACACTTGAATAAAGTGTGGACCTCATAATAAAAAGGTTCAGTATTGATCAACAGCAACAAATGAGAGAGAAGTAATGTAGGTTATCTGGGGACTCTTTAGTTATCTTTTAGGTGCCTATGGTGCTTGGGTCTATGAGCATGTGAGGAAATCACAAGTGGGTGTCCAATGTCCTCCCTCCACTCTCTTCCTTTTAGGAAGTCTCCCCTTAAATCTGGGATTCCTTTTCTCTTGGTTAGGCTGGAAACCAGCAAGCCCAGTGATCCTCCTGTCTTCACATTACAGGCATTATGCTACCCATATTATGTGGGTGCTGGAATCCAAATTCTAGCCCTCATGACTGCACAGCAAACAAAGCTGAGTTCCAGAACAGTCAGAACAGTTATATAGAGAAACCCTGTCTCAAAAAAATCAGAGAGAGGGAGAACGGGAGAGAGGATGAGAAGGGGGAGGGAGAAAGGGAGCAAGGATGAGAGAATGAGAGGGGGAGGGAGAAAGAGAGGATGAGAGAATGAAAGGGGGAGGAAGGGGGAAAGAGGGAGGGAGGGAGGGAGGGAGGGAGGGAGGGAGGGAGGGAGGGAGGGAGGGAGGGAGAAAACTGGAAGTGTATGGATTTGTTTCCAGTAGTTAAAAAAGCAAACTTGGGGGGAAGAAGAGGGTAGGAAGGGAATATAGGAAGTGACAGTTAAAACTAAGGGCTATCTGAGTGTTGTATGGAAACATACCACAATAGAAGCCCCTTAAAATATATACATATATGAAAGAAACCTAAATGGAAAGACCAAATAATGGGGGAGACAAAGCCCCAACTAGACATCTCTTGCCACCAAATAAAACTTGCAGTGCTGAGAATGGGTTATATCTAATCACATTGTTGGCCAATGGCACCCCATGAAAACCCTCAAACAACCCAGGCTTTCCCAAGTCTATTGGTTGCTCTCCACAAACTGATAGTAAGGCCCTACTGCTGAATACAACACATTAATTCATTGAACACAGAGAAGACAAGCTGGTGCCTACCTAGAGCCTTTATCCCTACTGACTAGCATTCATGGTTCTGGAAGGTATTTTCCATGCTACCAAAGGAGAAAGGTAAACACTAACCTTTAGATCTGCAATAATGACCTGCCTGCAAGCCATGCTGGTGTAATGGTAGCACAGAAGTTGTGGGAGTACAACTGCCAAACAGTCAGGAGTCTGTGTTGGGATGAAATACAATGTGAACCACCAACACAGTCAAAGCTATGTATTCTGAGTACCTGGTTTCAGTGCAGGGAACAGAATTCTAAGGATCAACTCACAGATTTAGAGGTCTTTCTCTGAAGAAATTAACTCACCACTAGTAGAAAAGTAATTTTATCATCTAGTGGTACTCTGTTTAGTTATTATTACTATTATTATGTGTGCTCTTGTAGTGAACTGGTGTTTTAAACAAATGACTTATAAAAACAATTGAAGGAAGCTATAAAATAAAATACTCCGCCCATTCTGCATGCACGAGGGATGTTTCAGTATCAAGGAAATCATCTGACTTTTTCCTGACATTAAAAAGATTCATTTAAAAAGGTGTGTCAGATGTCAATGACGCACCTACCTCAGCAGTGAGCCCCAGAAAAAGACAGCTTTTTCTTTCCATTCTAAACCAAAATGCTGTCTCTCAGATAAGATCTCAATACCCCAGGGGAAATGAGACAAAATGTATAAAGGGATTTCTATTCCTTACACATTTTGACCAACAAAAAAGAAAAATCAATTTTGCTTCAATGAGCTTAATAATTTACATTAATTATAATCATAACAAATTTTCAAGATGTTACATATAAAAAACATTAGCATTTTTGAGATTCAGTTTCAGAAACCAAATTCTAGCAATTAAAAAAAAATCTCTTCAGATTATGTATAAAAAGCAAAAGAATTCAAAGAGTCCTAGTAAGATCTTTTACAAGACTACTTTAATGTACTAAGATTTATGAATATGAGAAGGAGAAACCAAAAATTAGGGGGAAAACCAAAACCACCACCACCAAGCCAGAATTCATATAAAAAGCCTTTATATTTACTTTACTATTTGGCATCTACAATACTTAGGTACACCCTGCATAAAAGAACTCAGATAATAATGCTGGTGCAAATCCCAAAGCATCAGGACAACTTTACAGTACTTATGAGGCAATAATAACATTGAATGTGATAATATTAAAATTTTTCTCAAATGCATTTCAACTATACTTATTTCTAGTGATTTCATATGCATGTATCAATTAGGAGGGAGATAGTCTCAGTGCCAACATTCTTAAATCTAAAATGAAAAAACACAATGATCCAGAATTGACTTGTGTGAGATCAAACCCACAAGTATCCAGATTGTCAGTAATGCCTTTCAGACTCAAATGATATTCTGCCAATTATGACATTGCTGTATAATTTAGCATCTTTTAAATATATCTTCCAATTAAATTAAAGTTACACATAGTATCCTCCTGGTATCTTTGTGCTGCATAACATTCTGCTACTAATAGCATCAAATTCAAATTTAAGTTTGCTCTCTGAAAATTTTCAACTGCATCTTTGAGTCTGGAAAGCCCATTTTCAGGGCTTCATCAATTTAACTACCAAACACCAAAAATTATCACCAAGGCTATAAGTTGCTACCTGGGTCTCATAAGTTCTAGTATTAAAATCTGTGACTGATCATTAGCAAAGGTGAAATTCATGTTAAACATTAAACAAACTATACTTTAAGTTAGCTTTACCAGTTACCTAAACCTAGCATGTATTATATTATAGCTCAAGCATAATGACAACCAACTTTCCTATCCCCAAAAGACTAAAGATTATAATTATATTATATATAAAATTATATTATAATTTATATAACCCTTCTCCCTTACACTAACTCAATAAATCATAGATCTGATCCTATCTTCTTTGGTGGGGACATCTATCCAACGTTTAATGAATGATTACCATGTAAAAATCTTTAAGTAACACAAAGAAATGTTCTTGTTATCACTTAGTTGAAAGCTTTCAATTCCACATGTAATTGGTACAGAACTGTTAACAGAATTACCTCATTTTCCTCCTTGAAACCAGAAAATACACCTCTTATACATTAATTGTCTTTTTGTGGTACCTCTGCATGTACCTAAAATCTGCTAAGGTCCTCCAATCGCTAGGCAAACCCCAATGCTATCTATGACTAGCTACTAGATTATCTGGTTTATATATGCCTTCTTGAGATGTTGACTTCTGTAATAATTTCTCTGAATTCTTTTAAGCTGAGCTGCCCGTTATTCTCCCAACACATGTTAAATCTTTCTACACTTTGATATAACTGAATTGCCTCATTTTTTTCATCTTCATGTAACCTGATGAATCTAGAATCCCATCACTTATCCTTCTGGGCTCAATTCAAATGTTAGTGTTCAAAGTATTCTTTATCTTGAAAATTTGACAGAAACGATTTCTTCCTGTTTAAAAACAGTAATACTTTGGCATTCAGCAGAGCTTACAATACATTATTTAGACTCAAAGAATAAAACCTCTACCCTGGCATTTTGAGAACCTTTCAGGTTCAATCAATTTTCAGTTATTAGGGTGACCATGCAATAATATTATATATACTCTGACACTTCTGAGAGTTACAGAAAGTTTTTTTTGATAATTATGACAGAAGTAAACTACAGTGATCTCAAGCCTACTAGACACTTAGCCATCTTTCTAAAATGATATAGCTGACCAACCTTGTCAGTAAGAATAACCACAACACTGACCTAAAAATCTGATTTTTGAAATGAAATGGGAAAACACACACTTTTATCTTAGAAACATTAAAACTTGCTAATGTAACATAATTCTAAAGTTAAATCAGGTGTCAGTTCTGACTTTCATGCTAACTACTTATTTTAAGACAAATCACTTAGTTGAATCTCTAAGTCTGCAAAACTGAACACTTAAACTAAGATCGATTCTAGCCAGACTGATTTTTTTTAAACATCACCTCCCTTACTAGTCTGCACAGACTTGCCAGAGAGCTAAGAATATCTATTTATATAGCACATGTACTCAGTAAAATCCTTGGTTTAACAAATCTCTTTGTTTTTGAAATGGGGTTTTGCAATTTATCCAAGGCTGCTCTTCAACTCAACTATGTAGCCCAAGATGGGCTGGGACTTGAATCAATCATCCTGACTTAGCCTGGATCAAATTTGCTGTTAACATTTTAATAAATTATACTTTACCATACCATTTGTATGATATGATTTGTTATTCAGGAACTATCTAACATACAATGTCTAACAATTACCGATAGTCGTCAAATATGCAACCTACATTTTTTCTTTCATAGCACTGCTTCAAAAATTAAGAACTCCATGAGCAAGGAAGTTAGGACCGCGAGGGGTGCGCCCACCCACTGAGACGGTGGGGCTGATCTAATGGGAGCTCACCAAGGCCAGCTGGATGATGGAGCATGTGATCAAACCGGACTCCCTGAACGTGGCTGACAAGGAGGACTGACTGAGAAGCCAAGGACAATGGCACTGGGTTTTGATCCTACTGCATGTAATGACTTTGTGGGAGCCTAATATGTTTGAATGCTCACCTTCCTAGTCCTGGATGGAGGGGGGAGGACCTTGGACTTCCCACAGGGCAGGGAACCCGACTGCTCTTTGGACTTGAGAGGGAGGGGAAGGGGGATGGGGGAGCAGGAGGGAAATGGGAGGAGGGGAGGAGGTGGAAATTTTTAATTAAATAATAAAAGAAAGTAAGAACTCTTATCATAAAATTACTTCAAAGTAGAAACTATGACAAGGAGATTAAAATATTTTATGTATAATTTCTAATAGTATAACTTGGCTGCCTCTAAATTTACTATACAAATTTTGCCATTTTCTGAATGCTTAGATTACAAGTATGAACTATCATACCCAGCTCAGTTTGTTTTATTTATCATATAACTTGGATATTGTGCTAGCTAGTTTCATGTCAACAAGCTAGCATCATCAAAGAGGAGGAGGCCTCAACTGAGAAAATGTTTCCAGAAGACTGGACTATAGACAAGCCTATATGGCATTTTCTTAGTGATGGATGTGAGAGAGCTTGGTCTATTTGTAATGGGGCCATATGTAGGCTGGTAGTTCTGGGTTCTGTAAGAAAGCAGGCTAAGCAAGTCATGGAAAGCAAGCCAGAAAGGCACTACTCTTTAATGGCATCTGCATCAGCTCCAGCCCCAGGTTCCTGCCCTCACTGCTTTTGGTGGTGATCTGTTACATGGAACTGTGAGTGAAATACACTCTTTCCTCCCCAAAGTTGTTTTGGTCATGGAGTTGCATCACAGCAATAGTAACCCTAATTAAGACAGATATTTTCCATAATAGAACTCCTAATTCTTTTTAATATGTTTTAAAGCACTGTCTTTTATTGGTTTAATTAACTTGGTTATTTTCAGATTTAAGCTAATTTAAAATATAAATCTTTAAACAGCTTGTAACTATAGCTTCAAAATAAATGATTAGCAGATTGTTTGAAAAATATGCTAAATTCTTTTTTCTCAGATGAGCACCTATGTATTACAGGCTGGCCTTGAACTCACAATCCTCTTTTCTTTTTCTCCTAAATGCTGGAATTATAAAAGATGGTATCATCACACCCAGGTAAACAGGAAATTATTCTTCAGCTGTACTTTTTTTTTAAGTATGCTATTAACAAGAACTCAAAAACATGACTAATAGGATGAGCTTAATAGCAAAAAGAAAATAAGCACTAATATGTCCATTAAATACTGGGAAATGTAAAAATCACAGAAAAACACTACTGTAGATAACAAGTTTATATGTGAATGTAAATATATGTATGTACATAAAAGAACTATGAGCTCCTTTGGATCCTTCAAGTCTCAACTTGAATATCACCACTTCAACAAGGCCCTCTTTTAAATATACTTATTTAAAATAATTCCCACTCTATCCTCTAGAAGTTTTCCCTCTGTTTTTATTTTATGTATATGTGTTCTGCTACAGGTGTACCTGTGCACTACATGTATGCAGTGCCCAAAGAGTCCAAAGAAGGCACCTGATCCCCTGGGGTTAGATTACATGCTGTGAGCTGCCTTGTGGGTACTGAGAGAACCCGGATCCTCTGGGAGAACAGTCAGTGCTCTTAACTGCTGAGCCATTTTTCAAAAACCTCCACTCCCCCTTTTTTGAGCCTCATGCTGTAGCTCAGGCTGTCCTAGAGCTCTCTCTGTGTAGTTCTGGCTAGTCTTTAATTTATGGCAATCTTTGTGCCACAAGCTCCCAAGTACCAGGATTAAAATTATGAGACTCCATGCCCACCTCCTTAATAATTCTTTGTATATGGGTAGTGGTAGTGGTTGTATGCATAAGTGTCCATATATTTAGTCCAGATTTCAATGTTGAGTGTCTTCTATCACTTTCCACTATTTTTTTGAGATAGGGTCTCTCAATAAATGTGGTGCTGACTCAGTTGGATTGGCTAGTTAGTAAGCTCCAGCACTGAGAATACAGGCACACACTGCCATATCCAGCTTTTCATGTGGGCGCTAGGGATCTGAATTTAGGTCCTCATGCTTGAATGGCAAGCACTTTACTAAATGAGCAATTTCCAAATCCCAAATCCCAATAATTCTTTATCAGTGTACTGGTTATTTTTCTTGTCACTGGGGCAAACTAATAATACACAATGGAAATAACTCAAAGAAAGGAGGTTTTAGCTCATTGTTTCATGGCAGAAAAGGCAGAGCAGCTGGGACTAGTCTGGGCCTACATTTGTGAGTTCTACATGTGTGAGGCCTACATGAGGACTTTCCCTCACATCTTAGGCTGCCTACAACTCTCCAGCGAGGCTGCTACATCCCTGTACCTACTAGCCTTGCCTCATGCCCAC
Source organism: Chionomys nivalis (assembly GCF_950005125.1). Classification (NCBI taxonomy): domain Eukaryota; kingdom Metazoa; phylum Chordata; class Mammalia; order Rodentia; family Cricetidae; genus Chionomys; species Chionomys nivalis. The sequence goes on from NC_080089.1 coordinate 58,059,379, forward strand.
AAGTTCCACAACTTCCCAAAATAGTGAGACTAGGTTAAGACATATGGGCCTGTGGGGGATTGATTTTACATTCTTTGAATTTTCTTTAAGCATCACAAAAGCTTTAACTATTTTGTTTATATTTTAGTTGCTTGATGTTTCTCTAATCTAACAGACAAATGTTCTATGAAGGCAGAAGACAATGTCTTCTTGTTGGCTATTTCAACCTTACCACTTAGCACAAACTACGTTTCTGTAGGTATATGGGATTTTACTACATATATATGGATAACTACTTAAGTGAAGTTCGTTAACAAGGGCTAGTTCTAGAAAGTGAGACCAGGGAAGAGTTAACAGTACATTACTTTTTTATCAATCAATTTTACACATTCATATTTTGACAATCAACATGTTAGATCTTTTAAAAAATAGTTCGTTAGTTTTAACGAGACATTTCAGATGACTTTCAATATGGTCATAAAAGATTATTTTCTTATTTCACAAACTTAAATGATATAAATATATTAAGTAGTTTTTTTTTCTTTTTTTAAGTTCTACTTAAAGAATAGCTTCAAAGTTTGCTTTGTAAAATTAGTCTTCTTTATTTTCATCTGAGGGGCTGTAGAGGACTTTGTGGTTAAAAGCAAGCAAAAATCACTCATACTTAAAATTAAATAAAAAATAAAATCACATCTAACATTAAACTTACACTCTTAAAATAATTACATGAAGTGGAATATTTGAAGTGATAAAAAATTAACAATCACCTAATTTAATTCCTTCATTTTACAGAACACAAAAAGCAAAGAATTTCAGTGCCAGACCCAATTGAGTAAGTCAGGACTAGAGAAAACACTGGCATTGGATAAACCTGTAATCTTAGACAGTTCCTAGACAGAAGGTGGGTGTGGTGGTACAGGATTAATCCTAGCTAGCACTCAGGTAAGACAAAAGGATTGCTGTGAATCTGAGGCCAGTCTGGGCTACACAGTGACTTCCAGGACTATCTGGGTTATAAACTGAGAGTCTCAAAAACATAACCAAGAAAGTTCTTAGATACAGTAATCACAATTAAGAGTCAAATTATACCAGTTATGTGGAGTAAAACTTTTCCTAAAGTTATAATTACTAATAATTAACAAAATAATAAATTAGAATTAACCCTTTGATCAACACTAACCTTTACAAGTAATGTTTTAGATTTAAAATATTCCACCAATGACTAATAAGTTCTTGCTACTTAGCCAACTTTTAATCATGCCAAGCGATTAGTCATTTTTCCCAGAACTTCTATCATCCAATCGCCTCAGAACTACATGGAATTTTTGACAAATGTTTCAGTCAAATAAAATAATAATAAAATAAAACAACAACCACTCATACTCTGTATGTATCCTTATCTACCATGGCCATGATACCCTAAAAGTCATATAATGTCTTAGTAAGTGTGAATTCCCTTTACTACAAACAAGCTTATGCTACTTTCTTTTCATCAACCCTTTCTCCCCACAGCAACAACAACAAAAACACCTGCCAATTAATAGACCCTATTGACAGGATATACATCTAAAAAGTTTACTTCTGTTTTTTACATTCAAGAAAATTTGGAGGCTATTTTTAAATTCAAACAAACAGGAAGAAAGGACAATGAAAAGTGAACAATATTTTCCCTCAGGTTTTGCTGCTTCAGCATACCTGAAATGACCTCCCCACCCTCCTCCCTCTCTCAAGATATAGTCTCCCTATGTAGTTCAAGGGTGGCCTGGAACTCATAATTTTCCTGCCTCTATCTTCCATGTCCTAGGATTACCAGGCATGTGGCCCCAATACCATTCCACTAAGATGCACTGATTTTACTAACAATTAAGAAAATCTTTCAACAGACAACTATTAAAAACAGGCACTAATTTGAAATATCATAATATAGAAGTAATTCCATTTTATGTTCAATTAAATAGTTTAATAAGAGTCTTTAAAACCAGGAGATGATGCTACCAGACATGATGGTAAACAATGAAATCCCAGCACCTAGAAGGCTGATGACAGTGAGCTCACTGCTAACCTGATTTACACAGGGAGATATCTCAAAAACAAGCCAAAAACCAATACCAACAACAAAAGAAGTAGCAACAAAGAGTGTTTCTGTTACTGAAAATGCATAAGATTTAAAATATACATATTTTAAATCATATTTTTATTTCCTAAAATTATTACACTTTGCTTATTTGTGCAAATGTGTACATGTGTATGTGTGGACAGGCATAGCATACATATGAAACAATGAGAGAACAACTTGAGGGAGTTAGTGCTCTCCTTCCACGCTATGGGTTCCGGGGATTCAACTCAGATCATCAGGCTTGGTGGTAGGTGCCTTTATCCACTGAGTGATCTTGCCAGCTTCATCTTACATTTTAAAAGTTTTGATTAAGAAAATACTGAAACTTCTCAAATTCTACCTCCTAATTCAGTAAGAAATTGTGTTTCCTGATGCCATGACAAAAAATACCTCACATCTGAACATAAAGAGCACTTCACTGGTTTCCTTCACTGTGCTGCTCCTGGGAAGGATGCACTAACAATGTACCTGCAGTTCCTACTTCTCCCCGACAGTTTTCATGGAGTTGCCACACATGTCCTCCTAGATCTGTCTTTCCACTCCTGTTCCCATCCTTGTGTTTTATTCTTTTACTTCTCTTTTCCTTTACTCTGCTCCAATGTTTCCCTTTAAAAGGTCTTAAGTGAGAAATAACTTAGATCACAAACTATTAAACATTTGTAATGTAGTCTGATAGCTGGCAAACATTTTCTATAAAAGGCAAGAGAATATTTTAGGTTTTACAGGCCATTTGATCTCTATCTAAACTACCAATTTTTGTCATTATAGTATGAAATGACCACAAACAAGAAACAGATAAAGACAGAGATAATCTGCCAACAAATGTGTATGTCTATGTTCCAATAAAAAATGCAGGAAATGGATGAATCCAGTCTGAGGCACACTGTGTCAACCTTAATCTAGTCCATTTTTGAAAATTATTTTTAAAATATTAATAAATCTGGTAAGAACAAATATCAAAAAACTACACAAACAAGAAGAATACAAGGTGAGAGGATTTAGGAATTGCTATATAGCCATAATGTATCACTTCTGGAGGTCACAATGCCACTAACTACAAAGGTAAAGAGGTTCAAAGGAGGCTAATTGTAGAAGGAGAGCCAGCTAATTTTCATCATCCCTCTTTGATGCTGTTCAAGTCTCTGCCTATATCCTGCCAAATTAAAGGATATCACTGGGGCCTGCCAGAATCATCTCTACTTTATGCAACACACCTTCATTGTCCTCCAAACCTCTCATATGCTTCTCCCAGCTTTCTTTCAAAGTGATGGCCTCTTTTCTCACTAATTCTTATTGTATATATATTTTTTCACATACAAATATATTCCTAAATATAGCATGTTGAGTTGATATAATGCTACTTCTATTATGTTTTCAGAGCTGACCATTTGGCAGTGGACAACCAATTGATGTACTCTACCCTTGAGAAGACCACCTCTCCTGCTCCCAGCTTTACTCAGTAGCCTACAGCTCTTTGTGTAGGGTTGAGACTCATCTAGTTTGGGATGCTCATTGGTGTCATTTTTATTCAGCTCATGTTTGGGCAGTCGTTTTGGTGAAATATTCTGGCTATACCTTCTGATGCTACTAGAAAACACAATCTCACAGCAAACTTCCTGATCCTCTGGCTCTTAAATCTTTTCATTTCCTCTTATACAGTGTTCATTGAACACTGGGTATGAGATTATTTTGAAGATGTATCTCATGGGACCGTTTTTGATTTGCTTTGTTATCTATCTATCTATCTATCTATCTATCTATCTATCTATCTATCTATCTATCTATCTATCTATTTTTTGAGGCAGAGTTTCTCTGTTTAACAGCCCTAGTGCGACTATTTTTTGCTTTGTCTGTCTATTTATTTATTTACTTATTTATGAATTTTCAAGATAGTTTCTCTGTTTAACAGCCCTAGCTGTCCTGGAACTAGCTCTTGTAGAACAGGTTGGCCCTGAACTCACAGAGACCTGGAACTAAGAGTGTGCGCTACTACCGCCTGGCTTGTTTTTTTAATTCCACAATTTTCTTATGTTTGGTTTTTTAGTGTTTAACCATGATGCATGCAGGTCATTTTCTTTCACTGTCATCACCATTATTACCATTATCACTTTGGAGTTAAGCTTACAATGGGGTAACTGAGCTTCTTTTGGGGATCTGTGGTTTTATTCTCTCCCTTGCCATCTAGTACTGGTTACTCAACCAGGGCCCCACTCACGCAAGGCAAGTCCTCTACCACTGAGCTACATCCTCTCATCCTGTGATTTTAAAAATCACCATCTTGGACTAGAGAGGTAGCTCAGCCATTAAAGGCTAAGGCTCACAATCCCCCCACCAAAATCACAGCTACTGCCTAGTTAACTATTTCCTTTGCTCTGTTCTTATCTTCTTTGTCCTTAAGACCCACATTTACTTATGGTAGCCTATCTAACTAAAACACGCCCAGGCAATAATACTCCACAGCTTACCCATGCACATACTGAAGACTATCTTTGTTGTTCTAAGTTGTGGTGCTTGGGGATAAAGGTGCTATAAAGACTTGAGTGCTCATTTCATATGGATGTAATTTTCCAACTTAGGCAAATACCAAGAAATAGGATTGTTGGACCATGTTAAGTATGGTATTATCTGGTTTTCAGTTTTTTGTTTGGTTAATTTTGTAGGCTGTAAAACCATGTCTGAGTAGTTTTTAAAAGAAAAGTCTGTAAGGAATGGCAAGTGGGTGGTACACTTTCTAGTATCTTTGCACTGAAGTTATATAAAGAAGTAAAAAGTTCTTGAATCTGGTTCTGTTTACTGTTGTATCTTTCAACACTGAATAGGCTTTTTTCCTTTTCTTTTTTGGGAGAGGTCTATAAATTTTTCACTGAGTGAAGAACAAAGAATGCAGAGCTAAGTTAAGAGTTAAGTGTCATTTACACCTTGGCACAGCTATGCCTGTTCTCTGGTCAAACTATTAGAGTGAAATTTAGCCAACATAGTCAGAAATTGAGTCTGGTATAGATTTAGTTTTTACAGCCACCTACTGTATACCACAAGCTTCAAACTGCTCTATAGACAAGACTACCACTGTCGTGTGTCCAGAGACAGAAGGCTTCCCAACTATTCTTCTTTCCATTAGCTTTGAAACATTTCTGGACACTATTACAAAAGCAATTTCTCATCATGTTATAACCTTTTTCAAAATAAAGGCTTTCTGCCTCGGTGCTAGTCTCATGGATAAGTAGATGAAATTCTTTGCTGTCCTTGTCCAGCTTAGATAGGCTCGGTGATTTTTTCTATGGCAGGCTAAATCTGCTTTGTACTATGCTGATCTTAGGTGGGCATGTTCTTAATTTTAAATACTCTCAAAAGGGCTTCTTGATATCAGTGCCTTCTGGAGCCTAAAACGTAAAAAGTAGAACTTTATCTTCTATCCTCCCCTTCAGTAACAATGATTTTTTTTCCCCCTGTGTTCTGAGTTCCTTCCAAGGGCAGAGAGTGTGTAGTTTAGTAACAGAGGATTTACCCAGCATGTGCAAGCCCTTACACTTTACATTCAATCTTTAGTATCCCCAGGGCAGGCCCAAGAGGTAGGGGTGTGTGTGTGTGTGTGTGTGTGTGTGTGTATGACTGAGAGTTTCCCTCACAGAAGGAGTTCAGTTTCTAAACTTTCTCCAGAAACATCTGAAATAAGCAAGTTTTTTGTTCCTTTTCCATGAGTTTGAGGCTTACAAAACTATCCGAGGAAATGTGAGAAGCTTGTGTCTACCTCCCAACAGGACTGAACATCTTCTTTATTTCTAGACCTGAAAGAAAACTTTTGATCCTCCTATTCTGGATTTCTTCTCAACCGGGAATAGTATGTAGAACACCAGGAAAATTTATCTGAAAGGAAACAAGAGATCCCTTGGTGTCTGGGTCCTCCATATCTTCCAAACTAGTGCATACTTGGCCTTAAAGAATTAGTTAAAATTGAAAGCTCCACCCTCTAATTTCTGGCAGCCATTTCAATCTTTTGTGGTAAGCTAAAACAATTCATATAACCCAACACATAGGCTGTAGAGCAGGGAAACTTGCCCTACTTGGCTGTTTTATCAACTCAGCTTTCAGATGGGCTAAAGGAGTGTGGATTCTTAAGCATCAGTGAGAGCAGCTGGTTCTTTGTCTTTACCCTACCCCTGCCCTCTTGCTGAGACAGGCTCTTGCTATACAATTCTGCCCCCTTGGCCTCTCCAGCGCATGCACTACCACATCCCACTTGCATAATTTTTCTCTGACTTGCCTTCTGTTTCTATTTTTTCAGTTTGATTATCAATCTTCCAGTCACTATATAAAATCTTGGGAATATCTCTGATTTTTCTGTAGTGATATTTAATTTCCAACCTGCTGACAATGTCTGAATGAGAAAGATCACTAATATCCTTTTATCAGTCATTTTTTAGATAAAATCTAAAAAATTTACAGACAGAATACATGTAATTATTATCTCACAACAGTTTCCTACCTAGTTTGTACTCTGTTATCCCATTAGAATGTCTTAGTGCTGCTGTATTGCTTTGATTTTTAATCGTAGGCATTATCTCTTCCATGCTGTTTTATTTGTACCAAAAAAAAAGAAAAAAAATGAAAGCAGCTCCACTAAGGTTATAAAATCTTACTTCTTTTACTGTACTATAATACCATAAAGAGAGTTATCAGGTATTATAAATTGCTATATTCAGTCTTTTAGCTTTCCTACATAAATATTTGTCTTAAAAATCAAAACATTAAGGGGCTGGAAAAATGGCTCAGCAGTAAAAAGCACTTATAGCTCTAGCAGAGGACCTGAGTTCAGCTGCCAGAACCCATGTTAGGTGGCTCACTATCACCTGTTAAGTCCATCTCGAGAGATCCAATGCCTCTGAATTCTGTGAGACCTGAACTCATATGCATATATTTACATAAAGACACATACACAAAACTTAACAATATAAAAATAATCTTTATATAAAACATCAAAAGCCTGGGATGGTGGCGAATGTCTCCTATAGTTCTAATTTTGAGAGACTAAAGTAAGAACATCATTTAAACTAAGGAATTTGAGACCTGGGCAACACAGTAAGACACATACTATCCTCCACTGATGTAGGATTCACCTCTGTATGCTGTGAATATGTTTTATTACCATTGGTTAATAAAGAAGCTGCTTTGGCCTATGGTAAGGCAGAATATAGCTAGGCAGGAAAACTAAACTGAATGCAGGGAGAAAGAAGGTGGAGTCAGACAGACACCATGTAACTGCCAAAGGAGAAAGAACTGCCAGAAACTTTACTGGTCAGCCACAGCCTCATGGCAATATACAGATTAATAGAAATGGATTAATTTAAGATGTAAGAGCTAGCTAGAAATACACTTGAGCCGTTGGTCAAACAGTGTTGTAATTAATAAAGTTTTGTGTGATTATTCAGGTCTGAGTGGCCAGAAAACCAAAAGTGCAGTCTCCATTTACATAAAATGGCTCACAATGTTCAGCAACATACATCCACACAAAGTCTAAGAAAGCATAAAAAAGGTGCTTCTAGACCCACAAACAGGAGTCAATTGCAGCATCTTTGTTTTTCTTTTTGTTTTGTTTTTTTCAGATAGGCTCTGTTTGCTGGCAGCAAGTAGAGGCACGGTTTAAGAGACAGCTTCCTGGTTTGTGCTGGTAGCACAAAAGGCTCTAGTTCTTTAGGGAGGCCCTGCTACTGAGCACTTAAATGGTGTTTGTGAGCAGCATGCTACTAGTTGCTTAATGGCGACATAGACCTGCTGCGTCCCTGGAACTGGGGTGGTGAGCATGGCTTGCAGAGGCAGTGAACATACCTCTGCCATGATGGATAGTTAGGGCAGAGCCAACAGGCAAAGCTGCAGTGTTAGTCCTAGTCATGCCCATTTAGCATTTTAAAAAGTGCTCCTGGTCAGAAAAGGATTACAGATTCACAGTAAAGACAGATTCAGACAAAAAAAGGCGTCTAAATGAGTAAGTCTGATTAATGTCCATGAGCTTAAGACAGATAAGATAAAAGACAGAGTCATAAATAAAAAATAATTTAAGGATATTAAGCTGAAATTCTTTTTTTTTATTAATTAATTAATTTAATTATTAAAGATTTCTGCCTCTTCCCCGCCACCACTTCCCATTCCCTCCCCCTCCCCCAATCAAGTCTTCCTTCCTCCTCAGCCCAAAGAGCAAGCAGGTTTCTCTGCCCTGTGGGAGGTCCAAGGACCACCCACCTCCATCCAGGTCTATTAAGGTGAGCATCCAAACTACCTGGGCTCCCACAAAGCCATTACGTGCAATAGGATCAAGAACCCATTGCCATTGTTCTTCAGTTCTCAGTAGTCCTCATTGTCCATTATGTTCAGCGAGACCGGTTTTGTCCCATGCTTTTTCAGTCCCTGGCCAGCTGGCCTTGGTGAGTTCCCGATAGATCATCCCCATTGCCTCAGTGTGTGGGTGCACCCCTCGCCGTCCTGAGTTCCTTGCTCGTGCTCACTCTCCTTCTGCTCCTCCTTTGGATCGTGAGACTTCAGTCCAGTGCTCCAATGTTGGTCTCTGTCTCTGTCTTCTTTCATCGCCTGATGAAGGTTAATATTCAGGGGGATGCTTATATGTTTTTCTTTGGGTTCACCTTCTTATTTAGCTTCTCTAGAGTCACGAATTATAGTCTCAATGTCCTTTATTTATGGCTAGAAACCAAATATGAGTGAGTACATCCCATGTTCCTCTTTTTGGGTCTGGCTTACCTCACTCAGGATAGTGTTTTCAATTTCCGTCCATTTGTATGCAAAATTCAAGAAGTCATTGTTTTTTACTGCTGAGTAGTACTCTAATATGTATATATTCCATACTTTCTTCATCCATTCTTCCATTGAAGGACATCTAGGTTGTTTCCAGGTTCTGGCTATTACAAACAATGCTGCTATGAACATAGTTGAGCATATACTTTTGTTGTATGTTTGGGCATCTCTTGGGTATATTCCCAATAGTGGTATTGCTGGGTCAAGAGGTAGGTTGAACCCGACTTTCCTGAGAAACCACCACACTGCTTTCCAAAGTGGTTGCACAAGTTTGCATTCCCACCAGCAATGGATGAGAGTGCCCCTTTCTCCACAACCTCTCCAGCAGAGGCTATCATTGGTGTTTTTGATTTTAGCCATTCTGACCGGTGTAAGATGGTATCTTAATGTTGTCTTGATTTGCATTTCCCTGATTGCTAAGGAAGTTGAGCATGATCTTAAGTGTCTTTTGGCCATTTGAACTTCTTCTGTTGAAAAGTCTCTGTTCAGCTCAGTGCCCCATTTTATAATTGGATTGATTAACCTTTTACGGTCTAATTTCTTGAGTTCTTTGTATATTTTGGATATCAGACCTTTGTCAGTTGCGGGGTTGGTGAAGATCTTCTCCCAGTCAGTGGGTTGCCTTTCTGTCTTAGTGACAGTGTCCTTTGCTTTACAGAAGCTTCTCAGTCTCAGGAGGTCCCATTTATTCAATGATGTCCTTAGTGTTTGTGCTGCTGGGGTTATACGTAGGAAGTGTTCTCCTGTGCCCATGTGTTGTAGAGTACTTCCCACTTTCTCTTCTATCAGGTTCAGTGTGTTTGGACTGATATTGAGGTCTTTAATCCATTTGGACTTGAGTTTTGTGCATGGTGATATATATGGATCTATTTTCATTCTTCTACAGATTGACTTCCAGTTTTGCCAGCACAATTTGTTGAAGATGCTCTCTTTTTTCCATTGTATACTTTTAGCTCCTTTATCGAAAATCAGGTGTTCATAGGTTTGTGGGCTAAAGTCAGGGTCTTCTATTCTATTCCATTGGTCGACTTCTCTGTTTTTATGCCAGTACCAAGCCGTTTTCAGTACTGTAGCTCTGTAATAGAGTTTAAAGTCAGGGATGGTAATGCCTCCAGACAATCCTTTATTGTATAAGATTGTTTTGGCTATCCTGGGTTTTTTGTTTTTCCATATAAAGTTGATTATTGTCTTCTCCAGATCTGTGAAGAATTTTGATGGGATTTTGATGGGGATTGCGTTGAATCTATAGATTGCTTTTGGTAGAATTGCCATTTTTACTATGTTGATCCTCCCAATCCAAGAGCAAGGGAGGTCCTTCCATTTTCTGGTGTCCTCTTCAATTTCTTTCTTCAAAGACTTAAAGTTCTTGCCAAATAGATCTTTCACTTCCTTGGTCAGAGTTACCCCAAGGTATTTTATGCTATTTGTGGCTATCGTGAAAGGTGATGCTTCTCTGATTTCCCTCTCTGCTTCCTTATCCTTAGTGTATAGGAAGGCAACTGATTTTTTGGAGTTGATTTTGTATCCTGCCACATTACCAAAGGTGTTTATCAGCTGTAGGAGTTCTTTGGTAGAGTTTTTGGGGTCGCTTATGTATACTATCATATCATCTGCAAATAATGAAAGCTTAACTTCTTCCTTTCCAATATGGATCCCCTTGATCCCCTTATGTTGTCTTATTGCTATTGCTAGAACTTCAAGCACTATATTGAAGAGGTATGGAGAGAGTGGACATCCTTGTCGTGTTCCTGATTTTAGTGGGATGGCTTTGAGTTTTTCTCCATTTAATTTAATGTTAGCTGTCGGCTTGCTGTAAATAGCTTTTATTATATTTAGGTATGACCCTTGTATCCCTAATCTCTCCAAGACCTTTATCATAAAGGAGTGTTGAATTTTGTCGAATGCTTTTTCAGCATCTAATGAAATGATCATATGGTTTTTTTCTTTCAGTTTATTTATATGGTTGATTACATTGATAGATTTACGTATGTTGAACCAGCCCTGCATCTCTGGAATGAAGCCTACTTGATCATAATGGATAACTTTTCTAATGTATTCTTGAATTCAGTTTGCCAGTATTTTATTGAGAATTTTTGCGTCGATGTTCATGAGTGAGATAGGCCTGTAATTCTCTTTCTTGGTTGGGTCTTTGTGTGGTTTTGGTATCAGGGTAACTGTAGCTTCATAAAAGGAATTTGGCAATGACTCTTCTGTTTCTATATTGTGAAATACATTAAGAAGTATAGGTATTAGCTCTTCTTGGAAGTTCTGGTAGAATTCTGCATTGAAACCATCTGGCCCTGGGCTTTTTTTGGAAGGGAGATTTTTGATAACTGTTTCTAATTCCTTGTAAGCACACCTTGGGATGCTACACACTTTATTAGAAATGGGCTAGTCCAGGTGCGAGAGTTAGCCGAGAAGAGGCTAGATATAATGGGCCAAGCAATGTTTAAAAGAATACAGTTTGTGTGTTGTTATTTCGGGGCATAAGCTAGCCAGGCGACCAGGAGCTGGGGCAGCAGGAACACAGCCCGCAGCTCCCACTTCATCTGGCGCCCAGACATGGGGCACTGAATCTACAGAAAGCCTGAGAAAGCTTGGGAAAGAATAGAGTAAAGCATGTTTTCTTGGTAGCAGCAATTTCTTGGGTCTGTTCTGCCTGCTAGAGGCAAGCAAGCGCTCTCATCTAAGAGAGGCTTCCTGACTCAGCTTCAGCTGCAAAACAAGAGGTCCTGCCACGAAACACTTAAATGGCATTGATAAAAGCTGGCTGTATGTTTGTTTGTTTTCAGCCATAGCAGGAAAAAAGCTGCGCCGTTTAAAAATGCCGGCTTTCTGGGCTGTCCTGCCAGGGCAAAATCTTACTCTTTAGAGCAGGCGTTCCTGACTTCGGAGCTTTTTGAGTGTTGCTTAATAACTGTTGCAGTTTGTTTACTGGCAGGGACCTTGAAATGCCTAGAGTTGTAGCGATAAACATGGCTACAGTCGGTACCTCAGCCAGGAGGCTGGAAAGCTAAGGAATGGGCTGGATTTAGCTGGCAAAGCCATGGCTTTAATCCTACCCATATTGCTCAGTAATTTAAAGACTCATGTGGTCAAAAAAGAGACATACACAGTAAAAGAAAGATTCAAAGTCAAAGAAAACGTCTTAATGATTTACAATGTGTTTAAAAATATATGCAGGCTAAAAATTAAAGTTCTTAACAGTAAAAAAGAAAGAAAGTAGTTGGATGTGGTAGTACACACCTTTAATCCCAACACTTGGGAGGCAGAGGGAGATTTACCTCTGTGACTTCAAGGTGTGGTAGCACACGCCTTTAATCCCAATGCCTGGAAGGCAGAGACAGAAGGATCTCTGAGAGTTATTCCAGGTCAAAGATATACAGAGAACCTGTCTCAAAAAGCAAAAAATAAAAGTAAAAATAAACAAAATAGAGGTTAAAATAAAGCCGCACAAAGATGGAAAATACACAGAAAATCTTTATACTGTATGCTATTATGCTCTCTTTGAATTGTTTGAATTCTGAGAAAAGAGCAACAGCTGCTAAAAGTTATTTGTTTATAAATGCTGCTGAACTAATCCAAGATAGATATTTTCAAAATACCTTGACTTCAGAATTTGGATCTAAGGATATGATACTTTGGAAAAGAGATTTTTCTTTTGTTTTCACAGACGAGACCCTGTGTATGCTTCTATTCCAACATGGTATGATAGACCACGCCCTCCTGGAAGGTTGCTGTGAACATCCTCAAAAAATTGCTTCGCTCAACTGCCAACTGAGATGAAACTAGCACACAGGTTATACCCTCAAAGACCTGATTAACAGCGCCACCATTCAGCAGGAAGCAGTTTGGAGAGAAATAACTGTGCCCATATTCCCAAATATTGTTTATAAATGTTCTTTTACATTTAAAGGGGGAGATGATACAGGTATGAATAATTTGCATTGCTATAGATTTTAAGGTCAATTTTGTTATATGTATATGTATTTCTGATATTGATTAAGGTATTGTGATTGTGTAGTTCATTTAAAAATGTAATGTATATAGGTTGTTAATGGATAATTATCAATAATAGTCAAGCTTGTAGTCATGTTAGTTAAGATTTTCTAGATGCACATAGATATATTTTAGATGGACATTCTTCATATCTTTCAAAGACTATGGAATATGGCATTAATGTTTTAATAACTTAGGGTTTTTCATGACAATGAGACATGTCTGCTCCTGGCAGCACCAACCTACTTAAAGAGGAAGATGGGCATCGAAGAGGATCGTTATGGAGTTTGATAGCCTGATAGCCATTTGGGCAAGAAACTGCTCTTGCCTGGACTATTGCATAAACTGGACACAGAGAACCCGCAGAGAGAGGACTACTGAACTTGCCTAAAGGTGAGATGATCTTTCGAGGTTCCTGATTCATGAAGGAGTCTGCAAGACATTCTTGCAGGACACAGCAGATAGTGACTGAACTGCCTTTGAAATTTCCTGCTTCATGGAAATGTCTCTAGATACTATGGACCTGTAGGCCGAAGATGGATGCCCCAATGGTACAGAGGAACTTTGGGTGACTATCCAGGCAGCGAGATGTCTCTGTCATCTCTAGAGTTTGGAAGTTGCTTATTTCTTGTTTGCTTAGGTAATATTGTATCTTTCTGGAGTCTTTGATGGAGTTGAAGAATAGTTAGTTATAGTTTTCCTTAGTTATGATAAAAGATAAAATAGATGTAAATATTGTAATTTTTACTTGATAACTGTTTTGTTATATGTAATCTTGATATGTTAAAGTTAAAGCCTTCCTTTTTTTTGTTTAAACAGAAAAAGGGGAAATGATGGAGGAAGGTCATTGGTTAAAAATAAAGAAACTGCTTGGCCCTCATAGGTTAGAACATAGGTGGATGGAGTAAACAGAACAGAATGCTGGGAGGAAGAGGAAGTGAGCTCAGATGCAGGGCAGCTCCTCTGAGAGACAGACGCCATGCTCTCCTCTCCAGGGCAGACACGATGAAGCTCCGACCCAGGATGGACGTAGGCTAGAATCTTCCTGGTAAGCGCACCTTGGGGTGCTACACACTTTATTAGAAATGGACTAGTCCAGGTGCGAGAGTTAGCCGAGAAGAGGCTAGATATAATGGGCCAAGCAGTGTTTAAAAGAATACAGTTTGTGTGTTGTTATTTCGGGGCATAAGCTAGCCAGGCGACCAGGAGCTGGGGTGGCAGGAACACAGCCCACAGCTCCCACTTCAGGCTGCCTCAAACTTAAGAGATCTGCTTGCCTCTGCCTCCCAAGTGTTGGTATTAAAGGTATACAACACCACCTGGCTATTTACTTATTTATGATTTATTTATTATGTATACAGTGTTTTGCCGACATGTATTCCTGCACACCAGAAGAGGGCACCAGATCTCATTATTGATGGTTGTGAGCTACCGCGTGGTTGCTGGGAATTGAACTCAGGACCTCTGGAAGAGCAGCTAGTGCTCTTAACTGCTGAGCCATCTCTCTAGTCCCTGTTTTTTTTTTTTAAATGTGTGTATGTGTGTGTGTGTGTGTGTGTGTGTGTGTGTGAGTGTTTCATCTGAATATAGATATGTACAGCACATGTGCTACCCAAGGAGACCAGAAGAGGGAATCAGATCTCTTCCAGAACTGGAGTTACAAATGGTTATGAGGCGCCATGTGGGTGCTGGGAATCAAACCTGGGTCTTGTGAAAGAGAAGACAGTGCTCTTACCTGCTGAAGCCCTCGAAGTAATTGAAGTGACAGAAATGACTTAAGACTGCTGCTCTTTTTCTTGTAGTTGTGTCACATCTGGGCTTTACCAAGCAAGCTAGCAATCACAAAGCACCCTGGAGTAACAGTGCCTCCAATATCAGCTCCTTCAGCTTGCTGCTACTCCCCTCTTACCATGCTCAAGGATTATCAGCTGGGCTCCAGATTGTGCATTTCCAACATCATTCTCAGCAATGCATTGATAGAACCCTTCATCTGATTTCACCAGACCCAAAACTTGAAGATTATGTTCCTTCTAAGAAAGAAAAACATACATAAAATTTTATGACCTCACTGATGGAACATAAGTTTAAAATATCAAGGATATGTTCTTAAGGAGACAGAAGAAATAATGTTCTTAGCATAAACATTGCTTTAAAATTTAACAACATGTAAATACTGATAAAAGAAAAATGCTAATTTAACTATAACAAATTGGTTTTTTAATGTTAAATACGCAGAAACTTTTTGTTAACATGAGATTATGCATTTCAGAAACAGAAAATACCTCCCCACAAAAAATGAATTACTTATAGGATAAATCTGTAAAATGACATTGTCTTTAAAACACTATAATTATTTCTAAGCTTTTTACTAAGTATTATGTAAAGACCTTTAGGTATACCAGTAATATTTATTACTAAAACCTAAATAATCCTATTAGTAGAATATTAGATAATGGTACTATTACTAGATAAAAAATATCTACTACATACCTAATACATATGAAATAAAAAGCATAATTGACAAAGAATTATTAAATAGATCTAACATCTTTTTTTCTCACACTGGGATCTGAGAGACTGACTGGCCAATGAGCCTCTAGAATTCAGTTGTCTCCCTCTCCACAGTGCTGGCATTACAACACAAAATGCCTTATGTGGGTTTCTCCTGGTGACTGTCCTCAGGTCTTCATGCTTACATGGAAACATTTTACAGACTGAGATATCAATCCAGTTCCACATTTAACTTTCTGAACTTACAATTTTGCCACAGTTTTGAGACAGCCTCAAGGAGTGACCTAATCTGGCCTCCTGCCTTTACCTCCTGAGGACTGGAATGACACACAAGTTATCACCATATTTTGCTTGTACCTACTTCAAAAATTCTTTTAATACATGCAAATTAAATTAAAAGGCACTATGTGATGATGCACTCACTGTCTAAAAGGGTTTTTGTTGTTAGAACTGTTGGCATGGGCTCTTTCTTACTTTGAAGAGTATGTGCACTGAATTATAACTTTTTGGTTAGGCTTTGTAGTTTGTTAAATAAATAACTGATGTTTTTCAAAATTATCATCTATCTATACTTCCAGAGAGACCAGGATGGGGTGGCATATGCCTTAATCCCCAGGTGGATCTCTGTGAGTTCCAGACCAATCTGGTGTACATTGTGAATTCCAGGGCAACCAGAACTACAGTGAGACCCGGGGTGGGGTGGGGGGAAGAAAGGGAGGAAGAATGGGGAGGCAATGAGGAACACACACGTATGTATGCACACACTGTATTTCTCAAGAAATGCTGATGGTAATTTTCTATTTTGTTATCTGCAGTAATTTGAATTGGTATATATAAATATATCTTTTAGTTATATTTTAGACACTTAAAAGGTTTCAGAAATAAAAGTATTTCTTTGAAAAAATACTTACTACAATTTTAAAATAATCACTTGGGATAACCACATCCCCATTCTTGACCCACTTCACAGTTGGAGTTGGCTTCCCAGTGACTTCACATTCAAATACAATATCCATGGATTCGTGAGCATATATGTTAGCAGGTTGTTTCAAGAATTCAGGTGGAGCTTCAAAATATAAAAGAAATTAAAATAAAATTAGGTAGCTATTCACATATCAACAAATTTTTAGACCACAGAATTCATAGTATTTACATAGTATTTGAATGCTCTATCAAAGTGAATTTTATTCATATTTTATTAGGTATTCCTAAACGTTTCAAACATTTTGGTGCTGAGGGACACACTCTCACCAGGAGAGGTGACACCCAGACCCATCTGCTGCCAAGGATCATAGTCCTACTATGGCTGGGGTCTCTGCTGCCACCAAAGGCCACACAGATGCCCACGGTTGGGCTGCAATCTGATGGTGTCTAGCAGCCATGTGGCCGACAGAACCATTCCTACCTGAGTGGCCATTCCTTCCACCCAGAACCAGAATGTCGTCCAGGCCCAAGCTGCTGCTGAGGGCCATGTTTGGGTCCATGGTACAGCTGAAGCTGGGGCCTGTACTAATATCTATGGCCCGCGTCATCTTAGAAGGCCTTAGGAATCATGCGAGATGAAATCAGGGGTCATGCTAAGTTGGCCACGCCCTTCGCTGGCCCTGGGAAAGCTTGCCTTGTCTCTCATTGGAACTGTAGCAAGAAAACTGACCCCTGCAGGCTGGAGAGGTGGTTCCCACCCCACAACCACAGGCAAGGCTAAACCAACCCTGAAAGCATGGCTCTAGGGGAGCTGACTCCGCCCTCTCACCTGAAGCAGGTGTACCCAAGGGCCCAGACTGACCAGCTGCTACCAACTGGGCCCACAGCCAGGCCTTAGGTTGGCCTACCCTAGCATCTACCCCATCTAGGACCTGCAGGAGTTGGTGAATAGACTGGGCCTGTGGAATGATAGCCTCAGGATCTCCGAGGCTTAGAGTGGAAACAGAATATCCCAGAGGAATTCTGGTGAAGATCCAGGGATGATGGTGTACCAGAAACCAAAGGCATTGAACCGGACCAGCAACTCATTGCAATGAACATTTGCCATTAAACCTGATGGAACAAAGGGGTTTACTATATGACACACCAAAGCCCCCAATGCCACCTGGAGGAATGAAGATATGTTTGAGAGAAAGTAAAGAGATTTTTGTTGTTACTGGTGTTTACATTTTGTTTGGTATTTTTTTTTATTTTTGTTTTGTTTTTTACTTTTGTTTGCTTGCCTACTCTGGTTTCTTTTGAGGGGGGTGCAGCACGGGTTAGGGGAGGATACGGGGACACTGAAAGGTGAGCAGAATTGGGATGCATCATGAACTCCCAAAGACTCAGCAAAGAAGCTAAATTTAAAACAAAACATTAAAGGTTAAAAATGTTTAAAAAAATTTACAGTCCAATTACTATTTCACACTTATCTGAATAACTTTCAGCTTAAGATGTACCTTTCTGTGTGGCTTTACTCTGTCAACTAGATGCATATTTTAAATCATTTGTTTAGTGTTATTTTCCGCCCTCAGAAGTCACTTGACAAAAATTTAAATCTACACAATGTATGTCCAATTAAATTCAGCTTCCATCCTGGCCTCATAGTTCACTCC
This sequence comes from Chionomys nivalis, assembly GCF_950005125.1. Taxonomy (NCBI): domain Eukaryota; kingdom Metazoa; phylum Chordata; class Mammalia; order Rodentia; family Cricetidae; genus Chionomys; species Chionomys nivalis. Next base: position 58,077,364 of record NC_080089.1, read on the forward strand.
ATAAGTAAAAATCTTTTAAAATGTTATGGTTTATCCTTCCAATTTTTTGTTTGTTTTTTGTTTTTCGAGACAGGGTTTCTCTGTGGTTTTGGAGCCTGTCCTGGAACTAGCTCTTGTAGACCAGGCTGGTCTCAAACTCACAGATATCTGCCTGCCTCTGCCTCCCGAGTGCTGGGATTAAAGGCGTGCGCCACCACTGCCCGGCTATCCTTCCAATTTTTTAAATGTAAAAACAACTTGTCTCATCTCTCTCCTTCAAATTATAAATAACACACTAAACTTTTTCTGCTTTCAAAGCTTGTACTCTTAACTAAGATGGTACCATTACCAAGGAACTGACATACTCCTTGAGTCCAATGTTAATACTAGGGAACCCTTTTCTAAAGTAGAATAATTCTGTAAAACACAGAAAAATGAGTTTTTATAAAATTAAATAATTTTAGTATGCATTTTCAGTAAACAGACTTTCAAAGACTATTAGAAAAAAAACCATAGTGCTCACCATTTACTTTTCCCTCTCGTGAATTATAAAGGAAATACTCCTCTGGATTATTTTTACTCTTTATATAGTATTCACCAATTAAATATAGGAGCAGATGTTTGTGGTTAGCAGATAACCAGATAACCAGAGATGTTTGTGGTTAGCAGATAACCAGAGAACAAATGAGTCAATTACCATAAGAAAATAAGTATTGCAATGGAAGATTATGTATTTTGTTACCAAAGAGATAATTAAGCTTCAAATTCTGTGACAGCTCCCTTCCCTTCTAATACCACCATCATTACAAGAGTCATTTTAATTGCTAAATACACAAGTGATGTGGGAGAGTTTCTGTTTTGTGTTGATTTCATTGGTTAACACGAGCAAGGAACTCAGGACCGCGAGGGGTGCACCCACATACTGAGACAATGGGGATGATCTTTCGGGAACTCACCAAGGCCAGCTGGACTGAGTCTAAAAAAGCATGGCATAAAACCGGACTCGCTGAACATAGTGGACAATGAGGGCTGCTGAGAAGTCAAGAACAATGGCACTGGGTTTTGATCCTACTGCATGTACTGGCTTTGTGGGAGCCTAGGCAGTTTGGATGCTCACCTTACTAGACCTGGAAGGAGGTGGGAGGTCCTTGGACTTCCCAAAGGGCAGGGAACCCTGACTGCTCTTCAGGCTGATGAGGGAGGGGGATTTGATTGAGGGAGGGGGAGGGAAATGGGAGGCGGTGGCGGGGAGGAGGCAGAAATCTTTAATAAGTAAATAATCAAGAAAAAAAAAGAAACTGCCTTGGCCCTTTAATAGGACAGAAACTTAGGTAGGCGGAGTAGACAGAACAGAATGCTGGGAGAAAGAAGCTGAGTCAGGCAGTCGCCATGATTCTCCCACCTGACACAGATGCAGGTTAAGATCCTCCCTGGTAAGCCACCTCGTGGTGCTACACACATTATTAGAAATGGGTTAAAGCAAGATGTGAGAGTTATCAAGCAAGAGGCTGAAACTAATGGGCCAAGCAGTGTTTAAAAGAATATAGTTTCCGTGTAATTATTTTGGGTAAAGCTGGCCGGTGGCCGGGAGGTGGGAAGCAGCCCGCTGCTCCTTCTACACAAGTAGAATGTTAATATCAAAACAAACATTATACTTCCAAAATTCTTTTGCTAAAAACATAACTTAATTCCAGCACTGCAGAATAATGTTGGAAATTGCCACTCAGTTCAAACAGACAACAATATTGTACTGGCTAATACCAAAGTTACAAGATCACTTTATTATGCTACAATTTGGAAGATAAAGGCTTTCATTTACATTAGCTCTCAAATGCTGGTGTTCGACAGTTTGATTTTTAATTCTTTGGTACTAAGATTCTCAAAGGGCACTTTAACTAGAAAAAATACTTTTTTTTTCAGTTTTATGTTAAACTATACATTTGATGGTCTTAAGTTTTTTCTACAATTCACAAATTGACACCCACATCCTTAAAAAACAACTGACAATGGACAAAATCTCTTCCAAGCAAGCATTTAAAACTGAAATCTTTTTAGAGATCGTTTAACAATGTAATTGTAAATATAAGTACTGGCTGTACTAAACAAAGATATATTAGAAATCACACACACATACACACAGTCTCTGTCTCTGTCTCTCTCTCTCTATTTCCAGAGAAAGCTTCCCATTCTACCAAAGGTAAATAAATAGGTTCTTCTGTATTCCAAGAAAAATGAGGACATCAATTCTGCAGAGACTGTACCATAAAACTGTCACCAGACTTTAATATCCTGCCCTTTTCTCATGCCCATACTTAAATTTTACTCTCACTCCTTTTCCCTAGCCCATCCCTCCTGATTTAGTTAACAAGTAGATATCCTGTAGATCTTAATTAAAAGCAGTTCCTTAAAGAAGCACTGTCTCCACTGGCCCATTTTCTCAATTTCCTTACCCCCTCACTACCTCATCTACCACTGAAAACAGAGGAGCCTAAATTAAGCAGGTAATCATCAAATATTAGCTGAAATCCACTAACCAGCACTATCAGCGAATTAGATGGTCATGCAAGATTCTTTTTCTCCAAACAATGCATAAATTTCTCAAGGATGCAATGTTTATATGCTAGTTTCTCATAAGTCTTCTTTCTCTGTACTTAACAGACATCACACTTTTTTTTACAGTATAGCTGGGATCATGCTTTTCTGCAATTTGTGTCCTCTCTTAATAATCTTACATATGAATACATATACAGTCACCCCTGAACAGGAGCACAATATGACCACATCACAATTTATTTACCCACCCTCCTACTCATGAACATTTAAGATTATCTTTGACTTTCTACTACAGGTAACTATTATGAGCTTTCTTGTATAACAGTTTCAGGAGAATAGATTTCTAAATGGAATAACTAAGTCAAGGAGTTTTCATATATAAAATTTTTTAAATAACATAAAGGCTATACCAACTCTATATTCCCACTAGAGACTCATTATCAATGAGATTATTTAAAATCCTATCGGAGGTAACAGCTAATCCAAGAAAATATGAAAAACGAAAGACATAAATGAGTAGATAGGATTGGAGGGTGGCCCTCTTCAACACACCATTTACAAAGACTATCTATTAAAGGAACATCCAAGAAAGTCTCAGATAAATTCTAATGTGCATTACTGTAATAAAGGAAAATTCTTTAGTGATTATTATGAATGATTATACAAACCATGAGATAAGTGGGTGTATATGTTACAGCCTTCCTAGTCAAAGTGTAGCATAGGATGGTAGCACTGGCACCCTCAGAGAGCTTACTAAGAAAATGGAACCTCTGTCTCCACCTCAAGTTCTCTAAATAAGTATTAGTACTTTAACCAGCTCTCTAGGTGACTGACATGCATATATGAAAGCTTCCTATGTACCAGTTTAAACTGATTCTAGTTCTATATGTACAAAAATGGAAAACTCTAAAGACAAAAGCTACAAGGCCTATACAGAAAAAAAACTAAATAATTCTATTCACTAACAAAAATGTATATTTCTAGGTATTCATGGACCTAAATGCTTTTGCAAAAAAAAATCTACAAGTATACATACTAAACTGCTGTAGAAGCACCTTCTGCTCCTTCAGCCAATAGCTGCTGAAATACCAGCCTGGGAGGCAGAGACAGACGGATCTCTGTGAGTTCAAGGATAGCCTGGTTTACAGAGGGAGTTCCAGGACAAAGATACACAGAGAACCTGCCTCAAAAAACCTAAAGTTAAAAGTAAAAATAAAAGAAATAGAGGTTAAACTAAAGCCACATAAGGATGGAAAATACAGAGGGAATCTTGATACTGTATGCTATTATGCTCTCTTTAAATTGTTTGAATGATGAGGAAGGAACAACAGCTGCTAAAAGATACTTGCTTATAAATGCTGCAGAATTAATCCAAGATAGGTATTTTGAAAATACCTTGACTTCAACATTGAAGTCAAAAGGTATGTTACTTTGGAGAAGAGATTTTGCTTTTGTTGATTTGTGCCATTACTAAACTAATAACAATAGTTATCCTCTGAGTAAAAGAATAGGAGTGGGGAAAGGATATTTATTGCTGCTATGTTTGATTTTTTTTTTTAATGGTGGTATTGTTACTTACACAATTTTTAAAAGGAAAGGAAAAGCCAGGAAAAAAAAAAAACCCTGAAAATTAATTCGGACTAAATATAAAAATTTGGCAGAGTAAACAATTAATGTATTTTTGTCGTCATTTATATGTTCAAACAACCAAAACATAATGTAAATGTAAATTTAAAATATAATTCATAATAACTAAAAAATAGGTATATATGCAACCACACTTAAAAAAAAACCTTTCAGAAATTAATGAAACTTTGCCAAAGGACATAAAACGACAGAGGAACAAATAAGGTCCTAAGTATGTAAGAAATTCCCATGATTAGAGAGACACATTAAATCAGAGGAAAAGATGCATAATCTCAATGGTCTTAGAAACACCACCTGGAAAACAGCACTGCTAGATTTACAGTTCCCTACATCAAATAAATTATATATATATAATTTTACATTTACATATAAATATTTTACATATATATTCATGTAAAATATTTAATGATTGCACAGACACAGACCCACAGCGGCATAAGAAAAAAAAATGATTTAAGTGCTCTTGGAGGAAGGAATAGGAGGATACTAAATCAGAGACACTAAAATTAACCATGTTCAACTTTGGATATTGTTAATATTCATTAGGTATTCATTTTACTGACACAAATCCCAAGTCCATTAGATGGCAGCTTCTTTTGTTTTAATGAGTCAACTCTTGGAGAGCTGAGACTGCCTCAGGAAAGAAGCTGGTGACCATAGGAACCAACCATGATTAGGCAGAACTTTGAGCACCAGATCCTAACCTGAAAGGAAATGAAGGTTGAGTTTATTACTAATGGCCGCTGACATAATCAATCATGTCTATGCAATGAAGTATCTATCAAAAATCCTCTAAGACAAAGTTCTGGAGATCTTCTAGACAACTCAATGTGCACCTGGAGACATATATCTCTAGGGCATATACCCATGTCTTTGCTCTACACATCTTTTCCACCTGGCTTTTCATAATATCTTTAGTATTTCTATTATAGTAAATGAATGAGTACAAGTTAAGTGTTTCCTTGAGTTCAATGAGTCACTCTAACAAATTAATGGAACCCAAAGAGGGAATTATGGGAACACTAACTTAAAGCTGGTTAGTCAGAAGTTTTGGAGGTCCAGACTTGTGACTGGCCTGTGAATGGGGAGAGGATATAGTCATACAGAATTGAGGCCCAAACTTGTAGGATCTGATGCCATTTCCAGTTGGAACCAGAACTTCTTAGGCTGACATATACAGGAGAAACAAACATGCTCACTGGTATAATAAAAACAATCTATGTAGGGTAATTTAGCCAACTACTATGCAAAATCAAAATTGCATGTATTCTTTAATAATTTTACCTTATGAGATCAATACAACAGTCACATAAATACATGACAATAGTTTCTGATCTATGTTTGAAATAGCAAGAGGCTGGGACCAACAAACAGTAAGCTACTGTACTATTTCTGTGTATGGCTTCCTATTGTTGTCACTTTTGAGAAAGGACCTTGTGATAAGGCCCAAGTTGGCCTTAAACTCACAATTATCTTGCTTCAGTTTTCCTGGGTGCAAAGATGACAGGATACGTTACCAAAACAAGCTGCTACATTGATGCACAATCAACTAAAAATGGTTATGCTTCCACCCTAATCCCTCTTTATCATAGTAGATGGTGAACAGGCTGATGTCACTGCTGAGATTACAGGAAGCCAAGGGGAAACTGAGCCACACATACTTTTAGTGGGTTCAGTGAAAAGCAGGGATACAGTCTATCAAGACTGCTGCAATATACTTAAGTTATCACAGTATAAGTACAGCTTCCATGAATATTCCTGTGCCTCATTATTTTAACTGAACTCAGTAATAAGATGTAAAGGTTTAGGTTTACATTCACTTGAATAAATCCTAAAACCAAGTTTGACTTCTACTAAAACACAAAGGTACCTTATAAAATCACTGGCACAAGGTAATAAGGCGGAGCATTATATAATTATTATATAATTAAGGTAGATTTTTGTACTGTTTGTAGTATTTAGCAACTTAAAAAAAACGAATCTGCTGTCATTTCTTTTCTCACTTAAACAACTACCCATTCCTTTCTTTTTCTTTGTTCTTTCTTTGGTTTTCAAGACAGGATTTCTCTGTAGCTTTGGAGCCTGTCCTGGAACTCGCTCTGTAGACCAGGCTGGCCTTGAACTTGCAGAGATCCACCAGTCTTTGAGTGCTGGGATTAAAAGTGTACCACCACTACCCAGCTTTGGTATTCATTTTCTTAAGCAAGGTTTTTGAAAATAGTTTTCTTTTCTTTTTTTTTTTTTTTTTGAGACAGGGTTTCTCTGTGGTTTTGGAACCTGTCCTGGAACAAGCTCTTGTAGACCAGGCTGGTCTTGAACTCACAGAGATCCGCCTGCCTCTGCCTCCTGAGTGCTGGGATTAAAGGCATGCGCCACCACCGCCCGGCTTCGAAAACAGTTTTCAATCCAGGTCCCAGCAATCTGTTCCTGATGACAACCATCTCTAAAGACTGTCTGCTATATCTTTCATGCATGCCTGATTACTTGAACAGACATAGAATACTTTTGCAAGGATATAAGAGAAGTCCTAAACATAATAAAGGCAATTTGCAGCAAGCCTGCAGCCAATATCAAATGAAATGCAAAGAAACTTGAAGCAAGACAAGATGTGTACTCTCTCTATATCTATTCAATATGTACTTCAAGTCCTAGCCAGGGCAATAAGACAACTGAAAGAGATCAAGGGAATACAAATTGGTTATACATATATTAAACATTAAATTTACATCTTCATATAGAGAATAGCAAATTACAGCAGTAGAGCTGCTTAAAATACAGATGCTACTTTAACATACTTGGAAAAAGCTATTTGAAATCAATTCATATGTCAAAGAATTAGTATTCAGAAGACATTTAAAAAAATTCAACTCAATAAAAGCTTAAAGGTGGTCAAAGAATGGACAATTAAAGAACAAACACAAATATCCATAAAAACCAGAAGATATTCGACTTCCCTAATAAGATGTATTCACACAGAATATAAAACTTAACACCAATACAAAGAAGTTGTGGAGAAACCACTACTGCCTCATTATTCGTGGGTAAGAGAAGTATCCCACATATCCATGGGGCAATTCGGCAAGATGTGTCAATACTTAACATAAGTACCTTTACTTTAACAATAGCAGTTGTAACAGTTAGATCTGGTTGTCAAGTTGATTACATCCTAAATGAACTAAAACCTAAGCAACTAGGTACACCTGTAAAGGGTTTCTCTTGGTTGTATTATTTGAGGTGGAAGACCCACCCTAAATCTGGGTCACACCCTCTGGTAGCAGCCCACATAAAAGAATATGAAAAAGGAAAGCCTTTGGTTTTTGTGTGCTTGCCTTCACTCTGGCTAGTAAATTCATCTATCTTGTTCCTGAAACATCCCTTCATTGGTGGTAGAACCTACTTTTTCAGGATTCTAACACTACAGTGGAAACTGGGCTTTCTTGGGAATTCCAGCAACAAACTGGGGCTTAAGATATCCAGTCTCATGGACTGAACAACTACCAAATCCTTGGCCTTCCAATAAGGAGACAGCCATTGTTGGATTACTCAGACCATGACCTGGAAGTCGCTAACAAATTTCATATATATATAAAATAAAATTTATGGCCTGGCAATGCTGAAGCATGCATGAGCAGCCTGCATATGGGGGTTCTGTTGAATTTGTCCATGTTGGATTTCATAGTCCAAGTTGATGAGGACGACTCACCAGGTCTCTTCCTAAAGAGGGCACCAGATCTCATTACAGATGGTTGTGAGCCACCATGTGATTGCTGGGAATTGAACTCAGGACCTTCGGAAGAGCAGGCAGTGTACTCTTAACTCATGAGCCATCTCTCCAGGCCATATATTATTCATTCATAACTAATTTCACTACCTTTTCATCCCATCAGTTCTGATTATTTAGAGAACCCTGACTAATACAGCAGGGCCTGGGAGGAAAAAAATCACAAAAAGATAACAAGCAGGTATACAATTAGGCATACACAAATACATCCAAAACTCTGTTACTTATAATAGAGAGACTCTAGAAACCATTAAAAACTAATAATGAGAACAGAATAAACAAAGAAGCATACTGGAAGCATACTGAAGCATATTTCACCAAATAAGTAGCCCATTTTTATAAAGAAAATTATAATTCAAAAAGTAGCCAACTCGAATCGTTTAAGCACTCTGTGGCTGATTTTCTGATGTACCGTAAGAGCTGAGAAGTTGCAAAAGCTGTAGAAAGGTCATTAAGACCTTTTTTTAAACCTTTTTTTTTTTTTTTTTTTTTTTTTTTTGAGATAGGATTTCTCTGTAGCTTTGGAACCTGTTCTGGAACTCATTTTACAGACCAGGCTGGCCTCGAACTTACAGAGATCCACCTGCCTCTGCCTTCCAAGTACTGGGATTAAAGGCGTGTGCCACCACTGTCTAGCTAAAACTAACATTCTTACTATGTTTTTTTTTAGAGGTTGTTAAGTCTGATATAAGGTATTATGTATAAAATGCAAGTTTTATGTCACTATGTAATGTAGATTTGTATGTTGTCATAGAAAGAGCCATGACAGACAACATAAAAAATGCCAAAAATGAATAGTTTCATTTCATTTTAAGAAAAACATGATCTTGTTTATAAATATTTTAAATATGTAAACTATTTAAAAGCAGCATTTCTGGTTGGTTGAGATGAAAGGTAGCTTTTTGCCTATGTACTTTTTAGAATTACTGATAATCTGGGAAAGAGCACTGTTATTTTGTAGCAGTAGTTTATAGTCTAGAGAAATGATTCTGTGAGTGGATTACAAACACTGGGTACATAATTCCCAAGATACAATCCAGGGAATTCCAGAGAGGAATGTGTACTCTCAACAGTGCTCTATCAATCTGTTAGTGATATCTATTTTCTATCCTTTGCCATCCATGAAAATTCTTCAGGCCTATTAAACAAAAAAAATATTTTATAAGTTTTCCATATGCAAACCGAAGTACATATTTTTTAAAATTCCACATAGCCACTGAAATGAGCATTTTAGCTCTTAGGAACTGAATAAATCATTAGATTTACTGTCCATAATAAGCTTCGAAAGTTGGATAGAAAGCAGAATATTCATTTTTCAAATTGTTTCACCCACGGGCAAAGTACAGGCAGTTCACTGAGGATTGCCAATTCTGATGCAGACACTAAAGGATGGGATACACTGTAGAATTTTAGATTGATAATTAAACCCTCTACTTTGGTTATCAGCATTTGCTAGCAATCCTAAACAATGCCAGTGATAATATGGCTCTCCCAAGTAGAGGAGACAATTCCCATTCCCTTGTCAAAATGACTTACTTCTGTCTCCAGAAAATGAAATCTTACAAGTATGTGACAGAAAACAGTACATTTCTGGTGGTATGGGGAGGCACTGCTTTGTAAAGACAAATGTACAGTCCTATACATTAGATCATAGCATAAAATTCCTATTTGGATTAGCTTAAAAGCCACTAGGAGAGAACAAAGACTATTCAAGTGGTATTATTCTATATAAATGAACTACACTAGGATTCAAAAATTCTGGGATTTTAAATTAGGATTTCAAGTATGTTTTTAGGTATGTAATCACTTTGCCTTGGAGGCTATAAGATATATGTGAAAATATATTCCTGTTAATAGGAAAGATAATTTGGATAAATTTTAGGCATATTCATGTAATTCTATATAATCCATGTAACATATGGATTATATGATGAAAATAAGGTAAAAATTGTTTGGTGTTACTTCTACTATAATAAATTAAGCAAATCAAAATATATCATACTTCCAAAATCCTAACTATTCCAATGTTTTCAAATGTAGCAATATTCAGCATGCTAAGGCAAGAGTTTAAGAAGGAAATATAATATGGTGGATTCCAGAAGCTCGGTGAATCCATAGATCAGTAACCATGTTTGTCTCTGGGGTTTCACAGAGAAAAACATTTTGTTCAATAACAAATGTAAGTTAGGTATTTAAACATGCACTATTAAATCTCTTTATAACTTTAAAAATAAAGTATATGAACAAGTGAAGTATAATTCTCTTAAACATCCATTGGTAATCAATCATTACAGTCTCACTAAGAATTGCTGAAGATAATAATGCCTTGAACCTATATAACTTGCTTTTATTTTACTTTCTAACTTGAACATACTGGTGTGATATCTAAGAAACTCTACACTTCTCTTTGACTTGGACTCAGGCAGAGCCAAGTTATTTCAATAATTTACAAGTGTAGGAGGTAACATTATCTAAGGATAATTTGACCCCGTAATTTAAGTACTCAAAATTAGATGAGTAACACTATGATTGTAAATTGTGAGTGTCAACTTGACTGGGCAATAGGGTGCCCAGGTATCTAGATCAAGGTTATCTCTGTGTCTGTGAAGAAGTCCCAGAGAGGGACATTTGTACTGATGTATAAAGAAAAGAAAGCTCTCCTCCCCAGTGTGCATGGGTATCATCCAATCCATCAAAAACAAAAGGTAAAGGAGGGCTGAACCTGCTCTCTACTCTTTGTGCAAAGACACTCAGCTCCTCTTCCTCTTATGTACTGTTGGCTTATAGGGCTTCTGACTCATATTAGACTATAAACCATCCACTAGTCTGACCATCACACGTCACAGCTTTCTTAAGTTTCCAACAATGGTAGGCTGAGACCCCTCAGCCAGCCTCTAATGTTAAGTATTTATAGTAAGTCTCTTCCCTCTTCTTTAACTCTCCCTACACCTCTATTTCCTGTTGGTTGTTTCTCTGGAAAACTCTAAGAACATACTATGAAATTGTAATAATAGGAACAGTTATTAAATACTTCATGTAGGCAAAAATATTTGAATTTATTTATAAATTATCTATTTCATATTACTTCAAGAGAATTTCAAGGGGCTACAGTGAGAAAAATTTCAAATCCTAAGCTAAAAACAAATGATAAAGAGCTAAAATTCAGCTATTTTTAAAGACATAAAGCTTAAAATTCAATCAATATTTAATGTTAGTTTTTTATATTTTCAATTGTCCATTTCTTTTAGGCTCAACAAATAAAACTCTCTAATACAAGAGTTTAAGAATTCTCTTTAATATGGCTATTTCACATACTATCTACATAGGAATGCAACACTTTAGAAAATACCTCACAAACGATGATACTACTGAACTGAGAAAGACAATAAAGTACTTACCACCACTAATCATCATGGAAGCATAATAATCACCAAACTAAAAAATCAGCAGTTGCCGGAAGGTGGTGGAACACATAATTTAATCCCAGCGCTCAGGAGGCAAAGGCGGGTAGATCTCTGAGTTTGAGGCCAGCCTAGTCTACAGATTTCCAGGACAGCCAGGGCTACACATAGAAACCCTGTCTTGAAAAACCAAAGAAACAAAACCCTTCAGCTGTTAATAAATACAACAACGTGGATGAATCTCAAATGTTAAGTTTTGTGAAATAAGGCTACAGTGCGAAATAACACTACAGATGATATGACTGCTTCCACGTGAAACTTCAGAACAAGCAGATCTAGTTTATAGTTGAAAAATCAGAAGAACAGATGCACTGAGAGTCATAAGAAACGGCATGTGGGAATTTTCAGCTATGTCGGTAATATTCTACATCCTTACAGGTGTTTTGGTTTTATAGGGAAGAAGAACTGATGGAGCTCATGAACAGTAAACTTAATATTTGTATATTCTAGTGAATATAAATTTTATTTCAAAAGAAGACAGAACTACAAACAAAACAATAAATTCCTGGGACAAAAAGACATGACTTATCAGTTAAGAGTACTAATACCTTTGCAGGATCCAGATTTTGTTCCCAGCACCCACACAGTGGCTCATAACTCCAGTTCCAGGGTATTTGATGCCCTCTTCTGGACTCCACAAACACCAGGCACACATATGATGCACATACATATACACAGGCAAAACACTCATACATAAAATAAATCTAAAAAATCCTCTTAAAATATTAAAATTCTACATAATAATATGAATGATGAATTCTCTCGGTATACCTAAAACTTTAAAATTTTATCAAAAAATTGATACTGAATCAGGAGGTCATGGTGTATACTTTTAATCCCAGCACTTAGGAGGCAGAGGTAGGCAGATCTCTATGAGTTCAAGGACAGCTAGGTCTACAGAGTGAGTTCTAGGACAGCTAGGGCTACACAGAGAAACCAAAGAGAGGCAGGGATTAGAATAATGAATAGTTGATAAAGCAATTATCATAAAATATCAATTAAAGATGGTTGTAAAGTTATTTCAACATTCTCCCACAGGGCAGAGAAACCTGCTTGCTCTTTGGGCTGAGGAGGAAGGGAAGACTTGATTGGGGGAGGGGGAGGGAATGGGAGGTGGTGGCGGGGAAGAGGCAGAAATCTTTAATAATTAAATAAATTAATTAATAAAAAAATTTTTAACATGTTGAAATGTTCTAAACCCAGTAAACTTTTTCAGCCTTGACTCTTAAAGCTCTGGATGTGTTCTATACACTACCATAGAAAATTTGTGTTTTATTTAGCATCCAAGAGAACTTAGAGTTCCAAAGAATGACAGCAGAATGCTGGCTGATTATCATGAAGGAAATGGGAAGAAAACAGAAGGTCAATTTCTTAATGTGGCTAGAGATTTTTTTAAAAAAAAATGAGATGAGTAAGAGGAGAATGGTATGAGGCTGTGGCTTCAGGAAAGATGGTAAAGAGGCTGAAGAGATGGCTCGGTGTTAAAAGCACTGGGTGCTCTTTCAGAGGACTGGGTTCAATTCTCAGAACCAGCAGTCACAACTGTCTCTAACTACAGTCCCAGAGTATCCAATGCTCTATTCTGGCTGTAGGCACCAGGCACACACAGCACATAAAGACATACATGCAAGCAAAATGGCCCATACCCATTTTTTAAACTCAAAAAGAAAAAATTGGAACATTAGTTGTAGATTAGTGATAATATTAACACTGTCATGAAAATGGCCAATTCAGAAATTGTCAATTTGTTCCCAGAACAAAAGTGGAACAGAAGTGGAAATTTTTCTTTGTGGAGTAGATGGACTTTATCATACACTATTACAAATGCTATGAGAAAAGGGGAAAATTCCTCTATTTTTTTTTAAAAGCAACTCATGACCCATACTAATAGCTATCAACAATCTGAGATGACAGGAAATACACCACCAGCTAATTCACGTCATAGCATGAGTAGAAATCCCAAGAGTTAATGATAAGATAGTAAGTCTGAAATATTTAACAGATGAAGAATGAACTTATAACCTTTTCTGCAATAACACTCACTATGGCATTTCCTACAGCTATAACTTCATAAAAAATAACAAAAGAGACAAATTTGACTGCATTTGTATATACATACATAGAGATATTATGTATGTATGTGTGAATACACACACATATATACACACACACACACACACACACACATTTCTCATCAACTATTTTCCCCATCAGGAAAAAATAAAAACTTTCATTATGGGACAAGGCTCAAAACAAAATTTTCCAAATGGGTTTTTGTAGTACACAATAACTTGTCTGTACTCAGTAAAGAGAGAGAAATGACTTCACATGACACCCATGAACAGCTTGAACTCTACTACCCAGATTCAGAAACAAGGCATTAATACAGCAGAAGCCTGGTGTTGTAACATTCAGTCATTATTCTGCCCTGCTCCAAACATAATCATTATTCTTTTTATTTCAAAAACTGTAGATTAATTTTACCTGGTTTTGAATATTATAAAAATACAATTATATTCTTTTGTGCCTAGCTTCTTTTAAGAGTGCTTCTAAGATTTTTCTTATGCTTTTGAATATAGAGGTGGCCTGCCAATTTCCATTGATGATAAAATGCCATGCTAGGTTTTGATGGACATCTGAATCATTACCAGTTTTGACTTCTTGTGAATAAATATGGCAGGAAGGTAACTGTGCATGACTTTTAATGCCCCAGTGTTGCTTATTATAGCATACTCCACTATATGATAGGACACTTTTATGTATACAGTTTTAATAGATTCTGTCAAACAGGTTTGGTTTTACAATATTGGGGATCAAACCCTAGTGATATTTGTAGCTCTCCAAACAGTATTTTTAAATGTCATCAGTGTATATACTTATCAATAGTTTATTAAAGTCTCTAGTGTTCCTCATCCTAACACTGGATATTGCAGGTCTTTTGAATTAGCACTTGAGTAGATAAAAACATTTACTAAATATATGGGAGCCTAGCCTGAAGTTTATCAACACTGTTCTTTGCAAATAACTAACTCTGGCTTTATTGACTCTGTTTTGATGCTCTTCCAACCCTCCATTAACTTTTACTTAACATTTCCTTTTTTTTCTATTTTCTTTGGTTTAAATTTGCTACTTTTAGCATTTTTGAAGTTAATGTTCAAATTGCTGATTTTTGAGAAACACACACACAGAGCGGCGGAGAGAATCAATTGATCTTGAAGGAGATGACAAACTTCCTTAACTTTGACTAGTTCCTGTCAATATTAGTTTATATGATTTACTAAATTTTGTTGTTAATTTCCTTTGTAACTCATGGATTATTTTAAGATGACTCACATAAAGCAATATACTCCCAAATAATGAAACATGCCTATTTAATTGCTGTATAACATCATGCTAATGTCCATAATATTTTTTTTACAGTTTAGAACAGAACTATATGAATGCTAGGCAAACACTTTACAACTGAGCTGTAACTACAGTCATACAAACATCAATAGGTCAAATTGTTACCTGTATTATTTAGTTGTATTGTAAGTATTTTTGCATTTATTTCTGAGTTTTTATAACCTATTAGTTATTGAAGTGATCACTATGATTACAGTTTTGCCTATTCATAGTCTTGTCAATTTTTGATTTGCATATTTTGATATTATATTATGAATTATGTATATCTTTAGGCTTTTAATTTTCCTGTTAGGTTAGCTATTTTTTTCTTTTATTTTTATTCTTTTTAATTAAAATTTCCACCTGCTCCCCGTTTCCCATTTTTTTCTTTTATTTTTATTCTCTTTTATTAAAATTTAGGTTAGCTATTTTTAAAAATATTTGTAAACCAGGGCATGATGCCTTACACTTGTAACTAAGCACTTGGAAGGCCTAAAGCAGGTGGATCACAACAAGTTTAAGCTCTGCCTGGACTACAGAGATCCTATCTTTAAAAAAAAAAGTACTTAAATGTTTTCAACTTTAATTAAAACTTTAGTTAACAAAATTTCTATATATTTATGTAAGATATATTGCTCTGATATATATAATCATAGAATGGCTAAATTAAACTAAGATATCTATTATCTCATATACATATTTTTTAAGTAGGTAATACACTGTAACCATTCTGGCTCTTTGATTCTATGAGTTTGAGTATGTCAGACTCTATTTATAATCACATCATGCAGAATTTGTCTTTCTGTGCTTATTTCTCCTAGTATAATGTCCTCCAATTTCATCCATGTCATTGCAAATAACGGGATTTCCTTCTATAAGGCTGTGTTTCTACTGCAACAACTTTGTCATTCATTCATCCATGTTGAACACTAAGTTGATTCCATGTCTTAGCTAGTGTGTAATGTCCTACAATGAGCATGGTTGAATAAATTCAGTTTTTTGACACAATGATCTAACTTTATCTGGATAGATATCCATATAAGGAATTATTGGATCATATTGTAGCTCTCTTAGGTGTGAAGTGATTAAGGATTTAATTTGAATTTCTCTAGTGATTAGTCACATGGCCCCTGTAAGAGCAGCCAGTGCTCTCAACCCCTGAGTCATCTCTCCAGCCCTGTGGACCACTTTGTCTTCAGGAAATGTCTTTTCAGGTCCTTCGAACACTTCTAAAACTAACTTGTTTTCTTTTCTTGCTACTGAATTGAATTCATTGTCAACTCTAAGTATTAACCTCTCATCAGATGTATGGTTTGAAAATATTTTCTCTCATTTTATAGTTGTTTCTCCAAGATTCCTTTATCCTTTACTGTGCAGCTTTTCAGTTCCATGGAATCCTATTTATCTATCTTTGCTTTTGTTGCCTGTGATTTATAAGTCGTATCAAAAAAAAATGGCACCAATAAAAAGTCTTTCCTAAAGTCAACATTGGAACTTTTTCCTCACATCTTCTTTTAGCAGCTTTAGAGATTGAGTTTTCAGTTTAAAACTTTAATCCACTTTGAGTTGACTTTCATATGTGGTAGGGTCCAACCAACTCCAGCCAGACTGGGAAGGAACAAGCATAAGACCAAACTAGTTCCTCTGAATGTGGTTGACAGTTGCAAGGCTGGGGCAGACTGAGGGGCCACTGGCAGTGGCACCAGGATTTATCCCTACAGCATGTACTGGCTTTTTGGGATCCTATTCTCTTTGGATGTATACCTTGCTCAGCCTAGATATAGTAGGGAGGGCCTTGGACCTTCCACAAGGCAATGTGCCTTATCCTACTTTAGGATTAGAGGGGGGTAGAGTGGGAGGAGTGTGGAGGGAATGGGAGGGGAAGGAGTGGGAACTTGGATTTTTTTTTTTTAATCTAATAAATTAAGAGAGGGGGGGTCCAATTTTAGTCTTGTCTATGAGGCTATCTGTTTTCAGTACAATTTACTAAAGACTACCCTCCTCACTGTATATTTTTGGCAACAAGAAAAAGCAACATACATGGCCTTTAAAATATAAATTCCAGAAGTTACACATCATTTCTACCATAACTCCAAATAAAGTCTACTTGCATTAAAGAACAAGAAACATGAACCCTAGCCCCCAAACAACGGGGTTGTGTGATGCTCAATGTGGGTACTGGGAAATGAACTCAGGTTTTCTGGACATCTTCTAGAAGACCACCATCCCTCTTAACTGTTTGAGCCATCTTTCCAACCGTTTTTCTTAACTTCTATCAAAGATAATACCAAACATGATTCTATTTATTCTTTGTCTTTATACCTTTAGACTCTTCATTTTCTTCCAGTTGAAAAGCCTACTATTCTTATAACACTACATATTCCTTTCCCTGCCTTAGAACTAAATTCCCACTTTTATATTTTAAAAATATGTAACTGTCCTAGCAGGACAAAAAATATTCTAAGACAGATATTTATATAGTTCTCTTTTACTACCACCCTAGCAAATAATGGCCACCCAGAGACAGAATTTCTCCAGGAAGTTCACACTGAAGCCTGGTACCAGCCAGAAGGAAGCTACACATACAAGCAGGGCTGGACTTCTCTAAAATTTACAGAGACAATCCCAAGGAGTTTTATTGGAAACAAATATTAGTGACAACATAGACAAATCAGAAAAGAGAATCAGCACTCTGCAAGTACTTTTCTAAATGGAAAAAGGCAGGACAGACAGGGATAAAGGTTTGTGCATATGCCACATTTATCTTCCTTGATTTCTAAACCAGGAAATCTAAAAAGGAGAAGTGGGAGTATAGAGAAAAGGGAAAAATAACTAATCTTGTAGATGTGCTTTATCAGTTTAGAAGAGAAGGACCAAACCATCAAGTGAAGAGCCATGGAAAGGCATCACGCAATCCTTTTAGCCTGAGTATTTGTCCCAAAGAAGGAACATAAATGCTCAGAGACATGGTTCCGGAACAGAGAACAGACATCTTTAGGAAAATGTCCTGAGACAATAAAAAAGTACAGAACCTTGTATATGCCCCAAATCACACCTTCCTCTTTGACCATATCGTTACTGTTACCACCACCACCGCTGCTGCCACCAATACTATAACAACCAAAAAAACAGTAACTAGGCGGGGCGGTGGTGGGGTGGCACACGCCTTTAATCCCAGTACTTGGGAGGCAGAAGCAGGTAGTTCTCTGTGAGCTCAAGGCCAGCCTGGTCAGGACTAGTTCCGGGACAGGCTCTAAAACTACAGCGAAACCCTGTCTCGAAAAACCAAAAACCAAATCAAACAAACAAAAACAAACAAAAAAATGAAAAACAAAACAAAACAAAAAAAACCCAATAACTAACGCTGAGCTGGGAACTATTTAAGGATTAGCTCTTAAACTTCAAGATAATCTCAACAAAGTAAGTACTCTTATTTTCCATTGTACAGGTGATGAAAATGGAGTTCAAGAAGGTTATATAAATTTGTTGTAATTGGAGTAGAGGCGATAACGACTCAGCAGCTAGAGCACTTTTTATGGAAGTAAGAGGATGAGAGTTTACATCTCCAAATGCCAGGTAAACGAGGCAATTCACCTTGGAAGGCAGAGACAAGTAGCCCCACAGAAAGCTGGATAACAAGAATAACTTTATCAGCAAGCTCTGCCTCAAAGAATATGATGAAGATTCCTGTTATCATTCTCAGATTTCCACATGAATTCCCCCAACATGTATATCCAAATAAAGGTGAGCATGTGCGCATGCGCACACGCACGCACCACATACACATGAAAAGAAAATTCTATTGTCATATTTGGGAAATATAAGATCAGAATTTGAACCCAAGTGATGTGGTCTAGAAGTTTGTGTTTTAACTATTATGCTGTATTCCCTTTCCCATATTACTGTTAAACAATCAGTAGACCTAGAAAATACACAATATTTTAAATTACACAGTAAATATTTACATACCTTGCACAGTAAGCTCTGCCTGAGCTTCAATTGTCTTATTTCCATTATCAGCTATACAAAAATAAGTCCCAGCATCATCCTCAGTGATGTCAGTAATCTCCAAACTACCTCCTGCTAGCAAGACCAACCTTTCAGAGCTGGATTAAACAGACAAAATGATATATTTTAGCATGAGGGAAATAATATCTGAGAGGGTCTTCTCATAATAACAGAGAAAACAACTGGACAGTATTGCTATGATGATGGCTACAAATATCTAAGATTAACAAAAAAAATCAGAATTTAATTTTCATTTGTTTTTCTTATATTTTGTATGCATAAATACCACATATTTTGTATGTATAAACAACTGTCACAATCTCTGGCATTTCTAGCTATTCCAAAAGATTTACCACTTTTATAACCAATGCAACTTCTTTCAGCCTATTCCTGTCTAGACATTCTGCCCAATTTTTTGGAAATTATGTATTTTAGAGTCTGCAACCAATCCTCAGATCCAACTTCACCACAGCTGTGTCACACTGATATTACTAATAGACATAAAAATAAAAAAAAGGAAAATGTCAGATCAAACAGAAAGTCATGAGGCAGTGACATGGAACGAAAGTTTCCTTTGGTGGCTTGGCTAGGAAATGGGGGAGAGGGGAGGTAAAAAAAAGGCAGGAAGGAAAAGAAAAGGATAATTGCCATTGAGCAGCTCCCTAGGTGTGGTCCTGGCCACAAATCAGCCACCATCCATCAACTCTATTTACAACAAGAATGTTTAATACTTTCATAAATCTACAGAGGTATAAAAACTAAGATAATCCTGTAACACAGAGAAAATTATAAGCCAATATTCTCCAATTTTTATAAAGTTAAAAAGTTTAG
The DNA here is from genome assembly GCF_950005125.1 of Chionomys nivalis. Classification (NCBI taxonomy): domain Eukaryota; kingdom Metazoa; phylum Chordata; class Mammalia; order Rodentia; family Cricetidae; genus Chionomys; species Chionomys nivalis. The sequence goes on from NC_080089.1 coordinate 58,097,008, forward strand.
TTAATCTGAAGAATTACAAACTTGATCAATAAGTAAAGACACTAAGCAAGGAATATAATTCTACAAGTACATAATTAAAGCCACCACTTCTATTTCATTATTATTTCAGGTTGATGTTAACTAAAAATGAAGTCTTGAAAAGTGAACTCCGAAGAAACTGCTATACTTGGATGATCCTTTAAGTATGAGCCAGTCATTACCAAAAAAAAGGAGAAAAGAAAACCCTAATTTTTATCTTACCATCACCTGTTAACCATGTGCTTTTACAACTATGACCTGTTCCTTTGCACCTGGACTCAGACCTATAATTCCCTAAAATTAGGAATTATTTGATCACTAAATTACATTTTGTTTGCTGCTACTCATATGTTCTGGATCCTTTTCAAAACAGAACCATTGCCACCACCCTCATCCTATTTGCTTTTTTTATCCACACATATATGAACAAAATTAAATAAATGCTATTAATTCTTAGACATTTATAAAAACAACCTATGTTTTTATGTGTTTGTTTTCAAAGATATAATAAAGATGCCTAACGCTTAGGACACTTTGTTTTTCTAGATAGCCCAGCACTATTGAGATTTCTAGACATTTTCCCCCTTTAATTGCAAATCTCAAATCTGAAATCTAAAAAATTTATAGTCTACTCACAATTCTTCTAAGGTCCTGGCAAAAATAAAGACAGTATGAATAATTACCCACATTGAACCTGAAGGACTCCTGTGTTCTATTACCTACTTCTAATTTCTCACATTATATTCAGTAATTCAGACAAAATACATTGTGGGACATTTTGCCTCCCCAGATATGTACCAAACACTGTGAGGATCTGGAGAAGCCAACATGAACAAGCTGACACTGGTAATCTCCTGAAGCTCTCTGAAACAGTGACACAACAAGGCAGTGTTTCTCAGACTTTCCTATACATAATCCTATGAGTATTTTGGTGCCTAGAGAACTAGAAGCAGAGAAACATCCAATTGTTTTTCAAAGTCTCCTGGTTTCCTGGTTTAGCTTTAAAATTCATAGAAATATTCTTAAACATATTATATTCACATTGGATTAAAAAACACTTGCTCTCAAAAACAAACTTCAAATAAAACTGGGAAGATACGTAACTTTCCTATCATAATTTGTTTCTAATGGCCCACTTAGACTCCACCCTGAGAATTACCTTTCTATGAGAACAATACTATACCACTCCATTTACAATATCAACCCCATTCTGCCTCTGTAATCCCTTGAATACTACATCTTGAGTTTCCTCAGAGTACTTATTTCAACATGACACTTTATATGTCTATAACTATCTCATTCTTCCACTCTAAAAGCAAAAAAAAAAAAAAAACACGTTACTGCTTGGTTCTTAGACCTATGAATGTACCTCGAATAGCATTTAATAATAATTTGTTGAATTCTTACTGTGTGTGGGGGGGTGATGCACAAAACTCCCCACTTCTATTCATTACATAAAAATAATTCTGTATCTTGCATATACCTTCATAAAGCTGTGGTATTATGAACTACATTTTACTCTAAGTAGTATCCAACACAAAATATTACTGTAATAGTATCATACATAGATATTGCTTTGGCATGGCTATCAGAAAACATTAACTTACATCTGAGGTATATATTACATTTATACTGGAAATGCACTACTTTGAAAGAGTCATTTTCAACTAGGGATAATTTTGTTCCTCGAGAGACATGCTTTGGATCATCATAATTTGAAACTGCTTTGGGCACCTAATGGGCAGGGGTCAGGGATACCTGTAAATTTACAATGCTTGTTAACGGCTATGTTTTAGAAACAAAACACCTAAGTATTAAACCAGTGTTTTTAGAGAATACAACTAAAAAAATTACCTATTTCTAAAGGAAGAGACAAGGGATGCAGAAGATGAAGAGCAGTAACAGAGATGGTTCTTGTAGAAGATACATAACTTGTAAATACAGCATACGGCTTGGTAGGACTTTGGAAAACAATACAAAGCCAGGTGTGGTGACTGCCTCTAATGACAGCACTTAGAAAGAAGGAAAGTGTTTACTTACACTGTTTGAGCAAAGGGAGAAACTTTCATAGTGCATGTAAGAGGAAAAAAGACTCATCCTGGTGAGGTCTGGCAGCTCATCTAACAATTTAGGGAATGAGACCCAGTAAGCTCAGTATGACAAAGCTTAACAACAACAGTCCTCACTATTATGAAAGCATGCCTTTTCTGTAAACATTGTTAGATACAGCATAAAAGCACATTTCAAGGAAGACATGAAAACTGCAATATGCTTAAACAAAGTAGTTTTTTTTTTTTTTTAATGTATTGATACTTCCAAATAGGATTAGACCAAGTCTCTAGCTAAGGCTATGAAGGGCTCTTAGGCAGACAGTATTTACCTTTCTGTGTCAAGCACCTCCTCATTTTTCATCCATCTAATAACTGGAGAAGGAAGTCCTGAAGCAACACATGGCAACACTGCACTCTGACCAGTAACTCTGATCACAGAAGATGGTCGCATCAAAAACACCAAGTTTGGTATTTCCTCAGGACCTAAAGTAAATTTAAATGAAAGAATGATTAAATAAAAGACAAAGCACCTCACAACTTTACTCATGAAGAACAGCTGATTCCTAATCAGTCTGTGGCATTATGTGACAAAATAATGCAAAACATAAGAAAATTACATCTCAACCAGTAAACATTTCCCAAATACATTCAATATGCAAAGTATTGTACTATATGCTAGTTGGGGATCTTAAAGATATGTAAGTGACAGTTCCCACTTATACAGTACTTTCTGGTCAAATGAGCAAATCATGGCATAGATCTATACAACACCACGTGAAGGGTACAAAAAGCAGTGAGTCTCCTTTCCTTTCTTATGTCTATTATTTATAAGTTTAAGTTTTCAGCTCTTTAAATTAGTCTGTCAAGTCTGTCATGGTGATGCATGTCCTTAATCTCAGGAAGCAGAGGTAGGAGAATCTCTGTTAGTTGAGGCCAGCCTGGTCTACATAGGGAGTTCCAGGTCTACTAGGGCTACATAATGAGACCCTGTCTTAAAAAAATAAAAAAGAAATTTAATCTATCAATTCTTTGATTTTGTAAAATGTAGGAACTATCTAAATTATGATATCTGTGTATCTACCTATATTCATGCTTTAGAGTTGTGCTCTTGCTGACATATGACATGGCCACACTCCTACTGACAAGATAAGTGCTCTACTTAATAGTGTTTTATTAATATAGAATTTTGGAGAGAAAGATCATTCTCAGGTAGAGATGTAACTCCTGTCTCTACTGGTTCAAGGTCATTCTGCCACAGCTCCTCAAATGCTGGGATTATAGGCATATGCCACTATGCACAGCTATCCTGATAAATTTTCATTTTTATTTTATTTTGGTTAATTTTGTTTTGCTAGATTTTTTAAGACAGGGTCTCTCTACATAACCCTGGCTGGCCTGGAACTCAAGAGATCATCCTGCCTCTACCTCCTGAATGCTAGGATTAAAGGCATGTGCCACTACACCCAGCTTTTAATAAAATTTTAATAATACATTAACTAAACAGTGAGGTTTGCTTTTTTTTTTTTTCATTTTTTTTCAAGACACAGTCTAACAATGAAACTCTGGCTATGCTCTGGCTATCCTGAAACTCAGTACGTAGACCAGTCTGGCCTCGAACTCACAGAGACACACCTGCCTCTGCCTCCCGAGTGCTAGGATTAAAGGTGTGCACCACTACACCTATCTTTATGAACAGTAGATTTTGATGGCATTTTCCCCATTTTATCTTTTTAAAAGAAATTGAAATGACTATATTAATAGCAATAACTCCCACATTTTAATGGTATTTATTTTAAAAATTATAGCAGAACAACTTTATCCAGTAAACACAAAACCAACAGTTCTGACCATGGGTTAATACCTTGAAGAACTTTCAATTCAGCTTCATCACTATACTTTGGTGGCCCACCACTTTCAACTATGCAGCGGTAGAGTCCTCCATCTCCTTCAGTCACGTTGCTGATAACCAGTGATCCACTTGGAAGTTTGACAACCCTGTCATCCAGAAGAAGAGGCTGTCTATTCTGTTCCCACTTTACAAATGAGATTAAATCTGCATTAACTTCACAATTCAGAATTGCACTGTTTCCAGCATATACTGAGGAGGAAGGTTCTGGTTGGCTGGTAAATCTCGGAAGACCTTGACAATAAAGGAAAATAAAAAATCATTAAATATTAGTCTATAGTCATACAGGCTAGCACCAAGTCAGCGCATGTGACTACAACATATGCTGTCATCAGGACCAAGAAGTCCATAGATCAAAAGTTTAACTAGATACTGAGATACAGCAAATAAATAACTGCATTAAGATACCCTGGGTCAGATTCCTCATAGCTGGAAAAGCAAAGTGTGATGTAAAAAAGGATAAGTATAAAATAAATGCTATATCATATTCCATGATGAAGGTATCAACATAGACTTATAGATTATCTGACTATAGATATAGAACTACACAGCTATAAAGGCATGGATAAATATACATTTTATATAGATAATGAACTTACATTAATACTCAAACACACACATATACCACTTACATATTCCCTAGTCCTAAATCTATGTCACTTCTCTAACAGGCCAAATGGTGACTTTATTTTGACTTCTAAATATCATTCTCCACTGCAAGGAACCAATGTCCTAAAGTGGAGGCTGATTCTATGGGACAGGGAAAGAACAAGGTAAAGTAGGTCATTAGATGAAGTTTTAACCTTAAAATATATATGAAAAAACTATTTAGCGCAGTAATCAAGATTGAAAAGTTTCTGAAATAATGACACCAACACATTATTAATCCATAAATAACAATCTGCTGACTTGCACTAATATCAACAAACAGTGGTTTAGAAGGAAAAGACCTACTACATAAAGATGACAGAACTAGGAACAAAAGCCATTTGCCAACCACTATCTTAAAATAATTGATTCAGGCAACAATCTTTCAATGATGTTACAACTATTAGTGAAAACTGATGAAGCACAACGAACTTATAAAATCCTAAAATACTTCTTCCCAAAATACTAACTATTAATTATAAAAACACACCTTATTTTGAAGTGGAGAAATACTACACAGATCATCTTAAGTAATAAACCAAACATCATTAACAACAAAACAGTACAATACTTTGGTACATCACGCTGAAAACATTAAACTACTTCCATAGTATTTCTCCCCAGAATGTAAAATCTCAATCTTCTCATAGTAGGAAATCAAACTCAAAAAATCAGACAAGGAAAACCTGAGGTCCTACTGTATATCAAATGAGTATAAGGATATAATTATAAAATGACACATGCAATCTTAGACCAGAAAGGAGGGTTTCTGCCCTTTTATTTTTCTATGATCTATGAAATCTAAATTAAATGACAGTATTAATTTCTTAATTCTAATGAAAATCTGTGGTTATTTAGGAGAATGTCCTTGTTTTCAGAATGCATACTTAACACATTCAGGCAAATACAACATGTTTGTCACTTACTATTCTTAATAGTTCAGGTAAAAATGTGTATTTGAATAATGTGTTGTGTAGTTTTGTATCCACTTGGCACAAGAAAGAATTACCAGAGAAGAGGGAACCACAACTGAGAAAAAGCCTCCCTAAGACTGCCCTGTCAGCAGGTCTGTGAGGTGCCATCTGATGATTGATGTGGTAGGGCCCACTTTTGCAGGGAGTAGGTGGTGCTATCCCTTGACAGGTGGTCCTGGGTGCAGTAAGAAAGCAAGCCAAACGAGTCATGGACAGCAAGCCAGTATGCAGTACTCTCCATGGCCTCTGCATCAGTTCCTGCCTCCAAGTTCCTGCACTGCTTGAGTTCCCTACCCTGACTCCCTCCTGATAGAATGTGACCTTAGAGTTGTAAGTAGAAATAAATCCTTTCCATCTTTTATCACAGCAATGCAAAACTAATTAATAAAAGGATGGTAAAGTAGATGTTGAAAAATGCTAACTGGGAGATCTGGAAGGCATACAAAGACTTGTGAATGCACATGAGATTTTTTGGTTCCATCTTTAAGTTTTAAGTTCTTTAAGTTTGAAATGGTTGTAGTTTTAAATATTCTATAGATGCCACAGAACATAATGGCTATGAGCATTAGTTAGCCACTGGAGTCTCAATCTTGAATTTAAATTAATTCTACCTTTCATGGTTATGTAAAGTTGGTAAGTTACTGATTCTAAGCCTCAGTTTCTTCATCAGTTATATGAAGATTAACAGACCACACAGAGTGGTTAAAAATGTTAATCTAAGTAGTTCATACGGTATACTGCCTGGTATATAAACACTCAAGTAGCTACTAGTACTAACAATATCTTAAAGGTAACTCTCATGTGCTCATAACACAACAAAATGTTTTTGTAAAGAATAGGAAATAAATTTTGAACAATTATTCTAGGTTTTTTACTTTTATGATCGTGAGTTAGTCAAATAATAACATCCAAGTTTTCTAGTACCCCTATGTATTTTCTTTGATTTTATGTTATGGAGATTTTCAAAGGAAAGAAAGATAAAGTAGTCCAAATATCTATTTGGTACAGAAACAAACAAAAACATCATGGAAACGGTAACTAACAAAGACAACACAGAATCTAATAAAGTTAGGTAGGTGGAACCTAATAAAGAATTGTCTTCTAGCCGGGCGGTGGTGGCGCACGCCTTTAATCCCAGCACTCGGGAGGCAGAGGCAGGCGGATCTCTGTGAGTTTGAGACCAGCCTGGTCTACAAGAGCTAGTTCCAGGACATGCTCCAAAACCACAGAGAAACCCTGTCTTGAAAAACCAAAAAAAAAAAAAAAAAAAAAAAAAATGTCTTCTAGTTTGCTTTTTAAAAAAAATAAGCCGGGCGATGGTGGCGCACGCCTTTAATCCCAGCACTCGGGAGGCAGAGGCAGGCGGATCTCTGTGAGTTCGAGACCAGCCTGGTCTACAGAGCTAGTTCCAGGACAGGCTCCAAAGCCACAGAGAAACCCTGTCTCGAAAAACCAAAAAAAAAAAAAAATAAATAAAATAAAATAAAATAAAAACTACTCCCTCTAAGGTCTTGTGAAAATGAGTAATTTTAAAAAGCATAAGGCCATAACAACATATGGGGATTTGTCAGACAAAAAAATTTCAAAAAGTTTCTGAATAGGAAAAGCAGATGGATACACTAGTAAGTGACATATCAAGGCAAAGACTGCTTAGCTTCCTGTGCTCCAGCTGCCTCTGGAGAAGTGCAGGAGCAAAAAGAGTGGGAGTGAGACGTACAATTGGCAAGGATGGATCAACGCTGTCTGTATTTAGAGCATGCCATTTCCTAACCTTTGAATACAAAACACACACAGCCAGGCTACTCTCCAGGCAAAACAACAGAAATGTCATTTGTGTAGAAATGAGAAGAGCTCAGAGAAAAGAAGCCTTGTATTTAAATCTACGAACTACCTCTTTAATAATCTCAAAAACTTCCTTGCTTTCTGGCCATGACTAGAAGTAGCTCTGCTTGCAACCAAAAATATCTGCAGTCTTTTAAAGTGTCAAAGCTGGCAGTATCTTTTTTAAATGATTTTTGAGAACTTTTTTAAATAAATAATTTATAAACCATGACGTTTCACACTTGAAAACTCTATATAAACAGAGCTATGTGAGCATCTCCATAACCTAACACCATTAGCATCCCCTGAAGAAACTACTCATTTCCCACTTGCTGTCAGGTACTTAGCCCTAAGAAACCAACCAATCCATTTTCTTTTCTACACATTCTGGGCACTTTGTATATATGAGCATGAACAGTGCATAGCCATTTATGACTTTGGTCCTTTTTATTGGTGAAGAACATTCCACTATATGGAAATTTCCTATTTTGATTATCTATTCCTCATCTGGTGGACATTTGGGTTACTTTCACCTTTTGTTTATTATGAATAGTAGTCAGGTACACTGTTGTGTGGATGAATGTTCTGAATTCTGGCTAACATTGTAAGGAACTGTAAGACAGAACGGTGAAAGTGCTCTGATCCCAGAGTGGAGACTGGACTTGAAGGAGACCATGAGGAGGCAGTGGAGCAGGTATAGCCTGGGGTAAGTAAAGTCAAGGGTCATCTCAGGAAAGAGAAAGTGGACCAATACAGAAAAACCAGGAGGCAGAATACAATGGTTTTGGTGGTGGGGTTTAGAGGACAGCAAAGAGAAAGGAAATAAGAGTAAGAGGCCAGAAAAGAGATGTAAGAGCATAAATGACAAGCAGAAGCTTGGCCTGAATGAATTATCAAGAAGTCACTACACCAATTTACTTATTTTACACATTGTAGAAAGAATGGGGGAGGAGGAGAAAAGAGAAGTGAAAAAGACAATTATCGCATAGGGTTAAATTGTGACCCCCTACTTTTATTTTTTTCCACATGTGATTGTGGATGATTACTATAGCATTAGGTCATACCCAAATTAAATTTTGAGTATTTGACTCCAAAGACAAAAGGGCCAAAATCCTCTAAGTCGGGGTTCTCAAACTTTCTAACACTGCAACCCTTCAGCAACCCTTCAATATGGTTCCTCATGTTGTGGTGACCCCAACCATAAAATTATTTTTGTTGCTATTTCATAACTGTAATTTTGCTATTGTTATGAATTGTAAAGTAAAGATCTGTGTTTTCCAATGGTCTTAGGTGACCCTGTGAAAGTGGTTCTCAACCTGTGGGTCATGACCCCTGGGTTTGTCAAATGACCCTTTCATTTCATAGTAAGAAGGAGCAGAAGATGACTAAAACCGTCCGGTTCTATCCTCACACACCTGCAGTTGGCCAAGGTGAGTCAAGAACACGGCCCTCCCACAAAACTGCTTCACTTGGTACTCAAGTAAAGAAACCCTATCTAGAGAATGCTAGTGTCTACTCTAAAGCAGGCATGAAGTATTTGGGAAATACATCCTATTTCTCTTGAGCCTTAATTTCTCCACATTTGCCATCATTTAAACAGAGACTCTTGAAAATGAGTTAATATTCTCTTTTTACAACTTTCTGCTTTCACTCTGCCTTCTATAGTGATATATTAATGACACTATAGATTTCTAAATAAATACTGTTCATTCCCTAAAGTTTAATGTACTGACTTCCTCTAACATCATTTAGTCCAGGTTTCTGCTTATCATTTATGCGCTAAACATCTCTTTTACGTCCTCTTATTCATATTCATATCTCTTTTCTCTTTGCTGTTCACTACCTCACCACTAGGAACCAGGATTCTGGCTTCACTAAAGTTTTACTAAGCCACAGTGTTTTGATGAGTAGGCTTTAAAGCCACCAATTTTCCAATATAAAACTACCTCTTTCATTACAAGTTAAGAAGAAAAAACTGCTTAGCCATTCTCATAGCAACTGTGAACCTTCAGACAAGCAGAAAAGTGCTAGTTTATTCTGCATAATCCTAAGCACATGAGTGTAGTCCATAAAAAGGGTACATGCATAACTGACATGCTAAATGACCTATTACGAATTAAGTGAGAACTACAGCATACTGTTTTATTTAGATCTTATTAAAATAGAAAGTCCAGGTAAATCACTTAGTAGGACTTACCTGCTATTGTGAGCTTGGCTGTTCTGCTGACAATAGTTCCAAGATTATCAACAGTGGCTACACACTGATAGAAACCTTCATCGGGCTTATTGTGTTTGGAATGCACCACACTGCTGATGAATAAAGATCCATCTGGGAGAAGCTGGCGGCGATCATCTGATACTAAGTTTAAAAAAGTTCCATCTTTCTTCCATTCAATTTTTGGAGCAGGCTCAGAATATGCTGAGCAGTTTAATATAACAGAAGAGCCTCTAACTGAGAGCGTATCCACTGGCTCCACCAGAAAATAAAATGGAGTGAATGTTCGAACACTGGCTCCTACAAAAAAAAATGAAAAAAAGACAAGCTAAATAAAAATTTATTGTTATTTCTGTAAGAATAAACAACATATTGAAAGATTATTCTCAGATGATTGATTTTTTGAATACAATACACTATAAATGCCTGATAAATAAAATTTACTAAGAAACCAAATGATTCATTTAGAAAAAGAAAAACTTGAGACCAGCTTTACTAGATAGCATAAGTTGCTAATAAAAGTTTAAATTGCGGATGATGGCACACACCTTTAATCCCAGGACTGGGAAGGCAGAGATAGGAGGAGCTCTGTAAATTCGAGGCCAGCCTGGTCTACAGGGCAAGTTTCAGGATAGCGAGGGTTACACAGAAAAACTGTCTCAAAAAACAAACAAAAATAAAACAAAAAATAATTTCTTTGAGTGGAAAAATGACTCAGTGGTTAAGAGCACTGACTGCTCCACCCAGGTTCAATTCCCAGCACCCACACATCAGCTAACAATTGTATCTCCAAAATCTGACACCCACACACAACATAAATGCAGGCAAAACACAAAGGCACATAAAATAAAAATAAATTATTTACTGAGTGGTGGGGCTTCAATCCCAGCACTCAGAAGGCAGAGGCAGGCAGATCTCTACTGAGTTCAAGGACAGGCAGGACTACACAGAGAAACCCTGTCTCAGAAAAGCGAAAGAAAGAGGTAGAAAAACTTCTTACAAATAAAGTCTCTCATACATTAGTTACTTATACTCTGTTCCTAAATTTGATAAACATTTTGCACATTTTCCTAGTAGGGTATTCAACCTCTTGACTTAAAAGCAACAACTGATGATAACAATCACATTTCCAAATCTTCCCCTTGCTATCTGACTTTATAATTTTGTTATAAGAATTTTTCTTGGACTGTAAAGATGGCTCAATGGGTAAAGAACCTGCTTGCTGCACAAGCAATTAAGCTCAGATCCCCAGTGTCTACATAAAAGCAGAGCAATGCAAAGCATGCCAGTGGTTCCCAGAAACTTGTGGGCCAGCCAGTCTAGCCAAATCTAGGTTCAGTGTAAATAATCCTGTCTTACAAACTAAGGCAGACAGTGATAGAGAAAGATACCCAATGTTGGCCTCTGATCTCAAGCCTATGTAGGGATGGGTACATTTATCACACACACACACACACACACACACACACACACACACACACACACGTGCATGCACACACCCAAGTAATTTTCTAAATAATATTTTAAACTACATAAAATTGTTATTCTTAGCCAAGTTTTCTTAAGAGTATTAAATATTTAAAATACTTTTTAGGTTTATTTTATGTGTATAAGTGTTTTGCTGCATGTATGTGCACCCTGTGCATGTAGTGCTCACAGAGGTCAAAAGAGGGAATCATATCACCTGCAGAGTTATAGATGGTTGTGAGCTACTATGTTAGTGCTGGGAACCAAACCTGAGTTCTTAAGCACTAAGTCATCTCTTCAGCTGCTATCAAATTTTTGTAAGCTTTATTCTACTTTGTTACATTTGTGATTTCATTTTCTACATTTAATTTTCATCAAGAACTCATTTTGATGTAAAGAGCACAGAATTCAGTTTAATCTTTTAAGTCTTTGGCTGATACTTTAAACATATGAAGAAAAAAATGACCAAAAGAACATTTGCTATAAACTTAGGCAGATAAAGCTTTGCTTTTTATTTTTTTTTAAAAAAAGTCCAATTGGTACGTAAACAACTCAAGCTATAATCAGGCTTCATCTACAGCAAAGTCTAACTGAAACAACGACACTAAGACCAATATTTACAAATAATATTGTGAATTTAAGACACATCAATCCTGTTTTATGAGTGACTGGTTCTAAATAAATATGAAATAGGACGGTAGTAGGAAAAACAATAAAGAGAAACCTTTCAACTGTTTAAAAAGTTTCCTAGCACTTAGAAACCTAGGCAAATTCTAAACTACTCACTCTTCTCCCCAAGAACCACAAGAGAATATTAGAAAAAAGGTTCAGGCCAGGAAGTGGTGGTGCACACCATTAATCCCAGCACTTGGGAGGCAGAGGCAGGCGGATCTCTGTGAGTTCAAGGCCAGTCTGGTCTACAAGAGCTAGTTCCAGGACAGGAACCAAAGCTACAGAGAAACCCTGTCTCGAAAAACAAAAACCGAAAAAAGGTTCAGGTCTCCATTCCCACACAATGAGGACTATGAAATGTATGTGTCAAGTCTTAAAACCTCTGGAAATGAACTTAGCAGTTTTTGAAATGTAACAAATTATTTTAGTTAGTCCTATTAACATGTCTACTGCATTAACTTTCTAGAACTATAGAAGGTACAAAATGATAGGTAAACTGTACTCTTATCTTCCTGTGTGTTACACCTGCATTATACCACCTGAATCTAACATAGAACTCAAAAGATACCACTTTATTAGCAGGACAGTGAAAATATGCAAGTTTAAAAGTGTTTAAAATATACTAATATATAAAGCACAAACATAATTTTTAAAATCATCAGTACAAAATCTCTACCGTTAAAAAACATATCAAAATAAACTAAGCATAATCTCAGCACCTGACAAGAGCTCAGAAGTTTAAGATCACCCTCCACTAAGGCCAGCCCTGGACTACATAAGAAAAACAAACAAAAACAAAAGATGGCAGCAACAATTTAAGTGGCTTATATTTTAACTCAGTCTTGTTTATTTTATTTTGTTAAAAAAAATTCACATATAACTCCCTTCAAGTTCAAACCCCCCGCCCCTTTTGAGATAAAGTCTCAAGATGATCAGGTCTTAAACCCTGAACTTGTAATGGAAGGTGACTCTGATTCTCCTGCCTCAGCCACCCAAGTGCTAGTATCACAAAGATACCTCAGCTATCACATGAAAATAGCACCGTAGGGCATCAAAAACGATTTTGAAATCAAGATTCACAGTTTTCTGCAAATGTTGCTATCCTTCAAAAAGTCTGAAATACCCTTGGGAGCTCTCTGAAGTGCCCTGGGCGGTACCTCAAGGCAATTTGTGATCTGCTAGCTAGGGATTTATATTTTTACAGCATTTTTTATTCAATCATATTCCTAATATCCTCCTCATGGAGTGGACAGGCTCCACCCCTAAATTACATAACATAATTTCTAAATCCAAGCCCATTGGTTAAAATATTAATAAATTCACAGTCTCTAGTCTAATTTTAGCTAATTAGCAGTATGTCACTCTCCCATGCTAAAACTTGGTGATAGATATTTTGTAAGTGCTGATGAGTTTCTAAAATATTACACAGAAGAAAAGGGAAATCTAAGAAAGGCAAAATAATTTTATAGAAGAAAACGAAAGAAAGAAACTCCACCTGTTAGGTGCCAGGTCTTAAAACTATGGTAATTAAGCAACCACAGTTCAGAAAGCAGAGGATTATTTATTTATTTATTTATTTATTTGAGCCATAAAGTAGATTTCTAGCCTTTTCAGGGATCTCCATATTAACACATTGTGGACTCGTTTACATTCTCACCAGCAGTGTATAAGGGTGTCTTTTATCTGCATTCTCAATGGCATTTGTTATTATTTGTTTTCTTAATAAATACCATTCTTAATGAAGTAAGATAAAAAATCTTATTGTAGTTTTAAATTTGTGTTTCTTAATGGCCTGTGATATGAAATGTTCTTTTATATATTTTTTAATTTCTTTTCTCTTTAGACAAGATCTCGCTATGTGGAACTTGATATGTATACCAGACAGGCCTTGATCTCACAGAGATCCACCTGCTTCTGCTTCAAATGTTGGGAATGAAGATGTACTCCAACATTCTTGGGTTCATAATTTGTTGCCAGTTTGTACTTCATCTTTTGAGAACTGTAGGTCTAATTCATTAGACCAGTTTTTGATTAGGCAGTTTAGTTTTTTGATCACTGGTGATCATGTTTTTGAGTTGAGTATTTTAGATTTTAACCCTCTGTCAGATGTATAGCGGCTAAGATTTCTCCCATTTTGTAAGCCGTCTCTTCGTGAAGTTGTTTCCTTGAGTGTGCATAGATTTTTCTTTTGTTCATGAAAACCCATTTGTCATTGTTGGTGCTATTTCTTGAAAGACTGAGTATTATTGAGCTATATATTTTTCTCCATTCTCCTCCCTTCCATCCTCTCCCATGGTCCCCATGCTCCCAATTTACTCAGGAGATCTTGTCTTTTTCTATTTCCCATGTACATTAGATCCATATATGTCTCTCTTAGGGTCCTCTTCGTTGTCTAGGTTCTCTAGGATTGTGAATTGTAGGGTTTTTTTTCTTTATGTCTAAAAGCCACTTATCTGTGAGTACATATGATATTTGTCTTTCTGGGTCTGGGTTACCTCACTCAATATGATGTTTTCTAGATCCATCCATTTGCCCCAAAATTTCAAGATGTTATTTTTTCTGCTGTGAAGTACCCCATTGTGTAACCGTGCCACGTTTTCCTTATCCATTCTTTGGTATAGGGGCATTTTGGTTGTTTCCAGGTGCTGGCTATGACAAACAATGCTACTATGAACATAGTTGAGCGTATGTCCTTGTGGTACGATTGAGCATCCTTTTGGTATATACCCAAAAGTGGTACTGCTGGGTCTTGAGGTAGGTTATTTCCTAATTTTCTGAGAAATTGCCATACTAAAATACAAAGCAGCTGTATCAGTTTGCACTCCCACCAGCAATGGAGAAGCGTTCCCCTTTCCCCACATTCTCTCCAGCATAAGTTGTCATCAGTGTTTTTGATCTTGACCATTCTTTACAGGTGCAAGATAGAATTTGGTAAAGGTAAAAGGTCTCTCTAGTGGCTGACTCCTTTACTTTTCTGATCTTTCAGCATTTACCCTGATATATGACTCTTGGTTTTATTAATAAAACCAATTAGAATTCACACAACACACATTTGCATCACCCATTTGTGAGAAATAGTCCTAGTATCATCTCCACTTCACAGAAGAAAGCAAGACAGAAATATTAATTGTCAAAGGTCACACAGGTTAAGAATAGAACCAAAGTCTAAGATCATGAATATTATAGCGTGTCACTAAATGTATCCATAAAAAATATTCCATATATATAGAAAGTATGTAATAAAAATCACAGAAAAAATTTTAGGAAAAAAACAAAAATAATCTTGGAGTTTAGACAAATTTTTAAAATAAAACAGGAAACCTCATAGAAAAGGAAAAACAGATAAACTTTAAGTTTCTTGAATTTAAAAAACACATAATTAAACTTTTGCAAAACACAGAAACAGGGCAGGCAAGCAATAACTAGAGAAAATGATTTTATATACAAGAGAGAATTTAAAAGTTCAAAATATTTAATAGAAAAAATGAGTGAGGCTATATTCCAATAAAACCATCACATGCGGCACGATGGACTGGATCCACTCACTGTAGTTCAACGGAGCCCATGTGACTTAGAGTACTGTCCAGCAAAAGCTGAGCTACAGTTCGGTGGAAAAGTAATACTACCAATGAATGTAAATTACAGTTCCACGAGTATGTGATTACACAAACATTAAGAAAGGTAGGAAAGTGTGTCGGTTTGTTACTACTGGCTACTGTGAAGGATCAAGTTGGGAGGATAGCGGAGTAAAAATCTCTAAGTACATATAAAATGGTTTCACAATTTTTTTTTAAACAAATCAGTTCATTGTTTAACAATCATTAGCAGAGAGCGTGGAAAAACAATTTATTTTTTTAACAGTTTCCTTTGACAATGCAGAGGGCTCTGAGATATTCCTGAGCTATGACTTTGAACAAAAATTGACCTGTACTTCTCACCACTCCTCACACTACATCTACTTTATTCCATGCAGTATTGGTTTACTAAGACCAGAGTCACTAGTCAAAATATGTTGAAATAAGCTTAATGGATCCTGTCTGGTATCTCCTACATTTCCAGGTCTCTACAAATTTCTCACTTCTTAATAGAATAGTTCTCACTTCTTAATAGACTATTCCTCACTTTGTGATAGATTATTTCACACCTCTTGATAGAACACCATCTTAGGAAAGGACATTGTCCACGGGGAATTATGTTCAGTTACAAGCACCATCTCCCAGATACCAACAAATCTAACTGTATGATTCATACTAGCTGTAAATTTTGTAGTACCCAGAGTAAGATATCAACACATGGTATTTTAATACCAGCAGAAATAAAATCCCTGTTCTTCTGCAGGAAGAAGTGCAAAATTCAACAGTGGAAAGGCAGAGCACAAAAGCATTCTGTGTAACCTTCTTCACTACAAGAAAATTATCTTATTGCAAACTGTCAAGTGACTTCTTAGTTTCTTACACCTTAATGTAAGCACATCCCATCCCATTTCCCAATGTGACATTTCATCTTATTCTTTTGTATTTAGTACCACCATATACTTCAGTCTTAAGTTCTCAATTTTTAATTTAAATAAATGGAAAATTAAAATAATTCAACATTCAAAGAACACAACTAAATATATTTATATTACCAATTATATGCAGATATTTATGAAGTGACAGATTTTTCTCTTCCATTTTACTACATAATATTTTAGCAATTCCAGCTCCACTCTGCACAGCTAATTCTTCCAAAGACAAAATTTACCTTAAACACAACATCTTTTGGTTTTTTTCTAACCATGAAACTCTTTTTCTGGAGAAAATATGTTCATATTAATCACAAGTTTATAGAGCAAGAAACTGAAGGCAAAAGTAGAAGATACAAAACAGAAATAAAGAATCCAGGATCTAATTTGGGATTCACTAAGAACATCCAGAGGTACTTCGACAATAATTATGGACGAAGTCTAAAGATATAAAAATAATAAAGCCTATTGAGTGTTCACTATGCACCAGGCACTACTTTCAGGCTTTACAAGCATTTTCTCAATCCACTTTGTTAGTGGCAAGAATTACCAGTTCTGATTTAAAACCTTTTGGCACACAATAAAAAGGCCAAAATAATTAAATTGCAGAACCAAGATCTTAACTATTACATGTGCACTATCCAATATGGATAATGTGATATACAGCCATCAAGCACTTGAACTATAACTAATCTTCATAAAATACATGTAAAAAAGTAAAAACTACACATTAGATTTTAGAAGGCATGGGTTGTACGAATGCAAAGTAATAATTTTATGTTGATTTATATGTCATTTTGCAAATATTTACTTAATATTAATACAATTAACTTTTTTCTTTTTTACTTTTCTAGGGGATATCCAGAAAATTTTTACAGTATGTTTTTGACTTGTGCTATTATTTCTATTGAGAAAGGCCTAGCAGTAGATTATGTTTTCCTTCATCAACACTTTAAAACAATCAAATTGTGTAAAGAAAAAAATCGCAATATTTTTTCAAAGGGTAAAGAGTTAGTGGAATTACGGTCGCCAATAGAAAAGATCAAAGTCAAGCTCCTTCTTAGATGTCAAACGTAAGTAACTAGTCTGCAAGATGAACAATGAAAATTAAGACTTTTAGCAGCTATCAGCATGTGATTTCTAACACCTACTTAGAAACAAACCTTTAAAGAAACTTCTCATTTAAAGTTTCAATAATAATTTATTCATTTTGCTGTATCAGATGGCTGAAGGAAAGATTGCTGGAACAGAGGTCATTTACAAATGAGTTATTAATTACAAAAGACGAACTATGCCTTCATATTGCACAAGCCTGGGAAGTCACCACCTTAATTAAGGGACCAAATTGAGTACTGGCATTAGTGAGATGATCTGAGATTGTATACTCCTGATGGGACACAACCCAAAAAGCATATAGTATCTTTACCAAAACTAAATCAAAACATAAAGATGTAATTACAGAAATACAGAATATGAAACATTTTACAAAACTACTCTTCACTCTCAAAGAAAAACAAATGCAAGAGGGCTATTCTAAATGCAGAGATAAACCAGTGAGGAGAAAAACAAATGTACTGAGTAGATCATTACAGGAGCAAATTTGGGGAGCAACAGGGTGGTTTAATTCAGGATACAAAAACAATAGTAGTAATTTTAACTTCCTTAGATGTTATCAGTAATATTACTATATTTTGTTTCTATTCTATAAGCTGTACTCTATGATAAACAAAACAACACTTAGTAATGTTATGGCACTAATGGACCACAGGTCAAATTATTAACATTTAGTTAACTTACTAGGCATTTTTGCACATTCATAATTTTAAAGTTTCAATTTGCAAACCAATACTATCTCAAATGTGTACACCTATGCCAGAAAATGCATTCACCTGGTAAAGATTTTTGGACAGCATTCTCCATCCTTCAGCATTATTTTTGTTGTTGTTTTGTTTTTCTAGAGAGCTTTTCTCTGTATAGCTATGGAGCCTGTTGAGGCACTCGCTTTGTAGCCCAGGCTGGCCTCCAACTCACAGAAATCTATCTGCCTCTGCCTCCCAAGTGCTGGTATTAAAGGCGTGTACCACCACCCAGCCACCTTTAGCATTTTAAAATACATCATGTATAAATAGACATGTTGCCGTGTTTATAATGCATATATATACACGTTCAGATATGAAAATATACTTAAAAATATCCACATTTGGGATAAAAACGTATCTTTCTTGTCTTAGTTAGGGTTTTCATTGCTGTGAAGAGATACCATGATCACAGCAATTCTTATAAAGAAAACATTTAAATGGGATAGCTCGCTTACAGTTTTGGAGGTTCAGTGTATTATCATCATGGCAGGGAGTATGATGGCGTTCAGACAGATATGGTGCTGGAGGTGACAATTCTTACATCTTGACTCAGAGAAAACAGGAAGTCGACTGAGACACTGGGCAGTATCTTGAGCATAAATGAGACCTCTAATCCCACTCCCACAGTGACACACTTCCTCCGACAAGGCCATACCCACTCCAACAAAGTCCTACCTCCTAGTAGTGCCACTCCTTAAGAGATTATGGGGGCCAGTTACATTCAAACTTCGACACTTTTTAAAAAGCAATTTGCACTGTATATAAAGACTCTTAAAACTCTTTAAATTTCTAGAAAATACTTTTCAGAAAAAAAAATACAGAAAAGCTATTAACACACTTACATGTTCAGCAGTATAAAATATTTATGAAAAATTATGGCATATGCATACAATGTAACCAAGCAGCTATACTGGGCCCATCAGCAAAATGGCATTCACTGCATGATTCTTAAGTTTTTAATATTCATATCAATGCATGTTTGTGTAATATACAAGTAGTACACAAAAGAAAAACTTCTAAAAGTTAATAATAATCTCAATTGTGACATAAGGCATACTAAATCATTATTGATTTCTACAATTTCTATGTTTTAGACAATGTTTCCTATAATATTTATTAGTATTCTGATTAAGAAAGTCAATTTTTATGTTTATAAAAATGTTTTCAGGAAGGTAGCACGGCGAAGGTGCTGGCTCCACCCCCTGCTCAGCAGTGTCAGAGAGAAAATGAGGTGATAGAAGTATCAGACTGGAAGCATCGACAGCAGTGGCTTCCAGAAACTATATTAAAATGTCCCTCTGGGAAAGAACACCTGTGTCCAAGACAGCATCCAGTGCCATCCTCTGTACAAGATACCCCTCTGCACCAGCACCCACTGGAGCCACAGACCAACCAAGAGGAGCAATCATCAGAGCCCTGACTCCATCTGCATCTGGAGGACCTACCACCTGAGCCTCCGGCTCACCTGCACCTGAAGGAGTGTTCGCCTGAACCACAGTCACCAAC
This sequence comes from Chionomys nivalis, assembly GCF_950005125.1. Lineage (NCBI taxonomy): Eukaryota > Metazoa > Chordata > Mammalia > Rodentia > Cricetidae > Chionomys > Chionomys nivalis. Next base: position 58,116,649 of record NC_080089.1, read on the forward strand.
TGCACCAACTGGAGGAAGAGAAACCTCCTGAAGCACAGGCTCCACCTGTACCAACTGGAGAAAGAGATGGGTGCACAACAGTGCAAGAAGACACTCAACAACATAAAAAGCAATAGGCACCACCAGAAACTAGTGGTTCTATAACAGCAAAACCTGAACATCCTAATGCAGATGAAGCAGAAGAAAATGGCCTTAAAAATAACTTTATGAAGATGATTGAAACCCTTAAAGAAATGCAAAAATTCCCTTAAAGAAATGGAGGAAAAGACAAACCAAAAAATTGGAAGAAAGAAAACCAAGAAGGAGCAATCAAACAGGTGGAGGAAACAGTTCAAGACTTAAAAACTGAAATAGAAGGAAGCAATAAAGAAAACAAAAACTGAGAGAATTCTGAAAACTGAAAAGTTGAGTAAATGACCAGGAACTACAGATGCAAGCATAAACAACAGAATACGAGCAATGAAAGAGAGAATCTCAGGAGTTAAAAGATATGATAGAGGAAATAGATTCATCAGTTAAAGAAAATATTAGACCTACTAATGCTTAACACAAAATATCCAGGAAATCTAGGACACCATGAAAAGACCAAACCTAAGAATAATAGAGATAGAAGTTCAGCTCAAAGGCATAGAAAATATATTCAACAAAATTTTGAAGAAAACTTTCCTGACCTAAAGGACATGACTATAAAAATACAAACAGCTTACAGAACACCAAATAGAGTAGACAAAAAAGTTTCCTGACCACTTAATAATCAAAGCACTAAACATACAGAATATTAAAAGCTGCAAAGAAAAAAGGCCTCCCCGCCCCTCTCTCTCCCAGCCTGGCTATATTCTGTTAAGCCATTGGCTGAAAGCAGCTTCTTAACCAATAAAAGCAACACATATACAGAAGGACTTCCCACACCATTTCCCCCTTTTTAGTATGAACTTACTCAAACTAATAATAATAATAGTGAGTAATACAGTGAATACTTGTGAGCTATTATTTATAAACAATTTACATTGGTATAGTTTGTATAGTTTCTTGTATATTGATACAAGTTCAAATTGTATTTATTTCTGTTTAAAATATTTGTACACCTATGCAAAATCAGATTGTATGTATGCATGTTTCTACTTCTGTTTAAGACATTTTGTATATTTATACAATTTTTAGGATATATATATATATAAATTATATATTCCTACCTCTGATCAAGATACTTATACATTGTTTACATTTTGAGGTCATTGTCCTCATTTACTGCACAGTTGTTTACAGATTATTTAATATTCTGATATGAAGTCTTAGTCTTTAAGTTATACAGGTATCAAGTATTATAGATCAATAATTATTAATATTATACATATAGTCAGATTAATTAGGTCTTTTAAATACACAGAGATTGTATTCTACATAGATAGGTAATCTTCAACCACTTCAAGGATCTGTAGAACATGGTATTTAAATAACTTAGGGTTCTGTTGACGTAAGACACGAGTGCTCCTGACAGCACTGATCTAGTCCCAAAAGAATGTTGAGCACTGAAGACACTCCACCTGGAGTTTGTTTTCTTCTTGTGACAACTGGCCATGCCTCAACACCTGACAAAAGTATATGGTGTCCGGACTGGATAAGCAGGACACAAGGGAAGACTGTCAAATCTTGCCAAGACAGGGTAAGATGGTCCTGAAAATTTTCTTGCCTCTGAAAATGGTCTGTCAGTTACTCTACGCCCTAGCCAAAGTTGGTTGTTCCAATATTGCAAATGAGACTTTGGGTGATTGCTCAGACAGCTAGTTGTTTCTGTCATATACTTACTACACATTTTGGAAGCTGCTTGATTGCACTTCCTGCCTACTCAAGTAACATTAGTTCCCTTCTCAGGCCTTCAATGGGGTTGAAGATTAGATAGTCATATAAATTCTTATGATTTAGCCAAGCCATTTCCAATATAAGTCTTAGACTCTTTAGGATAGAATGTTTATTAAAACATTTAACATGTATTCCTTGCTTGATATTGTTTATGCTGGTTGTAATCCTAATTTTATATTTGATATCTGTTCCTAATGTATATTTTTTGTATTGGGTTTGGAACTCTCTTATTTAGACAAAAAGGGGAGGTGATGGGAAACCTCTGTTTGCCAATGACTCTTCAAGAGGTTGGACAGGTAGAATGTGACCTTTTGGGTACCCAGAAAAAAACACCAGCCTTCCCAGGGGCTCTCTTTCTCTGATTCCTGCATTACACACCTGAGGTCGAACTTCTCATCCCTGTTCTGTGTGTTTGTCCATTATAATAAAAAAAATAAGTGAAATATTTTGGTGTTAGCTTGGGATTCTTTGACCTGCGTCCTCACCCCCAACAGGCAACAGATAATCCCACACTAGCAAATCACAAAGAAGGGAAACGCACACACAATACCAATAACAACAACAAAAACAAAAATATCAGAACTAGCAATCACTGGTCACTAATATCCATTAATATCAATGGACTCAATTCACCTATAAAAAAACATAGGCTACCAGACTGGACACAAAAACAGGATCCATCCTTCTGCTGCATATAAGAAACACACCTCAACTTCAAAGACAGACATTGCCTCAGAGTAAAGAGTTTGGAAAAGATTTTCCAAACAAATAGACCTAGGAAACAAGCTAGTGTAGCTATCCTAATATCTAACAAAATAGACTTCAAACTAAAGGTAATCAAAAGAGAAGAAGGCCATTTCATATTCATAGCAGGAAAATCCATCAAGATAAAGTCTCAGTTCTGAACATCTAAGCCCCAAATACAAGAGCACCCACTTTTGTAAAAGAAACATTGCTAAAGCTTAAATCACACATCAAGTCCCATAAACTAATAGTAAGAGACTTCAACACTCCACTATTATCACTGGAACAGGTCTGCCAGACAGAAACTTAGCAGAGAAATAAGAGAACAGATGTTATGATTCAAATGAACTTAACAGACATCTATAGAACATTCCTCCCAAACACAAAAGATTATACCATCTTCTCAGCACCTCATAGAACCTTCTCTAAATTTGACCCATACTCCGTAACAAAGCAAACCTCAACAGATAACAAAAAATTAGAATAACCCCCTGTATCTTACTTATTATGTCACCATGAATTAAAGTTAGACTTCAACAACAACTCAAATTCTAGAAAGTCTACAAACTCATAAAAACTGAATAATGCCCAACTGAATCACCCCTGGCTCGAAGAAGAAATGAAAGAAATTAAAGACTTCCTAAATTCAATGAAAATGAATGTACGGTATACCCAAATTTATGGGACACTATGAAAATAGTACTAAAAGGAAAGTTCACAGTACTAAATGTCTACATAAAGAAATTGGAGAATACCATACGAGCAAAGTAACAGAACACCTGAAAGCTCTAGAACAAAAAGAAGCAAACTCATCCAGGAGGAGCAGATGCCAGGAAATAATCAAGTTGAGGGCTGAAATAAATAAAATAGAAACAAAAAATACAATAATAATAATAATAATAATAATAAAATAAAGAGTTGGTTCTTCAAGAAAATCAACAAGATAGACAAACCCTTATCCAAACTAACCAAAAGGCAGAGAGAGAACATCCAAATAAAATGAGAAATGAAAAGGGAGACATAACAACAGACACTGAGGAAATCCAAAGAATCATCAGGACATACTTCAAAACCTTTACTCCACAAATTTAAAAGAAAAGGACAATATTGTGGATAGGAACCACATACCAAAGTTAAATCAAGACCAGGTGAACAATTTAAATATACCTATGATCTACAAAGAAATAAAAGCAGTCATCAAAAGTCTCCCAACCAAAGAAGCCCAGGACCCAATGGTTTCAGTGCAGGATTCTACCAGAATATCAAAGAAGAGCTAAATACATATACTACTCAAATTGTTCCATACAACAGAAACAGAAGGAACATTGCCAAACTCCTTTTACAAGGCTACAATTACTCTGATACCAAAACCACACAAAGAGGCAACAAAGATAGAAAACTACAGACCATTCTCTCTTATGAACATTGATGCAAAAATACTCTATAAAATACTGGCAAACTGAATCCAAGAACACACCAAAACAATCATCCACCATGACCAAGTAGACTTCATCCCAGAGATATAGAATTGTTTCAACATATGGAAATCTGTCAATGTAATCCACCATATAAACAAACTCAAAGAAAAAAAATCACATGATCATCTCATTGGATTTTGAAAAGGCCTGACAAAATCCAACACCCCTTCATAATAAAGGTCTTGGAAAGATCAGGGATACAAGGAACATATCTGAATATAATAAAAGCAATTTACAGCAAGCCAACAGCCAACATTAAATTAAATGGAGAGAAACTCAAAGCAATTCCACTAAAATCAGGAACAAGACAAAGCTGTTTACTCTTTCCGTATCTATTTAATATTGTACTTGAAGTTCTAGCTAGAACAACAAGACAACAAAAAGAGACCAAGGGAATATAAATCAGAAAGAAGTCAAACTATCACTTTTCTCAGATGATATGATGGTATACATAAGTGATTCCAAAAACTCTACCCAGGAACTCCTACAACTAATAAACAACTTCAGTAATATAGCGGGATACAAAATTAACTCAAAAAAATAAGTATCCCTCCTTTACGTAAATAAAAAACAGGCCAAGAAAGAAATCAGAGAAACATCATCCTTTACAATAGCCACAAATATAAAATATCGTGGGGTAACTCTAACCAAACAAGTGAAAGACCTATATGACAAGAACTTTTAAGTCGCTAAAAAAAAAGAAACCGAAGAAGACATCAGAAAATGGAAGGTCTCCCATGCTCTTGGATAGGTAGGATCAACATAATAAAATGGCAATCTTACCAAAAGTAATCTACAGATTCAATGCAATCCCCATCAAAATTCCAACACTATTCTTCACAGACCTTGAAAGAACATTATTCAACTTCATATGGAAAAACAACAACAAAAAAAAACCCAGAATAATTAAAACAATGCTGTACAGTAAGGGAGCTTCAGGAGCCATCACGACTCCTGACTTTAAGCTCTACTATAGCTTTAAAAAAACAGAGAGATCAGCCTTGGTATTGGCATAAAAACAGACATGTGGACCAATGGAATCAAACTGAAGGCCCTGACATAAACCTGTGCACATATGAATACCTGATTTTGACAAAGAAGTCAAAAAGGTACAATGGAAAAAGGAAAACATCTTTAACAAATGGTGCTGGCATAACTTGATGCCAATATGTAGAATATTGCAAATAGATCCATATCTATCCCCATGCACAAAACTCAAGTCCATGTAGATCAAGAACCTCAACATAAAGCCAGTTACACTGAACCTGGCAGAAGAGAAAATGGGAAGCAGCCTTGAACACACTGGCACAGGAGACCATTTCCTAAATATAACACCATTAGCATAGACACTGAGAGCAACAATCAATAAATGGGACCTCCTGAAACTGGGAAGCTTCTGTGAGGCAAAAGACATGGTAAACACAAAACGACAGCCTACAGAATGAAAAAAAGATCTTCACCAACCACACATCAGACAGAGGCCTAGTCTCCAAAATATATAAATAATTCAAGAAAATAGACAACAAGCCGGGCGGTGGTGGCACACGCCTTTAATCCCAGCACTCGGGAGGCAGAGGCAGGCGGATCTCTGTGAGTTCGAGACCAGCCTGGTCTATAAGAGCTAGTTCCAGGACAGGCTCCAAAACCACAGAGAAACCCTGTCTCGAAAAACCAAAAAAAAAAAAAAAAAAAAAAAAAAAAAAAAAGAAACTAGACAACAAAATACCAAATAATCCAATTAAAAACAGGACACGGATTTAAATAGAAAATTCTCAACAAATGAAACTCAAATGGCTGGAAGACATTTAAGGAACTGCTCAACATCCTTACTCATCTGGGAAATGCAAATCAGAATGACTCTGAGATTCCATCTTACACCTGTCAGAATGGCTAAGATCAAAAATACTGCAGATAGCTTATGCTGGAGAGGATATGAGTCAGGGGAACACTCCTCCACTGCTGGTGGGAGTATAATCTTGCATAGCCATTCTGGAAATCAGTATGGCGGCTTCTCAATCACCTCAAGATCCAGCAATAATCACTCTTGGACATATACCCAAAGGATACTCAATCATATCACAAGGACACTTGTTCAACAATACTCATAGCAACAATGTTCATTAATAGCCAGAACCTGGAAATAACCTAGATGCCCCTCAACTGAAGAATGAACAAAGAAAATGTGGTACATTTACTCAATCAAGTATTACTTAGCTGGAAAAAAAAAAAAGATATCATGAAATTTGCAGGCAAATAAATGGAACTAGGAAAAAATAAAAAATACATAGCTCAATTTTTTAAAAGTAAAAAAAAAAAGCAAAAAGGAGAGAAGAGGAGATGACGCTGAGCATGACAACCACCACCATTGCCATGGAAAGTGACCAAAGAAGACACCTTCAGGTGACCTCAGGCTAGGGTGGCCCCTGACCTCTACATACATGTGCACACATGTGCACTCACTGAGCCCTTATCATATCGGCTTTTAGGGGAACAGACCATCACCACATGTACTTTTTCAACTGCCTGATAAAAAATGCAGAAATTGGCCAACAGGCCCCTAAATTGTGTTGGTGGAGCAAGCCCAGGGCTGCATCAGAATCCTTCACGGACTTGGTATGTCCTACTTCTTGTCCTCATTTCTGGCTCACTAATAGGAACAGCCTGAGGTTCATATTACAAGGGCATCTCTACGGTTTATGCTACTTTCTACAACCCCTCAGAAACTTCTGTAGCTTTGCAGCCTGAAATAAGGACCCACACACTGTTGAGAAGTGAGCACGCATGGGTGTTCAGCCATGACTGGAAATGCACAGAGCTTTGTGGTTCCTTTGGCACTTATCCCATAGCTTGGCCTGGGAGAAGTGAAGCAGAAAGACAGACATGCTGGGAGGTCCCAAGACTAAACTCCTGGCACTGACCAGAGCCCTTGTACTGGCTAGTTTTTCCATGCCACAACTTAGAATCACCTAGGAATAGAATCTCAGGTGAAGACCCATCTAGATGAGGTTGGCCTATGGGCATGTCTGTGGGGGTTGTCTTGATTGTTAACTGGCCCAGCCCACAGTGGGTGGCACCATTCCATCTGCTGGGCCCTGAACTGTATCTCAGCATAGGCAGCAGCGAGCGAGCAGACAGCCTGAGTGTTTTCATTTCTCTCCGCTCTCCACTGAGGATGTGATGGGACTAGCCGCTTGCGTTTCTTCTGCCTTGGCTTCCCCTCAACAGTGGGTTGTAACCTGGAACTGTCAGCTCAGTGAACTCTTCTCTCCCCTGAGTTGCTTTTGCTCAAGGTATTTTGTACAACAGCAATGAAATCGAGCAGCTTTAGAGGTCGTGCTGCTTAACATGGAGCTCCGTCCTACATGTTTAAGCCGTTCTACCAACACGTGTGGCACTGTTACTTTACTGACACAGAAATTTGACAGGTCTGTTAATACAAAGCCAGAGAGAAATAATCACCCCTGTTCTGTTCAAATCGGAAAATTAGCCATATTTAATTAAGTCAAATTAACATGAGACGAGGGTGACGATTAGGATCCTTTGAAGAAAACCAAGCAACCCATTAGCGCACTGCCATGAATCCCTTGGAAATATTGTCTCAGCCCTGTTGGGGAGAGGTTTGCAGTTTGAGTGAATGGCGTCTAGAGGGCGCTGCTGCATGTTTTGCTGAGCTGGCTACAAGTAAATTTCACTAAAGATTACTAAAATTTCATGAGTTTGTGGTGGAAACATTAAACTATGTAGATTCACAAATCAGGAAAAATAAAAATCACCACTCAGAGCTGTAACTAGTATTATGGTGCTTGGAGAGCCACTTTCTCAGAGTGTCCATGGTGAAATAGTTCCACCCTCAAAACTGCACTGCAACTTTTCTTCATTTGACAAGTAACCAATATAGCAAACCAGTCAATGTCAATAAATATTTGCATTTATTTTTAATAACACATTATTTATTTAAAAAATGGTTTTAGTTGCAGTACTGAATTCTACCAAACATTTAAAAAAGTTTTCTACATGATCTATTACAAAAGACAGAAAAGGAAGAAAAGTATCAAAATTCATTATGTGAGTTTAGCCATTACCTTGACAATAAAACCAAATAATACAGTGCAACTAAAACCAGACAAGACAAATACAGAGCAGTATTCCAGAGTGAAATCTGCAACATAATACTAACAGGCCCAGTTCAGTAAAACATAAAAATAAAGCTGGGTATGGTGACTTATACCATAATTGCAGCACCTGGGAAACTGAGAGAGGAGGACTGCCATGAGTTTGAGGCCACCAGGAGCTACATAGTGAATTCAAGGCCAGTCTAAGCAAAGAGTATAACAATGAAGGAAGGAAGGGGAAGGGAGAGAGGAAAAGGGAAGGGAGGGGAGGAAAGGGAAGGAAAGAGAAAAGAAAAGCAGAGCAAAGTCAAAGCCAAGTTAGGAGTCATCTCTTCAAAATCAATCAATATTTGGAAATCAATGAAAGCTGCCATAAAATAACAAGCTAAAAGGGAAAGCTGTATGAGCTTATCAGTCAATTAAAAACGTATCTGACGTGGGGCTGAAGAGATGGCTCAGCAGTTAAGAGCACACTATCTGCTCTTCCAGAGGTCCTGAGTTCAATTCCCAGCAAACACTTGGTGACTCACAACCATCTGTGATGAAACCTGGTGCCCTTTTCTGGCCTGCAGGTGTATATGCAGGCAGAACACTAAATACATAATAAACAAACGAACATATCTGGAAGATTTTAACTCCCATTCATGATAAAACCCCAGGATACTAGTATGAAAAGGACCTTCTTTAACTTGTCAAAAGGTATTTAAACCTAAAGCCAGGTCTTACCTATTGGCAAAACACCAAATGCTCTCCCCCTAAGAGCAGGAACAGTCTATTATCTTGCAGTATACTGAAAATCCTAACCAGTATTAACTAATCAAGAAAATTGATTACAAGCATACATATAACAAAGGAAGAAATAAAACGGTCATTATATACAAGCAATATGATTACTAATTGAAAAATCACAAGATCTATAAAATAGTTTCTGGAACTGACAGTTTAAACAAGAACATAGAAAAATTGGTCCCTCTATACTGCCAGTCAATAATCAGAAATTAAATTTAAACAAAACCACAGGATAGCTCTACAAACATAAAATAATAGATTTGGTAAAATTGTAAAATGCTGATAAAAAAAGAAACCAAAGGTGAGTTAAGCAAACGGAAAGGTGTATTAAAGCAGGGACACGCCATACTGTCAGGTCTCTCAAATTCCTTATGGCTTTAATACAACTCCAGTTACAACCTTCCCTGGGACAGCTACAAAGTCAAGATGACTAAATTTTGGATGGAAAGACAAACGAAGTATAAAAGCCAGACCATTTTTAAAATAAAAACAAAGTCTGATATTCAAACTATGAGTATAAATCTCAGTATAAAGAAAAAATAATTGAAACAATGTGCAATTAGCAAAAGGAGATACTGATCAATGGAACCAAGTAGAAAATTCCAGAAATAAACTCATACAGTTATGGCATGTCAATTTTGGATATAGGTGCAAATACAATTCAATAGAGAAAAAATAGTATTTTCAATAAATAGGGCTGGAAAACAAGACATCTCTAAACAAAACAAACTAACATGACTTTATATAACCTCAAAATTTCATCCTATGCTAATTGTGAAATGTAAAACTAAACTCCAGAAAAAAAAATATTTGTAAATCAAGAATATGAGATGAAAGATACTAAAAGAGACCACGAGGCGTGCACCCACCCACTGTGACAGTGGAACTGATCTATTGGGAGCTCTCCAAGGCCAGCTGGACTGGGACTGAATAAGCATGGGTTGAAACTGGACTCTCTGAACAAGGCGGACAATGAAGGCTGATGAGAAGCCAAGGACAATGGCACTAGGTTTCGATCCTAATACATGAACTGGCTTTGTGGGAGCGTAGCCTTTTGGATGCTCACCTTCCTGGACCTAGATAGAAGTGGGAGGACCTTGGTCTTCCTGTAGAGCAGGGAATTTGGACTGCTCTTCAGTATCGAGAGGGAGGGGGAGTGGACTAGGGGGAGGAGAAGTGGAGTGGGGATAGGGGGGAGGGGAGCGGGGGGAGGGGGCAATATGTGGGAGGAGGGGGAGGGAAATGGGAAACGGGGAGCAGTTGGAAATTTTAAGTAAAAAAGAATAAAAAAAAAAAGAAAGATACTAAAAGAAGCGTCACTTTCTTAAAAACTAATAAACTGTACCCAATGATATCTAAAACTTTTGTTCTGAAAACTACACTAATTATGAAAAGGTAAACAAGAAACTGGAAGAATATACTTGTAAATCACTAGTCAAAGCAAACTATATAGAGTGTAGTGGTACCCAGAAGACAAAAGGAGGCAACGCTCTACAAGCTTTAATTTAGTGAGAGACCCTGCCTCAAAAATTAAAGTGGATTTCTGAAATGGTCTCCATCTGCTGCAATGAGAAGCCTCTTTTATACAGAGCAAGAACTGTACTGTGGTATAAAGAAGTTTCAGAACGCAGTTAAAAACAATGCTGGTCGAGGAAAGTGGTGGTAGTAGGTTCTCCAGTATCTGTGACTTCACTCACTCCAGTAGCTGGCTACATTTCCAGTACTAGGCATGATTTCCTTCACGTTCATTGAGCCATAGTCCAATTAAATAGCTATGTTTACCACCCAGATATGAGTACTACTGTTACATGCTGTTTATTGTTGTGAATCAAAGGCATCACACCTAGACAGGACTACTGACTGCCTCCCTCCCTTGGCAACTTGCATATTATGAAATTACACTGCACAAAAGAGGCTTTCAAGTTAATTACAGCTCAAATCTTCCAAGTCCTATGTTCAAAGTGTGTGGTGTCTTTAGCAATAGGGGTTGCCTTCAATCTTTGAAAAACAACCAAGGAAAACAGCAATAGCCTATTTTGTTTTGAGATTTACCTGGTTTACCTTAACTAACAACTTGAACAAGGTTCTCATGACTGATACCAGGGTTAGAGTTTATGGTTCTTGCAGGGAACAATGTCCAAAGTAGCATAATTTCATTTAAGACACACATATACACGGGACATACACGCACTCACACACACATACAGACACACTCATACATATACAAATACATACACATATACACACAGAAAGAAAAAGAGAGACTTGTAAGCATTAGATAGGTAAATACTCAGTTGATCATGGGAGCCCAGTCCCAACAGATAGCATAATTCCTACACCTAAGGCTCAGAGAACAACACAGAAGAGACATCCAGGATACTTCAACAATATGGCTGCTTTAAAAAGACTTGAACAACAACAATAGCAACATGTATACTAAAATGGAAGGGAAAAATATTACAGGGTCACACCCCTAGACAACACACAGGCACTAACAGCTGCGAGAGAGGAAGAATAGTCTCTGCCAGGATGAATTAGTTCTAGTACAAAGCGGTCAGCCCTGAAATCACAAACAATATGAAAGAGTTCAGCAGGTTGCATTTATATTTATGCATATAAAGAGAGGGTAACAGTAATAAAAGAAAAAGAGCCAGGCAGTGGTGGCACATACCTTGAATCCCAGCTTAGGCAGGTGATCTGTGAGTTCAAGGCCAGCCTAATCTACAGATCAAGTTCCAGGACAGTCAGGGAACACAGAGCAGCCCTGTCAGAAAGAAAGAAAGGAGAGAGGGGAGGCCATGAATCTGAGAGGAAATGGGGGGTGGGGGTGAGTGGAAAGAGTTGAAGTGAGAAGGGAAGTGATCTAATTATATTTTAATTTTAAAAACTTTTAGAAGAAATCCCAACATCAACTTCTAGCCTCCATGCGCAATCATATGGATGAACACATTTACATATATATACACTTGTGCACACACCACACACATTCACGTATATGGTACACACATGAAGAAAATTTTATTTGTTTTTCAAGACAGGGTTTTTCTGTGTAGCCCTAGTTGTCCTGTAACTCACTCTGTGATCAGGCTGGCCTTGAACTCAGAGATCCACCACAGCTGGACTCACAAATAAAATTTTAAAAGGGCAATTAGCATAGGAAAAGATATTCAACTTAATAATTTGTTTGGAAAATGAAAATAAAAGCTACAGTAAGACCCCACTATGTATCTATCACAATGACTAGAAAAAAAACTGAGGCCGGGCGGTGGTGGCGCATGCCTTTAATCCCAGCACTCAGGAGGCAGAGGCAGGCGGATCTCTGTGAGTTCGAGACCAGCCTGGTCTACAAGAGCTAGTTCCAGGACAGGCTCCAAAACCACAGAGAAACCCTGTCTCGAAAAACCAAAGAAAGAAAAAAGAAAAAAAAACTGAGAATATCAAGTCTTTGTAAGGCCACTATACAACTAAAACTCTCAAATGCCACAGGTAAAATTCCAAAAGTGCAATCCATTTGTGGGAATATTCAACAGTTCCTTATAAAGTTAAACATTTACCACACAACCTAGTATTCTCACTTTGAGAATTTTGCTGCTGAAAAGTTAAAACATGTTAGCAAAAAAAAAGTCTATACACAAATGTCCCCATAAACTGACTGCAAATCAGTTTCCTTAAGTGGATACAATATTATTCAGTAATGAGATAAACAATTTATTGGTACATATAACACACTCATAGGCATTATGCTCATTTAAAGAAGATAATTTCAGAAGATTGAAAACTGTTGATTCAACTTGTATGACATTCAAATGTAAAACTATTGGGGTAGTAAATGCATCAGTGGTTGCCAGGATTAATAGAGAATGGGTTTGACTAAACAGGGCTAGCAAACATTGGGAGTGATGGCTCTGGCCTTTAACTCCAGAGGCAGAGGCAGGTGGATCTCTGTAAATTGTAGGCTAGTCTGATCTACATAGCAAGTTCCAGACCAGCCAGGACCACATGATGAAACCCTGTCTCAAAAACGAGGCTAGCAAGCAAAGGCAAATTTGAAGAGTAATGAAACTGTTTTCTGGTTGTGGTGATGGTTAAAGAATCTACAGTCTACATGAAGAAATATGAAAGCACAGCTCGTTTTATAATACACTAACAAATTTTTATTTTTATATCTTTACTCCACCCAACTCCCACTCCTGCCCCCAATGTTTTTATATACAGTAAAAATTTGCAAATAAGAAATAAAAAATTAGAAATAGAACTATTATATAACCTACCTGTTTCACTTCTGGGCATATGCCACAGAACTCCATACTCTACCACAGAGACATTTGTATCCCTATGTTTATAGTTGCTTTATTCACTATATATAACAAGGAACTGGAATCAATACAGTTGTCCAACAGATAAATGAATAATGGAAATGTACAGACAGACAGACAGACAGACAGACAGACAGACAGATAGATAGATAGAAATATAGATATATAAAATGGAATACTATTTAGCTCTAAATAAAAATGTAATCACAAAAGTTTCAGGAAAATGAACAGAGTAAGAATATATATTAAACAAGGTCATACAATCCCAGAAAAGGAAAAAAAACAAACATGTTCTCATATGCATGTATATATAAAAACCAATGTACATCTGGGTACAGCAGAACAGGGAGAAAAGAGAATAAGGAAGTATAACTATTAAGGATGGAGAAGAACCAAATGCAGGTCACAGACATGAGTTGGGAAAGAGGATATAAAGCTAACTGTCCTTCTAGTTCTGTCATGGATTTTTTTATTTGACGATGGATAAGGACAAATGCAAGTGCATACTTCATCATCTGGATTTCCTAATCAGCATGACTCATCCAATGGATCCGTTGCTCCATCAGTCAGCTGAAGACTCTGTGTATCTGACTCACAAGTTCCACATCCCATGCCTGATATACAGCAGATACTCAGCAATATGTATTATGCAAATGTGAAATCTAAGTTGCTAATAAGATAGTAGGAAGATTTATAGTCACTAAGTACAAGAAAGCACAAAAAGTAAAGTTTAGTAAATAATGGACTGTAAAGTTGTTACAGAAAACTGTGAGGAATACTCAATTAAAACTACCAGCAATCCCAATCTGTACTGGAGAAAATTAAATCAATGTGTCAAAGACACAGCCACACTCAATAGCCAATATGGAACTATCCTAAGTGCCTATCACAGATGAAAGGGTAAGAAAAACATGGTTCAGACACAACAGAATATGATTTGAGAAAGAGAATATGAATGCATGTGTTGAAGGATTCTGACCCTAGGGTCTCTACATGCTAGCTAAGCACACTTGATCTTTAAAAGGAAAAGAAAAATCCACTAGGCATAGTTGGAGCATACCTGCAATCCCAGCACTTGGGAGGCTGAATCAGAAGCATCCTGAGTTTGAGGTCAGCAAGGAAGAGGGGGAAGCAGGGAAAGAGAAGCTGTTTTTCTTTCTGAGATAGCACGTTGTGTAAAATAAGTCAATGACAGACAAACAAATATTGTATTATATTCTCAAAACACTAACAGAGTGGGGTACTTACTACAAAGAAATATGTGAAGTAATGAGTATGTTAGCTTAAAAATATTCCCTAATACATACATATCTGAAAGCATGTTACACATGATAAATGTTTTATCAATTAAAATAAATTTTAAAATGAGAAAAATCAATGGGTTCAAACAGGAAAGTCAAAGTTTTTTCTTCAAAGGAGACTATAGGCAAAATAAGAAAATACATGACAAAGGAAAATGACTTACTGTGTCTACAAACAAGAACGGTATCAGGAACAAAGAGCTATAAAGTATTGAGACTAGAAACCTGGCACAGAAATGAATATGGGATAGCATCACGGAAATACAGAAAACTGCAATCACTGCAAAACTCGCTAGCAATCAAAAATGCAAATTCAACCAACACGGAAGTAACTCTTTATACCAATTGTTAGATGGCAGAATTAAGAACAGTAAGTACTGTCAACTCTTGGCATAGACAGGAGATGGTAACTAGATGTAATCCTGGTGCTATTACAAACTAGTACAAACACTCTTTAAAAAAAAAAACAGGTCATAACTGACAAAATTATATTATATTTATATCATGTGATTTAAAACTCCATTCTAGGATTTACAAAGGGATTCATGGCAAAAAATTCCCACTGCAAGTATATCTGAGGTAGTGTGAGTTAGAATGAACCTAGGAAATAAGGCTTGACTACGAAGCACTGAGCAGTAACTAACTAGATGTGTTTGTAGCAATATGGTTATATCCCTAAAACACCATGTGGAGCAAAAGGAAAAGAATAACAACAAAAAGGACATTTCAAAAATTACCTCTTAACCCTAGCAACACAAAACAAAGGGAGACATTTAAACTACAATATTTTCTCTAATTGGTAAAATGCAAAATAAATCAAACCAATGATATATTTTGAAAATAACCAGTACACTTACAATCTGCATTTACACATCAACTATACCTACATTTCAATATCTCAACTAAAAAAAGGGGAGAAGAAAATGCCACATATCTAAAAAGTTTAAGTAGAGTTTAAATATTATTAAACTTCGATAAGTTAGGATTTGCTATACAATTTCACCACCAGGTGGCAGATCCATACAACTTTCTAGAAATGTTATTAGGCCAATCAGAAAGAATTTTAGGAAAAGCTAAATAATTGTAAGCATTTTTTTGAAACTGAACTAGCTAACCACAGGCTAGATACAGCTGGCTCTGGGAATATTAGACTTTAACTGGAAATGAAAGTTTCTAGGTATGCAGAATACCCAATTATCTTTAAAGAAAACATAACAAATGCAATTTTAAAATACGGTTATATATAATGGTCATCCCAAATCCCCTACCCCTTCTTGACCGTTTCAGAGGAAGCAGATGTGGCCCTGGTGCTGGGAAAAGGATCCCTGGCCACTCCACACTCTGTAAGTAGAGTGGTTCTCAACCTTCCTAACGCTGTGACCCTTGTATATAGTCCTCATGTTGTAGTGACCCAAACCATAAAACTATTTTTGTTGCCACCTCATAACTGTAACTGTGCTAAATATCTGTGGCTTTCTGTGGTCTTAGGCGACTCCTGTGAAAGGATAGTTTGGCCCCTCCTCAAAGGGGTTGAGAACCACTGCTCTATAGTCAATTGCTCAGCTTCCTGGTCAGTGCTTACTTCCTAGTAGTCTTTACCAAACCTTCCTCGGCTACATTTAGAAACCAATATCCGGAGGGCTGGAGAGATGACCCAGTGGTTAAGAGCACTAGGAAGGAAGGACGGAAGGAAAGAAGGGAGGAATGAACGAATAAACAATCATCAGGGCTGGAGAATTGGTTCAGAGGTTAAGAGCATTTGTTCTTGTGAAGGACCTGGGTTCAATTCCCAGCACCCACATGGA
The DNA here is from genome assembly GCF_950005125.1 of Chionomys nivalis. NCBI lineage: Eukaryota > Metazoa > Chordata > Mammalia > Rodentia > Cricetidae > Chionomys > Chionomys nivalis. The sequence continues at coordinate 58,133,054 of NC_080089.1, forward strand.
GGCTCACCACTTCCAGGTATGAATCTGGTGCACAGGTATACATGCAGGAAAAGCACTCATATGAATAAAACAAATCTAAAAACACATTAAAAACAAGAATGAATGGAAAAAGAAAACAACACCTAACCTATACCACAAACCAGGGCTGATTTGCAGGGTTTGAAGAATACAATTGTAAAATCTAACTATACTAAGTACAGCACTGGGGCCTCACACAGGTTTCAGAAGAGGACCATCCAAGTGATGGATCCAGAGCTTATCACTACAGTAAAACTATCTGACATGAACCAGAGCTTATCACTACAGTAAAACTATCTATCTGACATGAACAGAGAAGAAAAAGCAAACTAAACTCAGCTTGTTACAAACAAGTACAATTCCATTCAAAAAGGAAAAACAGAGGCTAGTTAGTTACAGTGACAAAGATACGAGAGCAAAATGGAAAACCAGAGAGTAAGGCAAACTACCAAGACGTAACCAGAAAGCAAAGCATGGGGAAGAGAAACTGGTCATATACTGGTTTGTTTCACACCCCTGGAGTGCAAGGCCACCCACCAGCTATTGTAGGACTCTCCAAGAACAGGTTCCCCAGTGGATTATTGACTTCAGAAAGCTCTCACATTTTTCTCTGAAAACAAAAACAAACAAACAAAACCCTCAAAGAAAAAAAGAGGGACTCATTCAAACAGCTGCAAGAAATTCTTTCATTTATGCATTCTATACTCTAATATTCTATATAATCCAAAGTCTCCAACTACTGGAAGTCACCAAATCTTTCATTACTCCCAGTAATACAAACTATTTTGATATACTCAAAAGGTCTCAGCAGCTTATCTGAATGAACAAGAACATAAGTTCTTGTTTCCTAACAACTTCCTGAATATTTTATTATCGTTTCCTCTCAGGAAATTTATTCAATCTTTGTAGCTCCAACACTAACAGTTGCCTTTTGAAAGGAAACTATTTAACAATAGCAGAAGCTCACAGAAAAGGTTATTTCCACTAACAGTTGTTTAACTGAGCATATGAACAAAAATACAAATTAAAAATACACACGGGAGAATAAGGCCATAGCTCAGTTGTGCTGCACTTGTCTAACAAGTATAAAGCGCTCAATTCAATCCCAGCACCATAAAAACAGGTGTGGTGGTACACACCTATAATCCCAGAATAATGAGGTGAAGGATCAGGCATTTCAAGGCCATCCTCTTGTACACAGAAAGCTGAAGGCTAGCCCAGACTACATGAAAGTAGGGACTCACACACACACAACAGCTGACACCAAATCAAATCCATGTGAATTTTACAACAAATATACAGAATATAAAACAAAGGGAGACATTTAAATTACAATATTTTCTCTAACTGGCAAACTGCAAAATAAATAAAACCACTGATATATTTTGAAATTTTACCAGTAATTTATAATCTGTATTTACACCTCAACTATGCCTACATTTCAATATCTCACTGAATAGTCCTAAAAGATTCATGAGTAAACTTGGCAATTTTACTTGATAACAAAAAATACATTGTTAGTATCTTCCAGGGAAAAAGATCTAAAGAAAGTATCTCGTAGGTTTTAACTCCAGGATTATTTCTTTAAGCACATAATATTTATTCCTAGGGTAACAACCTCAGGTCTACTGTATGACAAAACAGCTTACAATGCCTGCCAACTTTTACTGTAAAACCTCTGTTCTTTGGAGCAAAGGGTAGCACAGTAAATAACCAGTATCAGTAATAGTTTAAAACAAAATTTGTTAGAACACTCTGCCACAGCACTTCTGAGATTAGAAAAGAGCTGCTTTTCTATCTCCTTAGAAGAGGGGAAGCAGCTTTAACTAAACAAATGGGACAAGAGCTAATGCACTTTGGAGATCAAAGGAATTCCAGGAGAGAAAACCAGTTTAGTACTTTGTAATACTGGCCCGGTTTCAAATTCTTGCTTATCACTTACTGGGGATATAACCAATAAATGACTTATCATATGTAACACACACTAAAAACAAACAAAACAAACAAAGACAGTCTCTTCCATAGCCCTGCTGGCCTGAAACTCACTATGCAGACACCAGGCTGGCTTCAGACCTGTAGCAATTGTCCTGGCTCTGCCTCCCAAGTGCTTAGATTACTGATGTAAGCCACCACTCTTCCACAGTCTCTGGCACATAGTACTTTACACATGAGAAACGAAACACAGAGTAGTTAACCAACTAGTCTAAGATCTCCCCTCTCCAACTCTAGAAGTGTCCAGTGCTACTAGCAAGTTGAAAAGAATTTGCAAAACAAAACATGGAAACTACAACCAACTGTACCTTAATACAAAGAAACAGAGAACAAATACATAACTGGTAGCTATCCATGTCACTGCACAGGATTCTACTGTTCCTAAAACCTCTTAAGACCCACTTCTTGTTGTTGTCTAGGTTCTCGGGGATTGTAGTTTGTAGGATACTAAGAGAGACTTTCATAGATCTAATCTACATGGGAAGTAGGAAAAGACAAGATCTCCTGAGTAAATTGGGAGCAGGGGGAGGGTTGAAGGGGGAAGGGGAGAGACAGGGAGGGGAGTAGAGAAAAACGTAGAGTTCAATAAGTCAATTAAAAAAAAAAAAAGAACCACTTCTTGGTGTGGCCTACAGGACTTGTTCAAATTCTACAATACCCAGAAAGTTTACACTGACTCGCCCTGTCAAAAAGAAATGTCTACTTTTAATTGTCCAAGCACTGTGCACTCCTTTTACAGCACCCATTATCACTTTATACACAGCATTATGATTATTTTTACATATTAAATTAATTTTTATTTCTCTATTCACGTAGCACAGTGCTTTGCAAACAGTAGCTACTCGATAAATGCTTATTGGATAAAGAAATAAGTTGCAGGATATTTCTCATTGGAGAATCACAACAGTTTTTAATAAACATGGAATTTTCCCTCTGAGAAAACGAACTACTTGAAGTTGTCGAGTGCTGTATCTCAAACCAGGGCAAGTCACTTGGCTGGACAGAGCTTCATTCATTCAGGTATGTGCCTTTGTACCTACCGAGTCATGTCCTCTTCTCTGTGAATAAGTCTTTATACTCCCAACACTGAGGAGAGCAAAGACTATAACTGGTCGTTTATTTTTTTTAATGCAGCCAATCAAAATGAAGTTATGGCAGGCTGATAATGTGACTCTAAACTGCTCTGCTGATGTAAGAAATTTGATGTCATTTATCCTACCAAGCTTTTCTTTCTTAATCCTTACAAAAAAATGTTTCTGCTTTTCTGAAAGCTGAGTTCTTTCCCAGATACTATCTCCTATCCTATAACATGACCTGAAGAGGGAACAAAGAGCTAATAAAACACAGTTGTCCTACAGACCAAAACACGATCCCTCTAAATCCGAGAAAAGTTACGAGAGGAGGAAAAGGCAGTCATACCAACAGCAAAATAAGCATGAGAGACTGACCTTCCTTGTAATGAGGAAAACAATCATCAGAAGGAAAGGACTGCTTTGGAGCTTACTGAGAACATGTTAAGGAAAGGCGAGTTAGAAATATACACAGAACACAATGAAGGTACTTATCCTTTGCAATCTGTAACATCCCAAGGACAGGGCTGAACAAGGAATAAACAGATGTCCCCCAACAGTTTTTAAAAACGGTAGTGTTAGTGAACTATTACATACACACACACATATGCACGCATGCATGCACACATGAGTGTTACTACATAATTCCATAACAGGCCAGTACTAATAAACTTAACTGTCTTGAAAAAAACTCTTAGCTGATGACATGACATAATCTGATATCAAAGAAATTACCAACGGTCTCACCATTCATATAATTTATACTAAGAAGCTCACACTCGTGTAAGTCAAAAGGAGATAAATTATCAATGTGTACTCTAGACAGTTTCCCCAACTCATTCTGTTCATACAGTCTTGAAGAACTGAAAACTGCATACCTTTCTAATGATGGGCACTGAGCATTAATTGTTTTAATTTTATAAAGCTAATGCTTGGGAAAGTATACAACTTATTTGGTATTTTATCATGCAATGTATTGACGGTAATTCTTACATTATATTACACAAGTTCCTTGAGGACAAAACTACGTCTTACATGGTTCAGTATATGCTACAGCACAAAAGAAAACAAAACACACACTACCACACAATCCCTACCCCTTGCCCAATAACGGGTGTTTGTCAGGAAGCTGTTTTCTGGGGTTTATTTTATATTATATTTTACTTAACACATAATATTTAATATTAGATAATATTTCATATTGCATTTATTTTATATTTACTTACCTCTTTGTATTATCTAAAGCATAATTAAGCCAAACAATCCATTAGAACTTAAGTAATTGGTCATGAACATAAACCTGATTTTTCTATAAAGGCAGAAAAAAGACTCAAATGGTTCTTCCTATGACTGGAATTTTGAGTTAGTCTTTCATTCAAAAACAAAATGTTAAGGGCTAGGAAAGTAGCTCAGTGTTAGAGGCTTGCCTGGCAAACACAAGACTCTTGGCTCAATCTCCAGCACTGAAAAGAAAAAAATGTCTTTATAAAACAAAGTATTTCTGAAGACATGTCAGGCAATGTAGTAGGCCCTACGGATAATAAAGATAAAAAGCTACGGCTGCTACCTAGAATGGCGTGTAACTGACGTCTCCATTTGGCCTCTTATCCCAGTCCTACCAGCTGTATTTCAAATGCATGGAGGAAAGTGGTATGGGCAATGACAAGAAGAATGGAGATAGGGGATGTTGGGAGAGCTGTGGGTACCATGTGCCTACACTAGTTCACACAGGAGAACAGAATTTCATCTGCCTGTACTGTTAAATGGCCCCATAATCTAAATAACATGAGGGTATCCTCATTAAGATCATCACATCAAGAACTCATTTTATTGCACTAAATAATAGATAGTGGCCATTTCTGACACTCCAAACAGGCACAGAAACTCAATATTAGAAAAAAAGAAACAAAACTTCATATCAGCCATATTATATACATCTTCTGCCTTTCTTTGCCTTATCTTATTTAAGTTTAGAATAACCTAAGCTGGCCAGGAGAATAGATCTAAGTGGAGTGAGAAACAAGAGGATTTCATAATATGAAGACAAACAAACTAGATAATCAGGCTATGAATAACTAGAAATTGCTTACAAAAGTGCTCACTTTCTGAACAGTCTAAAAATGAACTGCCCCAGGTCAAATTCTGGTTGTATTTACAATGTATCTTAACCAAGTCTGTGCTGCTACCCTTATCTGTTTAAATAAGGATTGAATCCTCAAATGAATGAAATCTGCTGTGTAAATCAGGTACTTAATTAAAGAAAAAGCTTAGTAGGCTACAGGGAGAGATTTGTTGGCGTGGTGAATTAAACAATAGTGTAGGAAGGGGTGTCCTCTCCATTTGCTATTTTCTATCATTAGTCTACAAATTCATGTCGGTCAACAGTCGTTACTGGTTATGCATAAATATAATTAGCACATTCTAAAGACTACTGTTTAAACAGGTTGAAGTGAGCTAAATTGATGTGTGTGTGTTTGGTATCTATACACACATATGTGAGGATGTCCTGGGTTCATGGATACCAAAAGAAGGTGTCAAGGTCTATCAATCTTTGCCTAATTTCTCTGAATATTTCAGAGTCTCTCACTAAACTTGGAGTCAGGTTTAGTTGCCTAGTGAGGCCCAATGATCCTCCTGCCTCCACTCCCCCCCACCCGCCCCAGGGCTGAGGTTACATGCACTCACTTTTCCTTTATTTAATGTGAGTGCTATGAATACAGACTCAGGTCCTTTTGTTTGGACAACAAGCTTGTACCACTCTGAGCCATCTTTCCAGTCCTCTGCACAATTTTTGACAAGATCAAAACCCTAGAAGAAAAGAAGGGTGAGGACCTGCTGGAAAGAAAGGTAACCCCCTACACTGAAGATTAGGGTCTCAAAGGACTGCCTAAGAGGTAAAGGTAAACCACGTATTTCAGTTCATAGTCTCAGAATTTTAAATCAGCTCAGTCCCTGAACAGATTGAAATGATCTGAGATTGTTAGTTCCTCTAGCATAACCATTTACCAAAGCAAAGGAAGACCTTTTTAGAGATGACAATGCTATTCATATAATCTCTCTAATTTTTTGTATACAATACCTGGCATTCAATCACAAACAAACATGAATACAAGACAATCTCGAAAAAGAAAAAAAAAATCACAAAATATAAAAGCATACCACCACCAGCAGGAACACATATGAGAAAGAATTAAGGTATAAAACTATAAGCAGAAGAAATTTGAAAACTATAGGACATAATGGAATTCTAGAAATGAAAACAAAACTAAAATAAAGAACTTGATAAATGGAAGTGCTACCTCTGACAAGAGCATTGAGAATCTTAAGAAACTGTTGCTCTTATTCTAACAACCAAGGCAGGTCAAATACAACACAGAACTACAGCTGTTCTAAACCTGTCAGAGATGAGAGTGCAAAAAATCTAAATGAACTAATTCAAAAGAGACAGAGTATTTGAAGAAATCAGTCAAAAAACTCTCCAGTTGATAAAAGTGATTACGCTACAGTTACCAGAAGCCCAACAACACATAAAGGAAAAGAAAACCACAACTAGAAATCTCGGAGTCAAATTTCTGACAGTTACATTAAAGGGCAAATCTAAAGGGAGGCTAACAGAGGGAGGGTAAGTACATTATCCACGGGGGAAAACTCCACATACACCTGACTTTTCAACAGAAAAGATGGAGTCCAGCAAACAACGGAATGGCATACTTTAATGGCTGAAGGAATAAACAAAACAAAAGGAAACACAACCATCCAACCTCTGAAAACATATAGAATTAAACTAAATACAAGTGTTTTGAGACAGATAAAAGCTAAGAGAATCATCTCCAACAGACCTACCTAAATACTAAAGGATATTCTCCAGGAAATAAATCCAGATAGAAGCTCAGATATGCAGAAAAAAGAAATGAGAAAAGAATATGAGCTAATCTAAATAAATGATGACCTGTTTAATAACAGTAGGACTGAAATATTGAGAAAACTAAAATATACAAAATAACAAAATTTGAAAATGAAGTCAACTGATTGTAAAAAGTTTTTGCACTGTGCCAGAAATTATATAAAGTACAAGTTAAACATGTTTTTGGAAGCACTGAAACAAAGAGTAAAAGAAGTAAATTGGCTATTACAAAGGAGAATGGCTAACTAAAAAGAACCACATGAAAGAAGAAAAGGACTAGAGAAATGGTTTATCCCAGTAAAAGCTTGCAGTGCAATCCTGGCAACCTGAATTTGATCCTCAGAAGACAAATGAAGGTGGAAGGAGAGAACTACAAAAGTTATCCTATAACTTCCACATATATACCACACACATGTATGTGCAAAACAGATCAAAACACATCACACACACACACTATATATATATATGTATGTGTATGTATGTGTGTGTATATATATATATATATATATAAGCTGAGAGGAGTTGAAAAGATGGCTCCAGTTAAGCAGTTAAGAATACTTTTGCTCTTGCAGAGAACAAGGTTCAGTTCCCAGATCCAAACTGTGATTCACAATTACCTGTAACTTCAGTTAGAATCCAGCATCCTCTTCTGGCCTCTGTAGGCACTAACCACACATGTAGTGCACTTACATTCATAGACATAAAATAAAAATAAATCTTAATTAAAACAGCTGAAAGAGGCAATTCTACCAAAAGCAATCTATAGATTCAACGCAATCCCCATCAAAATCCCATCAAAATTCTTCACAGATCTGGAGAAGACAATAATCAACTTTATATGGAAAAACAAAAAACCCAGGATAGCCAAAACAATCTTATACAATAAAGGATTGTCTGGAGGCATTACCATCCCTGACTTCAAACTCTATTACAGAGCTACAGTACTGAAAACGGCTTGGTACTGGCATAAAAACAGAGAAGTCGACCAATGGAATAGAATAGAAGACCCTGACTTTAGCCCACAAACCTATGAACACCTGATTTTCGATAAAGGAGCGAAAAGTATACAATGGAAAAAAGAAAGCATCTTCAACAAATTGTGCTGGCAAAACTGGAAGTCAATCTGTAGAAGAATGAAAATAGATCCATATATATCACCATGCACAAAACTCAAGTCCAAATGGATTAAAGACCTCAATATCAGTCCAAACACACTGAACCTGATAGAAGAGAAAGTGGGAAGTACTCTACAACACATGGGCACAGGAGAACACTTCCTACGTATAACCCCAGCAGCACAAACACTAAGGACATCATTGAATAAATGGGACCTCCTGAGACTGAGAAGCTTCTGTAAAGCAAAGGACACTGTCACTAAGACAGAAAGGCAACCCACTGACTGGGAGAAGATCTTCACCAACCCCGCAACTGACAAAGGTCTGATATCCAAAATATACAAAGAACTCAAGAAATTAGACCGTAAAAGGTTAATCAATCCAATTATAAAATGGGGCACTGAGCTGAACAGAGACTTTTCAACAGAAGAAGTTCAAATGGCCAAAAGTCACTTAAGATCATGCTCAACTTCCTTAGCAATCAGGGAAATGCAAATCAAGACAACATTAAGATACCATCTTACACCGGTCAGAATGGCTAAAATCAAAAACACCAATGATAGCCTCTGCTGGAGAGGTTGTGGAGAAAGGGGCACTCTCATCCATTGCTGGTGGGAATGCAAACTTGTGCAACCACTTTGGAAAGCAGTGTGGCGGTTTCTCAGGAAAGTCGGGTTCAACCTACCTCTTGACCCAGCAATACCACTATTGGGAATATACCCAAGAGATGCCCAAACATACAACAAAAGTATATGCTCAACTATGTTCATAGCAGCATTGTTTGTAATTGCCAGAACCTGGAAACAACCTAGATGTCCTTCAATGGAAGAATGGATGAAGAAAGTATGGAATATATACATATTAGAGTACTACTCAGCAGTAAAAAACAATGACTTCTTGAATTTTGCATACAAATGGACGGAAATTGAAAACACTATCCTGAGTGAGGTAAGCCAGACCCAAAAAGAGGAACATGGGATGTACTCACTCATATTTGGTTTCTAGCCATAAATAAAGGACATTGAGACTATAATTCGTGACTCTAGAGAAGCTAAATAAGAAGGTGAACCCAAAGAAAAACATATAAGCATCCCCCTGAATATTAACCTTCATCAGGCGATGAAAGAAGACAGAGACAGAGACCAACATTGGAGCACTGGACTGAAGTCTCACGATCCAAAGGAGGAGCAGAAGGAGAGTGAGCACGAGCAAGGAACTCAGGACGGCGAGGGGTGCACCCACACACTGAGGCAATGGGGATGATCTATCGGGAACTCACCAAGGCCAGCTGGCCGGGGACTGAAAAAGCATGGGACAAAACCGGTCTCGCTGAACATAATGGACAATGAGGACTACTGAGAACTGAAGAACAATGGCAATGGGTTCTTGATCCTATTGCATGTAATGGCTTTGTGGGAGCCCAGGTAGTTTGGATGCTCACCTTAATAGACCTGGATGGAGGTGGGTGGTCCTTGGACCTCCCACAGGGCAGAGAAACCTGCTTGCTCTTTGGGCTGAGGAGAAAGGAAGACTTGATTGGGGGAGGGGGAGGGAATGGGAGGTGGTGGCGGGGAAGAGGCAGAAATCTTTAATAATTAAATTAATTAATTAATAAAAAAAATCAGCAAGAAAAAAAAACAGCTGAAAGATACATTAATAAATTCCTAGCAATGCATTCACTCACTAGGAAGACAATTATAATTGTGTATGCATTGCAACATTGTCTCCAAATATAAAAAAATGACACAATAAACTGGGCGGTGGTGGCGCAGGCCTTTAATCCCAGCACTCGGGAGGCAGAGGTAGGCGGATCTCTGTGAGTTCAAGACCAGCCTGGTCTACAAAAGCTAGTTCCAGGACAGGCTCCAAAACCACAGAGAAACCCTGTCTCAAAAAAACAAAAACAAAAACAAAAACAAACAAAACAAAACAAAACAAAACAAAAAAATCCCAGCACTGGGGAGGCAGAGGTAGGCGGATCTCTGTGAGCTCGAGGCCAGCCTGGTCTACAAGAGCTAGTTCCAGGATAGGAACTAAAAGCTACGGAGAAACCCTATCTCGAAAATAAAAATAAAAAATTGACACAATAAAATGAGAAATAAAGTACCACAGGGGGGGGGGTGACATTTACCTTTGGAATTCCAGAAAGAAATGAAAGTACAAGCAACGAAAGAAGAAACTTTTCCTACCCTAAAATATGTTCACAAAAAACAAAAGAAAAATACACTAAATACAGAGAATATATACACAGCATATATCTACTTTAGGTAAAAATAATTTAACCATGAGAGACAAAACAATAAGCCAAGTTACATCAGCATTATCTAATTTTCATGTCTTTTAGACTCTCCTCTCAATCTAGTACAGAACAACAAAACAAGAATGATAACAGTTTATGTTTAATGGACAATTAAGATAAACCAGGCTCTGCTTTAAACATGGATATATATCAACTCATAGCTTACCTCAGCAAAACAGGGTGAGTGTTAAGTTACTGTAATTGTCATTTACAGTAAAGAATTATCCAGAATAGTTCTTAGAACCCTCTCTCTCCTTGTCTAGCACTCTAACTTTGGGGCCACAGCTGTGACTAAAGAGTTTTAAAAAGTACCAAAGTTATCTTAGCACTATTCCATTTATCTACTTGGATGTTGCTCAAAAAACTATCTTGTAGGCGAAATAAAGCTCTTTGTCTTACACAGCTCTTATTCTGGGTACTCACCTAGCTTTGGTACCAATATCTTCTGCAAACATAGGGCATTTTCCTTCCTTTGTAAACCCAACTCCAATATAAGTTCCTAAATCTTTGCTGTAGGTTGGGTTTTCCCCCCTTTCCAAGTAGATATATTTTCTTGATATGAACTGTGATCATCACTCTCTAATAACTCGTGAACATACATTTCCAGCCAATACCTCTTCCCAGATCTCCAGTTCTGTAACACAGTTATAAATACATCCTGCTGACAATTTAGGCTGAAAGTCTCCTAAATGGAAAACTGTACCCTGCCCCTCTGTATTAGCCCATTTAATATCATGATAATGAAATACTGAAGCTGAGTGGCTTATAAAGAAAAGTTCATTTAGCTAACAGATTAGTGCTGACTGTAGCCATTTGATACATCACATCATGGTGGGTGGCAGCACTAAGAACCCAAATTGGAACTCCAACTCCTTTGTAATAAAGGTACTACAGTATTACCCTGAACTCAAAAAAGTGGGGAGGAAAATGTGAACAAAAGGCAGACAATTCTCAGAAAACAGTATAAACTATCAAGTAAAACGTGAGAAGATGCTAATTCTATTAGTAAATGTAAAAATAAGGGCTGGGAAGATAGTTTTGGGGGAAAGCACTTCTGTGAAAGCACTCGGACCTGATTTTGAATCCTCAAAATCAACAAAACCAGGAAGATGTAGTAGTACACATCTGTTAACCCCATGGCACCTTAGGCAAGATGGAAAACAAGAAGCCCACAGGCCATCCAGCCTGGCACATAGAGCTCAAACAATAAAGAAATCCTACAGCAGGCAGGCGAGAAGAATAAGACAAATACCCGAGGCTGTCCTCTGACGTCCACACGAGCACCATAGCACATGTGTAGCAACACTCACATACACCCTACAAAATAAATAAATACACAGAGACACTTCTGCTTTCATCTGTCAAGTTGGTAAAAACTAGTAAGTCTGGATGAATAACTTATCGGCAAGGGGATGAAGAAACAGACACTCTCATTTGTTGTTAAGAATCATCTTTTAGCCGGGCGGTAGTGGCGCACGCCTTTAATCCCAGCACTCGGGAGGCAGAGGCAGGTGGATCTCTGGGAGTTCGAGCCTGGTCTACAAGAGCTAGTTCCGGGACAGGTTCCAAAGCTACAGAGAAACCCTGTCTTGAAAAACCAAAAAAAAAAAAAAAAAATCATCTTTTAGGCAAATAATTTGCAAATAACTACCAAAAGTTAATATACACTCACATAAATACAAAATCGAAGATCATTTTCAAATTAATATAAATGCCCTCCTACCTCAGAGTTCCACAACTATTTGATGTACATAGGCACATGAACATAAAGACATCTACAAAAAGTAGTCTCATTATATCATTTGCTAGCAATCAAAAATTTAGGGGCATCAAAAGACAACTAGTTATGTAGGCTGTATCAACAAAATACTATATGGCTATCTAAATCACTGTGGCACATTTGCATGCACTCACAAAGAAAAAGGACCTACAACAAGCTGATACACAGTATGGGCAGCATAATCCAACTTGTCATTTTTGTTTAAGATATATTGTTTAAGTATTTAATTATACATACTCAATATAAAGATCTATATTATTAAAAGTGATGATCTCTGAGGACAGGTTTGGAGTATAATTTCAAATTTTACTTTACACATTCATTCGAAATTTTATAATTTAAAAAAAATTAGAGTCAAATCAACAATTAACTTTACACAAAAAGTAAAATTCCAATTAGCAATCAGGTTTAGCAATGCTGTTCATAAAGATAAATGCCATGGCAAGAGGAAAAAGGAGTACCACCTCTACTATTCACTCTCAAGTCACTCCAACCTCAAATGCCACACTGGAGATTTCTGAGGGAAGATGTATCCTTCCAGGCATATATATAATCTACATAATCTGAAAGGGTAAAGCGAAGGCAAGGGACAAATAGTACCCAGTAGTATTAATGGACAGAAAAGGAGATTTTCTTCAATTTTGTTGAAACAATTACTTCTGTTTACGGGAAGAGTTTGTGTTCTTGTGCTTGTTTAAAATCTCAACTGCAACTATCACAACCTCCAGTGGTCAAGAGCATCCAAGACAATCTTTCCACCCACCTCTGGTCAGCTACGGACTCAGAAACCTGATTATCCTGTTTATTAAAAGTGTTTATAAGAAAAGTGTTCTCAGAAGGGAGACCTCCAAGACTGAGGAACTTTCTTGATGCAGGGACTTCAAAAATTCCCTTATTCCTCTTCTTCAGTTACATTAAGGTGCATAAAGGCTGAGTTCCATATAGTTCTGGTGCTATTAATAAAGGAGGCCATCATCAAAACATTTCTGTATACAATTCATTGAATCAAATATACAAATTTAAAATTAACAGTCCCTACTCAAACTTAAAAAGTTTTCAAGAATTAATCAACAAGATGTTCAAATTTTAATTTATTTAGTTATATTATAACTTAATAATTATATATGAAGTTTACAAATTATTATTCTATTCCTTAATTGTTAACTATAATAACATTTTCTTAACTATACCTTATATATGAAAATGCACATTGACTTTTTTTTAATTCATTCATTCCACAAGAGAAAAACAAACATTCTCTATTCACTTTCTATGTAGCGTCGTTTTTAAAATTCGCTCTGCTCAGGAATCCTCAGTAAGTTTTTACCAACTACTGTCAACTAATAATCAGTACTGAAAGCAAAACAAAACAAGCAAACAAAAAAGAACAACTTGTCTCAGATTTACAGAAGAAAGGCTCAGGCTGTAGCTCAGTGGTAAGAATACTTGCCTAACATCCAATCTTCAGGACTACAAGTTTAATTCCCAGTACAAGCAGCACGCACACACACACACACACACACACACACACACACTCTCTGCAGGCACAAACTCTATCTATATAGAGATACATAATCCAGAAGACATTGTAGTAGTTGAACTCCAAGTGACTTTATTAGGGCATCCTCATTCACGTAAATCTTCCAGGATCACTCTGAGGAAATGAAAAATAACTCACTCTTAAGAGCTCCTGTCTACTGGCTTCATAAACTAAGTAGGACTACTCTAAAAGTCCAGATCCAGAATTATCAGGGAAAGCTGCACTATTACTTGATCAGCACTGACATAATTCGAGAATGCTTTCCAACTATAGCAGTAGTGATGTTTGCTCCAAATCAAGTTTTTGCTTGTGGTTCAAAACGGGGTTTCTCTGATTAGACTAGGCTGGCTTTGAACTCAAAAAGTTTGGCTTTCCTCTGCCTCCCAAGTGCTGGGATTAAAGATGTGCACCACCAACGCCCAGTCACCTATTACCTGTTTTATCTCAGCTATTAGACCCAAGGCATCCTGAGGACAGAAAATACATCCATTTCACCTTAACTATCTATCTCCAAAGTGTGTGGCTTTATAATTAGCCCTCAAAGATGTGTCTGCCACAAGCCAAAATTATTTAAAACTTAAAGAACTGTCTGAATGAAAAATTAAATTTAAAATCTTGCTATCCATTTCAAAGGTTATGTCTAATGGTATTTTAAAGAAAAGTAAAAACATACAATCTTATCTAGAGACTACCCAGATGCTAACTCCTTATGAAGCATTATTCAAAAGTACTGATTTCATTACAACAAAACTAGACATGGTAATACATGCATGTCTATAATCCCAGTACTCAGAACCCTAGGGCAGAAGATCACAAGTCTGAGGTCATTCTAGGCTTTATTAAAAGACCCTGTCTCAAAAACATTTAAATTAATATAAAATTTAATATAAAACACAACCACACCTTTAGAAGAAGCAAAACTTGCTCATTCCAGCCAGCTCTATAACCTCATCAACTTATTTTACACTCCAAGCATGTCTGTTCCAAGCCTGAGAGTAAGCAGCTATTATTTCTGGTAATACTGTAACTTAAAATGCTTCACAATTACTTAACACTGAACTTCTGTTTCATGAACTCGGCCCTGAAGCTATTTTTACACATATAAAATGAAATCACATACAATCATTTATAAGCAATGAACAGATTTTCCCAATCATAATGTTACTTTATACCTGGAAAAGATATATAATTAAAGTAAGTCTTACAGAATGACAGAAGGTTAATTTGCACATTCAAAACAGAAACCTCCAGTTTTCAAATAATAGAACTACATAGGTCATTCAGCTGAGATGAAGCCACCGCTCAGTTTTATACTGAAGACTAACTGTAGAAGTACACAGCTGGAGGATTCCAGATTACCTATTAACTAGCTCCACCCTTCAGTGAACACAGAAAACAGACTATGATATCTGCAATTAAAATAAAAACATTTAATATGAAATATTCACAATTAAAAGTAAAAAAATCTTGAAAAAGTTGTAAATGTAAGCCATTGGTTTTTGTTGTTTTGTTTGTTACTGTGGTACTTACAGGTTTAACTCAGGGCCTTCAGCTACATCCCCGTAGTGGGCTGCTTAAGAGATATTATTCCTAATGTTAACTGTATTGTTCTAGAGTGACTGAACCCTTAGTTTCTTTTCCTGATGCCTGTGATAGCATAGCAAGGCAAAGCAACTTATTGGAGAAAGAATTTATTTTGGCTCACAGTTTAAAGGGGCAGTTCATCATGTCCAAAGAATTCAAGTGGCAGGATTTTGATCAAATAACATAGTTCACAGTTATTAAGTAAAAGAATGAGCCATATAATAGACAGCAACTACAAAGAAACATAGCAGGCCGGGCGGTGGTGGCGCATGACTTTATCCCAGCACTCAGGAGGCAGAGGCAGGCGGATCTCTGTGAGCTCGAGGCCAGCCTGGTCTACAAGAGCTAGTTTCAGGACAGGCTCCAAAGCTACAGAGAAACCCTGTCTTGAAAAAAAGCAAAAAAGAAAAAAAAAAGAAAAAGAAAAAAGAAAAACAGTATTTGACTAGTGAGGGTCTCATATACAATGTTTTTAATGAAAATACTCTTTATGGTTTTGGTTTTTCAAGACAGGGTTTCTCTGTAGCTTTGGAGCCTGTCCTGGAACTAGCTCTCATAGAGCAGGCTGGTCTCGAACTCACAGAGATCTGCCTGCCTCTGCCTCCTGAGTGCTAGGATTAAAGGCATGTGCCACCACTGCCTGACTGAAAATACTCTTTATTGTAAATTAATCCAAAATTTGGCCTCTATCTTAAAATTGTATTTCACTTGACAAGTGTTTCCTAGCTTAAACCAAACTCATCTCACCAACTCTCTGACTGGTCAATCTCACTTCTAGTCATTGCTCCTACTATTCTCCTGTTATGAATGCAATGTAGTATGGTACCCACACTTCACTAAAGGCATGGAAATCAATTAGCAAAGTATTTGGGTAGACTATAACACAGGGCGTCCATAAAAGAGATGTACTGACATTATATTTTCTCTACATCAAAAAAAAATTTTCCTTGATGTAGAGAAAATAAAAAGGCAAAACTAACAATAATCAACTGAGACAAATGAAAAACCTATACTTTCAAATATCGAACTCAGGGGGCTAGAAAGATGGTTCAACAGTTAAGAGCATGTATTGTTCTGCTGCAGGACCCAAATTTGATTTCCAGCACCCACAATGAGCAGCTCACACCTGCCTATAAGCCTAGGTCCAGGGGATCCAATCCATTCTTCTAGTCTCTACAGATAACTGCATATACTAACACTCTCTCGCGCGTGCATGCACAACACATATACACAGAGAGAGAGAGAGAGAGAGAGAGACAGAGAGAAACAGAGAGAGAAAAAAAATAAATCTTTGAAAGTAACAATTGAACCACACTTTATTTCTAAAGCTGAAAAATAGTGAAACTATTCTACATTGGCCACATTATAGTTTCCATGGTAAGATTCTTCTCTCTCTCTTTTCCTTTGTTTTGTTTCTTTGTTTCATCTTGTTTTCCATTTTTCTTTTAAATTTGGACTTCTTTTGTGGTGTGGAGAATTATCTGTATTCTGTCAATCATATTTTAAATAAATGCTGATTGGTCAGGCAGCAAGTCAACCAGACAAAGAGTAGAGGCAGGGTGATGAGAAAAAGAGGATGCTGGGAAGGAGGAAGCCCATTCCTCCCCAGTTCCTGCCCAGACCACAGAAGAAGCAATATGTAACCTACCTGCTGAAAAAGGTACTGAGCCATGTGGTTAACATAGATAAGGATAATGGGTTAATATAAGTGATAAGAGCTAATAAGAAGACTGAGCTAATGGACCAATCAGTTTTATAACTTATGGAGATCTCTGATTTTCTCTGGGACTAAACAGCTGGGGCACCAGGTGGGACAGAAACCCCAACAAGCAGCCCCTCATGTTACAATTTGGGGGGGGGGAGATTGCAAGGGCAGAGAATGGATGAGAGGGGACAGGGCGATAAATGGGATAGGAATAAATGATGTGAAATCTATAAAGAATACATTTTTTAAAAAACTATTCTATACATATATGATATTTTATAAGCAACTTTACATCTCATGTAAATCCAGTTAGGTATGAAAGGAATTGTTCTTGCTTGCCTGTAGTCCCCAATTTATAGATATATGTATAATTGGAGAATCATGAGTCATACCCTCAAATCGTTGCCTCCACATGAAAGCCCTTTCTTCATCCCACATAATGTATTAATTTTCAGACAACTTGCTAAGGAGCACATTTCTTATCTCACCTGTGCATTTACCCCAGAAATATATGACCTCTTTTGTACCTCATCCCAGCAGACAGGCAGAGCAGAACATCAAATCTTTTTTATAACAACTCTGGAAAAGCCATGTAACCTTCCAAAAAATGACAAAACTGATAAAATGGTAGCATATCTAAGAGGATGATCCAAGCTCATTAAAGGGTTAGAAAATACATGAAGAGTGGCTGAAGAGGGGAGGAGAGGGAATGGAACAACTGTCACACATGCATATCCTACACAAGAATCTGTCATCAAAAACATAAAGGAACCATATTTATGCTCTATGACCCAGGAGTTCAAAAGTGGCTGGGCACAATGAAACAAACACTGGTTTTCTCCTTTCCTAGTTTACTTTCTATTACTATGATAAACACCATGACGAAATACAACTTGAGGAGGAAAGAATTAATTTCATCTTACAACTTCCAAGTCACAATCTGTCACCTAGAGAAACCAGGGCATGAACTCAAGGCAAGAACCTGGAGTCAGAAACAGAAGCAGGTACCATGGAGGAGTGCTGCTTACTGACTTGCTCCTCCTGGCTTGCTCAGCTTGCTTTCTTACCCCAAAGGTTTGCCTACAGGCCAATCTGATGGCAGCATTTTTGTCAATTGAGGCTCCTTCTTCCCAGATGACTCTAGCTTGGGACAAGTTAACAACTAACCAGTGAGCAACCTATGCTTCAGGTATACCAAGGATGAAAAGTGAATAAGAATGTACCAAGCCTCAAGAGGTTAAGAATAGCAAAAGTGACAAGAAAATAAATAATACAAGACAAAGAAAAGTATTTTAAAAGCTACAGGAACACAAAGAAAGGCAACCATTGACTCTCTGGGGGAGAAGCCAATGGGGGGAAAAGGTTTCTGTTAAGATAGGAGTTAAAGAAGTGGGATTTGGCTTTAACAGGAAAAAAAGAACAGCATGTGCAAAGGCCTGAAGGCACAAAGCTCAACAATTAATCTGGAGTGGGAGAACAAAAGGTACCTAGAAGAGTGAGGAGAAGAGACTAATTTAAATTGGGATTGTTGGGGACTGTTACAGAATACAGAGGATCTCCCATCTCTATCCCAAAGCAGTTAGACTACAAGACACTACAGGACACTTACTACTAATAAGACATTTTAACTGGGCGTTCCACACCCAGAAATATATTTCAGAAAGATTATTGCAATAGGAAATCGCACCTCTAGAGGTTAACAGTTGAGACAGATTTATTACAGTGCCACTATTGCTAGTTCAGGTATGGATACAGATGAAAAGGTACAAACAGAAGAAATTCCTAGGAGGTAAAGGTCAAACAGAGTAAGGTTTTCTAGATCTTAACTTGGGAGAGGGCATGGACACTCATGGCTAAGACAGGTAAAACAAGACAAATCCACGCAATCATTCTAACAAGTCCTGGCCAGGGACTGGTTCTTTACCACTGAGAAAAAGGGATGGGGGAAGAGGAACGAAGGTGAGTCTACCTTTGGACCTGCACCAATGAAGCTACCAAGGGGGAATTAGGGGAGGACTAGGAGAGTCATTAGCTTACTGGCAAAAATCAAAGACAGAAGAGAATGAGACAAATGTTAGAAATCAGTATTGGAGTGAGTAAAAGAAAAACATGAAAAAGAAAAGAAAAAACAAGAAAAAAACAAATACTAAGTCAAGTGATACAGGTTGGTGCTGACGAAGGCAAAGGAGAGCTAAATTCAAGAGCAGGGTGAACATTACTCTAAATGTGAAGCAGGGTTTTCTAAGAGACGTTACAAACAGAAACAGACCACCTTATGCGGTAATGTGTCACATCAAGTAACTGCCTGTCGGAACCTGTGGTCCTCTATGAAGAATGTCTACTCTCATCGGAGAACATTCGCAATTCACCGGGTGCCCAGTCAATCCATCTTCCCCAAGGGTCACTACAAATCTTTTCAGTGACCAGCCCTCCCTTCCCAAAACCTGTGTGCGTGCGGATTCATTTCCTCACCACTAACCATTTTCTAGCATGATCCCTTCATCTGCTTTTTTTCTCTTCTTCCATGTGTCCAAATGTCTACCCTAAAATGTAAAACACTCATTTCCCTTATTTCCTCTACTTATTACTGAACATCCTCACTCCCCTACCAAAAGTGAAGTCTATCATGCTTCAAAAATAAGTACAACACTGGCAAATGGTATCTGATTAGAGACAGCTTGATCCAGCAACTGCTTACTCAGTTCCCCATCCCCTCGATCTCTCCCACAGCTCATGACAGAACAGACTACCCCCGCTCAATGCAGTGATTTTTTTTTGTTGTTCATTTTTGGAATGAGACAGAGGGGTTAACAAAAATCTTTTGAAAGAAGAATAAGAAGGCCTATCAGGGAGAACCAGACCTGTGCTCTAGACTCTGCTGCACGACTAATTAGCTGTGAGCTTTCTTCCCTCTACCCCACAACCACCTCAAATCTGAGAAACCCTGACACTGGCTAGGTAAATCACCCCAACACACGTTCTCAAAACCTAGTCTCCTTTGCGGTACGTGTCACAATCACTCAACTATGTAATTAGTAGTTGAGAAGCTGTCTTCCCTTATACACCACACTGAAAACTCATAAAAAAACAAATGTGTTGCACCTCATCATTGCAAAAACTTTAAACATAAACTCCAGCTACAACCTCGAATACACACACGATGAGCTACATAGAAACCTCTATAGGAAATTAAAGAGAGGAAGAAAAACTTGTTTTCCAAAATCGTCACATTTCTCTTGCCCATTCCTGCATTTCAAGTCTGAAAACTGTGCCCAAAACTTTGTACAAGTGCGTATCAACATCAATGATCCAATTTAATTTTAACACCGTGTTTACCCGTTTAGATAATACATACTGGTGTGGATTTAAAACTTTTCTTTTAACACCGGCAAGTCAGAACCTCTGTACACATACATATGATGCAGAATTCCAGAGTTTATCAGTCAAATCATACTGCGACATGATTTTTAATGATTTCATAATATCAAAGGAAAACAAGTTTTTGGTTTAGGAACTACAAATTGCCATTGCATTCCATCAGGCGACCTTCAGTTGTAAAAAATTTAAATCTCATGAAAGTTGTCAAGTTGTATGGCTCACCACCTTAGGCAAATAAGGTTAGCAAAGCACAGGTCAATTTGCCCTTCAACTGTTGAGTCCTGCTCCTCAACTATCAGAGGCTCGGACTGACACCCTTAAATAAGTAAGAATGCAGGTGATTCCGGTACTGCGTAAAACACACACACACACACACACAAAGGGGCTTAAAGCATCTATGTTTATACTGCCATTTAAAGACAATAGACAAGTATTTATTTAAAAATCCGACGCCTGAAATTCTTCATAGGTTAAGAGTGGGCAACACTGAAACATAGTTGAAATCCCCAGTAAAGAGGCGTTTCATAACGGAAGCACTGCTCCACAGAATCACTTGGAGCCGCTCTCCAAGGCGTTCTCATAGCTAAGTCAACACCACTGATCACCAAGGGGCAAGTGTGCCCCTTGGCATCCCGCTCTCCGGAAGACTCGGGCTCCAATCACTGAGCGAAGAGTCCCTCGAGATCCAACAATGCTTCCTTGGACTTCAGGAGCTGGGCAACCCGTGGCCAGGCCAAAATATAAATAAAGAGTTCAAGACCCCTCCTCCATCCTTGCCTGAAAATTAATGAATTGGCTGTACGATTGTTTATTTAATGAGGTGTGTAGTGGCCTCTACTGGTGCTTGTGTGAGCACAAGAATGTCCCACTCTTACAAGTGGGATGAGCCTGGGGGAGGGGAAAGAGGCGAGGGGTGAACCTGCCTCTCGGTACAAAGCACAGAACTGGACCCCCAGAGCTCCGGGCCCGATCCCGAAGGCGCCCCTTCCCCGGCAAGGGCCCCTCCTGCCCGCTCCGCTTTCAGCAACCGGAGCCGAGACGGAGAAGTTCCCGCATGCTCCCCTCTGGATCCTAAACAACAACAAAAAACCCCCACCGCAGCGGCCGCGGGAGCCGGTGCCGCGCCCCAGCCCCCACGGCGTCCCGGGCCCGGCCCCACTTACCTGCGGACTGCGGCGGGGAGCCGCTCCTCACGGCCGCGGCGCCGGACAGCAGCGGCCGCGGCAGCAACAGCAACAGCAGCAGCGGTGTGGGGTAGCAGCGCCGGGAGGAGGAGGTGCTGAGGAGTCGCCTGGCTTCGCGCTCTGCCGCCATCTCTGCCCCGCGAGCGGCGGCGGCGGCGACAGCGCCGCGGAGCGCTCGCGCCCTTCCCTCAGCGCGCCTCAGCCGGTCTCTGCGCCGTAGGCTCGGCTCCAGCCCGGCCCAGCCCGGCCAGCCCGCGCGGCCCCCTCGCGCGCCCAAGGGGAAAGACTTCGGGACGCCTCCCTCCTGCAGCAGGGCGGAGAGGAGAGCAGAGAAGGGGAGTCAGTACATTCCGGGCGAGAGCTGGGGGGGGGGGGTGGTGGCTCGGTCTCTCCAGGTTCCAGGCGCCGCCACCCGCCGCCGACTCGGGCTCCTCACCGTAGAGCGAGGGGGGCGGAGACCGCAGGGTGGGGGGCGGGCGCCGGAGCGCGCCGGGCCGCGCACGCGCACAGCCGCGCACGCGCGTCTTCCCTCCCTCCCTGCCGGCTCCCTCTTTGCGCCCCGCGGCCTGCCGGGCTCCAATCCCGGCGGTCGCTTCGCGGGCAGCCGCGGCGGTGGAGCCGAGCTGGCGCAAGGGCAGGCGGCGGGCCCGCTCCCCTCCCCCCGCCTTGCTCTCCGGAGCCGGGCACGGGAGCGGAGCGCGCGCGCCGGGCGCTGTTGCTGCTGCTGCTGGCGTCAGGGAAACCCCGGAGAAGCGACCCGCCTCCTGTCCTCCCGCCTCCCGCTCCTAATCCGAGGGAGAGATTTCCCCTCACCTCCGCGGGCGGCTTCAAAGGGTGCGGAGACCTGAGGCAGAGCCGCGAGCCTGCGCGCACCTCTCTGCTCCGGGCCTCTATATAGGGCCTCGGAGGAAACCGAATGGCCTCCGGGAGGAAGCCTGGGTGCGCAGAGGGTCGGCGCACGGATTTCTGTGCTCGCCAAAAACAATAGCGAGCCGCCCGGTTCTTGACTGGGGACCTGGCGCGGTTCCCGTGGGAGGGGGCCTGGCGGCACCGTGCCGACCTCCGGCTTCCTCTAGGGTGGCACCCGACCCGCCTGGACCACGGAGACCCATGTCCCTGCCGTGACACTCGGCCCTGGCTCAGACAAAGGTGCGGGGAGTCCACTTCTCCATCGGGTGCCCAGGCCGGGACCCAACCCCGTGACTCTCCCCGGAGCTAATTCTCTGCAGTCACTGCAGCCTTTTACATAGGCCCTGGACGGTCACTTTGCATTTTTTGTACCTGGGAATCAAAGTCTCTGACAGTAAACCCGGAGCATCCGGGTATTGACTTTTCAAGCACTTGGTACTACTAGAGATCGAGATACCCAAAGTTAAGAAAAAAGCGTCTGTGGTCCACTGCAGATGAGTGTGCCCATACTCTTCTCAACTGGTTCTTCACTGAGTCATGTTAGCTTGTTAATAGGAGTTGCATTTGTATTCTCCCTTGTGTGTACAGTCAGTATCCAAAATGCGTTGTATCCTGCAAGAAAGACTATTTTTTTTCTAACAACCCCCTACCGTGTCTTCTCGCTCTTGTCACTTCATATTTTATTTTATTCCAGAGTTCCAAAATAAACAGTATAAATCGTGGATTGACATGGGGAATGAAGAGCTCAGAAACCTCATTACAAGAGTGAAATTGGGCGCCTTCCCTTCTCCCAGTTTCCATGAAACAATTGGCTTAAAAGAGCAAACACACGCTTATTGTTTTCCACTAGGGAAACCATTTAAATATCTTGTTTTGGTTAGAGTTATTAACCAGAAAAAATATTTCCTAAATACCCCTGATTGACCTGTTAAATTAGAAATAGATTACCTCCCAATTACTCCACAAGTATTTGCTTAATTAACCTTTAATAATCACATCGTTATTCAGTTTTCTGAGATAATTGATGAGAAAAGCTCTTTGGAAACTATAAATTGCCTTGCAAATGTTAATTTTTGGCTATCTAAGATGGAGGGTTTTTTTCATTATATTAAAATTGTGTATAATGTGACTTCTAAAATGAAGCTTACATTTATCTCCCATCTTTGAAAAAAAAAGGAGTTATAGCTAATAAAATAGCACACTGATTTTCATGTCTGACTTCTGTGAACCGTCTCATTAATTTATCAGCCTACTGTGTATATTGAGTTTATATTAAAAAGTTTAAAGCACTTTCTGTAAAATAGAGTGACTAAATCATATATTTCTGACTAGTGATTAGATCGAAATTTTCATAAAAGCCACTCTATAATAAACCACTAATAGAGGAGCTGCAGATTAAAAAGAGGTACTGATTCTAAATCAATTCGAGAGTAAGACTGTAAAGTAACCCTTGCTCATACTGCAATTCAGATCCGTTACTTCATTTCAATGTCAATGCCATCGTTGACAGAGCCTTTAAGAATCATCATCTGGAGTCATTAGCCTGCCCCTTGTTTAGTAAGGCACAGCTGAGATAGGGGTCTTCGGGCACCTCATTCGTCCTTCACGTTCTCTAGTATAAAATTTTCAACAAATACCTAAGTCCACCTCTGCGCCTTAGCAACCTATTTTCACAAAAGTCTGGGCTATAAATCTATGAAGAGATATTAAGCTGTTGCTGAAATTAACATTTTTTTCATCTCAGCAAAGTTAGAAAATGAGGTCCATGTTCAAGAAATAGTGCACAAAGAAACTGTAGAGCTAAGAAAACAGAGTGGCCATTGTATGCTAGGATAAGTTACCGAAGCGCAGGCCAAAAATAACTGGACCCAATATTCTTGTGAAATGTATTCTAGGTATGTTTTGATATAAACATTAAATGAAAATTTAAATCCTATGAATTGAAAACTTGGTAGGAATCTTACTTGCTGAAGTAAAAGGATTATTTTTCAGCATTAGGGAGGCAAGAGCTCAGTGCTTTAATTGCTGCCAGTAATGAAAAGCTGCAACTTGTTCCCTCGCTCCGTCCAGGAAGAGAGCTAGCCCCTAGCTAGTGAATCCCGGGAGAGAGCACAGCATGTTTCAGCTGGGACTTACCCATCTCTTCAGAACATGATTAACTCCTGCACAGACACTGGTATTCTTACATTTGCTCTTTGCATTCCACTAGGTAAGAATTTTTTCTCTCACCTTTTCTTTCAAAGGCCACCTGTTCTAGGGAGCCATCTCTGATTAATTCTAATTATGAAAGATAAGTACTTCTTAAGGCCAAAACAGCACTGCATTAATTTTGCTTATTATATGTGATTCAGCTAATCACATATCTTTAGTCCAAGAACCAACTATTAATTTAACAAATATTATTGAAGACCTGATGTTTTTTCATTGAAAAAATTGACTTTATAAGTTTACAGGTACACAGCCACAACTGTAAGTACCTGTGCCCATAAAAAATAATAAGTCATTGAACTACATGCAAATACCTGCTTTGCCAAGTTGTGATAAGTGCTGGGAATAACAAAATTATTGGTTCATTTTTTTAACATTTATAAAGCACTTACAGCATCTCGAGTCCTGCCCTGTGTTAAGTGAATACAGTGATGGGCCTGATTGACAAGAGTTCCCAGGTTAGCAGCAAAGATAATAATAACAAAGACATCTGAGGAGTGTTATGGTAAGGAAAGATAAGGCATATGGGAAAACATAGTGACAACATCTCATTTCACTAAACTGGGAGTGGGGGAAGGTGATGGCTGATGACAGGTTGAGATCCAGCACTCTGCAGTAGAACTTGGTCTCAAGTTTACATTTTAGGAGAAATCAGTCAGGCTGCTTCTTGGAGTTTAAGTGGGAAGGAGACGAAAAGGAGAAAATTAATTCAGGTTTTGTTACAGTACTGTGGGGAGCAGATGATGGCAGCCTGGGGTAGAGTAGAGGGAATTAAGAGACTTCCAACAGAGAAGAGGGCCTAAGAAAGATAAACAGACAGACAGATAATCCAGGATGTGTGTTAGGGGAAGAGATGTTGGTGACTTGAGTTTCAGCTCGGGCATTTGAGTAAATAAAGAGACAATGTCTGAGAGATCAAAATTGGTTCGGGAGGGTTAAGTTTTAAAAGTATCCATTGAATGTCCAAATAGAAACACCAGTAAACTGTGAGGTATATGGTTCTAGAATCTAACAGGAAGATAGAGCTGCAGAGATGTCATTAGCAAATATCAAACATACCTAATTATTAGGGTAGTCCCATTTTTCCAGTTAAAATCTATTCCAACAAGATTTTGTGACCAATCTCCATATATAAACAGAGTTATAAACTAAATTACCAGGTTCTGCTATAACATGAGTGTACTAATTTTACTCAAATACTTGGTTATGTGTTTATATTATGAAGATAAAACTTTTAAAACAATTTTACTGAAACTGCCTCTCAAAGTGTTTCTGTCATCTCCAGCATCCCATTTTGAATCTCTGATGTAGGTTTCCAGGATAGATAATCCCGGTGGTTTACATGAAAATGTCCTCCATAGGCTCAGGTATTTGAACACTTGGTCCCCAGAATGCTAATTGTAGATGGTATGGAAACTTTAGGAAGGTCTTGATGGAGGAAGTCTAATGCTGAGGATGGGCTTTGAGAGTTTGAAGCCCCACCCAACTTCCAGTTTTCTCTCTCTGCTTAGTGTTTGTAGGTGAAGATGTGATCTCCCAGCTTCCTGCTCTGGTCACCTGTCGCCATGGCACTATGGACTCCTGATGTGGGATTCTCCTCTGTATGCTGTGAATACCATTGATTAATAAAAAAACTGTCTTGGGCCTGCACAGGGAATAGAGGTAGGTGGGGAAAACTAAACTGAATGCTGGGAGAAAGAAGGAGGAGTTAGAGAGAAGCCATGTAGCCCCACTGGAGCCAGATGGAACTTTACCCGGTAAGCCACAGCCACGTGGCGATACACAGAATACTAGAAATGGGTTAAATTAAAATATAAGAGCTAGCCAATAAGAAGTTAGAGCTAATAGGGAGGGCAAGCAGTGATTTAATTAATACAGTTTCTGTGTGATTATTTTGGGTCTGAGCTGCTGGGCGGCTGGGAACACACTAGCAGCCTTTTACAAGAAATTGGCACTCCAACGTATACTAGCTAAATCCATGTAAAACCTGAGAAAGCTTGAAAAGGACATAAACTCTTCTATAAGCCACTTTTTACTGGGAGCACAAAGGTCCTTGTGCTCACAGATAAGCCCTAGGGAAACCAAAAATGTTAAACAAGCATGGTTGTCTCTTCAAAGGAAGAGGTGTGGAACCTGTTTTCCACCCAGAAGGCTCGAAATGGAAGCAGCTAGTGCTCTAGGTGACATCTAAGCTATCTGTGTAGCCAGGGGTTCCCCCAGACTCCCATAAACAGGTTCAGAGGTGGTCGATAGCCCAGATGACCTCTGTGCTCTCTGTATGACATAGACCACACCAAGTCCTCCACTAGGCCCTTAAGATAACCTTTGAGATTGTCATTGAGGAAGTTAGGAGAAAAGAGAAGGCTTGAAGACCAGAACTGAAGTATGCCTGAGAACTGTAGTCTAGGACCCATCTAAAGGAACACCCACGTGTTGAATGTATAAAACAAACAAACAAACAAAACCTTAAAATGAACAGACATGTATAAAGAAACCCCAAGAACACATGGTATCACAGAAGCCAAGGGAAGAAAATGTTTCAGGATTGCTTGAGTGGTTTACAGTGTCATGGGTCCTTAGAATGTCGAGGACTGTAAGACCTGAAAACCACTTGTTGGTCTTAGTAATAGGGCAGGTGGTCAAGGGCAGCCTTACCAAAGGGAAATGAGTCAGAGAATAAGGCCCCCTGATGGCTTTCTCTTGCTAATGATTAGCAACAACCTCTTGGAGTTTACCTGTAATGGGGAGAAAAGTTTCATAAGTTAGAATGCTTATTGTTAGGAAGGAAGTAGTTTTAGCAGGAAATAGAGGAGGAAATGTGCAAGATTCTAAAGGGAAAGTGATAATTGATAGCTTTGGGAACAGTGCAGTAGGATAAGCTTGTGACTGTATCTCAGCCAGACCCACGATTATCTGACCTCACTGGTCTCAAGCAACTACCAATAGGCAAAAGAACTTCACAGAAGTTGCACCCTGCTCCTGTAGTTTCCAGGCAGCTGGATTTGAGAATGTTTTCCTCTCGTAGCTTCTTAATGAAGCCTGAAAATAAGGGACAACATACATGCTACTTCCTCCCTAAAAATCTATCCTCAAAGCACTTATAGTTAGAACCCAAGAGATAGCAGTCACAAAACACAGCAGGCCGCCTTGTCAGCAAGAATGACAAGAGCTTGCTTTTTGACTACATGCAATGAAAATCTGAAATTCTACCTTAAGAGAAAAAGATTTTTTGAAAAGAAGGACCCTGGAATATTTTCCTTACCTCCTACCCCTTTGACAGGAACTCACTATGTAGCTCCAACAGACTGGGATTCTCTGGGTAGACCAGTCTGGCCTCAAACTCACAGAGATCCTCTTATCTCTCCTCCCAAGTAGTAAAATTAAAGGTGTGAGCCACCATGCCTCATTGATCCTGTATCTTTAGACAATGGTAAAAGAGGGCCTCAGAGAAGACTGAAGAATACAGTCTTCTTAAATCTTTTGTCTTTGCACCTCCCTGCACATGTACCAGAAAGCTTTATGCTTGCACAATGGCCCTTTCTGTGTCTGAGTTCACATAGCAGTAACTGACTACTGCCAGTTTTCAAGTGACTCTGCCAAAGTCTGATTCTGAATCAGAAACACATTTAATACGGATTGAGAAATTAAATTTTGGAGAAATAGCTTCGCTCTTTAGAGTGTTGGGTTGTACAGACTGCCCAATAAACAGATTCATGGCCAGTATAACCTGCCCACCTGAACTCATTCAGGGAGTGGCTGTAGTTACATGGCAGCCTCCATTACAACCAACCAGCAAAAGAAGAAAAGGACAGTTTATAGAAACTACAGGCAGACAAGTGAACGGGAGCCTTCAGTAGCTGGCTTCCTTTTGTCACCCTGGTTTAGTAGACCAACCTGGTACTTAATAAATATTTGTCTGAAGAATTAAATATTTAGGGCTTATATAAAGATTTTTTAATTATGGAAGGGAATTTGATAGCAGACCAAGGATTTGCTTACAGAAAAAGAGCCAGAAAAGAAGGGGCTATGATGCAGGATGTACATGTTGGACGGGTTCCCAGGTGAGAGGACTAGGAGCTATCTATGAAGTAGCCAAAAGGTCATCTGCCACAAGAGGAGAAAGGATGTGACCGGTGTTTAAAGAAGAGTGGAAAACGTCGGGGGAGTTGCACAGGAAACTGGAGAGGGAGCTATATAAGGTCCAGCTGAAACCACGACATTATTGGGATTTTTCTCCACCTGGCATTGGTGTAGAAAGGGGCAAAGGTAGATGGATCTAGAGCTGAAGGTGTTGGTAGTGAATGAAGTAAAATGACGAGGATTAAGAGTACAGCATATGGAATAAGCCCAGTGACAAGTCACATGGTTAGGGCTAGATAAGAAAGGAAATAAATCGAGAATGGGCAGAATGCCCAGGAGCAAATGCGGGTGTCCAGGAGTTGGAATACTCAAAAGATTGCGCAGTGCCGGTGTGACAGTGAGGAAGAACAGTGAATGTAAAACTAGAAGGCTGACAAAATCAAGGAATTTCTGGTGACACTGGCCTCTCTCTCTCTCTCTCTCTCTCTCTCTCTCTCTCTCTCTCTCTCTCTCTCTCTGTGTGTGTGTGTGATCACTTGTATGTTTGGAAATGTTCTGTTTCCTTATTGCTACTCTGGATCTGGCTCTACCCATTGTTTGCCACCGAGCTTGTACGCGATACACAGATACACAAACTCCATTGGCACCCAGCTACTTTCTGTAAACTGCAGTGGCCCAAAAGAGAGGTTATCAGAAGACAGCTAGCTGAGACCACCCCCTTACTCTCTCTCTCTGTCTCTCCCTCCCCCCCCCACCCCTTCTCCTGTAATCTGCTCTCCAACAGCTGAACCGGACAACATAAAAGCCTCGAGAATCTGTTTGTTTAGATTCTGTCTTATAAAAGCAATCTCTGTGTGGTCTCTTTGCTCAGCCCTGCTGGGAGAAACTGCTGAGAAATCCCCAAGCAAAAGATACCCTCAATCCTACCACTAACAGTGAGACAAGAAGGAAGAGTTGTCTGTCCCCAGGTTCTGCTCTTCTCCTGTAGAGGGAGATAAATAAGAATGCTACTTCACTGGGGTGGCAGAATACAACTGTTATCCCAGCATGAGGGAGATGGTGGCCGGAGAGCACCGTGACATCCTGCCTGGGATACATGAAACCTGTCTAAAAAAATAAAAATAAAAAGACTGCTGTCTCATATTGATCTTCCCCTGCCCTGTTTGTTACCATGCAATCTCCTCCTAGGCATTGAGGACAGAGAAAGGAGAAGGGACACTGTTTTCAAGATTGGTTGTCTGCTGGGTGGTAGTGGTGTCACATGCCTTTAATCTCAGCACCCGGGAGGCAGAGGCAAGTGGATCTCTGTGAGTTTGAGGCCAGCCTAGGCTACAGAACAAGTTTCAAGATAGCTAGGGCTGTTAAACAGAGAAACAGAGAAACTCTGTCTTGAAAAACAAACACAAACAAAAAAAGTAAAAAAAAAAAAAAAAGAACTGGTCACCCATAGGTCAGTGAAGTCACCCAAGATGGCAAAGACTAGGGCTTAGATATGTTTTTGGTTCTTGTTGGGAGCGTGGTTCTTAGTGTGACAATATTGGATGTGACCCTTGAAGAGGTAGGGTCCAATGGGAAGTAACCAGTCAATGCCCTCAGAATGCCCTGGTGATAATTCTTGTGACAAACCCTGCAGTTCTCAGGAAAGAATTCTAGGCCCCTCTTCTAACTTCTGTGACTTCCTTAGAGAGCTCAGAGAGCTGCCTTGCTCCCTCTCGCACATATTCCTTCCCTGATCTTACCCACCATGGTGTAACGCTGCCAGAAGGTTTCACCAAGCCAGACCATGATGTTTGGACTTAGAGCACTCAAAACTCTGAGTAAAACAAACTTCTTTTCTTTATAAAGTAATCATCTGGCCTGAGAATTTTGTTGTAGTTGTGGAAAACCAATACATGACGACAGGAGGTGACAGGAGAGGAGTGAAAGACACTTTGCACTTAAGATAACTGA
The DNA here is from genome assembly GCF_950005125.1 of Chionomys nivalis. NCBI lineage: Eukaryota > Metazoa > Chordata > Mammalia > Rodentia > Cricetidae > Chionomys > Chionomys nivalis. The sequence goes on from NC_080089.1 coordinate 58,163,770, forward strand.
GAAGTGACTCGTAGATCAGCTAGGAAATAACAAAACAGAAAAAGAAATTGATGGAGGAAAAAAAAGAAAGCAAGACAAAATACAAATGGACTCAGAGCTGCTGCCATGTAATATAGTCTTGATGCTTACCCCTCACCTCATCTGGATGATGAAGCCTAATCGCCGATGGGATGAGACTTGAGAGGGGATTAGATCATGCTATCTGAGGCTCCAGAGAGCTCTCTCCCCTTCTGCCATGTGAAGATACAAGAGGGTGACTTTTCTGAGAAATCTGGGCTTCATAAGATTCCAAATACGCAAAAGCTGTGTTCTTCAACTCCCTACCTTCTAGAACTATAAGAAATAAATTTCTGTTGTTTTAATCGGTTTGCTGGGTTTGATTTGGTTTTGGATGGAGAATGTAAGGGAAATGGTTGGGAGTAGGGGTGGCCAGGGGAGTGGTGGGGGTGGTGGGAGATGCATGTAATACTACTGACTGGCCACTTGAGATCCGGAACGATGAGTTAGACAGAAGAGACTTCAGAGACAGGTTTCCCATAGAAAAGGTAGGTGATGAAGGTCGTGCCTGTGCAGTGGTAGGTAGGGCATAAACGTTTGTAGTTCAGTGGGCCCTCCAGGGGGCCAGAGAGGAAATGGTTAAGGGGGAGAGTTAATACTGAGAGTTTATATCAGTGAAGAAGAGACCAACCATTACTAAGCCAACTGACCAGACGGAGACACTAGGGTGAAGGGTGGTCCCATATGTGGGTACAGTGGACGGTGGAAAGCCTTTGATGTCTGGGTCGGAATGTGAAGACTCACAGGGAAGAAGACAGCCAGTCTAGAGTCTCCTCATGCAGCCTCACGCATGAAATGCTACAGCCACATGTGGGAGTAATGACCTCAGAACAAGTAAGGAAGGAGTCATACCCAGGGGTTCAGAGTACTGCCCCTAAAAAGTTCTCCTGGCCACTGAGTCCCATTACCCCCAAATAATCCTCCCCCAGGGACTATGTTCAAAACACACAGATTACTCCTAATCCCTTGAATTAGATATTCCTATATTCTATATTGTCAGAAATCATCTGTTAGCTTCAGGATTTCTATATAGGAGAAACTTCAGGATGATAGTGTAGTTGGGTGGCCGAATTAACAAAATAGGCTGGCTTATAGTACAGTAACTGAAAGGATTATCAATTTCATAGATTTTAAAAAACCATTTTCTTTGTTTTTATTAGATCTATTTATTTATTGCTGAGTGGAGAGGGTACGGTAGCACAGAACCTTGTGTCATGCCGTAGATGTGGAGGTCAGAGAGCAGCTCCTGAACGTGGTTTCTTCTCTACCATGTCATCCTGGGAAGGAACTCAGGTCATCACGCTTGGCAGCAACTGTGCCTTTACCTATTGAGCCACCTGGACAACCTCAATTTTCATATTCTTAAATCACAAATGTATTTATTAATAATTACCCTGAAGATATTATAAATATAAATTTATAATTCCCTATTTTTAGCACTTTTAAATTCTCATTTCCTTCTTCCAGATGATGACTATTTTAGTCTAAAATATACCCTCTTATCACTGATTTTAAAAAAATCTTCTCTTTTGACACTGCATTTATGGATTGTTTTGTTTTATTTTGTTTGAAGCAGAGTCCTCTAGTCTATCCCTGCAGTACTCCTGCTTCTGCCTCCTGATTAAAGGTATGCGCTACTATGCTTGGCTCAAATTTTCTAATATGAAATAAATGCACGTTATTGAACGCCTGGCAAATGTCTGAAAGTAGGGGAAGAAATTCATTTTCCTCTGCTACTTTTTCTTGTTGTCCTGTACTGAGAATTGAGCCTAGGCACTCAGGAATGCTAGGGTGATCAATCATCAAGCTACATCCCAGATCTTCTTCGTAACCTCCCCCTCCAACCCCTCCACGCATACACCAGTGTGTATGAATGTTTTGCCTACATGTAGTTCTGTGTACCGTGTGCATGTCTAGTACCCATAAAAGCTAAAAGAGGGCGCTGGATGCCTCTGGAACTGGAGTTACATACGGTTTGAACATACAACCGGACCCAGATCCTCTAGAAGAGCAGCCAGTGTTATTAGCTGCTGAGCCATCTCTCTATCCCTCCTCTTAGTATTCTCTGTTGTGAGACAGTGTCTCACTAGTTGCCCAGGTGGACTTTGAATTTGTGATCCTGCTGCCTCAGCCTCCCACGTAGCTGACAAATCTGCATCACAAAGCCTGGCTTTCTACACCATTCTCAACGCTCCTTTAACCTTTGCCCCATAGGGTATGTCTGCTAAAGCTCTATATTGAGTGTCTTCCTCAGCCACTCTCCACTTTATGTTTTGAGTCTCTCACTGAAACCGGTGCTCACTGATTCAGGTAGACTGGGTGGCCCGAAAATCCTCCTCCAAAGCACAGGCAGATGCCATTGTGCCTCTTTCAAATGTGATTTCTGGGCATCAAATTCAAATCTTCACGCTTCACAAGCACCTTACTGACTGAGCCAGCTCTCCAGACCAGTGTTTCTTTTTCTTTATTTATAACCCTACTGTGCAGTCACATGTCATTTAACACCAGACACATAGCCTAAAAATGTGTCTTTGGGTGATTTAATCATTGCATGAACAAACAGTGTAGTTACACAAACTTAGGTGGTATATTCTGCTGAACATCTAGGCTATATGTGTGTGTATAAATATGTGTGCATATATGTGTAGACATGTATATATATATATATATATATATATATATATATATATATAATAGCCTATTACTCCTAGGCCCATGATGAATAAAACATGATGAGTTAATCAAACACAAGAGAAAATTATGCAATCAAGAGTCATGGCAAATGAGATATATATGAGACCACTATCACTGTAACATGGCATAATGCTTCATAGCAGACATTTTCTTTAATAAGTAGAAGGAGCACATTCTAAAATAAACATAAAATATAGTATAATAAATATACAGGCCAATAACATAGCCATTTATCACTATCAAGTGCTATGCTCTGTACATAACTGGACATGCTCCACTTCTACATGATTAGTAATGCGGGACTTTTGTTTACACTAGCATTACTCAGACATGAAAAATGCACTGCTATGACAGCTAGGATGATCACTAGGCAGTAGGAAATTTCAGCTCCATTATAATCTTATGAGACCACCATCCAATGTACAATCCATTGTTGATCAAAATGTCATTATGAGTTGGGGATGTAGCTCAGTTGTAACTTCTTGGTTAGCGTGCATGGAGCCCTGGGTTAGAGCCACAGCACATTGTAAATTGGGTGTGGTGACACAAGCCTGTAACCCCAGTACTTGGGAGGTAGAGGCAAAAGGATAAGTTCAAAGTCATCCTTGGCTGCATAGTGATTTGGGGGCCACCCTGAGCTCCTTGAAACTCTGTCTAAAAAAACAAAACAAAACGAACAATTATATGTGTAAGATATATTCATTCTTAAATGTATTTAATCATAATTATCTCCCATATTGTTATTATTATTGAAAATACATATTATAATTTCACAAAATTGTGTAGATAGATTGTGATTATCTAATCTTTTTTTTCTTCTTGGATGTTTAGAATTACCCTTCCATTCAGTAACTATCAACTTGTTACTGTGCTAAACAGGATTCTGGGACCAGCAAATATAGTAGTGACCAAGGTAGGCAAATTCGCAGGGGCTTACGTTATAAGGGTGTGGGAAGGAACTGGTAATAAGTGTCTGGTGATAATAAATGCCAGGAGAAGGGAAACAGGAAGAGTGTGTCAGAGGAGGAGAGAGCCGCTATTTTACATAACATTGTGAACAAAAATAAGATGGTATAAAGTGACTTGTAATACTTTTTGGTCTCTCAGATTATTTTGTCAGCAAGAGGAAAGCTAGTTCACAGGAAGACAAACTGCTAAGTGTGTGACCATTGTCGTACTCTGGATGTGTCTGCTCACTGTTTCCAAGGGCAGTGCGATTTGTTACCACTTGCTTTTGATGTAGCGTCCTTGAATGTTTATGCTGCTTAACCAGCCTTGCTTCTTTGCACTTCTTGTTGATTTGAGTTCGCTTTTAAAAAGTAGAGACATGAACTGTTAATATATTTGCTACAGCTTTACCAGATTCTTGACTGATCTTTTTCCCCTGTGGCTGAGGGTTGAACCCAGGACCTGACACCTGCTAGACCAGTGCTCTGCCACTGAGCTATGTCCTGCTGTCCCTCAAGCACCCTTAGCTTTAGTGATGTGCTGCTCTCTTCATATAACCACCACCAGTTGTACCAACGTTTTGCTGGATAATTATTTTTTCATTTGTGTCATATCGGTCATCACGTTACAAAGCTTATTGGGGGCTTTTTTTTTTTTAAAGATCATTTTGTTTATCTGTTTATTTTTGCTTTGTTTTGATTTGTTTTTTGGAGACAGGATCTTTCCATGTAGTCTTAGCTGTCCTGAGACTCACTCTGTAGACCAGGCTGGCCTCAAATTTATGGAGATCCACCTGCCTCTGCCCCCTGGGTGTTGGGATTAAAATCCTGACTTGTCTGTCTGTTTTTCAATCACTACTTTACTACTTCAACCATTCAAGTATGAGACCGACTAATATCCAATAGTGCTAACTCTTCCTCGTTTTTGCCTTTAATGTGTGTGTGTTTTATCATTTATTCTAAATAAAGTTCAAACCAGTTTGATCAAATATTCATTCTAGGCTGTTTCACAGCATTATTATATCTTAATGCTACTAAGAGTGAGATTTCTTTTTTAATAATATTTTAATGTTATTGCTCTTATACAGGCTAGATATTGATTTTTGTCAATTTATCTCATCCTATCACTTTATTGAGCTCTCTTTTTATCAATTCAAATAGATTTTTAATGGAATCTCTTTAGTTTTATAGGCATGCAATTTATTTTCCCTTATACTTGTAATAGATTTTTACTATATTGATATTTTACTTGGGTACTTGATGTTTTAATGGTTATTACTATTGTTTTTATTTGAAAATATACATCCTATCAAGATAAGGAATACTGCACCTGATGAGTGGATTTGACCTTGAATTTGACTTCTTAGATGATTCCCTCATTGTATCCTGTATTTTCTTTTATTTGTTAGTGTTGTCTTTTCTGTTCTAGCTCTATGGAAAGGACTTCTCTGGGAGGGTTTGTCATTCACTTTTCCTCCAAGCACTCAGTTTCTGCCAGAGCTGTCATTATTACAGTATGCCTCCCATCTCCTAACCACCGTTGATTGGGCTTGTTTGGGACACCTGACCCAAGCTTGGTGGATTTCAGTACATATCTCCACTGCTCCAAGTATGGGTACCTGACCTAAATGGAACCCATCAGAGATTCTTTAACGGGGAGTACTAGGAAAGTACAACCCAGTAGTTTACAATTTAAAATTTAAACCCCAGGAATTGGACTAGGTCATGTTTGCAACATGTGGAGAAAACTAATGTCCAACCAAAGAGAATCAGGAAAAGGGAGATAAGAAGACTCGGCAGCAACCAATGAGTTAATAGCTGGATGACATTCCTGTCCCAGTATCTGGTACTTCTGAGGTACAACTGCATCTCGAACCTCTAGCCATTGAATTGTTCTTTGGTTTAATAAAATATCTCAGTCTTTATTCAATTAATATTTCCTTTTTTCTTTTGTAACCAGCCTGGATTTCCTCTCTTTCAAAGTTTACTTATGTGTGTGAACATGTATATGCCATGGTACTCATGGAGAGGGTAGAGAACAACTTGTGCCAGACAGTTCTCTCTCTCAGCCATGTAGGTCCCAGAGACGGAACTCGGGTCATCAGACTTGGTGTCCAGCACCCTTCCTGGTGGGCCCTGGACTTGGATTTACTCTTGAGACAGAAAGAGAGAGACGGCTTTCTAACTTCTTGAGGTAATAATTGTTTTTTTATTTATACTGGTCTGGTCAGATCAGGTTAGCAAGGCGATAAGAGAGGGAAGAACATAAAATATTGCTTTAGGCTGTCTTGCTCCACTCTCCTTGCCAAGCCAGGCTTCTTCGGCTGTCCTGAGGCCCAAGGAAGTCCCAGGCTCAACGTGACCATTTTTCCAAAGCACCTATCTGAGCAGCAGATTGATTTCATAGCCTTGGGATAATGTGAGGAGAGGTGACCAGAGTGATAGCCTTTGGGAGCAGCATGCTCCCTTCTGAAATACGGCCACAGTGCTGTCCCCAGGGCTATCAGCTGGACACTTTGCCAGCCATAGGCAGGAGGGAAAGAGTTGCCTCTGGGAACTGACTTTCAAAAGCAACACCTGTCCTGTCACCTCCCAGCACTCTCGGGGAACTGATAGTTCAAGTCTGAGTCTCCGTGGAACGACAACGAGGGGCACTGTTCCCAGGTGAAGAGCAGATCAGAGGTCCTCATGCTTTCCTGACAGCAGTGCCGCCAACAATGTCAAGATCGGGACAAGCAATTGCCATTTTGGATGCTTTTTAAAAAAGTCTCTTACTCGAAGCTTAGAAATCAAATTGCTGAGTGCTAGAGGCCGGCCCCACATTCCCTGACTAAGCCACTAAATCAGACTAATTGAAGCAGCAAATATGCCTGAGTGGAGCTTCCTAGAGAAAATGCAACCCTCGGAAGACGTGGCATTTATTCCCGACTTAGCTAGACATATTGATAAGTAGGCATTTCTGAGACCACTTTTTGTTTTATATCGACTAAAACCAATACAGAATGAATGTTAAGAGTCTGACTGTAACTTTGTCCTGATTCAAACACAAACAGGAACACCAAATGGAAATCTGTAAGAACACACGTCCAGGTCATGTCAGTAACAACTGATCTCTTTGATCTCCTGACAGCAGCTTTTAGATCTATATGAAATGATTTGAAGGATTTGGCACAGGTCATCATGGGCCAAGTGTCCAGTCACAAATGCCTTCCAGACATTATTACAGTTGTTTGGCTCCTTTGCTGGCGGTCTCCCCAGGACAGCTAGGAGTCTAAGGTTACCATCAGCGGACATTCCCTTTTTAGTCCTCATGTGGTGCTTTGAAGAGCGAAGTGGGACAAGGACAAATAACTTTGTTTATTCACACCAACTTGACAGCACACCTCAAAACTTACTGTCTGGCCTTTCCAGTCGCAATGAAACAAATATTAAGGGGCTGGAGTTGGGAGGCTCCTTTAATAATTACACCATAGAGTTAAACCACGAGAAGGAAAGCTTGTGCTAGAACATGCTGTGATATGATGCAAAGGCGTCTACCCGCAGCCCAGAGCAGCACAGGGAGGGGAGGCATTTTCTTGAAGACTGCCATGCACCATGCTGATATGCTAAACAGGCAGATATTTTAATCAATGCCTAGGACCCTAAAATAAGCGCAAACGATATTGAGATTTTTATTTTAAATGAATTATTCATGGACCACATAGCAAATTAAAAATAACGCGATTGCACCATCCTTTTTCGCCAACACAAAAACTTTGAAAGTATAACCATGGCAAGTAGAATAACTTCAGCTATAGTTCAGAAGCACTGGGTGGGGTTCTCTTTGTTCCTAGTGGCATCGCTCACTCCCTAGGTTGCTTTCATAGATAATCCTCAAACCCCTGCGTCTGCAAATGTCAGATTTTAGGGAAACAACATCAGATCTGAGAAGTACTGTGAACTTGATCAACAGAGAAAGTAATTTGTAAACCACACAATTCATTTTTCTTCTAACTTGGTTTCAAGAGATATTTTAGGAGAGAACACTATTATCTTCTAGGCGGGTCCTAGCTAACTCCAGCTTCCTTGATTGTCAATTATAGAGACAATTTACACATTTTCCTGTAGGGGAGAGAGCGACCCTCCTAAAGCATAGCTCAGTAAGTCATGCGGTTGGAAGAGAAGGTAAAGCCACTCTAATTGGAGCCAGGAGACCAGGCCTTGGCTTCCAGCTCTGTCCTACTTGTGCTTGCATATCACAACTTCATCTGTTGCCAGAGCAGATGGTCTCTGAGTGCCACTGAGGCACAAAGGCCAGCTCTCCGGGTTACAGTTAACGCTGGGCTACTGAGTCCCTTAAGTCTCGCACTGATGAGTAGGGTCCTGGGGTTGAGTTCCAGGGCCTTTTGGCCACAAATATATTCAATAGTATATCCCAGTATGCTGGAAAATGTTACCAGTTTCTATGGGATCCATGATCTTTTCATTTTCAAGACAGTGTGTCTCTGTAGCTTTGGAACTTGTCCTGGAACTAGCTATTGTAGACCAGGCTGGCCTCAAACTCACAGAGATCCACTTGCTTCTGCTTCCCCAGTGCCGGGATTAAAGGTGTGCACCACCACCGCCCGGCTTCAGGACCCATGTCTTAAACAACAACAGCGACAACAAAAAACCCATAGGCTTGTATATCATTGGCAGTTGTCAGTCCGTCTAGAAACACAAAAGCCAAAATAAGGTGTTTTTAAAAGCATGACATGAGACCTGGAGAGGTGATCCTATCTGTAAAGTGTTGGCTGAGCAAGCATGAGGTCTTGTGTTTGGATAATTCCTCCTCCCCACCCCACCCCAGCACTGCTGCCACCCTAAAGACTCTGGCCTGGGAAAGGTAGAGAGAAGAGAATCCTGGAAATGCTGGACAGCCAGTCTAATCAAACAATAAGAGAGAGACCCTATCTCAGATAAATAAATAAATGAATGAATGAATGAATGAATGAATGAATGAATGGAGGGGGTAGCGAGATGGCTCAGCAGGTAAAAGTGTTTGCTATGCCAATCCAACAACTCGAGTTTGGTTTCTAAAACTATGTTAAAAAAAATTCTGGGTGTGGTGGCATACAACTGTAATTAATCCCAGCACTCCTGTGGCGATATGGAGAATCTCCCTGAAGCTCACGGGCCAGCTAGCCTGGTTGAAGAAGCCTGACAGAAACAAGAGAAACTTTACCTCACTAAAGTAGAAGGAGAGAGGTGACTTCTAGAAGTTGACTTCTGGCTTCCACATGCACGCTGTGTCATGATAGCACTCCCCAACACACACACACACACACACACATACACACACACGCACGCTGTGTCATGATAGCACTCCCAAACACACACACACATGCACTCTGTGGCATGGAAGCACTCCCAAACACACACACACACACACACATTAAAAAATCAATAAGTTCTAAAAAGCATGGTATGAACACAGTGACAACTTGTGCGCCTTGGGTTTCCTGTCTCACTTGCCTCCTATTTCCCATTGTTAGCACAGAAGATCTTCGCACATACCCTCCTGAAATCACCCAAATGATGCATAGGTCCATAGAGAAATGTCCAAATATGGCCTAGACATGTTCTTCCTCTCGGCTGCACCTGTTTCTCCAGGCTCATCTTCTATCATGGTTGCAGACAATCCTGCACAAGCACCACCTGGCCCTGTTCCTCAGCCACCCCAGGTATTTGCATGCTTTCTTGCCTTTGCTCAAGCTGGGCCTTTTGATTAAAGTATACATGTCTAATGAATCCAACCCATCTTCCAGGCTTAACCTCTTCCAGGAAGCTTTTTTTCAGCTCTACCATCTCTCCATCACTTGTTCAGCTGTTCCCTCTTTTGGGGGACCTGTCTAAATTTCTGTATTCACTGACCACCACATTATGATATATAGCTCTGTCCCTGGCTCCAAAGCACTATAGAAGAAACTACCTTACTTATCTTGGTGATAGGACTGGCACTGTGGGCATCAGGATAATGTTTGTTGGGCAGATGGGCACACCAACAGATGGTTGAATGGATGGATGAATTCGGCTCAATGTGGTCCTGTTTACCAAAGCTCTGGTCTAAGAGATTCATGAATAAAAAAAGACTATTTTACATAGTGGGTACGCATGTAGTACAAGGCATGCCACAGGCTATCCTTTCATAATCCTTTCATAATCATTTTTTTTCTCCAAGGAGATGGTAAATTACCAATGTAGATACCAGTGAGATGTGCTATAGGTAACATGAAACTTAATTCTCCCCAGATTTGACATTCTGAGAGTCTGGTCTTGTAAGAAAAGTCTGTCTACTTCTTGTACCAAGGTCTTCTTGGGAATAGAATTGTGTAATGGGTGGCGGGCTAAGCCTGGGGACAAAGCTTTGTTGGCAGGGCCAAGGGGCTGCCTTCTTGTTAAACTCTGGGGGGGACTCCCACGAGTTAGTAAGAAACCGAAACTTCCCTTACCTTAGCTGCCGAACCTAGAGCTTGGCTAAGTACTAAATAGAAGGAGAATCAAATGTCTGTGTTTCCTCTTCAATCCAAAGCATTATTTCTAGATAGAATAATGGAGTCTTCAGATTTTTTTAAGTGATTGCCAATAAGGAAAAAAAAATGGTTGCTACACAGAAGGAAAATAGCTGAACAAAACAGAGCCTGCGCATTGAGCCAGACTTATCTTTCTATGCCATCCTTGGCCTCTTGGCACAGGGAGGAGGGCACTACGGCAGCTGCGGTGCCTTTTTCTACTGTCCTTGCTTCTAACCTAAATCAGAGGCACAGAATCAGGGAACTGCAAGGAGCTAGTGAAGCAGGACTTTGTGCCACCGAGGAAAGCAGGCTGCGACACTCGTATAGGGACAGTCAGTGAGGCCTCTGTCTGTGGCGTTTCTGGGAATGCCAGCCCCTTCCTCCTAGGTGTCAGGTTCTTGCTTTCAGGAGGCATTTTTGACTGCACAAAGACGGGAGTGTCTTTTTGAGTTTGGACTTCCTAACCTTGGGAAGGAATTGACGAGCCGTGCTTCTTCAGGGTGTGAAATGAGCAGATGGTGTTGTCTCACTCCAATTTGTTTTGCATGGACTGAGAGAAGGCTGTGGGGGAAGGGACAAATGTGCTCTATTCCCAACTGCTAAATACAACTTATTGGCAAATACAAAAGAGCTTCTTCACTTGTGTTGGATCATTTACACCCCCCTCTCGTGCATATGTGCATGTGTGTGTGTGCGCGTGTGCGCGCACATGCTACACACATGTGGTAAGGATTTAATTCAGGGCACTGGGCATTCTAAATCATGGGCTGAAACTCATGATCCTCCTGCCTCAGCTCCCAAGTGCTAGGATTACTGGTGATCACTGCTGACATGATCTGTGAGCTCTCTGAAGTCAGGGAAATCTAACACATGCTTTTAAAAAAATACCAATTGTCCCTCTACAGGTTATGTTCAACTCATTTTAAACTTTACATTTATCCCATCAACACAGAAACCCCAAAGTGTCCCAAGGGAACTAAGACAAGGGTCTGAGAAGAAGACCCTGCTAAATTTCCAGTGATCTCTCAGGTGGTTCTCTGGATGCTTAGGAAAGGTCATGACCTCTCACCTTCCATCTTGTATCAGGAAGCTTTGGGACCTTCTGCCAGGCAAGCATTGGGAACTGCACCCAAGGAGAAGGCTGAAAGGCTAAGCAGGGACTCAGGGGTGCATCAGCCGGGATGGTGTGGATGCTCACTTTCCACTGAACCTCACCTTGGTGCTCCTATAGCACCTTTTTATGACCTGCTTTTTCAAACATGGGCCCCAAGGCACCACTAACTAACATGGAGCTGCTGACGATTTCTTTGGGGAGACAAAAAGGAGGAGGAAAGAGTTAGCATCCATATCTCCCAGAAACGCTCTCAGACATCATCACCTACATAAATATTGAGTTCTCTCTGTAGAAAGTCTCTAAGGGAGCTCCCTTTCCATTTTGCTTAGACTTCTCAGTACAACCCTTTGCAGTTATTGGATATATAACTATGTAGAAAGCATCTGGAGGGAATCTCAGCTCCACCTCCAAGAACACTGAACAAGAGTCAATAGCTTCCCAAGGGCAATGTTGTTACAACTTTTTCTGTACCTTGGTACCAGCTCCGTCCCAGTCTCTAGAACCCACTGATTCTACTTCCTACTCTGTTGGAAGGGTCTGCTCCTCCCCCGTATATCTTCTGTTTCTTTGACTTATTTTCCTCCTCCTGTAAGTCACCCAGGTGCACCCAAGTCCTTCATTGCTTTGGATGCTCTTCTTGCTGTCTCACAAGAGTAAGGATGCACCAGCTGCTGCCTCTGTGGAGAGCGATAGTCTGCCACTTCCATCCTGCCGGGATCCCTTGCTGATGATGTCGGGCCCGGGGGCACTAAATCACATCCCAAGTGAGATTAATGCAGCATACAAAGAGAGGCAAACAGGTTCACTCTCCACTAGGACTGTCTGGGGATAGACACTGATTCTGGAATCCCTCCTGATTTCCACTGTTCAACTTGCTGGGCCAACAATTGTTCAATTAGACTTGGCTCTGACTTTTGGAAGGCACAAGGACCCAGCTCCTGGCCCAGCAGTTAGCATGGAGGCTGCTCTCTTGGCTTAGTTAGCCTTGCTTGAACCAGCTGTGGGAAGCTGGTGTGAGTCTCTTTCCCAATCTAGTCACTAAGGTAGCAGAAAACATAATGATTCAGAGAAGAAACAATATGATTTTACATAGGTTTGCCAAATGTCTGGTATTGAATTAAACAATCTGGAATTTTAACTTCTGGTCTAGGTAAAAATAAATAAATAAATAGGAAGCCCATATTTCTGAATACTTTCTAAAAGGCAAAAGGACTAGTTCTATAATAAACATGTATATGTATATGTATATGTATATATATATATACACACACAAGTATCAATATAAAGCATTTTAAAATATGAATACATTATTTAAATAAACAGTGTTTACATAACCCTTTCTTCTCAATTTCCATGTGGGTCTGGTAGTTTTGTAGAAAAACCTAGAAATTTTTGTTGGACACTAAAACTGAGGGTCTGACTCAGTGGAAGAACATTTGCCACACTAGCATTCATGAAGAATGTGGTTCCAACCCCCATCTTATCAAAAGATAAAAATAAAGAAAGTAATTAAAGAAGTTATTCTTGAACACCATACCCTTTCCACGTTTACTTTTAAAGGCTCTATAATTTTACACAACAAAGTCTGTAGCTTGGGGAGGAGCCACAGATAGAATTGTGTCTTGAGTGATGCAGAACTATTTTCCAATGTTTGGTTTCCAGCAGACTATAAAATGTGGTCTCCCTGGAATTTCTCTCCTAATCTTAAAAGTCCGGATGGGTTTCAGAGGCCATTTAATCGTGCTCTTCATTCCTTTTCACTTAATAATGTATTTTAAAAGCGCTACTCGATATCTAAGAGAACCTCATGAATTCTTTTAGCAATTTCCCGTTTTGAACTAAGAAACATTTTTGAAGAAAAATAAAGTTGGAAGCTACAAAGGTTAGGGACTGCATTAAACAGCACCGACTTTTCGCTTCTGAAAGTGTGCCAGAATATTGTCTTCTCTGGTTTATAATTTCTGAAAGTGTGCCAGAATATTGTCTTCTCTGGTTTATAATTTTTCTCTTTCCCTTGTCACTTACCAACTGAAAAGAAGTTAAAAGGTCATATCTTTCTCATCCCATCACCAAAGTAAACATTTCTCCAATTACCCATAAAGGGCAGATGTTTCCAAGGAATTATTTATTGTTTATTAGCAAAAGGCAAAGGCAGTAAAAGAAGGTTCTGTGTTACAATATGAATTCTTGGCAGTGACATTTAAGTACCCTAAGCCTGAGGGAAGAAAGAAGAAAAAAAAAAGAAAGAAAAATTGTTATATCTAGTATATGTTTAAAAGTTTGTGACCAAGCAGGGAAGTAGTGGTGCACGCCTTTAATTGCAGTACTTGGAGGCCGGGGCTGGCAGATCTCTGAGTTCAAGGCCAGCTTGGTCTATAGAGCTAGTACCAGGACAGCCAGGGCCACACAGAGAAACCCTATCTCAACAAACAAACAAAGTTTGTAACCATCTGCCTGCTAAAATGTATGGCCACAGAGGATCTGAAAAGTATACTTTAACATTTTTTTTATTTTAATGTTTTATGTTTATGAGTCTTTTCCCTGCATTTATGCCTGTACACCATGTGTGTGCCTGGTTGCTCATAGACTGGAGTTACAAATGATTGTGAGCTTTTGTGTGGGTGCTGGAACAGAATCCAAGTCCTCTAGAAGAATGTTCTTAGCTACCAAGCCATTTCTCCTTCCCCCAAAGAATCTTTTTTTAAAAAAAATAAAAAACAACAACAACAACAAAAAAAAACCAATGTTTATTTGGGTCCATCCTATAACCCAAGGTAGCTTCAAACATCTGGTAATCCTCCAGCCTCAACCTTGCAAATACTGAGACAGTAGACATGAGCCATCTCACCCAGCAAAACAGCATTTTGTAAGTATTACCTTCACAATTCATTTGTTTCACAAATGTATCTCCCCTGGTACCGTTAGAGACAGCTGAAAATAGAGCAGTGAAGAACAGACAAAAGTCCTTGTGTTTTGCAGCAGCAGAAGGAAGTCTGTTTCCTTAGCTGTTGGAGCTTATTTAGAGGTAAATACTGTATATAAATTATTACTAAACTCCAAAGAAATCCATGCTGTTAGTCCTCTAGAAGGGAAAACTGAGATCTGTTTCCACATTCCTCCTTGGTCCAGATCAGAGTTGCTAAGCTCAGCAATTATACATGGCCCATTTCCGGACAAAGAAACTCTGAGTCCCTCGAACAATTTTCTGATACATCTGAACTTGACCTGGTTGTCCACATAAGACAGTCATTTGAGAATGTGTATACTTGTGTGCTCAGGTATGTAAAAAGGTCCACCACTATTTTTTAGTTAATGATGTATGTATATGCACATGTGTACATGTATATGCACATGTGTACAGGTGTCCATGGAGGCTGGAAGAAGTCACAGGGTCCACCTGTCTATGCCTCCCCAGTACTGGGATCACAGATGCACACACCTATATCCAGATAGGTCTTAGGGATCCGAACTCAGGTCCTCGTGCTTGCCTGACAAACACTAACAATTGAGCAGTCTCTCTATCACACCATTTAGAAAATGCTCTGCTATGAGAAAAAGAAGTTTTTTGTCTTTTTATTTTTTATTGAAATGTAAAAACATTGAGCAAGGAGATAGTCTCATGTTGGCCACATAAATACAGCCCTATGGGATGCATGGATTATGAGATAATTGGGAAGAAGCCACATCTAACCCAGATTCCCCTCTCTCTACATCCAGTTTATCTCTTCTGCTCACGGAACAAACACCCACCCTTGGACGAGTTGTTACTAGCCTTCCTAGATTGCCGCCTGTGTGGCCTCGTGGTTCAAAGATGCAGAGTTCTCATCCTCTGCTAAATCACTGAAGCTGGGGGCGGGAGAGAAGGAACGCTGGTGTGCAAGCTGGATGCAGGACACTGCACATGTCATATTGGTTTAGTCCCACAGTGGGTCCTAAGAGCAGGTTTCCTCTGAGGCTCGGAGAGGTTAAATGACAACCCCTCTGGATCACATAGCCATCAATGCTGAAGCCAATCATCAACACGACCTTTCCTCCCCTCCGTCTGAGTTCATTTCTCAAATTCCTTCCCTCTGTGCGCACAAAACCCAAGGACAGCCTCGAGAGTAATGAATGCCTGGCACGAGGGTTGAAAGTGAGCAGCGAGAACAGAGAAACAGAGAAACGAGAGGAGAGACAAGAAGGAAACATCTTGCTGACTCGACAGCTTGCTTGGAGGTAGGATCCAGGAAAGGGCTGTTATATTCTTACTGCTTTGATACAATTTCTGATTCTCAGAAATACTGACTTGGCAGGACCTTAGAGGTCATGCAGTCCAACCCGCCATTAAACGCTTTCTTCAGTCATTAACTCGCTTTATTACTGTTGGTGATCTGGGAAGTAGTGTCATTGACTTGGCAAGTGTGTGCATTTCTCTGAACCACAGTTTTCCACTGTCTCACTGAGGGCTTGCCTGGAGAGGCTTGACTTTAATAAGAATTCTTTACATCTGTATAGCCTTTCACAGCTGTCAGAAATGCTTTTGTTCATATACACTACGCTCTTAGGGGGGAACCTTTTATGGTTTGAGAAAAACTAGAATGCAGCGTAAACCTGGATTCAAATTCCCACTCCACACCTCCAATCTTGTTAACCAGGGCAGGACATTTAATGTCTTTGAACTTCCTCCTTGCTATCTTTTTGGGTTAAGGCTCCAAGTCCTCATCTGGAAAGTGGGGATCACAAAGCCTTCCGCATGTGACTGAGTTAAAAGTTAACTCAAGTCACATATATAACTGGACTTGATCTTGACAGCTCTGGGTTGATTGCTTTTGTCTTTTTTCCTTCCATAGCTCAGAAGAAGGAACTGAGAGGAGGCAAAGTCACCCTCCCAAGATAAAACAGCCAGCAGTTGGTAAGCAGAAACCAGGCCTTCCTTCCAGGCACTGCACCGTCCTGCCTGGACTTTCTCCCTCCTCCCTTACATTTGGTTGATGAACACCTTCCACTTTCTACCTGAACTCAGGGAAAGGCCATCTCCACTTTCCTTTAACCACACTAGGCTTTCTGCTTTGCGCTGTCTTGCTGTTCACCATTGCCTCTTGCCAATTGCCCGTGTTTTCTACGCTTTTTGGAAGTAGAAGACAAACGGGCAGGATGCTTTCAGCCATGCCTCCAAATGTGAGATCTGGTTTTCTGATAGGACACCAAGCAGCTGTGATGGCATCCAGGCAGATGGGCTCTGAGTCTCCTGGCTCCTGGTACCCGGCGTGATGTGTTGCCGCCTGCCTCCTGGCTTTTGATTACTGCTCCCCTAGCACGGCAGCTTTCCCAACCCTTCTCAAACAGGCTGTGATTTAAATAGCCCTACCTTCAGCCTTTCACATACCCTTGAAACACAGAGTGCTGGTGCAGTCCACTGGGAGCCCCTCGAATGAATCACTGTTCATGGAATTGGTGCTTCCAAAGAGGTCACTCTCCCCAAGCTACACAGATATGCATGCGAGTCTTGAAAATCTGTCTTTATTTGGGTCATTCAAATGCGTGGTCACAGTGTTGTACTGGATTGAAAAATAAATGTGTAGGCAAGTAGATTTATAATATAGCATGCATACGTAGAGTGTTTTTGTTTATTTATGCAGAATACTTAATAAAAAGATACTGGTCATTCAGTTCCTTGATCAGAAATTCAAGTAGTACAACTGGAATATTACCCAGCACAGAGAAAATGTGGTGTCACAGATGTGAGAGAATTCTCAAGAGAGCTTCGTGTCAGCCTACCTGGCTATCTACAAGCAGAAGAAATTCCTAAACTAATCAGAGTTGAGAGTTAATGGGCCCTGAGGAAGATCTCTACTCCACTGTGAAGCTTATTTGCAAATCTGATTTTTTTTTTCTGCCACTAAATGGCAACCACTTGAGAATTCCCATCGATGAAAAAGATCCTATCTGTTTTATTGGGCACTACTCTAGAGACACTCTCCCAGAATTTGCTGAGAAACCCCATGTCACAGCCTCACTCTCTTCCTCTAGGTCTCCTCTCTCATTGTCTCATAGGGGGCCAGGTACTTACCTACCATGGCCCAGACCGTGCAAGGCCCAGTCACTGCCTGGTGCCTCTAGACTGGTGATTTCTAAAGATCTCGGTTTTCAGGGAGAAGAGAACAAAATCTATTTAGCTCTTGACAAGTGTTTGTTGCTTCTGCTCCACCCCCCAAGGGCCCCCCACCCCCCACTCGACCTGAAACTCATTGCCAACTCACTTCACTCAT
Source organism: Chionomys nivalis (assembly GCF_950005125.1). Lineage (NCBI taxonomy): Eukaryota > Metazoa > Chordata > Mammalia > Rodentia > Cricetidae > Chionomys > Chionomys nivalis. Next base: position 58,181,363 of record NC_080089.1, read on the forward strand.
CCTGTGCTACTCTCTCTTGTGGTGGAGTTGTTTTGAAGGGTAGTTCGGGTAAATAAAGTTCTGAGGGTAGGGCTCCCCGTGGTGAGACTAGTGGGCTTGGTGAAGACAGGGATGGAGATGAGGAGATGGAGGAGGAAGAGTAAATGAAAGAACAAACTGGGCTTACGTATTTGCTCTGTCTTGTCGACACTTGGCTCTTTCCATGTCTTGACACAGCAAGAAGCCTTTCACCAGCTGTAAGCCCTCAGCTCTGGACTTTCCAGCTTCCAGAATGGTAGGAAAATTCTTTTCTTTGTAAGTTAACAGTCTCAGATAATGTGTTAGAGCATCAGAAAATGGACTGGGACCCAACCCCAAAGCTCTGACTAAGCAAGAAGAGAAGGGGAAGGAGAAACTGCCCAGTGAGCAATGGGGACGGCTCCTTGGTTCCACCGAATCAAGATGGTGTGCCTCGTCTTCCATGGCCTCTTATCCCCAATCCTGGTCCCCCTTCAGTTGAGCTAAGCAAGAAGCCAAAGCAACAGAAGGCAAAGCTACAGAGTTTGTGTGTGTGAAGGTGGAAAACAAGGAACCTTTCCCACGTTCTACCCAACCTTCTACTGTGCTCTCAAACGCCCTTGCCCCGCTGCCAGAATGCATTTGAAAATGCAACTCGAATTTACTTCCTTTCCCCTGGATTCCCATTTATCCAGAAAAATTCATAGTGGCAGTCATCTAACCTTTGTGGGGTAACAAAACATCAACATTTCCCTGAAACGTTTTCAAAATATGCTTACAAACAACATTGTTGAAATGAGGCAGAAGCAATTATGCATACAAATCTGGCACAGCCATTTTGTGAGCTGATTATAGAAAAAGAAGTCTAATTGTCTTTTTTTTTTTTTTTTTTTTCCTGGAAGAAAGCAGAAACCGGTAAGTGTCAATGAGCCTTAAGAGTGGGCCCTTCACAAAGCCTGGTCCCAGTCTACCTGCCCCCACCTCTAGGCTCTAACACTCACTCCCCATGGACCCCAGCCACTGGACACAGTGGCTTCCTTCTAGTTCATACATTTAGTTAGCACACCATTAGTATTTTGGTATTTGTCATAATATGAATAAACATTTTATTATTTTACCCTCTCTGACATCCCCATCTCTGGCATACTTCTTTGATATGTGCTAATATGGTGTTTCCTTTATGTGAATATGCTGCTGGTGTCCCTGTGTATCTAAATTTCCTGCTTTAAAACTTAAAAGTTTTATGTATATGGGGGTTGTCCTGTATGTATGTGTGTGTACCGTGTGAATTCAGTACCTTTAGAGGCCAGAAGAGAGAGCTGGATCCCCTGGAACTAAACTGCAGGTGGTTGTGAGCCACCTTGTGGGTGTTGGGAATTGAACCTGAGCCCTCTGGGAGAGCAGCAAGTGCTTTTGACCACTGAGCCATCTCTCCAGTCCTAAGTTTCCCATTGTTTGGTTTTGGTTTTGGTTTGGTTTGATTTGGTTTTTCAGGACAGGATTTCACTGCATAGCCCTCTCTGTCCTGGAACTGGCTTTGTGGACCAGGCTAGCCTTGAACTCACAGAGATCTGCTTGCCTGTGCCTCCCAAGTGCTGGGATTAAAGGTTTGTGCCACCACCGCTCAGCTCATGGATTAGATTGGGTTATGATACAATCATAAATACCCTTATTTTATTTTATTTATTTGGCTTTTTGATACAGGGTTTCTTTATGTAACTTTGGCTGTCCTGGAACTCTGTAGACCAGGTTGGCTTCCAACTCACAGAGATCTGCCCTCCTCTGCCTCCTGAATGCTAAGGTTAAAGGCGTGCACCATCACCACTCAGTCCTAATACCCTCATTTTAATGCAATCAGGTTTACATAAACTTGGAGTGGCATATTTTAGCCCATAAACAGCAGATTCACACACACACACACCCCGCCCCCGATGTGAAAGTGTCTTCCTAAGACAAAGGAGGGTGTCCTGACCACCACATGAGTTGCTACCTTAGATTAGCAACAGTATCTGGAGACATCAGTCATGCGAGGGCACTGAGTTGGTTTCACACGAAGTATAACATATACAAGAGAGAACTGGTCTGGGCCACTTTCCATAAAAGGCAGCCTCAGGTGTGGCGAATGTTTCTGGGCTTCCTATGGCTATCAGCTGCTGGCAGTATTTCAGGTGCTCCTTCCTTCCCCACCTGCCAGGTGTCCGTCCTGGACACAACGGTGTGACTATGCCCTGCCCACCCAGCTTACATAAGCCATCTCCAGGCCTGGAATCTATTTGTCTCTCCCTGCCTCACTTGTTATGATCCATCTAAACACACATACACACACACACACGCCCTGTCCTGGTGGCAGAACAGTAGCTCCTTTGTAGACCAGTTCTCTTGGCTTTGCCTTTCTCTTTTTTTCAGATTCCTTCCCATCAACGCATGAATCCCATGAATTACTTTCTAGGCCACATTTCTCTCGCCCCAGCACCTCTCTAGCTATCTGCTTTCTTGGTTACCATCTTGCCTACTGAGCACACAGTTCCTAAGGTACAGAGATGGGGTGACTGTAGCTGGCACAAGAAGGAGGTTCTGGTTTTCTGGGACAAAAATGGTAGAACTTCACTTGGTAATTCTCAAGGTAACAGAAAACAATCTTTCTAGGATTAGGAGTGCCTGTCCTTTGGGAAAGCCAAACATGTGCACATAGACTTGGCAGTCTGCCACCCCTCCTCAAGCATGGCAGAGTTAGAAACGTCTACGCTGGGATGGGAGAGAGGGACAACTCTGGACACTAGTCACCTGGCTAGATTCTACGTAGACTGATAGGCTGAAGTCAGAAAAACCTAGACTGTTGCCATGGAAACCTGCGCCTGGTCCTTTTGCTGCCATCTGTCCAGGGGGACCTCTTTAGCTGTCCTTCAGATGCCTGGATGAATTGCAAAGCCGCTGCCACCACTGCCAATGCCACCACTGCCGCCACCACCACCAGAACATTTTCATTCCAAACTTCCGAAGACGTCGTGCCAACCTTGTCCTCCCTGTTGTTCCGAAATCCCTTCCAAGCTGTCTTGCTTAGGCAGGATCTTACAAGAATCTCTCTTTTTAAAGAAACTCCCTGTTCCAAGGAAGGCCATGAATCTTAGCATTTCCTCTTCACTCATAGTTTTAATGCAGACTGCTCTCACTCCCAGGTACTTCTCTACAGTGGGAAATGAGGGTAAAAAAGAGGGTGGAGCTGGACTGTCTACCCCCAAAACCTGTTGCATTGGGGAAAAGAGTGGAGGTGGTATCATCACTCGTCTGTTACAGATGAGAAAACTGAGACCCGGTGTACTAAGTGTCTGGTCCAGGGTCCCAAACCAGTAAATGAAAGGGCCAGGATTTGAACCCCATCATCATTCTGCTCACCAGAATAGTCTCTGCGCACAAAGGATTCATTTTTGTACAGTAGAGGAGGAAGGTGGAAAGAGAGGCAGATGGGCCAGTGGTTAAAGTACTTGCCACATGAGCCCAAGGACTAGAGTTTGGATCCCTAGAACTCATGTAAATGTCACAAATGCCACCTGGGATGCTAGATGTAGAGACAGGGGATCCCGGATCCCCAGATCAGGCTAGCTAGCCGGGCTAACCCTATCTGCAAGTTCTGGATTCAACTGAGAGACACTGACTTGATGAATAGGTAGATAGTGATCAACTTCAGGCCTCTGCATGTACTCCCATATATGTACATGTGCCCTGCACACACCATGTATCCAAACACACATGTGAACACACACCACACATGCACACTTAACATACACATATATACGAAAAGGAAAAAGGGGGGGAGGGGAATGACTCCGGAGCTTGCTCCCTCATTCAGTGAGCTAGCTGCCTGCACACATGTGAGATTCGGATTTCTCGTTGGTATGCCTGGTCTCTGGTGCTTCGTCTCCTCGCTTTGCTGCGGTCCTCGGCATCCGTTCACGGTCGTGTTTCTAACATGTGCGACCGGCTAATGACAGACTTGTAGTCTTTTTCCATCACACTGTTCTCAGCTTTCAGGTCTGCCCTCATCTTCACCTCCAAGACACTGTCCTAGGCTTGTTCTCCACTTCTCTGAAGTGTTCTTTCCTCAACCAATTACTGTTTCTCCTTTGTAATCTCCCTCCGCCCTGACTGCCTATAAAAGCAGGCTAGAAAGCCAGCCTGTAAATATAGAAACGAGCCTTCCATTTTGTCATTAGGCATTAGGCTTTAACCAAATAAAGGATGTCTGCCGAGGACCCGGGAACCTCTTTAGAGATGGTTTATATGCCTGAAGCCCACGAGTTTCCATCTTCCCGGTGAATCGGCACTCCCACTTTGCTCTCAACACTGCAGCAGTAACAAGGCACAAAGCCTGTCAAGCACCGGTCCATAAATGACTTTAAATGCACCAATTATTTTGCGGTTTTCCCAGCTGACTCCTGCACCGCTCAATACTCTGTTCTAGGCAGCTGCAAGTGTCTGCACATCTTGCTGAAGGTTCGCGGGTTTGATTTCTTGGGTATTTAGAACTTGGGAGAAAAGCAAAAAACAAAAACAAAAAAACCCAACAAAATAAGCAAGCAATTCTTATTTGAAAAATCATACTTTTTTTGTGCTCCTTAAAGGGAAAACTTAAACTCAGTGTCAACCAAACTCCAATTGGCCCAGACGCACAGTCAGACTGCATCTGTGAAGATAAGCTCCAGTGAGAAAACCAGGCTGACACACCTCTCTCACACTTGAAATCAACCCTCAGCTGTGTGTAGCTGTCTGCCTCGATGCAGAGAAGCCACGGGAGGCACCGTCATTCAGCGTAGCTCGAGCACAATTATGATTTCTTTGGGTTCTGAGGGTTGTGATCAGATGTGTTTGGGTTAATTCTTGCCGTCACTTCTCTGCTTCTGCTATGGACTCCACCAACTCCTTTTCTGTCCCCTTCCCCTTTTTCTTTTAAGTGCCTGTCTTTTCTAGGCACTGTGGGAGGGAGCTGCGAGGAACGGTCAAATAGACCCTTTCAAGAGCTCTCAATACCAGTAATGTAAGCAGATTGTATCACTGGTGGCTGGACCCTGAAGAGAATTTCAATTCTAGCAGAAGCAGACGGAAATAGGCTTTTAAAATCTTTCCTCTCCGGATTCTAACCTGCTTGGGAGCTAGCTGCCCACTCTTGCTGGTCTCCTAGCAACCAAGCCCCTTCCTCTGCAGGCACTGCTGCTGTCCATGGGGCCAGGCTTGGGAGAGTCAGCCTCTCCCTGCCCTCCCTGGCATGGCACAGGGATGTTACTGAGGGAACCGGTGTGAGCGCTTGGAGAAATTGTTAAATGGTCTGTAAAATGCTCTGTGAGGGTGACAATCCAAATAGGGGCACCTTTTGCACGTTTTAGGGGATCTTGGGATTTCAATTCATCCTTCTGCTTCCTTCCAATAATAGCTTGCACGCATGGAGTGCTTTATATTTTACAAAACCCTTTTGCATCCATTACCTCATGCAATTCCGGAGGAGGACCTTGAGAGACCTCCACAGTGAGGGAAAGCTTAATAAATTTTTGTTAGTTTTGCTATTTTAAAGGACTTGGGAAGAAACTCCAGATCATACAATTAATAGAAGAAACAGGGAATTCCAAAGGCAAGCCTTCATCATCACCACCATTAAAATTAGGGCTGGAACCACTTAAGTTGTGCCTTTGTGCCAGGAGCTTGAGTACCCGGGCAAAGGGATGCACTCTCTTTTTCCCTTCAACCCTATTATCCTCCTTCAGAAGCCACCGTGGGCATTAAAATTGTCGAGGAGAACTCTTTGTTTATAACGTTCCTATTCTGTGTCTTAGCCATAATATTTTTTTTCTGTGATAAAAGGAAAAGCAGGAGAGAGAAAAGGATTCTGTGAGACCTGCAGAGGCTTCCATAAGCAAACATCCCAGACTAAGTGTTATAGACAACATTTCTCAGGGGTCTGAAACTGTGGGTCCTAGGTAAGGTGCGGCAGAGTTAGTTTCTGCGGGAAAGGCCTCTCTTCCTGGTTTTCTGAGACTGTAACTAGTAAAGAGAGCACACAGGTATGCCCTCCTCTTCTAAGGGTGTCAGAATTCTATCCTGATGGTCCCACATAACTTTATCACATTCTCAAAGGCTCTAACTCCAACACAGTAGCATGGACGACAGATCTCCAATACATAAATCTGAAGGGGCACAATTCAGTCCATAGAAAGCTCTATCTTTCTCCTGCATGGTGGAGGGCAGAGATGCAAACTCTCCTCATTTAGCTCAGAAACCTACTGAGTCCTCCTGATCAGAAGATGGAGATTTGACACTCAGAAAATTTGTCCCAGTGATAAAAATCTGTGTTCTCCTCTCTCATTGCAGATTGGAACTCTTCATGAGCGGTTATCGATTCTCCGTGGCTTACGTGTTTATCATTTTAATAGTGTTCAGACAACTAGCGTGATTGTCCGAGCAGAGTCTGGAGCAGGGGTGAGGGTGGAGGTGGATCTAAGAACTCAGGAAGGTGCTCCTATGGCCTTACTTACTAGGACAGTTCCTGGCAGTCTCTGTTTGCCAAGGGAAGGCAGCAGCTGCAGACCTCAGGGACCTCCTTCACCATCATCACCTTCCAAACCAGCAGATGTGGTACCCAGTGCTACCGTGGTCCCCAGTGGCCAGGAAAGACTGGCCTTGAACTCACAGAGATACACTTACACAAGACTTTGCTTGAAGGCAACCAAGCCAAGTAAAGTTGCAGCTTCACAGGTTCATGAGTCCATCAAGAGAACATGTGAATGTAAATTTTAAAACTATTTTCATGTTGATGATCTTGTTAGTTTACAGAAAAATTCCAAAGATGGTGCAGAGAGTTCTCCATACCCCTCCACTCAGGTTTGGAGTCCCCGGGGTTCTCTCCCATTACCAAGGTTTATTTGTTTAAGAAACCAAAATAAGACAAGGAGGAGGTGGCTCAGTGGTTAAGGGTGCTTGCTGTACAAGCATGTGGACCTGAGTTTAAATTTACACACTCATGTAAAAAGCCAGGTGTGGCACACGCATGTCAGTAGCATCAGCACCATGTAGGTGGGGTGAAGATGGGAGACATGGAGGCTGCCTGCCAGCCTAGCTCTAGGTTCACCAAGAGACCATGTCTCAAAAGAGTAAAGCAGGGACGGGGAGGTGGCTCGGGAGTTAAGAACACTGGCGCTCTTCCAGAGGACCTGAGTTCTGTCCCTAGCACCCACATGGCAGCTCACAACTTTCTGAAATCCAAGTCCAAAGGACCCGATGCCTCTTCTGATCGCTGTAAGCACCGCTTGTAAGTGGTGTACAGACATACAGGCAGACAAAACAATTTTTTTTTCTTTTTCAGACGTGATTTCTTTGGTAACCTTGGCTGTCCTAGAACTTGCTCTATAGACCAAGCTGGCCTTGAACTCATGGAGATCCACTTGCCTCTGCCTCCTAAATGCTGGAGTTAAAGGCATATGCCACCACTCCTTGGCAGAAATAAAAAAATCTTAAAAAGGGAGGCAGAAAGTGGTGGAGTGACAGCATCCTCTCTCTGCCCCTAAAGACGTGTGCAGGTACCACATACACTTATGCATGCGGAAAAGAGTCATTAAAAAGTAGAACGTTGATCAAATAAAGAAGCATTTTAAACTCACAGAATTCTAACTTAACTTTTAACTTAAAATTAAATTACTTAAATTATTTAATCACTTTGTAACATCCCCATTGTTAGAGGAGATACTGCACTCCAAGCTGTCCATTTCAACAGCTGTGCCAAGCAAGCACTGGCTTTGCTTCAGAATTAGATTGCCACTTTAGAAAGATTGGGAACAGAAAAGGAAAAGAGAGGGAATTAGATTCCTCTATAAAACAGAAGACGAAATATTTTAAAGGTATTTCAGGCCTTTGATATTCCTTGTCCTGGCTAGAAATGCTGAAAAAAAGTAATGTCACATTTGATAACACGGATTGCATGGGGGAGGGGGCTCTTAAAGTACCTCTTTTGGACAGGGGGAAAGAATTTGATTGGGTTCTAGAAGTTTGCTTCTAGAAAAGAAATACAATAAGCAAGCACCAGGAACCAGAACTAGGGAGGTGCTCAAAGCGAGAGCTGGATAGGTGAATACATCAAAGTGCAATGATCATTCTAGAACCAAGACAAAAGCAACCATCAGATAAAAGCAAGCCAGAAAACCTTACGAATATGAGCTTTAGTTTGTTTTTTAAAAAAGTAAAACAATTACAACAATTAAATCCAGTCTAAAAGGTATAAAATGTCTCCCTATTAAATCCTTCTGCCATTCTTGGAAAAAAAAGTCAGTGAATAATTTCTTGTGTTTGCAAAGGTAAAAAACAAAAAACAAAAAACACAGGAAAAGACCATTGCTGCCTTCTAACAAGAGCAACCAGGCTAGATGCCAGCAAAGTGTCCATCAGTAGTGAATTAGTGAAATAAATTACAGCTTGCCCATACAATGGGATGGTACTGCAAAGAAAGAATTCATTAGAGTGCTTTCACTGCAAGGTCTGCAAACAGATCATTCAGGGAAGAATGCCGAGGTTTGTAAAACATGATTTGTCTCTCTGATATAGGGCACATTAGCCTCACTCAAAGGCAACTGGGCCAACATTACCGCCAGGGTGGGTCTCATTTGAAAATCCAAATAAAGAAGTCACAGACTTGGCAACAGTATATTGGAGAGGATCATACCTACAAAATGATGTCACCACTGCATTGTCATGAATCTTAAATGTCAGGTATGCTGTTCCTCCCATTTAACCCACTAAATCCTGAAATACCTTGTTATGAATGTCATTCTTCATTTTTTTGATGTATGTATGCATGGGCGTTTGTGCGTGTGGGGCGCATGTGTGAATGTGAGCACATCTGTGAATGGGTCAGACACCGACTTCAGGTGCCATTCTTAGAACTACCACCCGCTTCCTGAGACGGGGTCTCCTTATTGTGGCGTTCAACAACTAAGTTAGGCTGGCTGGCCAGCAGTCCTTCCCCACCTCCCCGCCACCAAACCTGCATTTTATGTGTGGATTCTAGAGGTTTGAACTCAGGTCCTCATGCCTTTGAGGCAAACACTTTACTGACCGAGGCATCTCCCGCCCCTGCTCGTTGATTTTAGACTTGATGTTTTGGGTCACATTTTAATGGCTCTGAAGTCAGGATATTGCTCAACATCTTTCTTGGCTTGGCTGCAGCTTGTGACTGAGCTCTCAATGTTGTATGTGTGCAACAAAACCTGCAGAAGAGGCGTCAGTGATTGACATATTTGTGGAAACCTCTTTTTAAAAATGTATCATGGAACTGTCTCAGCAGTAAAGAGTACTCGCTGCTTTTGCAGAGAACCCAGTTTGGTTCCCAGTACCCACATCAGTCAGCTCACAGCCATCAGTAACCAGTTACAGGGAATTTGATGCCCTCTTCTTGTTTCTTTGGGTACCTGCATGCACATGTGCAGTGTAATAAACTCATGCAGGTATATGCACATCCAAATAAAAATTAAAAAACGAATCTTAAAAAAGTTGAATGTTGTATCCCCAAAATAACATGAAGGAGGAAAGAGTTTTTTGGGCTCATGGTTCAGAGAACTTGCCACCCATCTATCCTGGTGGGGAAGGCACAGGGAGGGTGGTGGGAGCCTGTGGCTGGCATGAGCTTCTCACATCACATTGTACCAGGGGCCAAAGACAGAAGGCCAGCACCAGGGATAGGTATGATCTTCAAAGGCCTGAATCCAGTGACACCCTTCAGCCAGCTTCATCCCAATCCCTAAAGGCTCCATAGCCCTCCAAAATTGCTCACAAGCTAGGCAAAAAGCATTCAAACCACGAGCCTGTGGGGACATCTTATGCTGAGTCCATAACAAGGGTAATGCTGCTCATCTCAACCACACCTCCTTACTTTGCTCAGCTAGTGACCCCCACAGTATTTGCCTTTCAACTAATACTGGGGCCATATTAGAATAATCCTCCCAACTGTAGCTTTCTCTTTGTCTACAACCTTTTCCAGCGGACACAACATTCTGCTGTTGGTAGAGGTAGCATGATACCTTGTCCAGCTGAGATGTCCATAGAGCTATGCTTGTGAGGTCAGAGAACAACTTATGGGAGTCATTTTTCCTTTCCACCATGAGATCGAACTCAGGCCATCAGGCTTGCCTCCATAGCAACCACAGTTGCTTCTGCTATCTGTAGATTAAGATGTAGAACTCTCAGCTCCTTCTCCAGCATCATGACTGCCTGTACTCTACCATGAAGATAATGGACCAAACCTCTGAAACTGTAAGCCAGCCCCAAATAAATGTTTTTCTTTGTAAGAGTTACCATACTCATGGTATCTCTCCACAACAATAGAAACCCTAACTAAGACAAAATCTCTTGTGTGAGGTTTGTTGTGTGGTGTGACTTTGTGTCATTTGACTCCTGACTGACAGGATACCTTTCCCATTTGAGTTAACAATCATTAATAAAGAAAATATCTCAAACCTACAGATCAATCTGATGGAGTCACTTTCTCAAGTAAGGTTCCCTCTTCCCAGATGATTCTAGCTTCTGTGAAGTTGACAAAAAACAAACAAAAAAATCAAAACAAACAAATGAAACCAAACTCACCATCACAATGTCTTTTGGTCAGTTGTATTTCTCGCTGTTTATTTTGTTTTCTATATTTCATCCTAAATTCTGTTATACTAAAGTAATGATAAAAAAATAAGGCTTTATTTGCTTGAATTCTTTCTTTTTGCAGGAACATGCTCCTTATGGTCTTTTTTATTTGTTTTTTGGTTTTTCAAGACAAGGCTCTGTGTAGCCCTGGCTGTTCTGGAATTCAATCTGTAGACCTGGCTGTTCTGGAACTCAATCTGTAGCCCTGGCTGTTCTGGAACTCAGTCTGTAGACCTGGCTGGTACAACTCATCTTCTTTTTCATCTGTTTGGTTGGTTGGCCCTGGAAAAGTGAAGCAAATAGCTCCAGACGGTCTGCCAACAGGCAAGGTGTGCAGAGTTCTGCCCTTTAGACTCACAGCCTTACCACAGGGCTGGCAGAGGTAGAAGAACCCATAGTATTTCTAGGGGACCCAGAGACTCATCCAGTCATCTGTAGTCTAGCCTAACCTGAAGATCTCTACACAAGACAGTCATGACCAGATGGCAGCTTCTCTTCAAGCAATATCATGCCAGCCACATGCTCTCACCATCCTCTGTGCCTTCCTGCCATAGTAGACTGGAAGTTCTCTGAAAGGATGAGCCAGAAGAAGTCTGTCCTCCTTTGAGTTATTCCTCTTCAGTGTTTGATCACAATGATGTAAAAATGGCTTATGCAGTCCTTGGTGTGGTTTCTAAGAAATGACAGACTCCATCAGTCGAGTCAAGATGAAGGCTGGAGTGGGCCTCCTCTTCTCAGCTCTGCTCACAATGCTCAGGATGTGGTACTTCCCTGCTTGCTCTGCCATGTCTGTCCTAATGCATGCTGGGAATTACAACCTGCAGATAAATGGGAATGATAAAAAGCTGAACCCAGCTCATTAATAGTGTGGCTCCTCCATGGTTAGGAAATGACAATTTGTTCTTCTAAATTGCCAGGTCTCTACCTGAATTATGTATAGACACTGAAAGAAGATGCCAAGAGATTCCTTCCTGTGCAGGGACCGTCTGCTCTGCTCCCGCAATGGGTAAAACATGCTCTTTAGTTCTCGTTTGTCTGCAGGCTTATCTCATTGTCTTACAGTACACTGTTGCCAGTTTGGTATTAATATTTTGTTTTACCCTCAAGACATTTTAATGGGAAGGTAGGAGGACCTGTATAAGGGGCTGCATTGTGCTTGTCATGCTAATCCAGGAATGTTCTCTCTCTTCACCTTCTACGTGTGTGTGTGTGTGTGTGTGTGTGTGTGTGTGTGTAATGCATGCATGTACATATTTCCAGGGCGAGTGATGTAACTTAAAACCTACCTAAGACAGGAAATGCAAAATTTGCAGTTCTTTGGGGAACATTACATCATCTCTGCATCCATTTAATATATTTTACATAAGTCATCAAAGATACTTCCAACCTTACACATATTAATTCACTAGTCACGGGTTAATATTGCATTAGGACTGAATTAGATATTTACAGATGGGCATACTATGGGTGACTACCTTAAGAGGGTACTAATTGAGAGAGGGGGAAAACTCACCCACTTCAAAGAAATGCATACTAATTAATTATAAAGGCGCTTCATTACGAGAGAGTAAATGGTTGTTAGATTGTGTAGGTTTGTTTGTTCTAGTTGGCCATCAGTAACTTGTTGTTTTAAACACAGGAGTTCTTTTTTTTTTTTTTAATTATTATTAAGTTTATTTTTTTTATTAATTAATTAATTTAATTATTAAAGATTTCTGCCTCTTCCCCGCCACCACCTCCCATTCCCTCCCCCTCCCCCAATCAAGTCTTCCTTTCTCCTCAGCCCAAAGAGCAAGCAGGTTTCTCTGCCCTGTGGGAGGTCCAAGGACCACCCACCTCCATCCAGGTCTATTAAGGTGAGCATCCAAACTACCTGGGCTCCCACAAAGCCATTACATGCAATAGGATCAAGAACCCATTGCCATTGTTCTTCAGTTCTCAGTAGTCCTCATTGTCCATTATGTTCAGCGAGACCGGTTTTGTCCCATGCTTTTTCAGTCCCCGGCCAGCTGGCCTTGGTGAGTTCCCGATAGATCATCCCCATTGCCTCAGTGTGTGGGTGCACCCCTCGCCGTCCTGAGTTCCTTGCTCGTGCTCACTCTCCTTCTGCTCCTCCTTTGGATCGTGAGACTTCAGTCCAGTGCTCCAATGTTGGTCTCTGTCTCTGTCTTCTTTCATCGCCTGATGAAGGTTAATATTCAGGGGGATGCTTATATGTTTTTCTTTGGGTTCACCTTCTTATTTAGCTTCTCTAGAGTCACGAATTATAGTCTCAATGTCCTTTATTTATGGCTAGAAACCAAATATGAGTGAGTACATCCCATGTTCCTCTTTTTGGGTCTGGCTTACCTCACTCAGGATAGTGTTTTCAATTTCCGTCCATTTGTATGCAAAATTCAAGAAGTCATTGTTTTTTACTGCTGAGTAGTACTCTAATATGTATATATTCCATACTTTCTTCATCCATTCTTCCATTGAAGGACATCTAGGTTGTTTCCAGGTTCTGGCAATTACAAACAATGCTGCTATGAACATAGTTGAGCATATACTTTTGTTGTATGTTTGGGCATCTCTTGGGTATATTCCCAATAGTGGTATTGCTGGGTCAAGAGGTAGGTTGAACCCGACTTTCCTGAGAAACCGCCACACTGCTTTCCAAAGTGGTTGCACAAGTTTGCATTCCCACCAGCAATGGATGAGAGTGCCCCTTTCTCCACAACCTCTCCAGCAGAGGCTATCATTGGTAAACACAGGAGTTCTGAACAGAGCTTGCAGGTATGGAAAAGTATAAAAGCTGGAGCGGAGTAAGAGAACTGGCCAAATATTTAGACAATGGAGTCGGGAGGAGGCAAAAGTAAAACCTTAATTTTTTTCCTTAGACTTAAAAAAAAAAAAACATTGTCTCCTTGCCACAGCATGTGGGTAGCTTCATGCCTTGTTATTCTAGCACTTGTTTTTTTTATAACTTTGTCTCTACTGACTGTACAAGCCTGAGCATGTCCTGCATCTGAGTTCTTTGCTGTAAAATAAGGCAGGGCTGCATGGGGTACAGGGCTGCATGGGGTACAGGGCTGCATGGGGTACAGGAAGCGGTTGCATGACAGCATTGAGCTCCAGCGTTTATTTGGCAGATGTAGCCAAGGCTTGGGCTGCGATTTTCAGAGAGTCACAGATCTGAGGAGAAGGGAGTGGGGAATAAACATTTTTAAATCTTTGCTAATAGGCCCTGACACACGAATCTGTCTCCTAGATCTTGCTAGCCTTAGGGCCAGAGGACCACAATGGGAGCATCATGTGCACTCACTCAGGTAGAAATGTCCTGGGGAAGAGTAGCCAGGTGGCAGAAACGAAAAGAATGGAGACACTGTAAGTAAGAGAAAAAAAAAAAGATTAAGAAAAAATTCCAGTTTTAAAACTGGAATCTTTGTAGTGGCTCCAGACAACAACAGATGCTGTCATCTGTCTCTGTAGCTCCAAAGGGGAAGGAAGAAATCTGGAAACCCAGGGAGAGAAATGTGACTCAGTGTAAAGCGGGATTTTCTCAGAATAGAGGTGGTTTAGCCATGAGAGCGGAAGCCTGCTGAGCTGTTGCTGTTTTCGTTTGCACTTGGTTTACGTGTTAAGTCGGAGGCTGTGGAGACTCAAATCAGGATTCCTAATTGGGGAAATAAATAGCTAGATGATCACTAATGTTCCAACTCTAAGATTTATTTTTAAATCGTGTGTGTGTTTTGTATGTGTGTATGTAGGTGCTTGTGGGTGTGTGTGTGTTGTATGTGTGTATGTAGGTGCTTGTGTGTGTGTTGTATGTGTTTATGTAGGTGCTTGTGTGTGTGTGTGTTGTATGTGTGTGTGTAGGTGCTTGTGTGTGTGTGTTATATGTGTGTATGTAGGTGCTTGTGTGTGTGTTGTATGTGTGTATGTAGGTGCTTGTGGGTGTGTGTGTGTTGTATGTGTGTATGTAGGTGCTTGTGTGTGTGTTGTATGTGTTTATGTAGGTGCTTGTGTGTGTGTGTGTTGTATGTGTGTGTGTAGGTGCTTGTGTGTGTGTGTTGTATGTGTGTATGTAGGTGCTTGTGTGTGTGTTGTATGTGTGTATGTAGGTGCTTGTGGGTGTGTGTGTGTTGTATGTGTGTATGTAGGTGCTTGTGTGTGTGTTGTATGTGTGTATGTAGGTGCTTGTGTGTGTGTTGTATGTGTTTATGTAGGTGCTTGTGGGTGTGTGGGTGTTGTATGTGTGTATGTAGGTGCTTGTGTTGTATGTGTGTATGTAGGTGCTTGTGGGTGTGTGTGTGTCATGGTGCAAGTGTAGAGGGCAGAGGACAACCTCAGGTGTCATTCCTTGCTTCCACCTTGTTTGACCCTGGGTCTCATCTCTGCTGTCGAGCTGGCTCTTGAGCTCCCTGGGATTCTCCTGTTTCCATGTCCCATCTAGCAGAAGGACTATAGGTGCATGCTACCATGGCTACCCTTATGTGGGCTCTGAGGATCCAGACTCAAGTCTTGATGTTTACAAGGGTCCTTGTTGAATATTTGTCAACTTTCATCTGAGAAGAGGAGTCTCAGTTGAGAAAAGTCTCCACTTGTCTCTAGGCAAGTCTGTGGGCATTTTCTTGATTAATAATTGAAGGGGGAGGGTCCAGCCCACTGTAGGCAGTGCCACCCCTGGGCAAGTGGTCCTGGGTGGTATAAAAAAGCAGGTTGAGCAATCCACGAGGAGCAAACCAGTAAGCAGCACTGCTCCATGGCCTCTGCTTCAGTTCTTGACTCCAGGTTCCTGCTTTGGATTCCTGTCCTGACATGCCTTCTTTCTGGACAGTGATCTGGACATGTAAGCCAAATAAACCCTCCTCCCCAAGTTGCTTTTGGTTATAGTAAAAGTGATCAGCATGGCTGGTGATAGTGCACAGACCTTGAATTACAGCACATGGGAGGCAGACACAGGCAGATCTTTGTGAGTTCTAGGCCAGCTTGGTTGACATAGTGACTTCTAGGTCAGCAAGGGCTTCATAATATGACTGTCTCCAAGGAGGGAAAAAAAAAAGATTAGACCGGAGATGAGAGGAATAATAGTATGGGGGAGGTGGAACAAGAGAGTGATGGAGGGCTGGATATGAACAGCCTGCAAGGTGGAACAAGAGAGTGATGGAGGGCTGGATATGAACAGCCTGCAAGGTGGAACAAGAGAGTGATGGAGGGCTGGATATGAACAGCCTGCAAGGTATGAATTATGAAAATGCCATACGGAAACCTCTATTTCACACATTCATTCAAAAAGAGATCAAACTGAAAAGTAGGAATTTTCCTGGGTTCCCTGCATGTGGCTGGTCTCATAAAGAGCTGTAATGAAGGAGCTAACAAGAGACGTTCTCTTTGCAAACCTGTGTTAGAGTATGAATAAATCTTTTGCCTCCATTATGGATGTCAGCAGCATACAGTTGTGACATGACCTTGTAGAACAGGCACTTGCCACTGCCCAGGGTGGTCTTGGACACAGAGGAAAGCAAGTGATTATTTGCTAAATTCGCAAATTAGCTAAGACCCAACTTTCAGTCACAGGGTTGGAGAATATTTCTATAAACTCGGAAATATTATTGCAGAAATATTAGTCACTTCCTTGGTTCGATGCAGGTTCTCTGGGGAATCTGTGCAATTCAGTCGTGTCTGAAACAGGACTAGCGAGATAAGGTATCTCATCAGGGAGAAATTGAAAAGAAGAAATGGAGTAGGAGGGACTAGCATTGGGAAGGACCGTGTAATAAAGGTCACTGAGAGGAGATGGGAGGGAAAAAATCAATGAAGAGCTGCAAAAGACAGAAAAAAAAATGTGATAGCTGAAGTTAATTTAAGACAAGACAAATGGAGCTGCACTTGGGTTATGGGTATGAAGCTGAGTACAGTCCATTTTATTTTTATGCAATATCCTTAAAACTCCATGTCATGAAGCACTTAACATAAAACACTCAATAAGAGAATCAATTAAAGACTGGGAAAGACATAAAATGATTTTAATTTTTTTCACTTTACATTTTTATACCAATTAATTTCAAAACGAGTTGCTGGGTTGTTGATTTGCATTTTTGCTATGGACATAGCTTTGTCCTTTGCATTGGCCTAGCTCAACATGTTCACAACATGGAATCAAAATCCCTGGAAATAATTATTTCACAGAATGCTTCATGATAGAATTTCTGCAAGAAATACATGTCCTCCGCAACCCAGGTACTCCTTTCCTTCTCAGCCATTTCTCTCAGTTCTTTTTATTTTATCCACACAGATGTATCTCATATCTGCCAGATCAGACTCTCATACCTCTTGCCTAAGCCAAGATTGAAAAATACAGATAATCTCAATCGCAGGAGGCCCAGTCTATTTCACTGAATGCCAAACTTTGACTAAACAGCTCTATTTTCCTAGCGCTCTCTCTCTCTCTCTCTCTCTCTCTCTCTCTCTCTCTCTCTCTCTCTCTCTCTCTCTCTCTTTCTTCCTCTCCTTCCCTCCCTCCCTCTGTGTGTGTGTGTGTTGTACATGTTCATAAGAATATGGAGTACCTCTCTTTTTTTTTTTTGTTTTGTTTTTTGATGTCTATGTATCCCTGGATAGTCTGGAATTTGCTATGTAGACCAGGCTTGCCTCAAACTTACAGAGACCTGTCTGCCTTTGCCTCCTGAGTGCTGGAATTACCAAGTGTGCACAACCATGCTAGGCTCCCTCTCCACTTTATTTTTTGAGGCAGGATCTCTCACTGAACCTAGAACTTGCCGATTGGCTAGAATTACTTACAAGCAAATATGCTTGGGTCTACTCTCAAGTGCTGAGGTTACAGACACTGATCACCACACCTGGCCTTTTACATGAGTGCTTAGGACCCAAACTCAGGTCCTCATATTTGAGTGGCAAGAACTTTCCCAATGGAGCCATTTCTCTAGCCTTCCACTGTTATGTATCTAATTGACCTCTCAAACTACAATTTTATTTTATTTTTTATTTATTTATTTTATTCTTTTTTAATTAAAATTTCTGCCTCCTCCCCGTTTCCCATTTCCCTCCCCCTCTTCCCACATATTGCCCCCTCCCCCACTCTCCTCCCCCTCTCCCCACTCCTGTCCCCCTCCCCCCACTCCATTCCCCCTCCCTCTCCATACTGAAGAGCAGTCCAAATTCCCTGCCCTGCGGGAAGACCAAGGTCCTCCCACTTCTATCTAGGTCCAGGAAGGTGAGCATCCAAACAGGCTAAGCTCCCACAAAGCCAGTTCATGTATTAGGATGGAAACCGAGTACCATTGTCCTTGGCTTCTCATCAGCCTTCTTTGTCCGCCATGCTCAGAGAGTCCGGTTTCATCCCATGCTTATTCAGTCCCAGTCCAGCTGGCCTTGGTGAGCTCCCAATAGATCAGTTCCACTGTCGCAGTGGGTGGGTGCACCCCTCGTGGTCCTGACTTCCTTGCTCATGTTCTCCCTCCTTCTGCTCCTCATTTGGACCTTAAGAGCTCAGTCCGTTGCTCCAAATTGGGTCTCTGTCTCTATCTCGATCTATCACCAGATGAAGGTTCTAAGGTAATATGCAAGATATTCATCAGTATAGGATAGGGTTTCAGGTGCCTCTCCACAGTTGCCCAAGGTACTAGCTGGGGACCTCTCCTCAAACTACAATTTTAATTAATCATTTGTGTTTCAAGCTATTTGTTTGTTTGTTGTTTTATTTTTGAGACATGGTCCTATGATGTAGTTCAGGCTGGCCTTGAACTCACAATCTTCTTGCCTTAGCCTCTCAAGTTCTGGGATTCTGAGCATGCACCACATCCCCAACCCGAAATATGTTTTTGAGGCAGTCTCAGCAAATGGCAGTTCCATTCTTCGCATTGTTCAAGTTTCCAAACCTTGGTGTTTGGGAGTTTTTCATTCTTCCACACTGCTGCCCATCTCTTATCATATGGTGCAGGTACTGCCTTCAAAGTTCAGTACAAATCACCTTGTGTCATTTCAGTTGTCCCCTAGGCCACGCTATCAACATGCTTCATCTGAATATTGCAATACCTTGTCTCACTTGCCCTCCCTAGGGCAATCAGAATGATCTCCCTAGGTTATACCATACTTAATCTCAAAGCTTTTCAGTAGCCTTATTTATACATGCCGAAGACAAACACCACAGCCCTCACTATGGCCTATAAGACCCTTCACACAGTCCCTCTCAAACCTTACCCAATTTACCTCCTACTTTCTCTTGTCTTACTTCATTCCAGACACACAAAAAGAAAAACTGGCACGCCCCTACCTGGGAGCCTTTAGAGACCTCTCAGACTGAACCATGCTTCCCTGAAGAGAAGCTTGGGTTGTACCCTTCCTCCTCCAGGTTCCTGTATCGGAAGCATCACTTCAAGGTGCTTTAGAAGATTTCCCTTAATAAAATGTAGTCCCTCACTCTTTCCCTATCCCACCCCTCGCTTCCTATTTCACCCATTCTGCTTTCTCCATAGTCCTCTACGTGCACGTATCACCGCTTGTCTGGTTCTGGAAGCTCCTCACCTCCAGAATGCAATTTTACCGAGTGACACACAGGAATTTTTGTCACTTTATCCCCAAACTCTAGATCACCTGGCAAATAATAGACAGAGAAGAGGTATTTGTTGCATGGTTAAAGATTATGTACATTTTCTATCCCTGGGAGTTCATTTTCTTTCAGGAAAGGTCTATGAAGGTTAGGAGGGGTAGTTGGTCTAAGTGGTCCTACATAGACAACTCCAGACAGTATCCTGGCAGGCCACATCAGAGGAGCAGACATCGTGAGACCATGACACCACTGCTTTGTGACACCACTGCTGTCCTCTTCTTGCTCCTGCTCCTTTTTCTCTCTTTGCCATCACCATCAGCACGATCAAGAGGCCTTTATGATTTGATGAAGCCCTTTCTAGCTCTAGGCATCTGCCGAGGGGGGCTGCAGGACTCTAGAGTGTGGGTCACCTGATGTTTTTAGACAAGGACAATGTTCAGCAATGGTTTTACCCAGTGAACTGGGACAGAAGGTTGAACCACCTGCTCAGCCACTCCAGCATAACCTGTGTCTCTAAGTCTTGTTAATAGACTTGATCCAATTTGTTCTTGTAATTAAAGACAGTGTCGTGAGCTCACTGATGTAGAGGTTAAGTGTGGACTTGGGCACATCCCAATTTCAGTTTTGCTACTTGACTGCTCTGGGACCTTGGGAAAAGCCAGGTTTCCTCATTCATGAAAAGGAAATCAAATGAAATTTGCTCGAAACAGCCTCCGTAAGGGTTAAATGAGCACTCCCCCATCAGACACATTCTGCACAGTGCTTGGCCCAAAACAAGGACTCAACTAGCCCCAGATGCTGTGGTTATTAATCTCCACCCAAGTTGCATAATAAAGCCCATGCGCCATGAGAGATTCCGGATAAGGGGAAACTCGCTTACCTCCCCTTCTGCCCTCAAGGTTATGTGGGCCATTTGGACTCCGGGATTCCAATGACACTGTGGTGTCCTTGTGGTTGTTGAATGGCGGAAACTGGGGAGAGTCATGAGACTACATCTCAGGGAGTAAATGTTTACTGTGTTTTATGTGCTTGGTCTACTAAAGAGGGCTGTTTTCATTGACTTGGCCCAAATTGATCAGTCATCTGCAAGAGGCCTCAACTATGTACTGCTTTCTATAAAGTTGATTTACTTGTCTTTTCTTAAATTGCTTTGGTATTTGGGGATGTTTAGAGGTCGCTCTGTCTGTTAACATCAACCAAACACTAACAGTCCTTACTCACACACAGGTCATCCACGGCTGAAGGAAACAGGCCCTGACATCTTGCAGGGATCCTGGATTAGCTTCTCCTTGGCCTGGTGTCTGTTGGTGTAGTCTTTCTACATAAACCAAGCTGGAAACTCTTTGAAATTAAATACCTGGACTAGGCTATCAAGATGGCTCGGCAGGTTAAGGAGCTTGCAACCAAGCCTAAGGACCTGAGTTCAATCTCTGGCACCTGCATGGTAGAAGAAGAGAAAGTAAACCCGCAAGTCATCTTCTGACCTCCCCCAACACACGTGGCCCCCGTGCTATTCCCACACACCCAGATCCTGAGGTACACCTTCCTTTGACTCTCCTCCACAAAGCTCAGCTCCACAAGAGATTTTCATATATGTGGGTAAGTGTTTGAATGTGTGAATGTTTAGTGAGACTGGATTCCTAACTCTGATCACCATTAGGTCGAGTTGGAGCTTTTGTGTTGCAAATGCCCTTCCCCTCAATCCCTTAACAGGTGTTCCTTCTCGTTCTCAGAGTCACGGCTCTCTGATATTTACTTATTTGTTTAATTATATGCTTGTGTGTGTGTGTGTATGTGTAGAGAGAGAGAAAGAGAGACTGAGAGAGAGAGAGAACACATGTGTTATTCTGGGCCTGAGAAGAGATTCAGACTGACTTAGAAATGCCTGATAAATGGAAGGTCAGGCCCACAGTAAGGAATTGATTTCTATTTTGGTTTAGTATGAAAGAGAATGGAAGGCATTTGTTGGGGCTTATGAGAAAGGAGAGCCTGATGCTGATCTGGGTCACACACATGCATCAAACTTGCAAGGTCTCGGGCCTGGGATTGGTGGCGAGAACTTGGGAGAAGCAGCCGTTCTACAAAGGCTTAGAATATCTATCTTGACCACTGGACACCTCCCGCGTAGGAAGGGATTCTGCTGATATGGACATACTCTGCCAGTTTTCAGAGAGGCTCTGTTACACAAATAGCAGCGTTCTCACTAGCGGAGAGAGACATGTACAATATGTCTCTAGCAGCTGGCCCCACACGGGAGTCATGGTTCTTAGGCGGACACTAAGTGTGCCTAGGTGCCGGTCACACTGAGAGTCTGCTTGGCGCCACTCTATAGGTTCCAGATCACACACAGCATATGACACATTTGAGTTTAGAGGAGGCAGTTGATTCGAAGCCCCACGTTCTCCATCACTTCTTGACACGTCCAGGGTTCTAAAACAGAACAGACGTTTCAGAAATAGGCCCAACCACATATGAGTGTGGTCAGTATTGGAGAGGATTTATCTTAAAGAGAGAGAGAAATAATTGGTATTGGGGGCAAGTGTGCAGCCATCTTTAGAAAGGTCATTCTGAACCTGTACCTCATATTGTATGCCAGGTCAAACAGTGTATGGGTCACATAGATATTGTAAAAGAAATGCTTTTACAGGGGCCAGTGAGATGGCTGAGTGGGCAAAGACTGATGTCCTGAGTTCAATCCCCACAGCCCACATGGTGGAAGGAGAGAATCAACTCCCTAAGTTGTCCTCTGACTGCTACACGAATGCTATGGCATTGCTCCCCAACCCCAACCCTACCCCATAAGTAATAAAGAAGGCACTCAAGGGAACAAGTGAGGATGTGTGTGTGTGTGCATTTGCATGAGCATGCATGTTCTTTTATAGCACAGAGGTAGAAAAAGCCCTCTGAATGATTCAAAATAAAAATGTCAAAATTGAAGACAGATAAGCTCGATTACATAAAAATATAAAAAAGAAAAATGATTTAAAAGTGGAAGAAAATTAACTCAATAGAAGGACTAATTCCTGTTATCTAAACAGAAATAGATGTTGATAAGATAAAGACTGGGGACTTAAAATAAATTTAAGCAAAGAACATGAATTAGCCACAGAGAGAGAGGAAAAAAAACCCTATGAATTATTTAAGAAAAAAATAATTGGCCTGGAATAGTGGTACATGCTTTTAATTCCAGTACTTGAGAGACACAGGCAGGAGGATTTCTGTAAGTTTGAGGCCAGCCTGGTTTATGTATCTAGTTCCCAGACTAAATAGAGAGATCCTGCTTTAAAACAACAACAATAACAACAAAAAACCCAGACAATTAAATTTTAAAAAAGAAGAAATTGGTATTAGTTGGGCATGGTGGCACATACCTTTAATCCTAGGACTTGAGAGATAGAAGCAGGTGGATCTGTGTGAGTTTGAGGGTAGCCTGGTTTACATAGTTCCAGGTCAGCCAGGACTGTGTAGAGAGACCCTGTCTCAAAAAAGATAACATTTGTGTGTGTGTGTTCTATGTGTGCCACCCACAGCACATATATGAAAGTCAGAGGACAACTTCTACCATGTGGGACTCTGGGAATTGAACTCAGGTCAACAGTTTAGGCAATAAGTACCCTTACCCCCTGAGCCATCTTGCCACTGTTTTTTTTTTTTTTTTTTCACATGATAAGATCTCACTTTAACTCATAAGAGAAAGGCAATGAGATGGTGTGCTGATGATGCTGAGATACTGATGTTTACATATCTGATTGGCAAAAATCCAAACACTTAATGGCATCTAGTATGGTGAGGCTGTGGGAAAGAGGCGTTCCTTTACACACACTATTGGTGGGAGTTCCTAATGCCACCGCCCTGTTGATGATGCCTGTTAAAACACAAAAGCTGATTTCTAACCAACAAGCCTGCTCTTAGGGACTCCCACTGCAGATCCATTGGCACTGCAGATGATGGGTTCCCACGTCATTACAGCATCACTGTGTGGCAGATGGGCAACCGCTCAAGTGTCGATCACTTGCAATCTGGATGGACTAGAGTAAATACACACAATGGAATAGTGTGGACTCGCAAAATGAAGAGAAATACAAGGGGATCTCCCTGTGTGTGGATTTGTTAGAATATACAGGGAAGGGCAGACTGCCAAGCAAAAGAACAAGGTGTAGCATGTGCATACAGTTGATCTTTTTTAATCATTTAATTTATTTATTTTGTGTGCATGTGTATGTGTGTTGGGAGAGGGAGCATGTGCATGTCATAGCATGCATGTGGAATCAGAGGGTAAGCTGTAGGAGTCGGTCCTCTTCTAACATGTGGGTTGTAGGAATCAAAGAAAAGTTGCTGGGTTTGGCACCTTTACCAGCTGAGTCGTCTGACAGGATCACGGTGTGTTACCTTCTGAGTCAGAAACAGACGAACTAAAATCATGCATTCGTGTTAGCATGAAAACAACTGGAAGGAAGCACAAAACAGTAAAAACCTTAGAAGCCAAAGGTACCCCTGAACGTATCTACCACAGCCTATGAGACAAAGGCTCTCCCTGACCCTGGAGCTCAGGGTTTTACCTCTCTGGCTGGCCAGCAATCCCTCCTGAGTCCTCCAATCCCAGCACTGGGACTATGGGCACATAGTGACACACCGGCTTTCTTTGTTGTTCTTGTTGTTAAATGTAGGTGCTGGGCATCTGAACTTGTGCCCTCATGCTTGGGTAACAAACAGTTTACCTACTGAGCCGTCTCCCTCGTTCTGGGTTATGAGGAGGAGGAAGTAGAGAATATGATGGATAAAGAGGGAAGAGAAATCTGTCACCCTTGAATTTTCTACAGGGTTTTGACTTTTAAGCCATGAGACTGTATTAGTTAATAAAGACAACCTATCTCAAACAACTTTTTATTGCCTTCATATTTATTTTACCAATTGCTCTTTTTCAATACCCTGTGTTAATTTTAGTTCTGGATAACAAGTCTGACCTAGTTTTGGTCTATCTTCAAAACAACAAACTGATCCCAAAGTTACTGATTATGCGAATTAGAACAGTCAGTTGTATTTGGTCCAAGAGTGTGGTCAGCAGAGCCTGAGCGGACAATTTCTTAAAGACTGTAGGAAATTTGAGACTTATTAAGGCAAAGAATGACAATAATTCAATTTAAAATAACAAGTGGCTTTTCCTGAGAGAAACAAAGCTTCAAGAACATTTTCTAGAGGGGAGATTCATGTCAAAGCCACTACTGGCCCACTGGTGGCATTTGGCAGCATCGGGCTTGCCTGAACACATTTGACAACCAATGGAAAGAGGATAAAGAATTGAGATCACGGACAGGGATAAGGCAGGTGGATTACACTTTTAGCCTCCATCACTTTGAAAGACAACAAGGGGGATTAAAATTAAAGGAAAAAAAAAAAAGCCCAGGTGGACAAAAGG
Organism: Chionomys nivalis; assembly: GCF_950005125.1. Classification (NCBI taxonomy): domain Eukaryota; kingdom Metazoa; phylum Chordata; class Mammalia; order Rodentia; family Cricetidae; genus Chionomys; species Chionomys nivalis. The sequence goes on from NC_080089.1 coordinate 58,205,992, forward strand.
AGTCGGTGACTCAAATCAATAAATATTAAATAGGAAAGAAAACAAAGAAGCTCTGGAGTGTCTACTTTGCCAGCATTTTGGTAAACCCGCCAAATATCCCTATTAGACAGGTTTAATTGAGCAGTTTAATGACAAGGAAACAGATTCAAATTAACTGAGCCCAACTCAGGAAGTAGTCATTAAGCTATGGTCTCGCTGATGTCACTGCTCCCTCCTTCTTGTAGTATTGCCTGCAAGTTTGCACTTTAGCAATAGGCTGTCTAGAAGTTGTCACCCTTCTGCAAACAGCCCTACATCTCCTGACGTCCCTAGCTGCCACTTGCACCAACTGACAAAACCTGAAGCCTCCTGAGGCTCCGCCTCCTGTGCGGCAGATGGTCTTGCTAATCATTGGCTTTCTCCCTGCCCTGCCCTTGACCCCACATAGTTGGAGTCCTGGCTTTAAAACAGTTTTTAAAAAAGGACTTACTTATGTGTATGGGTGTGTTGCCTACATGGATGTCTGTACACCACGTGAATTCAGTGCCCCACTCGGCCAATACAAATGCCTGATCCTCTGGAACTGGAGTTACAGACTGTTGTGAGCCACCATGCGGGTGCAGGGTACCAAACTCCCCATCTCGTACTAACTGCTGAGTCTCTCTTCAGCCCCTTGGGGCTGTAGCTTTTATGGAGGCCTTCTTGAAAGAATGAGCACATTGCCTTAAACTTTCTGATTGTTTTGAAGCTTTTCCACTACAGGAGTGTGCTCTGGGTGGGCTAGTTTCCCTGTCCAGTGGTTCCGAGGTGTGTTCCATCCATGCTGTGCTTTCTTGTCTAACATACTAGCAAGACTCCATCTGCCCCCTGCTCACTCGTCTCCTGCTTATCACCCGAGGAAACTCTAAAATGTGTTAGGAAGAAAATAAGGCCTTCTCTTTCAACTGAGAGACCTTATTTAGGAGCAGAGGGGTCCTGACTTCATCTCCTTTTGCTTTGAACTGTGGGCCTTGATGCCAAGCCTTAGGGAGCTGTGTTGTATTTCTGGATCTGCCCATTGACTTGTGTTCAGAAAAGCCTGCAGCCATTTTTGGCTGGGGAGGTTGATGGCTAATTTCTTTCAGGCCCAGCACCTCCCAACTCCCACCCCGCAGAAGCAGCTCATCCTTCTCTTATTTACAACCTACTCCTTGCTGACCGCCCAGCCCTCCTTTGATATACTACCCTATCCAGAACCAGTAAAACTCAAATATATTTAATCACTTAAATACAAGTTTTGTCCCTTTGTTTGTCTGGCAGAGGCATAAACATACAGGTATATACATGTATAAAACAGTCAAATCCTGGCGTTTACCCAAAATCATATGCCACCCACTGTCATGGGATGCTTTCACCATTTTCCCCCGACTGTGTCCCTTCATGACAGCCCAGGGACCTTGTCTCAAACAAGGCCGTATCTGTGAAGTCAGAAACCTTCCAATGCTGCACACAGTTGGACTAAGCCATAAAGGGACAGGCACAAGCCCTGACTCTTTATAGATAAATTTAATGCATACATATGCATCATCCCCTGTGCCCGAGATTAGAGGCCTTTGGAAGAACACAGTGTTCATTTATATTCTTCTCGTAGCTGGGAGCCGCGTGAAGCAGTTACTTTTTTATTGATGAGCCGTGAGCCCACAGGCCTGAGTTCCATCTACTGATGGTCACTCCTCTGGCCAGCCTCTTTGGGGAGGCTGTGAAAGCCATTTCCCATCTTGGAGTGGCTCAGAGGACGTAGGAAAACCAAGTTTCTGGGAAGAGAAGCCACAGGCAGTTGCAGTCCCTGCTTGAACTCTGGGAAGCAAACCACCCACTTTCCACACTGTTGCAATTTACTACAAGTCTTAGCAGGAGCAGGCCCTGTTTCAGCCTGGCACCTAAACGTCTGGGGTTTGGAAATTTATAATTGGTACTTGAAAGAGTCATAGCACTTCTTGGGGGGAAAAAAAAAGGTTGAAAGGCTTTCTCGCCAACACTGTTACTTGCACATGCCAGGTAATTTATACCATGAGTCCTCATGACTGTAGTGCCCACGTGAGAGCGAGAGTCTTCCTGGGGAGGACATCTGTGCCTCTCAGAGACCTGATACTACAGCCAGCTTCTTAGGGCTCTTCCTTCCCTCCACTCTCGAAAAGGAGGCACGAGTGGAGACTCAGGCAGGAATGCTCTGCAGGTACAAATGCATCTGCCAGCCATGACCTCACAGTCCTGCTTGCATGCGAATGTCTCCTAAGATTTAAACACAGCGAGTGAGAAGCCGGAATCAAGTGATCTACTTTCTTCTTTAAGGCTTAGGTGGAGTAGCTTGAAGCTAGCTAAGTGGATGCACAGCCCTCAGTATTATAAAGTCCCAACCCTCTCATTTTAAATAGATGCTAGATAGACTTTAAAAAATAAAAGGAGAACAAAGCATGTCTGTAAATTTTTTTTTTTTTGAAGAACTAGAAGTAATAAGAAGAGGGAGAATTCTCAATCACCACCCTTCCATCCAAAATCAAGCCAAGAACATTTGGGCGGAATTTCTTCCAGGCCTTTTTTTTTTCTTTTTCTTAAAGCTCTGCCTTTTAAGATTTTGTTCTTTTAAAAAAATTTATTCTTTTGCCAGTATTTGCCACACCAAATACAAAGTAGATGTTGTAAGGCAGCTCAGAAGGGTGTGTCAAAGGAAAAGTCCCTATTCTCAATCACCTTCTGGGCTCTGTAGACAGCCTCGGGGGCTCCTTCTCTGCAGAGCCATTCTGAGAGTAGGGGCTGGAGCTCTTCACAACCTAACGGAGAGCCTTCCTCTCTATCCGTTGTTTTCTCCTTCTGTGTGTATGAATGTGTATATAGGTGGGGAGGCCAGAGGCAGATGCGGGGCATGCTTCTTGACTATTTTACACCTTCCTTTTGGAGACAGTCTCTAGACTGGCTGGTCAGTGTGCTCCAGAGCCTCCTATCTCTGCCTTCCCAGTGCTGGGACTACAGTACAGGTGTATGCCGCTGGACCTGGCTTCTTATGTGGGTGTTGTAGATCTCAACTCATCTCCTCAAGTCTGCACCTCAACAACGGAACCATCTCCTCAGCCTGTGACTGGCGATTTGACAGACAAAGTCCTCTCCTCTTCCTGTGGACCATGTACCATCTATGTGCTGGTATTTTTGGTCATTGTCTGTGGTGCTGGGGACCAAGCCCAGGGTAAGTCCTCTACTGCTGAGTCTACTACAGCCCAGACATCACCCCTGGGAAGTGCTGGTTAATTTACATACTGCCCTTTCTATTCAGTCAGAAATTAGCAATTTCTTCCTTGAGGAAAACAGGTACCCTTAGTAGTGGCATGCCTTGAAAAGAGGGCCAGAGCCTGGGCAGTGCACTGCCAGGAAGTTTCTAGGGGTCAGTTCTGTTCCAGAAGAGTGCCACAGAAACCCAACAAGATTAATAGCATGTTAAGGAAATCTAAACCCAGGCTGGAGAGATGCCACAAAAGTCATTAGCACATGAACACACAAACGCTCCCCACACCCCAGCCTGTGCCATCAGATCCCAGAAGGGCTCCCACTGCTCAAAGCCGAGTGAGAACTCCCTGGGAATGTATGTCTGAGGTACATGCAGGAAAGGCTGCATAATCCATGAGTCCAGCAGAAATGAAAACCATCAAGAGTTCTTACGGAGGCATCAAACCATGGGTGTTCACATGTCTCCATGCTCTGGTTTGCACAGAGAGAACCCTACTTTTTTTGTTTGTTTGTTTGTTTTTAAATAAAGGAGCATGGTTGGACTGTAGTTACAAAACCAAATAGAATAATCTTGAACCCTTTCTTGTAATAAACTCTGGTTAATTCAGGGGCCAGGAATTAAATGAGCAAATAGCCAAGAGATTAAAACAACAACAAAAACAACTGATATGTGGAGTAACTGTCTGTATCTCCCATTCTGCTCAGAATTACACTGCCTTCCTATAAGTTATCTCACGTTTTATATAAAGAGACACTTATTCTGGGAAGCGATCAGGAGCCGGGTTCTTGTGGGCTTCACTATGAACTCTGCCAAGGCACTTAGCACTGTGCTTGGCATTCACTCTCGTTGGATGAATCAGTTTGGGAACTGCCAGAATGTCGGGTTTTGAGAAGGAAAGGATAAATGGGGGCCTAATGCCTTTATTTCTAAAAGAAAGAAAGAGAAGAAAATGAAAAACCTCAAAGTTGGAAAAAAAAAAAACAGGAAGAGTTTTTCTCGGTGCCCAGGCAGAGCAGAAGGAGACACAATTGCACCACAGGCAAGCTTCGGTGGAGAGGACAAACAAGGGAGAGATTATACATAATTATAGACAATCATGTTTCAGGGGATAAACAGCAATCAAAAGCAAGGAGGTGCCTAAGCCTGGCCCCATTCCAGTTCAGCCCAGGAACGAGCGGTGGAACGGGAGATCTGGTAGGACGCCTGCCCCCAAAGGAGCTATTTTCAGCCAGCCAGGCTTGGCCTCTTGAGCTGTTTTGATTTCACTTTTCTTACCCAGGAGTTCGGGTGGGCAAGATGGAGGCACTCTAGCTGTTCTCTCATACTTTAGATTTTTTTAAAAAGTACCCTAGGCCAAAAAAAGGAAAAAAAAAAAAAACTACTCTCCAAAGGAACACTGAAACCAAAGCCAAACCATTCGAAATGCTTGGCTAGAACAAAGGAAAAAAGAAAATTTCTGAACTAAAATTTCTCCATTTGTTTAATATAGTGGGGAACATTAAAATGCATTGTTTGAAAAGCAAACATATCCTGAGAGATTCAGTTTCTGAAAAACCCGAAGAGACAAATATGTTTCTGATAACTCAGAACCCCAAAACATGTTTCGAAGAGACATTACTTTTCATTTAGCTGATTTGATGATCAAATTATTCCAGTTCTGAATAGATCTCTGCTAAATGCTATCGACAGAGACTCTGCTGTCTTCTGAGCTTAGGCAAATTGACAGCATTAACACTTAATAGGATGCTGTCAAAACCGACTTGGGAATCCAGACCTAAAGCACTGTCCCAGCGCCAGATGGCTGTGGCACAGGCCTGGATGGGAGCAGCTCTGATGGCCTGCTCAAAATCTGCTCTGCACACCCTGAGGCCCAGGAGTATCAGCAGGGTAATCTTTACCCCTGTGCTTAAATTAAATGTGTATTTCACACATAATTACAGGGTTCTGTGGGACTTCCAAGATGGTATCCACCTGAATTAATCACGCAAAGCTTCTATACAGGTAATTAACCTGGTAGAAATAGCCCAAGGCCTCGAAATTACCAAAACTGCTTCAACTGGGACATTGAAACAGACATTGAAGCATCCTCAGTGGCCTAGCAAAGTCAGGCCCAGAGACGGTAGTCTGCATGTGCCGACATCACCTGGCAACTTGCTCGCCACGCAGAGCTATGGGTTTCGTTCTCGGCATTGACTGGGCACCAAGAGGGAAGCCAAGAAGGCACAGGGTCCAGAGCCAGGCAAGCAATTCCACTTAAAGTGCTCAGAGGCTTACTCAACAGACAAGCAGGCCTGCAAATCAACCAGCAGGGCTGTGGCAGTGCAGGCTCAAGGCCCCAGCTCCTAAGCTTCTGACTCCAGTGGGGATAGGAGATCACTGACTGGTGCATTGGTCACCCAGGTGAGAGGTGGCTTCCAACTGTGCATGTTGCGGCCTTGAATGCAGGACAAGCCTTAGAAATAGGGGAACAGAAGTTCCCTAGGTAGCTAGCTGAGAAGGTGTAGAATCTCAGGTCTGTTTGAAGACTATCCTTCCAACAAGGTTCCTGTTGGCGCTGCTCTGCCCCAGACCCCTCATTTTATACTTTACTACTTTGAGCCCTTAATATTCAAAGTATGTATTCCAGAACAGAGGTGTTAGCGTCTCACTGAAGCTTGTTCACGATCCTACATCTCCGTGTCCACGCCATGCAGCTGAATCCCTAAATCAGGCTAAGCTTTTTCACTAAAACCTCCAAGTGACTGTTATCACAGGTGTTTGGAGATATGCTGACTCAGGTCACGGCAGCAGTCTGCAACCTTAAGGACACATTGGGACCTCCTGGAAGCTGATACCTGGGACCCAGCTCTAGAGAGGTCTGATTTAGCTGCTCTTAGTGTAGCCTGAACATCCAGAGATTTTAAATCTGCCTAGGCAATTCAGATATAGAACCAAGGTGCAGAAGCTTTCAACCATGCTTGTTTGTTGGGAGCTTGCTAGCCTCAGAGGAGAACCTTCCCCACAGCAGGAGCTTCTGTCCTGCTTGTTGCCTTTTGGGATAGCCAGTCACGGCAAGCGTTCATGGCCATAACAACACAGGCCAGGAGAAAGGAAAAAAAGAAAAAGTGTCTTAGAATGTAAGTACTTTGGGCATTCACAAAAATTAGTAAAGAGGGAGGCAGAAAATTGAAAAAAAAAAAAGCAGTTCTATAGTTAGTATTCTTGGGAGATAGCAGAGGGCACTGCTGAGACAAAATAGGAAAAAAAAAACCTGTTATGAAAAAAGGAGCAGTCTGAGAATAAGGAAGCGCTCTCAGAGATGGAAACCAGTGTTAAAATGCTCACCAGAGCAGTAAATAGCAGCCTGTATATTACAGGAGGAATTAGTAAATTATGGAAGGTGCTTTCCAAATGCCCAACGAACTGAATTAAAGCCACCAATCATCCAGGGCACTTTATACAACAGTCTCAGGGGCCCTGGGCTGGCTGAGGACTCAGCAGCATCAGGTAGTGGTGGAATCCATTGCGGACAACTGTCCACAGGTGAGGCTGACGAGCTGTCAGATTCAGCAGTCAGACTACTACAGACCCATGTAAGGATTCTTCTGAACCCCCAGGAATGAGAGGACTGTGTCAAAACAAGCAATTGGAGGTTCTTAGAAACATCTATGATTTAGCTAAACACCACAGGGATGGGAGGTGACTTGTTGGTACACTGGTCACCGCAGGTGGAGTGGTGACTTCCCTGTCCGTGCTGGGGCCTTAAATTCAGGACATATCTAAGGAATAGATTCTCTAACAGCAGCTCTGTGAATCATAAATGAGAAGATGTAGGTGATATGATCAGGAAATAATTTCAAGGGGGACGGGCTCAGTTGGCAGAGCGCTCACCTAGCATGCACGGAGCCCTGGGTTCCATCCCTCACACCTCATAAACCAGTCATGCTAGCACATGCCTGTAATCCCAGAACTCCAGAAATTTACACAGAAGGATCAGAAGTTCAAGGTCATCCTTGGCTACGTAGGATGTTTGAGGCCAGACAGGAGACAGAAAAGTAGACAATTTCACAGTTTTCAGAGCTTACTTATGCAACAGCCTTCAATGTCTCACCGTAGAATATTTTGTCATTCTCCAAAGACCACACAATCACTGGAAGCATTCTAAATTCTCTTCCTCTTACCCTTACACAGGCCTACACCCCATTAATCTGGACTTTTAATAGAAATAAGACCATTGCTGGGTGGTGGTGGCGCACGCCTTTAATCCCAGCACTCAGGAGGATCTCTGTGAGTTCGAGGCCAGCCTGGTCTACAAGAGCTAGTTCCAGGACAGGCTTAAAAAGCTACAGAGAAACCTTGTCTTGGAAAAAAAAAATAAGAAACAAAATCATAGACTATTCCTGTGACTGGTTTCTTTCATTAAAAAAAAAAGTTTTCAAGATTCATCCATATTGTAGTGTGTGTCAATACATCCTTATTTGGAGCTGATTAATACCCTGCTGTATAGACACTGTGTGAGGCTTGTGCAGCGAGCACCTGTACCCACTGAGCCATGCTGTGGGACCCACCAAGTTTGTTTGTTTGTGAATTCTCACTTGGGTCAATGTGGTATCTGTGTTTAGGTTTCTAAGGGACTAAAAAGCTGCGCCATTTTACAACCAAACCACAATACACGATACATGTGCGTCTTAGCATCTCCATAGCCTTTGCAGAGTTTGTTTTGCCTTTTTAATTTTGACCACCAGTGTAAAATCATATCTGCTTGTGTGTGTGTTGGTGTGTCTGTGTGTGGTGCTGGGGTTTGAACCCAGGTCCTTTTGCATGCAAGGTTGAGCTCTATCGTTGAGCTATATCTCCAACTCTTCTCTCTGTGGTTCTGATTTACAAATCCTTGGTGTCTAATTTTGCTCAGCACCTCTGCATGCTTGCGCTCTGTATGCTATGATGGGTCGATGTGGGGAGGCACAAAGGTCCCACACATCCTCCATCTTGTCCCAGACTATGTCCTGAAACCCTGGAGTGGAGAAAGTGCTACTTTTATAGCTGTTTGGGGGGATTGTCACTGGCCATGTAGTGATAGAAAATTACAAGGAAGGAGAGCAGCATGCGCCATGTGTTGGTAAAGATGGAACATCCCAGCTCCGGCTCCCGTTAGCACCCTGACAGTGCTGCCTGCACACAACCCAAGGCAGGTGACGCGCACTCATATTTCTTTTTCCTAAGAGTTGCATGGTCTTAACTGTTTTGATCTGTTATTCATCTTGACTTAATCCTGTGCATACGGCGTGAGGTCAGTATGCTGCTCGGTTGGTTCTTGCAGCTGTTTAGCTGTGGCAGCACCTTAGCTTTCCCCTGTTTCCCCTGAACTTCAATTGGCCATAAATGCAAGAGTCTGGACTCTGTTCTGTCCCATTTGTCTGTCACCCTGAGCTATCCATCCTGGGTCAGGGCACAGGATTGTAGTTGGTTATTGGGAAGTGTAACTTCTTTTCTGTTCATTTTCTTTTGATAAGTTTTTAGAACTCTGGGTCTCTTGCATTCTCTATATACATTTTTAAATCAGTCTATCCATTTCTGGGGTGCAGGGGAAAGGCACTGAGCTCTCTATAGCGTTTACATGGAATCTGCACAGCAAGGCCAGGTGTATTACCATTTTAACAATATTCTCCTGACCTTGGGACGATGCTGTCACTCTAAACAATTATTTATATAAGACCCATTTCCTTCAAGAATAATTTATACTGTTCAGACTACAATTTCATACATGGTTTGTGAAATTTATTCCTAAATTTTTAACTCTTTCCCCTGCGATCATAAATGAAGTTGTTTTTTTAATTTTATAGTCAGATTTTTATTAGTAGCATATAGAAATATAATTGGATTTTAAATATTAGCCCTTAGCTCAAATAGATTTTTTGAGATTATTCAGAATTTTCTATTCATAAGATTATATCATCTTTTTTAAAAAAATATACCTCTAGTTTTTTTCTTTCTAATCTGGATATTTGTCAGTGTAAGGCACAAGAAGGCTCTTTTGCTTCCTTCCTAACTTTAGGGGAAGACAGAGCTTTTCACACTAAACATGCTGATAGTTGGGGCCTGTGGACACTGTTTTCACCCTGGAAGATGTTTCCTCCATGGTAAAAAGAAGGGTGACTTCCCAAAGATTCCCACACCTCTAGAAATTGTGATTAAAATAAACTGGGTAGTGAAAAAGAATGAAGTTAGCAGGTAAAATTAAGGTTGATTTGTGGTAAGATTATCGTGGACCGTCTCAGTGGCCCAGTGCCATCAGAAGAGCCCCTGAAACGTGAAGAGATGCAGCAGGTCCAAGAGAAACGCTGTGTTGCTAGCTTTGACAACAGAAGAAAGGGATCGTGCCCACCCAAATCATGAGGGCAACCTCCAGAAGCAGTGAGGTAACCTCTATTTTAAATCTCTGAATAGAACACAGCGCTGGCGATACTTTTTGTCACAGAAGGCCAGAAGTGAAGGCATCTATCGAAGGCAACAAACTCATCTAAACTTCTTTAAACTGAAGGTTGTAACCCTGTGGGGTATACAGCTGAGTGTGTAAAGTCTCGCAACAGCAAAAGCTTTCTGAATGTGCAACAACCAAAGTTTCATTCAGAAATCAAATGCGTAGAGAATCCAGGTGTTTCTGGCAGTACTTGTCCACACTGTATAACACAACTGTAGCGTTGGTAATGAACACCTACCTACCTGGCTCTGTGAGTGCCTTCCCACCATGCAGAGCCAATGAAGGCTACACCTTGGCTCATGTGGCTCATATCTGAAATTGTGCTGTCATTTGCAGTGCTTTCAGGGTTCATACAAAATTCTCTGAACATTGATTTCCATGAAATTCGGGCTTCTTTGGGATCCCGGATAAACTTACAGGAAATGAGAGCATTGGTGTTCTCATCACTGCAATGAAACACCCAAGGGAACAACTTAAAAGAAGGGAAGGTTTCCCCTGGTGCACGGTCTCAGAGGTTTCGGTCCGAGGTTGGCCACTTGGGTTATTACAGCTATGGGAGCATTTAGGAGAGAGGTTGGGGAGGAGAGGAAGGAGGGAGAGGAGGAGGAGGAGAATGGAGGGGAATGCAGAGGAAAGAAGAGAAAGGAAAATGAGAACACGAGAGAATGAGCAAACGTGCTCCTGGGAAAACATGGTCCCCAAGGACACAGTCTTAGATGATTAGTGATCCACTTCCTCCAATTAGGCCCTACCTCCAACAGTTCCCATCCCTTTCAGTTAGTATCTCAAATTAGGAATCTGTCTATGGCTCAATCCACCCATCAGGGCAGAGCCTTCATGAGCCTTCACCTCTCATGTTTGATATATAGCTGGGGATCAACTCACCAACACAGAGCCCTTTTAAAGGACATTTTATGTACGAGCCATAGCAGTGATTCTTAGAACAGGGATAGCCATCTTGCAGAACAAACAGAGAAAGCCAACCGAAGCTAGACAACCCCACATCTGACATCATTTACATCTTGGTCTAGCTGGATCATAACCTCCCAGTAACTTAAGCCAATACACTCCTAATTTATTGTAACTTGGTTTGAGTTTGTCTCATTTGCAATAGAAAGTGTTCTGACTAATGCAAGGATTCCCAGAAAAGGATTGGTTAAATAAATTACAATGAATCTAAGTCAATTATAGAAATTTAAAGTACATCTTTCAGGAAAAATTCATTCAAGGATTGCAATGGTTTATAAATTTTATACATATATGTGTATGTGATGTATATACAAAAAAGTATTTCAAACTACACCAAAATGCTAGCTGTGATTCATATCTGGTACATGGGACTTCCACATTGTTTATTTTTTTCCTTTTGTATCATGACAAAGGCAACTCTCTGAATGTTACCTAACACACATGTGTTCTTTATTTTTTTTTTTATTTGTTGCCCCTCTCATAAACAGCTTTTGTTTTGTCCTGATCTCTCCTTAGTAAAATCTGGAGACCTTAAAATCTTTCATTATGGATGTCTGGTGAAGATGGTGTGGTAGTTTGGATGAGAATGGCCCCCATAAGCTCATTTGTTTAAATACTTGGTTTCCAGTTGGTAGAACTGTTTGGGAAGGATTGGGAGGTGTGGCCTTGTTAGAGGGGGTATCAGTGGGTTTCAAAAGACTTAGGCTTTTCCCAGTATGTTCTCTGCCGCCTACTTGCAGTTTGAAATGTGAGCTCTCAGCTATGTCTTCTACCATGTCTTTGCCATCATAGACTCTGACCCTCTAGAACTATAAACCAAATTAAACTCCTTCTTTTATGAGTTGCCTTGGTCATGATGTCTTAGCAGTTGAAAATTAACAATACAGATGGTCTTAATGGGGAAGAATTTAGGGAATCTGCCACCAACTGTTTTGCAGGAAAGGGCAGTAGGGACTCTGATTTTGACTTATAGCCGAATCCCCTCAAGCAGTCTCACTCTCTAGGACTTGCCAGAGCTCACTGAATTCAAGTGTTGCTGGGGTTTGTGACAGTTAATTTTGAAAGTTTCTAGATTCACTTAGGAGACAAACACTGAGCATGTCTTTGTGTGATAATCTAGATTGGTTTGATTGATGTGAGAAAGCTTACCCTATATGTGAGAAGCACCCGACATCAATAGGCTGGGGTCCCAGACAGGGTGGGAAGGAGAATGCAAGACGAGCAATGGTGTCTATCTCTAATTCTCCATTGTGAGTGACTGTTCCCGGCTGCCGCATGGCCCTGCCTTCACACCTTCGCTGCCACAACGGTCTCTCCATTCCAAACTGGAAGCCAAACTAAATCCTACTTAGGTTGCTTTTGTCAGATATTTTGTCCCAGCAATGAGAAAAGAAACCCGTTCAAGGATTGATCACAAAAGTAACAGATCTAAATTCCTGTTTTGAGAAGTAACTAATAGTGAACTGGATCTTCCAACAGAAATAAGTTCTTCCTCTCCTGAGGTTGACTACAGCTAGGTGATGTACATCCTCTGTAAGTGTCCCAATGTATGTAGACTAACATTTTAGTACATTTTCCCCAATGACATAAAAAGAAGCTTCTGTTGTTGTGATAAAACCAAGATCAAAGCAACTTGAGAAGGAAAGGGCTAATTTCTCTTACAGCACATCAAAGTCCAGCATCAAAGGAAGTCAAGGCGTGAACTCAAAGCTGGAACCTGGAGACAGGGACTGAAGAGCCCATAGAGGAGCGCTGCTTACTGAGTGCTCTCCATGGCTTGCTCAGCCTTCTTTCTTATACACCTGAAGACCACCACCCCAGGGGTGACACCACCTACAGTGACTGGGCCCTCCCACACAAATCATTAATCAAGAAAATGCACCACAGGCCAATCTCATGGGGGAATTTTTCTCCATTAAGAGTCTCTCTTCCTAAATGACTCTGGATTGTGTCAAGTTAACAAAACTCTAGTTAAGCACAGAAGAAGAAACTGAAGACATGGAACTAAGACAAAGCACTATATGACACCATTCCAATTTAGGATTGTAAGGTTATTTTGTTAGGGCTGCCATAATGTAGTGCCATTGAGAAGGTGGCTTAAATGACAAGATTCCTTTCTCACAATCTGGAGGCTCTAAGGTGGAGGCAGGAGTAGTTTCTCTTCTCCCCAGCCCCGAATTTATTAAGTATAATTGACACATATATATTTTTTCCTAGCACTGTGAATGACACACAGCATATATACTGTGATATGATGAAGTCAAGGTCATTAGCATGTCTCCCATCTCACATGCTCATTTTTTACAATGAACATTGATATGGTTTGAATATGAACAATCTCCCATAGGCTCATGTGTTTAAACAGTCACCACTGGTGGCATTATTTGGGAAGGCTATGGAACCCTTAGGATGTAAAGTCTTGTTGGAGGAAGTATGTCAATGAGGTGGGCATTGAGACCTTATAGCCTGGCCCCACTTCCTGTTCCTGCTCTATTTTCTGAGTGCAACTGCAGTGTACCAACCAGCTTCGTGGTTCTACTGCGGTGTCCTCCCTTGTTTGCCCACACATCTTCCCTACCATGATGGACGCCATTGTGCTGGGTCTATAAAGTGAAGTAAACCCTTTCTCCCTTAAGTTGTTGCAGTCAGGGTGTATTATCACAGGGCCAGAGATGAAACGAGGGCAAGAACAGTATCGACTTTATAAAAACCATTTCCTAGAACATAGTCTGTTACTATTGACTATAGTGACGGTGATGTATGATAGACCCCAGAATTTTGAGTTCATTTGTCTTAACCTAACCAGCTCACCCTCTAGTCAACCCCAGGTTTCTCAATCACCTTACAGCTACCACTCCACTTCCTGCTTTTATGAGTTCAGCTTTTCTAATTCTTAGATAAGAGCAAGATCCTGAAAAAGTTGGCTGTCCCTGGCTTATTTCTGCTAACACAAAGCCCTCCAGGTTCACCCATAGTATTCTTAGTGGCAGGATTTCTTTCTCAAACACAACAGCATCCTACTATGTATTTATACCTCATGCTTCTTTATTCATTCATCTATTAATAGACACTTGAGGTGTTCCCATGACTTAGTCATTGTGTCTAGTGATTCAGTGACCTTGAGAATGCCACTCACTTTTAAGTATACTGATCCTTTGGATAAATACTCAGTAGTGGATTTGATGGAGCATATATATGGTAGTTCTTTTTAGAAATATATCGTTGAGGCAGTGTCTCATGTATCCTAGGCTGGCCTTGAACTCAATATATAACTGAGGAATGACTCTGAACTTCTGTTCCTCCTGTCTCTATCTCCCAAGTACTGGGATTATAGTTTATGTAGTGCTGGGAATTGAACCCATGCGTGCTAAGTAACTGAACTACATCTCCAGTGCCCTACCCTCTAATTTTAAGTTTTTAAGGAACCTCCATATTATTTCCTACAGCAACTGTACTAATTTGCATTCTTAACAGTGTGCAGGGGTACCCTATGCTACCATCTTCAACACTCACAGTCATGTGCAAATTATTTATTTATTTTGAGGTAGGTTCTCTCACTGTGAAGCCCTTCCACATTAGCCTCCCCAGTGCTGGGATTAGAGTTGTGTGCCACCATGATAACTCATATCTAATTTATATCCTATGGATGACTGGTGATGATAACTCATATCTAATTTATATCCTATGGATGACTGGTGACATTGAATTTTTTTTTAAACATTCCTATTGTGACTGTGGTGGTTTGAATAAAAATGGCTCCAGAGGCTCATAGGAAGTGGTACTATTAGGAGGTGTGGCCTTGTTGGAGGAAGTGTGTCACTGGGGGTGTGTCATTTTGAGGTTTCAGATGCTCAAGCCAGGCCCAGTGCTGCTTTCTCTTTCAACTGCTCGCTAATTCAGATATAGAACTCCCAGCTACCTCTCCAGCATCATCTGTCCACATGCTGCTCTGCTTCCCACCAAGATGGCAATGGACTAACCCTCTGAACTGTAAGCCAGCCCAATTAAATGTTTTCCTATGTTAGAGTTGCTATGGTCATGGTGTCTTCACAGCAATATAAAACCCTAACTAAGGCAGTGATTTACACACAAACTTTTGAGAAATGTCTCTCTCCTTCTGCTCAATTTTCCAATAGAACTGTTCATTCTCTTGTTATGGAGGTTTTTTCTTTTCTTTTTTCTGGTTTTAGTTCCATATACATTTGAGATACTAACCTTTGCTTTTAAAATTATAGTGTGTGTGTGTGTGTGTGTGTTCATTCATGTTGAGGTCATGGAACTAATTTTGGGAGTCAGTTTTCTTCTTCTACCATGAGGGACCCAAACACAAACTCAGGTCATAAGGCTTGGTGGCAAGCATCTTTACCCACTGAGCCATTTCACTCATCTTTTTTCATATCGATCTTTTTTCAAATGTATGCCCTGCACATATTTTCTCCCCTTCCTTAGCTGTGCTTTCACTCTTTGCTATGCTAAGCTCTTTTGTTTAACATGGTTCACTTGTCTATTTTCACTGTGGTCACCTGCACATTAGGGGCGCAGCCTCAAGATCACTGCTACAATGTCAACAGGCTTCCTATTGCTCATAGCTTCAGACCATACACACAAGTCTTAAGTCCATTTTGAGTTGAGCTTCGTAGATTGTTTAAATTATGGATCCAATCCCAATCTCCATGTGGCTCTCCTGTGCACATGTGGAGGTCAGAGGACAACTTGTGGAAGTTGGTCTAGGACCTGACGACAGGTCCTCAGGCGTGGTGGCAGTTGCCTTTACCTGCTGAACCATCTTAAAATTTCTCCATCTTACTTTTAAAAGACAGGGTCTCTCACTGGACTTGGAGCTCACCAATATGGCCAGACCTGCTGACTAGCAAGCCCCAGGACTCTTCTGTCTCTGCTTCCTGAGCTCTGGGATTAGATACAGGCACCACCACATCCAGCTTTTACATGGGCTCTGAGGAATCCCAAACTCAGGTTTTAGTATACTAAACATTGGGGAGTATAATTTCTCAAAATTTGTCCCTTTTGATTAAGATTTTTTATTACTTATATTTGTAGGTACCTAAGAATTTTAAGAATTTTTTCCTTCTTTGAATAATATTGGAATTTCAATAGTGACTACATTGAATCTGCATGACACTTTCAATGGTTTGGGTTAACAGAATTACTTTATCCATCTCATAAACTCCATTGAGGGTGGTGATACCTAGGAGGTAGAGCCCCCACCTAGAACGAAAGCAGTGTAACTTTTTATTCATGAAGTCTTCACTTTTTTTCATCAAGCTTTATAGTTTTCTATGTATGAATCCTTTAGTTTCTTGGTTTAGTCTTAAACATTTATTAATGCTTTAATAAATGGGATGGCCTTAATTTATTTTCCAGTTACCTCACTATCAGTGCATGCAATGCCACTATTTTAAACTGTAGTAGCGAGTGGGCACCCCTGTATTGTTTCTGATGTGTTAGCATGTAGGACTTTATTCCACTGAAAATGTTCTAATCTGTTTTTATTGTGAATGTGCAGTCAGAGTGGGTCTGAGGTTTCCCAGAAGAAGCAGAAGTGGCATTGAGGACTGAAGCTTGTGACTGAGGGTACCAGCCTGGTTTTCCTAATGACTGGCAAGTACCCACACTTACACATATCAACTCTTCATATATTTGACACTTCTGTCTCAAGTGACTCATTGCCTGGTAAAAAGTGTGGTGCCTGGGAGTGGAGCATAACAAGCACCTAACATGTGGCGGCCACTTGGGATGGGGGATGGAAAGAGGCTGGTGGGTTTTAGAAGCATCTGAAAAGAAAAGCCTCCGCTTCCTTGAACAGACTGTTAGTGGAAATAAGAATGTTAGAGTCTGCCAGTGAGGTCTCCGGAAGAGGCGAGGAACGCGGGAAGCTTATATTGCCATACATACATATCCTGTGTAGAATGTTGTTGGAAATATGAATGTTAAATATGCTGTTAAGAAGGGCTGGGACGGGAGGATGGGGGATATGTTACTGCAGTCTGGAAGGAAAAACATCCTTGTTGCGTAGTGACGGAAAGTACATCTGAATTTAATCCCATGGCTGTAAGGAGAACAGAACTTACAAACAGGGAAGCTGGCTACTTAGCTAAGGAAATTTCTAAGCAAAGTGTGAAAGGTACAGCTGGTTTCCTCTTACTGTTTATGAATAACGTGAAACACACCAAGGAAACCTGCTAAGCAAAAGGAAACGTAGCCTACTGAAATTACAGCTAAAATAAAATAAGAAGGCAGCATCAAGAGATTCGCTGTCAGGATATTGTGCTCTCTAAAGAAAGCCAAGGGCATGGTTGGACGGTCTCTTGCTAGTGCTGAAATGATTACGGGCATGGCATGTGTTTACACTTCAGTCATCTTGAGAGAAGCAGGACAGAGATGTAGGATTATTCAGAAGCATCCACGGAGGATCCTTTCATCTAATGGCTCAGATCTCTGAAAATCAAGGATTTTAAGGATGTTAGCCCAGCAGAAACAGTGCCAACTGTGAATGAAAGGGACCCAGAAAAGACAAAATAAAGGTCTGTCATCTACTCCCACCAAGCCATAAGCTTCACTAGGGCCCATTGGACCACGTAGCGGCAAACATGCATTGCCCCTTAGAAAGAAAGCCCAGAGGGCAGAGCACCAGGCTGAGGCAGAACCTCTAGGCTCTAGGATTTACCCCAGGTCTGAAAGTCAGTGTAATTCATCTGGCTAGATATTGAAATTTCTTAGGAAGTCATGACTCTTTTATTCCTTCACATGCCCTCTCCTGGAATGGAAGCAGCTTGTGTGTTAGATCTGGGGGGGGGGCCACGGGGGACGGGGAGAACATCTTTTTTTTCTAGTTCATAGATGTCTGGAAAGGGAGGTGAACCATACCCAGACTATTTCTCTCACTTGATTTAAGTTGTGACATTTTATAATGTAGTGGGTTTAAACTTCTGGGGTGGGAATATATTTTGCATGTGGAATAGATGTGAATTTTTGGAGGTCAAGGGCCAAATTTGACTAAAAATATTTCTAGTAAAAAGATATCCATATCCTATAAAGTAATGTTACCTCAGTGCGGCTACTTCGTGTGGCACAAACAGCTCTGGAAATGTGGCTAATGATATCAAGATGGGTGGATTAAAATGGGCCATACAAGAAGACTTTAAATGCAATCATGTGCTTTCCTAAGAGAGAGAAGGAAGGAGGCTTCAACATACAGACAAGAGAAGCTGCAGGCTGGAGAGACAGCTAAGTGGAAAAGTGACTGCTTGCAAATATGATGTCCTGAGCTTGATCCCACATGTAAAATTTAAAAGCCAGAGATGGTGCTAGCAGATCTGTGATCCCAGTGCTGGGGAGGCAGAATAGGTGGATCCCTGAGGCTTGCTGCCCACCCAACCTAGACAGCTTGGAAAGTCCCAGGTCAGTGAGAGACACTGTCTCGAAGAAGAGTGAGGGATGGTGCTTGAGGAACCACACCTGAGGCTGTCCTCCAGACTCCACACCACACACATGCATGTGAACCCGTTTAGCACACACACATATACACACGCACACACACATGCACACACCACACACACACATATACACACATGCACACACCACACACACACACACACACACACACACCACAATGCACTGATCTGCATTAGGGGACTGTTGATTAGAAAATGCTTTGGGCTTTGAGGATGGAGAAAGGGGCTCCCTGAGCCAAGAAGTGCATATGGGGAGTAGAAGCTGGAAAAGGCAAAGAATACAAGCGTAGTCACAGGAAAAGGAGGGGAGATGGATTCTCTCCTAGGGTTCCCAGCACAGCCCTGCTAACACTTTCATTTTGGCCCAGTGAAACTAATTGCAGAGTTCTGGCTTCTGAAACCGTGAAAGAATAAATCTGTGTGTTAAATCACTGAATTCGTGGTAATTTGTTCTAGTAGCAAAAGGAAACTAATACAGTACATAATCAGAAATGAAAAAGGCAATATTTGATTACACACTTGTGCCTGCACACACGTTCAAGTTTGTGC
Organism: Chionomys nivalis; assembly: GCF_950005125.1. Lineage (NCBI taxonomy): Eukaryota > Metazoa > Chordata > Mammalia > Rodentia > Cricetidae > Chionomys > Chionomys nivalis. The sequence goes on from NC_080089.1 coordinate 58,224,680, forward strand.
ACGTACACACACACACACACACACACACACACACACACACACACACACCGCAGAGAAGGAACTCCAATATTTTATTTGGGAAGCTCACATTTGTATTTCAAAGTGGGGTTAGTCCACACCTTCTTTTCCCTTTCCTTCCTTCATTTTTTTTTTTCCGAGACAGAGTCTCATGTGGCTAAGACTAGTCCCAAACTCACTATGTAGCTAAAGATGACCGTGAACTTCTAACACCTCCTACCTCTACCTCTGGAACCCTGGGATTACAAACATGTGCCACCGTGCCCCTTATGCAGGGCCGGGGCCAGAACCCGGGGCTTTGTACCTGCTAGGTAAATGCTCTGCTAACTGGATTACATTCTCACCGCACTGCTCACATACTCTGAACAACTTATATTTTCTTAGTCTCTCATTTTATCTAAATTACCATATGAACAGCATGATATTGAAAGTATACCTATAATTCTTTACATTTCATATCTACTTAGGATTTTTTATTCTAATTTTGAATAACTATGTTGTCTTTCTTTTTTAATTATCAAATAATTTGTTTTATTACCACCCTTTTCCATTCAGCTATCCAACTTAATTTCATGTTTTTAAACTTGGTGATTACATAAATGCTTCCTTTGTCTTGTTTCATCCCACTTCCCCCCTTCGTGTTGCTGCTTCTCTCTAGTTTCTGTCTGCACTAGATGTCTCACCGCTTAACACATGCCAGAGCTTTCCATTGATTACTTAATTCATTGCTCATTTCTACTTTTTCTTGTTTGGTAATTGAGACGTCTAAGTCTATACATTTCCTTCCAAGCCCAACTCTGGCTACATCCTATAAGTTTCAACATGTAGTAATCACAATACTAAAATTTGCCAGGCAATTCTGTAATTGTCATTTTTATTCCAAGCAGATAGAAGATTTTGGTTATTCTCCCATTATCTTTTTATAGTAGTGTTTAATTATAATCAGAGGATGTAATTTATTCTTGCTGTATGTTTTGGAATATATCAGACTATGATATACGCTTTTGTAAACATTCTATGAGCATAAAAAGACTGTCCACTTTCTAGGTCTGGGGCTAGATATTAATAGTAGTATTAATAATAGATAGTCTTCATTCTTCAAATTATTCAGCTCCTTTGGATTTTTCTTTCTGGTGTGACTGCCAGTGCCTGAAGAAAATCATGCTTATGAAACAGGACTTTTATTCTACAGAAGTTTTTCTGTGTACATGTCAGTTGAATAGCAATGGGGTAGGCTGTCTGCCAGGAGGTAAAAATAGGGTTCAGCAAGCTCTTGCTACTGGCACACCCTGCAAAATGTCTCTCGGTTTGTTTTCCCAGTGGAATCTCTTTGGGTTTTTAATAATCAAGCCTTATTGAACCTATGTATTTGCCTATATATTTTTAGCTGATGTTTACATAGAAGATAAAGATGTTTACATACCAAGCCGACCTCATGGCAACATTTTAACTAAATAACACGCAAAAAAAGTCTTAGCTCCCTTTCCAAATACAAACAGTAGAAAGTCGGGTTCATGTGCAGATGTTTTGACAAGATCAGGAGTGGTCATAGATACATAGACATGCACACCCATCCCTTCTCTGCAAAGGTCACAGTAGGCACGCATGCATGCTGTTGTATCCAAAGCACCTGGTCTTGTTTTCTGGTTGTTTGTTAAGACCTGACCTGCCTCTGTTGATGTTCACCTTTCAAACATGAAATTTCGGTAATCCTGAAACTGGCCCAATATATAAGATATAACATATTTTAATCACTCCAAATATCCCTTTGCGCCTCTATAGTAAGCCTCTTATCCCATCCCTAGTCCCTCTATCTTCTCATAAATGGATTCACACGGTAGGCGAACTCATAACTCTCTCACTTGGTGCAGTATATTTGAGATTCACTCGTGTTCATGTGTATGTGTCCATTTTTTATTGCTGATAACCTTCTATTATATGGAAAGCCACAATTCATTTGTCCATTCCCAAGCTGAAAGACATGCGAGTTATTTCTAGACTCTGACTCTCATGAATACAGGCACTATAAATATCAACACGCAGGTTTTGTGTGACTGTACCTTCTGGATAACTATTTAGAGAAGGATTTTCTGGGCCAGGTGATTTTTGCGTGTTTACCTTAGAGGCTGTCACATTGTTTTTCAAAGTGCTTCTTTCAGTTTAGGTTCCTGGCAGAGACTGGCTGAGAGTCCCTGCTGCCCTATGTCCTTCGCACTTGGTATTATCAGCTTTAAAAACGTCAGCTGTGGTCGGAGGACAGCTCAGTCCATAAACGGCTTTGCCTTGTGATCATGAGAACCTGAGTCAGAGCCCTAGACCTCGTGTGAGAAAGCTGAGCACGGTGGTTCCCTCTATCCTAGCTCTGAAGAGTAGACAGGAGGATTCCTGGGGCTTTCTAGAGAGCCCAGTCCAGTAGGAGTGCCAGGCCAGCGAGACACAAGAAACAAGGAGGAAGGATTTCTCCCCGAGAGTGATAAGCAAGTACCTGCCTTCTCTGTATAAGGCCCAACCAACCAACCAAAGTCTAACGTAGGAGCCCATGCATTTAGTAGGCTTGTTTATGGAGCATTCTTGGGGGCTTACTTATAGGATCTGGATGATCCCAAAGCAGCTGCACCTCTGTGGCCTCGCCTCCGCAGAGATGATGACTTCCGCCCAGCTGCGTTGATGGAGTCTCTGTCTGTTAACCTTCCAGAGTCTCTATGTATTTTAGCGCCTCCTGAAACCACAGGACCACGTGCAGTTTGGGCAGAATGACATACAAATGGGCAGGAGGTGCGGGAGCAAGTTCTCATAATCTCAGGTGAGGGGCTAAGGTCCCGACTCACCTCCTTTTCCTAGGTGAGACTATAAGCCAGCAAGCACTCTCTCCAGGGTTACTCACGTGTAGTCACAGCTGTTCTGATGACGATGACAGCTGTTAATGCTCAGAGGACAGCGTTCTACAGTAATGGTATCGGAGAAACAACACCTGAGGGTGTCCTCTGGCCTCCGAACTTCTGTGTACGCAACACGGGCTTGTAAACTTGCGTGCGCGCACGCTTCCCCCCCCCCCCAGAGTCAGCTACTCTAATAGGTCCAGTGTGCGTCTCCCTAATGACGATAAGGATAAAGATCCTATGATGTGTTAACTCATCAGCCATCTATTTTCTTTGAGGAAGTCTCTTTAAATCTTTCGTTCCTTTTTAAATTAGATTATTTATATTTTCTCAAATTGAGGTGTGAAATAATTGTCATATATATATGTAATATATATATATCCCTGGATCAAATTCATTATTGGATACATAACTGGCAATGTTTTCTCCCAGTCTATAATTTGTTTCATTTTTTTTAATCAGTGTCGTTGGAAGAACAGAAGTTCTTAACATTTGATGGTACAATTTAGCATTTTTCCCTTCCATACATGATGGGTATTGTATTATAGCATGAAACATTTACCTAGTCTAAAATCATGAATACTTATTTCTGTGTTTTTTCCCAGAAATTAAATAGACTTAGTTTTTAGTTTGTTTTTGTTTTATGGGTTTTTTTTATTATTTTTTATTTTTTGAGACAGGATTTCTCTATAGCTTTGGAGCCTGTCCTGAAACTAGTTCTTATAGACCAGACTGGCCTCGAACTCACAGAGATCTGTCTGCCTCTGCCTCCTGAGTGCTAGGATTAAAGGCGTGTGCCATCACTGCCCTTCTTAGACTTAGATTTTAATTGATGCATTAGACCTACTTTCCACTTTGTAACTTTGTACATTTTTTGATTAGAGAAGAATGTTGTTAAAGCGTTTGACATGCAAACATGACAGATGTTGCATATATAAGCATTGGATATTTAGAAAATTATCTCTGAGTTTGAGGTCATCAGAGACTGTTCTGACACTTAAAATAATGTTTCATGTTTGGGGGCAGAACTTTTGGTTTAGGAGTGGATTATATTGGCAAGTAAGATACACATATATAACATTAGTTAAAGTGGTTCTTTGGAGTTTTTTGTCTTTTTGTTTTTGGCCTGGCCAGTGTTCATCTGGTATGCCATTTAGTACAAACTAATGTTTTTCATAATTGTCATTCAACAGTGGCGTTGGGATAAGCACAAACAAATCAGACTCTATTGAGGTCACTACAATCTGGATTTACTTGCTCTGCTCTAGTCCCAAGGAACACGCCTGCTTAAACAATCATGCTGCTTCTCTAAGAAACGAGTGAAATTTTAATCAGCTAGAGGAAGCAGGTGCCCAGGAGAGAACAGATCGGTCGCACTGTCAGAAAACCCGACTGCAAGCACACACACAAAGAAAACAAGCATGGCTGAAGGAATCAAAAGAATCAGCCGACTAAGGAGAATCGTGCAGATTGTGCTTGCACCTGACGGAACTGCGAGTGCTCCTGTGTATCCGTTGGCTGTTTCGTTTCCATTTTTTACTATGCATCACTCAGCTTGGTATGTTTCTGGCTTGGGCTTTTCAATAAATCATCAAGAGCAACACAGTCAGATAATGCTTTGTGGAATGGAATCTCTCATTCAGTCCTTCATTCACCAGATACTTAGTGATGCCTACCACACGCTCAGTGTATCACAGTGAATAAGGACGATGCCGTGCATCGTTGGACAATGGGCAGAAGTCTGGCGGAGGAGAAGTGGAGGAGGTTGGTGAAGACAGCCTACAGTTAGACCACTGTGGGAATTAGAATCTCACTACAAAGTTAGTTTTAAACAACACTGACGGGGGTAGAGAGATGGATCAGTCTGTGAACTACTCACCACCACATGCGCAGGACGAACCTTCGCTCTGATGCCAGCGCCCGCGCACAGCCAGCGGCTGCGTTCAGTCGGCGCCTGCGTACAACCAGCACCCACATACAAACCCCAGTACCTGGAGGGCAGAAACAAGAGGATCTGGACACTCACTGGCTAGTTGGCCCAGCCAACCAGTGAGCTCCAGGTTCAGTGAGGACCCTGTCTCAAAAATCAAGGTGGAGAGTTGCTGAGGAAGACACCCAGTGTCAACCTCTGTCTTACACGTGTACTTGCACATACACATGTGTGCACGCATACCCACGCCAACAAACATACACATACACAAAATCACATGAATATATTCTGAAGCTCAGAATACTGGAATGGGTCTCATTGGGCTACAGTGGAAATGTTGGCAGGGCAGTGTCCCTTTTGGAGACCTAAGGGAGAAATTATCTCCTTGGCTTCGATGGTTTCTGGAGGTCATGGTATTCCTTGGCATCCAGTTCTCATCCTCCATCTTCAGATATTCAGAGACCCTGACACTCCACCTTCCCTCTATGATTAATTAGGTCCCATACATGGTGCTGAGTCTATGCAGACAATCTTCATGATCTCCCCATCACAAAACCCTGTCACATCCCTTTTACCATTGTCTTGGATACTGGGTACCAGAATACAGACATCCTCAAGGGGCCATCATTATCCCCATCACATCTTAGGCTCCCAAGGTTTATCAATGACTTGGTTCAAGCCCAAGGCATGAAGTACAATACGAGGTATTTAAAACCTTAGAAGTCTGATACACTGTTCTGGGCATCTGGAGGGAGCCGGAATATGTCACTGAAGTGAACGGTTGCTGGGAAGACACAAGATTGGCAGGAGTTTACATCAGATCCCGGAGCTTCAAAAAGGCCATGCAGTCTCGAAGATACCCTAAAAGCCACTTTGCCCCATGTATGCCTGACTCATTGTGTGAGTCAGGGCAGGCTTTGTAGTTTGTGACAACTGAGGCTTATTTGGTAACAGTGTTTACACAGCAGGGGTCTGCTCTGTATTCCTCCTGGTGATATCTAAAACTGACAGAGAGGCCTCCATTTCAGACTTAACCCGCTGCTATGGCCGAGGGACAAAGGGAAATCATTATGGATGGAGGAGCATCTTGGCCAGCAACGAAACCCTCAATGTTATTATACATGGCATACATTACCTCCGCCCACAGTCCATGAGTCAAACCTTTCAGGTGGCTGCACACACACACACTGTGGGACCAGGAAAGGTTGTCTTACTATGCGTCCATGAGGTAAAGAAGCAAGAATATTTTAGAGAAGCATCAACATCTCCCACTTTTATTATTGTTATTAGTTCCTGGGGTAAATGAGGTTCTGATACCAGCAAGGCCACTTTAGTGAATCCCAGAAATGATCAGAGTTGATCCAAAAACTGGTTTGTGACCAAAACAAATGAACCTACAAGGCCTGGTTTCTCCTGAGCTCCTCTCTGACGACAACAACAAAAACCATCCTTGAGTACCCAAGTAGTACCCAGAATCTGATGTGCCCCGGAGTCCTGCAGATCTGGGTGTGAGCCTCGTACAGTCAGGCCCTAGACTTGGCAAGATCTGTCCCAGCTCAGCTCAGAGGTCACACATTTTCTTGGTTCCTATCCAGGTGGTTTGTGGGGGTATTTTGCATGGTCTGTTGATACCCAGACATGAAAGTGAAGTTGGCAGAGACATGGGACTTGCACCAGCTACATCTGACTCTCAGTAGAAAATAAAATCACGACCATAAGGTGAGCAGCGATAACCAGGCTCTCACATGCGCCTCACCTTCGGTCCCCACCACCCACCTCAAATCATACAGGTAAGAATTGAAGCATCACAGAGGACAGAGTTCCCTACCCCAGTTCTGGACTCCTCACCTGTGCGCTCAGGAGATGGAACAAGCTAGACCCGGGTCAACCTGAACGAGACTGTTTATTGAGCTCATTGAACCAATGTGCAGCTCACAAATTTAGAATGGGGTTATAGTTCAACAAAAGGATCCTCTTGCATGTGTGTGAGAGAGAGGAGTGGGGAGAATATAGTCATGTGCTGTGTGCCATGCCGTGTGCATGGAGGCCAGAGAACAACCTCAGGTGCCATTCATCTTTTTTGCCTTGTTTGAGACAGGGTCTTTCATTCAGAGCTGTGTACACCAAGACCCCTAGTCCACACACTTCTGAGGATTCTCCTGTCTTGTGGTAGTTTGAATGAGAATGGCCCTATAAGCTCATATGTTTGACTATTTGGTCCCCAGGTGGTGGAACCATTTGGGGAAGGATTAGGAGGTATGGCCTTGTTGGAGGAACTGTGTCACTGGAGGCACAAGCTTTGAGTCCCTACCTCCCATCTCACCATCCTAGTACTGGGAAATACTCACAATGGCATCCGGATTTCTGTGGGTTCCGGGTATCTGAACTCAAGTCGTCACACCTGCATAGAAAGTGTGCCATCCCCATTGAGCCATCCCCCCAGCCCTGCTCCTTACCCCTGAATTTTTTTAGACCCTATTTAAAAAGAATCTCCTTTTCCATATGACAGGTTTAGTTTTACACAGAGAAGTGTAGTGGACTGGATGCCCAGTCACTATGGAAACGGGAGAGTGATTGACAGTGAATGCATTCCCACTTTAGATCAAAATAGGAAAACCAGTCTACTGAGTACACTCCAAGAGGGCAGTATGCTGGGCAGTAACAGAGTGTAGCTACAGGCCTCCCTCAAGTTTGGTGAGAAGCCCAGGATACTGCCTGGCACAGAGAGGAAAATGGGGTAGCAAGTAGATATCTCAGGAAGAGATGCTTATCCCCTCTTTCCACATGTTTTACAGGCAGACAGACACAAGCTCATACAACTGGTTCCAAGCACCAACTTCAACACAGCCTTCAAAGGTAGGAGGGTAGAGCCTAGCTCCACATATAGCATCTTCTCCTTAGCTGACTACTTGGGACAAAAAGAAAGAAAGAAAGAAAGAAAGAAAGAAAGAAAGAAAGAAAGAAAGAAAGGAAGGAAGGAAGGAAGGAAGGAAGGAAGGAAGGAAGGAAGGAAGGAAGGAAGGAAGGAAAAAAAAAAAAGAAGCTTCTATACTATTGCTACTGCTTCTCCTCGTTGTCACTGGTTGAGGCAACTGTGATCCCAGCTGGAGCTGGTAGCAGATGCAGCCAGTAACCAAGAAGCTTTCAAGCCTGTGGCTGCAATCCAGGTCAGTTTATTGAGATGCTCTCTTTGGAGATCCTGTTGCTGCTACCAGCTGGCTCGGCCCTGACTAGGGACCCTGGGTCCTTAATATTGTCTACTTGGATGGCTTTTCCACATTCCCCAGAAGTCTGAAGTAGGCTACTGACAGCTCATGTAGGGAGAGTCACCTCTGGGCTCACCCATCAGGTGTCAGCAAGCTGTCTCTGTCGGTATGGTGTAATGAGAAGCCACACAGCTTGCAGCCTATTAATCTCCACAGCCACAAAGAAACCTGAACCACGGGACTGTCTTCTGAGAGCACATGTGAGCAGCAGGGATTAGGACGGGAGCCATCGTGGTCAGAGTGCAAGGCTGGTGATATGGAGTGAGCGGCTGGGCCCTGCTCTTATCTTTCCTGAGCTGGTGACGACGTCTCTTCATGGAAGAGTCTAGGCCTTCTTCATCCTCAGAGCCAAGTAGGGATGGAGCTTGTTAGCAGGAAGGCTCTACAAAGTGTGCATTTATATCACAAACATACACGGCAGGGTGGTCTATGTTTGAATGAAGAAATTCTGTCTGAATTACTAAAACTAATCTGCATCGTTCTGTTGGTAAATGTGGACACTGAAGCAAAGCCAATATATTGGCCAGTGAATGACTTTTGAAATGCATTTGGGGGGGGGGGGGTACAACAAAAATGAAGATAGACCGCTAAGGAAAACAGGAAGTTTCTTTTAACATTAGGTGTGAAAGACACTGGCCACAACTCAGTTTTATATTCTGGCTGTGTGACCTGAGATCTCCAAAGACTGAGTGGCCTAAGGAAAGAAATTACGCCTTCTAGAAGCTCTGAAATGAAGATGAATAGGATGTCAGTATCGATGAAGAAGTGGAAATAGTACAACCAGGCTGGGCTCGGTGGCCATTGCTATCAGAAAAAAAAAAAAAATGCATCTGGGCATTACATTCTCTCTATATCAGTGGCTCTCGACCTTCCTAATTATTTTCATTGCTGCTTCATAACTGTAATTTTGCTATTGTTACGTGTTTTCCAATGGCTTAAACGACCCCTCTGAAGGGGTCATTCGACTCCCCAAAGGGGCAGAGACCCACAGGTTGAGAACTGCTGCTCTAGTAGAGACTTCACTGTCTGACTCCAAATCCTTTAATTCGCTGGAGCAAAGAAAGCACAGCAGGCAAAGGAATGTGTTAAACACTACCACAGGAATGTAGTCAGTGAATTCTTAGTTCAAATAATCCAATTTATTCTATCAATAAATAGAGACATAACCCATATGAAAAACATACAAAGTCATATACACAGTTCATAGCTCCAACATAGATCCTGACTTGAGCAGACATAAATCAAGGCATTAAGGAGACTTTAACGCTGATCAACTATTTGGAAATGTTAAGAATTATTGTTTGATAACATAATGGAGTGATTATATCCAAAAAGGAATCCTCTTTTGGAGGCAGGCACTAAATTAATCACAGATAAAATAGTATTTGAGGTTTGCTTTGAAATTATCCAGGTACTGAGAGCTGAGGCATGGTGGTTAACAGGATGGGCATATAACTGAAACATGTTTGACCATGTTGGCTCATTGGTAGGTGATAGAACATGGGTATCTGTGGTGGTTTGATGAGGGTAGCTCCCATAGGCTCATATTTCTGAATGCTTGGTCCCCAGGTGGTGGTGCTGTTTGGAGAGGTTTAGGAGACTCAGCCTTGCTGGAGGAAGTGTGTCACTGGGGAAGAGCTTTGGCAGTAAAAAGCCTCACCTACTTTCAGGTTACTCTTTCTTCTTCCTGCTTTCAGTTCAAGATGCGAGCTCCCAGCTTCCTGCTCGGGCTACCCCAGCCACTTGCTGCCATGCTTCCCACTGTTATGGACTCTTACCCCTGAAACTGTAAGCCCAAATTAGCCCTTTCTTCTATAAGTTTCCTTGGTTATAGTGTTTTAACACAGCAACAGAAAGGTAACTGTGCATGTATTGCAAGTGTGTGCATGTTTGTGTAGGAGGATATGTGTAGGGAGGTATGTGTGCACATGCACATGTGGTGGGAGGATGCATGTAGGGGGTATGTGTGCACATGCACATGTCATGGGAGAGTGTATTGTAGGGGGTATGTGTGCACATGTGATGGGAAGATGCGTGTACAGGGCATGTGTGCACATGTGATGGGAGAGTGTATGTAGGGGGTATGTGTGCACATGCACATGTGGTGGGAGGATGCATGTAGGGGGGCATGTATGCACACACATGTGGTGGGAGAGTGCATTGGGGGGTATGTGTGCACACACATGTGGTGGGAGGGTGCGTGTACGGGGTATGTGTGCACATGCGCATGTGGTTATCATAAGGCAACCTTGGGTATTCTTCAGGAAGCTGTCCACCATTTTCCCCTCCTATTTGAAGCAGGGTCTCTCTCATTGACCTGGGAATTGTCTAGTAAAATAGACAAGCTGACCTTCCCATACCTGGGATTAGAATATGCACCAACAGGCTAAGCTTTAAAAACAGAAAAGAAATAAGAAGAAGAAGAAAAAAAAAAAACCTTAGATTTTGGGGAGCTAACTCGGGTCCCCAAGCTTTCAGGGCGAGTGATTTGTGCTTACTGACTGCGATCTCCTAAGCAGAGGCAGAGGGGAAGGGATCAGAGGAAAGATGTGTGTGTGTGTGTGTGTGTGTGTGTGTGTGTGTGTGTGTGTGTGTGTGAAAGAGAGAGAGAGAGAGAGAGAGGAGCGGGGAGGGAGGGAGGAAAGGGGAGAGAGGGGGGAGAGAGGGAGGGAAGGAGGGAAGGGGAGAGGGAGAGAGAGAGAGAGAGAGAGAGAGAGAGAGAGAGAGAGAGAGAGAGAGAGAGAGAAGCAGTTGGTAAAGCAACCAAACAGAAGAGACTGGCAGCAGATTGGGTACAAGGCTGTGAGCCAGGAAAAGGACCGTGAAGCCAGACTCTGGATTTTGGCTCTCTGTGCTGCCCAGATGCATGAGGGACACACAAGATTAGAAGGTCTCTTTCTTCTCCAAGATTCTAACCATTGCATGATGACTGTGAATCTGTATGAACAGTGAGAGCCTGTTGCATCTGTTCTTTTGGCTCAAGATGAGAACAACTACCTTTCCCTCTGGAAACTACCCAAAGCTTCTCTCTTCCAGGTTAGGAGAGTCTAATTCTTCCTTGGTCCAAGGACCCAGAAAGAGGGATCTGGAGAGATGGCTCAGTGGCTAAAAGCACTGGGTGCTCTTCTAGAGGACCTGGGTTCAGTTCCCAGCACCTGCATAGCACCTCCCATCAAGTACATGGCAGCTCACAACTGTCCAGTTCCAGGGGATCTGACTCTTGCACATAGACATATAGGCAGGCAAAACATCAATGCACATAAAATAAGGATAAATTAGGAAAAAAAACTAATCCAGAAATATCCTCAATAGAATGAGGGTTTCTCACAGACTTCAATAAAATCTGTTTGAGATGCAGGGAACTGAGAGATGGAAAAGTCAAAGTTTGATACTGAACCAGCAATTAGCTTGGTTCCTGGAATATGTTTAGGCAAAGTCAATCCAGGAAGGACTTTCCTTTTGGCTCACTTTCTCCCATAGCCCACATCTAGAATCATGGCACTTCAGACAGAGTTCAGCAGAAACTGTCCATGCTGCTCCATCCATCTTCCAAGATGCTCCATCACAGCTTTGCAGACTCTGATGTGACGTATTTGCATATTGATTTATGTATTTCTCTCTCCACAGCAAGCTAACCTCTTGAGAGTATACCGTTTTATTTACAAAGACACTGGGGTCATGCATCCGGACAGTGAAGTCAGGAGAAAGCTATCCTGGGATGTGCTAAGTCACATGGATGAGCCCTGTCAGAAACAAGAGTGGGGAGGGTTCCAAAAAGCAGCCTCAGGCCTGGAAGATGCCCTTAGCTATCTGGCCACAAAAGGGACCACCTTGCAGGAGATGAATGACTGAAAGAAGGCAATGGACAAGGAACAGCCTAGGGGGGTGAACCTTCGTGGGACCCCACCAGATTGAGGTGTGGGGTCCCTGCCACCACCCCAGAATGATGTGGTGTCCCTCTCTACAGTGAGCTGGCTTGACCTATTTCTAAGACTTACCCAATACAAGCTTCACTGGCCCCAAAGATTGCTGCCCAGCCTGAGTAGGCCTGCTTAAAAGATAAAGGGAAAAAAAGAAAGCAAAGGAGAAGACACACACAAAAAAAGGGCCTGGAAGGAACTGAGCTGATGGAAGAAATCTGTCCCTTGGCAAAGGCCCCAGGCTGCATGAAACCCTTCCAGCACTTTTTATAGATGACTTTTGATTTTATTTTATTCCCTAGCAAAGCGAAAAGCTGGAAAACTCCCTTCATTCTGATTAGCATTCTTATCCCGGCATTTCTCCTCTCTTCTCCCATGGCTCACGAACACTTTTATTCTCCAGGGAATTATTCAGCCGCAGATGACATCCTCAAGGTGTTCATAAGGAATTCTCAGGAACGTGGGTTGGTGTAGGCGGGAGGTGCTGCTTCTTCCTAGGTGATGGGCCAAAGTACAGAAGCGGATGGTGCCCGGGGAACTTGGCTTCCAACTTCCTTTGCAGGGCGGAGACTTGCTCAAAGGCTTCGATGTTTAGAGAGGATGCATTTGTGTTTGCGTGGGATGGGTTTGAGGATCTGAGGATGGCAGACCAGTAGGAGATAGTCCATGGCAAGGCCGGGCAGCTTTCTGGGCAGGCTGTGTGTGTTCTCTTTGTGGCTTCAACTTCTAACTGAGGTCTGAAGTTGGACCCAGAGTCTGCCCACTTCTTAAAGGGACAGTCCACATGCAGTCCTAGGAAGACTATAAGTTTAACACAACTGTCCTGGCAGAAAGCTTCTCCGGCTTCTAGGCCAAACCCCTCCTCCCACCAAAGGTTGCATTCTTGAACCTGCTGCCTCAGAGGTTTAAGGAAAAAGGAGCCAACCCAGTTAGGTCCGGGAAAAGTTCAAACTAATATGTCTTGGCAAACATAATGAAAAACACAGACAGTTGCTTTAAGAGAGGGACCCAGAAAGAGGTCAAGTTCTGCTGAGAGAGGCAGAGCAGCAATTAGATGGGAGCTTATGTTGCAGCCTGGCGGCAAAGGGGTCAGGGAGAGGGTAGGACAGTCTGCCTCTGATTTCAGGAAGAGAGCACCCTGCAGCCATGCTGGGCTCCGTGAGTGGGGGAGAGAAGAAGGAAAGAGCTGGGCTGGATTTATGAGGCCATATTAAAGAACTCAACGCAGCCTGTGCTGTGTAGCTGGAAAGAGAATTGAGGTTTTTTTAATGTTAGCGGTTGACCCAAGCACTTGTGAATGGTGCAGTCAGTGGGGAGAAGGGAGATATTTAAACTGATTTAAGATTTTGAAATTAGGAGTTTTCACTGAAATGCTCAAAATAAAAATTTAATCTAAAGAAAAAAAAAAGTAAGTGGCAAGGCTTATTCCATGAATCCTTGGAACGAATATTCTCCCCAGGGAAGCATGAAGGAAAGTGTATGTTAAGAAACTTGGAGGGCTGCGGGGATGGCTCGGTCAGTCAAGTGCTTGCCTCACAAGTGTGAGGACCTCAGTTTGGGTCCTCAGAACCAATGCAAAGAGCCAAGTGTGGTGGCGTGCACTTGTAACCCCAGTGATGGCAGGAGGGAGACAGAGATAGGGAGGTTCCCTAGTGCTTGCTGGCCAGCTAGCCAGCCTATGGTGAAGATCCAAGTCAATAAAACATTTCTCAGGTGCTTGAGGAATGATACCTGAGGCTGATCTCACCCATGTGTGTGAGCAACTACACATAGACATAGGCCTTCCCCATGCATATATATAGATACATATGCACACACATATACATACATACACACATACACAGGCATGCACATACGAATGTATTTTCAAAAAGACATTTATTGCCACAAGAGGAGAATTAGCACCAGGCTCATAAACCATATAACCAGGATACACTGAGATGCCACGACAACTTAAAAACTTAGGATCAGCCAGCCTTATCCTTAAAAATCTGAGGATTCTGATGTGAGATTTACACTAAGCATTTTGAACAGTGGTCACAGTCTAGTGCACCCGCCCCTTCCCCGGCTTATCCTAAAACAATTATCTGGGCCAGGGGATAGAGGAACACCCCGGAACAAGCTTTGCTTTAATTCTCGTGTTTAAAATATGCTGCCATTTGCCAATAACTTATTTTGAACATGGCTTATTAAAGGAAAGCATACTGCATGCATAGCCTGTCTTTCTCTAGGAGCTGTTTACCCCAGCTGATGAGAGGAAGCCCTTTGCTACAGAAGCACACAAGCCGATAGAGAAAGAAGGGAGGATGGGATTGGAAAACCAGCATTTCGCAACCCCGGGGGATAACTGATTCAGGTGAAGATCACCAGTAGATGCCAAAGTGTTGACAGCAAGCTATGAATTTACGTGGTACAAAAGTTCACCTCACAGTTTATTTGCTAGTTATAAAAGGGTAGGGGACTCACTTTGCAGGGAGAGGATCAATCCACCACCACTTTAAGCTGATGACCAATCTTAGTAGCACTGAGATAGACCAATGGCGTGAAATTCTTGGGAGTGACTCAGCGTTCCGGGTACAGTGTCATCTACCCTGCCTTCTAGGCGAAAAAAATTTGGCTTGAATAACATCACATCTTTAGAGCTAGCTTCCTTCTCATGGCAAAGCTGGCAGCGGGGTGGGGTGGGGGGCAGGAGAATTACAGGTGTCACTTCAACTAACCAATCAGATGAATCTATTCTTCAGCATCCTTAATAAGCTGGGCAAGGTGCTGTTTCTACACGGGACTTAAAAGAGCCCATCCTCACTGCAATTCTGACCCTGCTGAGAGGAGATAATCTGTAGTAGGGTGTTTGGGAAATAATTGAAGAATCCTGAATAAGTAGTTATATATGATATTGGGGAATTATTAATTTTGTTTGGTATGCTAATCATATTGTCGTTATAAAGCAAAAGGGATTTATTTTTAGATATGTACTGAAATATATATATATGATCATGATTCTGTAATTTATTATAAAACACCCAAACAGCAACAAAAAGAAAATGAATGACGTAAAACTAAAGCTAAAACCAAGAAGCCACTGACCACAGGAGACAGTAGCAGCATATGGATTTCCCCTATCCATGCTTGTTGAACCTTTTCCCCTGTCAGGTCTGCTACATGCTAGTCACATGGTGGAAAACAAGTGGATGCACGAGTCTTATCTTCCTGATGTTTGCGGGGATTTAGACAGTTTGGGGGAACAGACTGGGGAAATCCATTTTAATAGTAACAACTCTATTGAAAATTTCATACGTGTATATAATGCGCTTTGACCCAATTCACCCTCTGTCTCTTCCCTCTATTCCTTCTCTCTCTGCCACCATTTCCCTGCCGACTTCATGTGCTCTTTCCCTCTATATTTTTTTTAACCTGCTGAGTCTGTTTAGTGTTGCCTCCATGTTCGTGGGTAGGGGACCATCTGCCAGAGCACGGTAGTTCTCAGTGCTCACCTCCTCGAGGAAAACTACTCCCCCACCACACACACACAGCAGCCATCAATGACCAACAGTTTCTCAGCTAGGGATGGGACTTCATGAGTCTCTCCCCTTCCATTCTGGGATTTGGGCTGGCTTGATTTCAAGGAGGTATTATTCGTGTAGCCATAGCTGCTGTGAGATCATGCATGTATTGGACTCGCCATGTTCAGCAAGTAAGTTTACCATAGAAATCCAGCACCTCTGGCTCCTAAAATCTCTCTGGCCCCTCCCATTGGTGATGATCACTATTATTTAGCATTTATAGTTGGCCCTTCGTGTTTACATTTTTCTCATCCACAACACTAACCAATCACAATTGACACTGTATTTTTAAAACTGTAACTGCACTGAGCGTGTGCAGGCTTCTTTCTTATCACTATTCCCTAAATATTGCATCGGAACAATGAATTATATAGCTTTTACTTTGTTTTACTTGATCAAGAATTTCATACCTATGGGAGTAAGTAACTATTTTTTATAAGGGAGATGGGTATCCAGGAGGAAATAGAATCAGTCTCCCTAGGATGGGGAGGGGATGAACCCAGACATGGCAGAGTCAGCTGGCTCGGGCAGTTCATGCCAAACAAGCATGAACACCTGAGTTTGGATCCCGAGCATCCACGGCGCTCCAGCACTGGAAAGGGGAGGAGGACAGAAGCAGGTGCTCATTGACCAGCAAGCCTCACCAACAAACCCTGGGTTCAGTGAGAGATCCTGACTCAAAAATTAAAATGGAACTGGGCAGTGTGGCACAGACCTTTAATCCCAGAACTTGGGAGGCAGAGGAAGGTGGGTCTCTGTGAGTTCCAGGACAGCCTGGTCTAAGTAGTTTCTGGACCCCATCTTGAAAAGCAAACAAGAAAAGCAAAGCAGTCAAGGAAGATGCTCAGTGTAGTGTGTGGCTTCTACACACACACGTGTGCGTGCTTATATGCATGATGTTATTTAATCTTTCCAGTAGTCCCCTGGGATGGGTACTCTTAAGTTTCAACAGCTGGATTCCAAGGATAGGTGTCTCTGATCTCAAACTGGAGCCGAGGAGTGGCCAAAGCAGGTCCTGATTTAGATTTGTGTGCTGGTCTTGGTTATACTGGTCCCCAGGCATGTGACTCCAGGCTATCTTAATACGGATTGGCACTGTTGCTGGCCCCTCACTTTTCCTCTTTTCTTGTGTAATCATTGTAAAATTACCCCCATCATCATAGTTGTCAACTGAAAGAAAGTGCTGTTACGTTGATATAGAGGATACGAAAAGTAAATTAATAAAAATCCCATGTCACTGCTGTTTTAAAAACCCTCGAAACTGCCGACATTCCTCTCTAGTCTCCGCTACAGTCAGCTTTCTCATCTTCCTCCACTTAAGCCTGCTTCTTTCTCGACAAACACATTCATTATTCAATTATTTAATGCTCCAGATGGTCTTCTGCTATTTGAATTGCTAGTATTAAATAAAATCATTTCCTACATTGAAATGTATTCTGCTCTCAGCTACTCTTTGTACAATATGCTTCTAAAGACGAGTACTTGACCCTGAGCTATAGTTGGCTAACACCTATCCTCAGATATTACCTACTGCATGCCCTGCCTGTGCTACATTTAGGACATGGATTCCCTGATGTCAGGGTCTTATGAGGGGACTAACGGGCAGCCTTAGAACTCATGGAACATGGCTGAGCGGTTGGCAAAGCCGTGTGAGTGAGCCTTGGAGAGGTAAAGTCCCGAGGACCACGGAGGACTACCGTGTCCTGAGGACCTCAGGCTGGTATTGAGCATGGCTCTGACTGCTGCCTTCATGGCCACCGCATCCCTCATAATCTACTGGTTGTAGGAAGACTCTCAAGGGGTTTCTAGCCCCTCACTGGGCGGTGTTACTGGTACTTACAACAATAGTGACTGACTTTTTCCAGGCATTGCTGGGAGCAGATTAAGGATTCAACCACCACCCTTAGAAAGAATTTAGACTTGTTAGTAAGGTTAGGTTAGAGTGTTTTTGTTAATGACTTTGAGGTATAAAATCTTGGGGAACAGTCTAAAGTTTAGAAAGGCACAGAGTTGAATGAGGGACTTGTTGAAGTCAAGAAAAAAGAACAAAGACAGGTTATTTTTTCCTGCTAGGATAGGCTGGTGAGCAAAGGTGATGATGAATTCCTTGTACCCATATTTGCCCTCAGCTTCCTGATATAAAAAACTGTGGTGAGTGGGTCTGTACCTGAGGATTTAAAGTAGAGCTGATGGTTGTTTTTCATATGTAAAAGTTTAGATTTGTGATTATTTTAAGGTTTTAATAAGATTACCTTTTGAGATAAATAATAAAGTGATTGACCCTTTCTTTGTAACCACAAAATGCAGCCTGCCAGTAAGAGAACTGGCTGACAAAAATACCTTGCTTGCTTTCACTTCATTAATCTATGACAAGTTGCTTGGACATGAATATATGCGGATTCTTGAAGATATTTGTGGTTTTCACTTGTATTAAGTAAAATGTTTAATCATTTAAGGGAAATGATAATCATGATGTTTTTCTTAACTTGTATTCACTGTAACCATTCAGTTAAAAATAGATTGTAACCACATTGTAATTTTTGTAAGATTTTGCTGGGGTATATAATCTGTAAGGGAAAAATTTATGATAGACAGAGGGATACATCTGGATAAAGGTAAGAAAAGAAATAAAGAGGTGAGAGAGATGACAGAAAGCCCCTAAAGGGATGTGTGTGTGTGTGTGTGTGTGTGCATGTGTGTGTCTGTGTGCCTGTGTGTTCGTGTGTGGTGTGTGTGTGTTTCCCTTTTTTGCCGGCCCCAGAGAATTAAGTTTTATTCCTTCAGATAGAAAGTCAAATCGAGTGATTAGTTCACCTACTCCATGGCTCCCCCTCAGTTTCTGAACTGCTGAAGACTGGTCCTCACAGTAGCACCCTGACATTCCACAAACATGATTTAACATTCTGGATCATTGACAAGTGGGAATAGGCCCGGATATTGTCCGTATATGTCATCGGGACTAACTTTTAGTGTCCACATAGAAGCTGGGTTTTAGAAAACTGTCGTCACTGTAGAATATACTGCCTGAGAGAGGCAGCTTCATGGGGAGTGGCGACTACTTCCTGTGAAAGTGCTTGTCCTAGCAGAGGAGCACAGGAGGGATCCAGGCAGCTCCATCAGCATGCGCTGGGTACCCATAACAGCATCACTAACAAAAGAGATCCTGGGAAGACTCTTACCTGCAGATCCCTGCTGTCCACTCAGACACAGTGGTGTGCTATCCCTAGCCCTTCATCCTGGGCTTCTGTGTAAAACCACCTTATCTATGGTTTTTACTTTCTTCCTCTTTGCCCTCAGGAGCCCTAATGATGGTCATGGACTTCCATGTCAGAGAAAGGGCTTCAGGAATTCAAAGAGGTTAATGGACTTGGTCCTCATTACCCAGCAAGTCCGAGGCTGACCCAGAAGGACATTTCTCAGCACCTCTGAGAACCATTATAGTCTGTCTTAGTTAGGGCTGGAGGACAGCAAGTTCTCATGTGTCATGAAAGGACATGCTCCCCAGGACATGTAGGCCGCAGCACGTGTGAAATTTCACACCTCAGAGACAGCGCTTCTGTTTGTTTCCAAGTCTGCCTTCCTGCATGCTTGGGTGTCTGAAAGTGTGAGGTACTCAATCCCAAGACTTTTATCGTAAATTATTTAATTTATTTTCAAGACTAAAAATAATAATAATAATAATAATGTTTCTTCATTTTCCTAATCATCTAAGCCAGTCACAGGAAAAATATCGAGTCTTTCTCCCTTTAAGCATCTTCTTTTACTTAATGACAAAGCACCCTATGTTTATTATTTTTAAAAAAGCAAAAACAAAAATGACAGAAAGGCAAAGAGAAAAATGAATTTAAACTGCCTGTAATCCCATCACTTAGACATAACTACTGTTAACATTTCAGGGGATTTACTTTTAGTCTTCATACATATTTAATTTTGGAATGAAGTGGAGATCATACGACTTCCTGTAATTTATGCGGTTTCTATTCTCTTTTATTTACAGAGAACACTGTGTTGTGAGTGTGCTCTTGTGCTGACAAATAGTTTTCAAAAAAAATTATTTTTTAATGAGTGCATAATGCCTTGGCAAATGATTTAACTGTAATCTACTTAACCAGCTTCCATTTGAACACTCAATTTGTCTAGTATTTTGCTATCATAACATCAACTTCAGTGGGCCTCCTCAATATGGATAATATTTGCCCATCCAGGATTATGTCCTTAGAATTAATTCCTCAGGGTGAGATTGCTGACTGGAAAGGGATGAGTTCTTCAAAGTCCTCCTCACATCAGAAATGTCTAAGTAAGTATTTGCAGCAATGGGTCATTGTATGCTCTCTCTCTCTCTCTCTCTCTCTCTCTCTCTCTCTCTCTCTCTCTCTCTTGTGTGTGTGTGTGTGTGTGTGTGCTTGATACATATAGGTGCTTGCCTATACATGTGTGAAGATCAGAGATTGAGATCAGGCGACTTCCTCCATCTCTTTTCATGTTTCTGTTTTGTTTGTTTGCTGTTGTTATCTTTCCCGTCTTTCTGTGCAGGGTCTCTCACTGTACCTGGTTATCACTAGTTGGATAGGTAACTGGTTAACAAGGCCCTGGGATCCTCCTGTTACAGAGCTGGGCCACCTGCTGTTTTATGTGAGCACTGGGGATCCACACTCAGCCTCATGCTCCCACAGCAAACACTTTACCCACTGAGCTATCTCCCCAGGCGCCTTTGGACCATTTTACAAATTTATTTTAAAGATTTCCCAATATAATAGATGCAAAATGGCATCTTGTTTTAAGATCGCTTGATTATTGGTGGATTTAATTACATTCTTTATCAAATCATACATTTTGGGCGGGGGAGAAATACTCGCAGCCTTTAGTATTTTCTCTTTTTAAAAGTGGCCCAGTCTGGGCTCAAGCTCACCTGTAGTCCAGGTTTGCCCTGAGTTCAGAATCCTCTTGCCTATGCCTCTGAGGGGTGCTGGAATTACAGGTGTGAGCTGTTATGCCCAGGTCTCTTTTGTTCTATTTTGCAGTTAGAATTTCTTCTGAGGTTTAACTCTTAAGAAATCAACTGTCGAATAAGGAACTTGCTCAGCCAGTTTCTTTCAAAACATCAGTTGTGGAGAGTTTGCAGATGCTACTAATTATTAGCAACATGGTTAACCTCATCCAATGACATTTTTCATAGCTGGTGAAATTGTCCACAGTTTTCCTTCCAAGATGATGATGATTTGGTTTTGGAAAATTTCTCCTCAAGTATTCTTTCATTGTGTCTCACATACAGAATTTTTTAACCAAGGCCCTGCCCTCCCTCCCCATCTTTTGAAATTAAATTTCAATGAATAAGCTCTGTCTCTTTGCTACTTTGAACCAAAACAAAATCAGAGTCTTGACTTTTAGAGGCTTACAGTTTAGACAGGTAAGATTTACATGTCCATAAGATAGGTATGACAGGTGTATACAGTAATGGAGGGTTACAGGGAGTGAATTGCCAAACTTGAAGAGTTGGGGTGGTTTCTTGCTCCAAGTTTTGGGGAGGAGGGCAGATGTTTCCCAGTGTTCTTGCAGGAATTTTCATCCTGTCACAGAGAGGAGACAAGATTGAGGCTATCTCCCTGGCCTTTGAATATGAAGAGGCTTTACGAGTACTTAATGGAATGTGCTGGAGGGAGCACTAGTGGTTCCTCTTCCTGTCAGGTTCTTTCTAGCTGGGACTCCAGACACATGAGGGAGGCATGTGTTTTAAGGGCTTATCTAGTCATAGTCAAAGTCTTGCATCTAGTAATAACAGAATGTGTTTTGAGAACTCATTATTAGTATATTTCATCACTGAGTGAACATTATAGAGCGTATTTATACCAACCATCACATCTGGGATGTCATGAAGCAATAGAACCTTATGGATCCATCACCAAACATGTAGCCTGTTCCAGACCAAAATGCATTATGCAGTGAATGGCTGTCCTCTAGACTCTGTTCAAACACTCCCCCAACTAAACACAGCGAATTGTGTGAGCACAATCATGAGAGTTCAGATGATAAAATACTCAAGAGTCCTAC
This sequence comes from Chionomys nivalis, assembly GCF_950005125.1. Lineage (NCBI taxonomy): Eukaryota > Metazoa > Chordata > Mammalia > Rodentia > Cricetidae > Chionomys > Chionomys nivalis. The sequence goes on from NC_080089.1 coordinate 58,246,304, forward strand.
GTCACTCAAGATTGAAGTTTCCACTTAACAATAAATAACCAGGGCAGAAACTATGGGGAAAAAGCTTTCTAGGCAGAGGGAACACGTGAGAAATTTTTCCCTTAAAACTTCCATTTATTTTTATGCAGTTTTCTGCCCACTCTATGCCCACTGCTCCTAAGCTCTAACTGATTGTCCCTCTCCAAACTGAAGTCAATATTCCTAACTGTGTCCTGGACAGGAATGCAAGTATGCTACCCAAACCTCATGCTCGGTGTATCAGATGACGAGCCAAAACGGTGTCCTGGTGGTCTGTGTATTCCTGCCCTCAGTGTTTGTGTTGATGGCTGTCCCACAGTTTCTAGGCTCTTAGTCTTGGTGGTTTTATTGATTGTTCCTTCTAAAACTTCACATCTAGTCCTTCCCCGCTCCAAAGGAAGTCTTCCACAGTATGATGCCTATTGCTCCACCAGCATCACCATGGGTCCTCACCCTACTTCTATGCAAGTTGAGATTAAAGGACACCTAAGGTTGTCCTTTGATCTCCATACACATGCATGTACATCTACACACATACACACATGCACACATGTGCACACACACACACACACACACACATTCACACATACAAGGCAACTTCCTGCCACTCAACTTCTTGATAAAGGTAAAATGGGGGCGGGGGGAATAAGAGGAACAAGACCTGCACTTTGATGAGTAGGGAAGGCAGATTCTCAACAGAATGCAGAAGGCCTTCTATAGTTTCTTAACACCCCAGCATTGTGTCAGCAAGTGTCCTAAAGTCCTGAGCATTTGTCAACTGGCAGGATCAGAGTCCCTGTCACTTTTTCCATCTGCAAGGCCAGGTTCAAGCAGAGCTGAATAAAGACGTGGAGAACATGGGCCTGGCTTTTGCTAGTGAGTGCAGTGAGTGGTGGGGGGCTGGTTGGCAACGCGGACCCAGGGCTCTAGTCAATGGGATAGAAGCAGAGTCAAGTGGGCAAGTTGCTTGGGGTGGAGCAGGGCCCTGGGTGGGTAGCAGTCAGCGAGCTGCTGTGAGGTCAGGAAGTTGGGTCAGATTCACTGCTGAGACGTTCTGGCTTGACTTTCTCCTGGTATCTTTCTATGTTCATCTCCTGTGTAAGTGTGTATTTGTGATGATGTGTACTTAAGAATGTGCACATGTGTGTAGAGACCAGAGATCAATGCCATGTGTCTCGGTTGCTCTCCACCTTCATTTTAAAGACAGGGTCTCTTGGTCAGTCTGGAGCTCACTGTGCAGGGGTGACAGCTGCCGCTGTACCCAGCCTTCTTATGTGGTTCCGGGGAGCCAAACTCGGGGCTTTGGACTTGTGTGTCAGGGCAGGCTCTTTACCAACCGATCCACCTCCCCAGATCTTATCCCTTCTCTTTTAAAGTGAAAACTACAAGTTGCCCAGTCCCGGCTTTTTGCTTCCTTTGGTAAGGGACTGGCATCTGCAGAGAGGGACAAGGGCAGTGAAGCAGACGGTATAGTGATAAAGGGCCAGGGCAACGTGAGAGAAGCGTTCTGATGGCGAGGATCAATCATCAGCTGTAGTGGCATTTCATTTGGACTTTAATAATAAAACTTACCTGAAGATCAGAGAGTAAAACAGCCCCACTGGCCAGCCTTACAGACCAGGCAGTGGTAGCATATACCTTTAATCCCAGTAGCCACACTAGTTGTCATAGAAGCCGGATGGTGCATTGCCTCTAATCCTAGCGGTGCACATCTTTAATCCCAGTCCTAGAGAGGAATATAAGATGGGAGGAGACAATTCAGAGTCTCGGTCCCATTCGGAGATTCTTGGAGGCAGGACTGTTGCCATTTTCAACTGAGGTAAGAGCAAGAGGCTGGCTGTTATTTTTCTGATCTTCAGGTTGAACCCCAGTTTCTCTCTCTGAGTTTTTATTAATTGTGCTTGAATTGGTGCTACAATGTGATGCTTTCAGCAATTTGAAGAAACACACACACGCGCACACACACACACGCACGCACACACACACGCACACACGCACACACACACTGCCTTCTTTGGTGAGTTGGTGAATAGGACAGGACCAGATCATGTGAGCCAGAGCGAGCTTGGAAAACGTGCAGATCAGGACAAAGACTCTTCTAAAAGTGCCAAGCCTGAGAAGCCTGAGGCTGGCAAGGACTGTTTGGATGGTGCTGAGGACTGCCCCTCTCAGGGCCTTGGCTGCCATGGCTGTTGGCTTCTTCCAAGAACTCATCACTGGGGACCTTTTGTGTCCATGTTGGCAGGTAGGACCAACTATAGAAGAAACCTTCTCTGGAGGCTGAGGTCACTTTGAACAAATGGCTACAGTGTTTATAGAAATGCCAGTCTGTTCCAGGAACATTGGGGCCAGTGCAGTAGGACAGCCATTTGAGTGACCTGGCATTCAACAACAGTCACTAGCTAAGTTTCTTCTGTGTGGCAGCCTATGAGAGGCTAGGGAAGTGATGGGGGTGAGGGAGGTAATAGTCCTTGACTTCAAAGAGGAGACAGACTAGTAAACGACTATTCCAAAACAGTATGGGGCATTCAGGGAGGCACAGGTGGGTTGGACATCTACCTCTGATCTGGGCATCCATGCACACTTTCTGGCAAGACAATTTGCTGAACTCAGGAAAAGCATTTGTGTTCCCCAAAACCAGGTCAAAAAGCTCTCTGAACAGAAACTTGGTACAGAAAGCCCTTATGGTCCTTTGAATCTTAGGCATTAGGGATGTCCTTGGTGTTTTAGGGAACAGCTCGCCCCATCAGGGTATCACCAGTGTCACAGACTAGGGCAGGCATATTTGTGTCTCCAGGCGACTGTGCCATTGCAGTCTCTGGCTTAGTGACCATGTCTAGTGTCATGTCGGTCTACCGGTAGGGTTAGCAGGTAGATCCAGCATCTAACTGCCTGGCTGTCAAGGCTGACACTCACGGGAGCCATGGAGCATTGCCACCCTCAGTCTCCAGGAAGTAAGGGACATCCACGAGGGAGTTTGGAAGTAGAGAAAGGCACGCTACTGTCCACTCTTGTGTGTCAGCACAGCCTCGGTCCAACTCCTTCCTCTCTCCTTGCTGTGCTTGAAGGATCCCAGGGTTACTAATCTGAGAGGTCAAAGTACAGCTCACTGAGGCCCATTGACTGCTTGGTGATAAACTGGGGAGTTGCTGCACTTCAAAGGCCTCCACCCATTGCACTTTCTCTTTCCTGCTTCCTGCTTTGATCCTGGGAAGGTTTAAGTCTCTCCTTGCCATGCTTTTGTTTCCTGCCTGGATAGAGTGGTCAGATCCAGGCCAGGCTTCCTCCTTAGCACTGGACTGGCCGTGTCTCCCAACCCCTTAACAAGAATCTTAGGGAGTGAATTAGCTTAGGACCCTTGGCATAAGTACCTGCATGTGCTATCCTCGGATTTAGATTTAGGAGGGGAGTGCAGGACTCAGTTTAGACTCCAGCAGTCTAATTCAGTCATCCATCCTTTTGCCAGCTTCTGCATGTGAGTGTCTGCTATTGACAGGCTCGTAACAAATGGCGTTTAAAAATCTGTACCCTTTCACTCCTCCTTATATGGGATCTCAAGGGGTAGGGGATGATTGGCAGGGTGGCATTTTAGCCTTCCTGGGGCCTTGGGTATAATACCATTATGATATTGGTAATTCTTCTGGAACATTAGCTCCAGCCTCTAATGGTCCCCTATAGAGGGAAAGCCAAGCTTTGTGCTTATGTGCTTGTTGGATCAAACCCAAAGTCCTTGGGCTCTTCCTAGACATATTGGCCCAGGTTCAGAAAACAGCAGTGAACAGACAGACTGGGCAATTCATGGCTCTGGGTAAAAGTACCAGCCAGGTCCTCGGCCTTCCAGGGGGAGAAGGCTGTGCCAGGTACTCCTCCTTACCTGAGCAGTGGTACATCATGGCAGGAATCTGGCAAGGTTTGCATCAAGGAGGCCGAGGCTAACTGGCCCCTGGTAGGAAAATGCCTGTGGAGGAGAGAGAATGTTGAGCTCTTCTTTGGAATGATCTTGAAGGGATTTTATTTTAGATAAATCCTGACTCAAAAAAACAAAAAAGTCATGGTGAATAGCCTCTGAAAATGTCCACGCCTCGTGTCTCACACCCGGGGCTGGTGCGTGTGCTGTCACATGAGAAAAGGAACTTTGTAGAAGAACAGTTGTAGGCATTGCAACACCTTTCATTTCTAAAGATGCTCTTGAGTATTCTGGATTATCCAGATGAATTCAGTGTGATCAGATGGCGCCTAGAATCCTGGATGTCCCTTGTGTTTGTGTGCTTGTGCTCTCTCTCTCTCTCTCTCCGTCTCTCTCTCTCTCTCTCTCTCTCTCTCTCTCTCTCTCTCTCTCGTCTGTCTCTCTCTCTCTGTCTCTCCATCTCTCTCTGTCTCTGTCTCTCTCTCTCTCCTCTTCCTTCTCTACTTCCTCCTTTTTATAACATAGTCTTGCCTCAAAGTCCAAACTGGTCTCAAATTTACAACACTCCACCCCATTGGTCATCCAACTACTGGGATTAGAGACCTGTGTCACCACACCCTGTAGCTATCTGTGTTTTCTTAAAGACCTGTTAGGTGGGATTTCTAAAAGACAAACTGAGGAGCCAGGGACAAAGCCAGTGGTAAAGCATCTGTCTAGCCTGTGTTAGGTCATCGGTTCGATGCCTAGAACTGAGAAAACAATCCACAGTCTTCCCAGCCCCGAAACTGGGTAATCACAGGGATACCCTGCAGTCTCTTGCACTCTGTCGACAAGGAACTGCCTCTTGCTTATCCATCGTTTTCATAGGTGACATTGTGACAACCCTGGTCTCTACCTGCAGATAGTTGGCTTTCTGAGTGAGGTAACTCCTCAGCAGCCTGAAGCCTTCTGAGTGGAAAGAGTAGTCCAGGCACAGGGCACAGGTCTGTGTGGCATAAATAGAGACAGCATGCCCATGCCTCAAAGTAGGGTTGTGCCAACCAAGCATAGCTGTACTGCTAGAGTCTTCGGACCGAGATGTCAGCTGAAAATCTCTGAGTCCTACAACTGGGGTCGATAGAATGACACCAACTCATGAACATGCATGTTCTTACTTATATGTGATTCAACATTATCCTCAGGGAAGTGGAGAATATGTCATGGTTATCAAAGCCCGACTGATAAGCAGGCACAGGGTATGGCTGGATAAGAAGAGTAACTTTCAACCTTCAGTGACCTAGTGGGGTAACAATAGCTGACAACAATGTGTTGAATATTTCAAGGTGGCTACTAGGATTCTGAATGGTCCCAAACACAGAGAGACGATGTCTGTCCAAAGAGCTGGTTAAGCCAATGGCCCTGATCTGTTCTTTACACAGAGTATTAAAATGTCACACTGGACACCATAAATATGTACCACTGATATGTGTCAATTAAGAATCAAAAGATATTTCAAAAAAATAAAGCCATGGGTTTAAGTAAAGAATTGCATCAACTCTGAGGTGCAGAAACAGCCCATGCAAAGCCTGAGCCACCTTGGGTACCAGTAATCTAGGTGGACAGAGGATGTGGGTTTTTGTTTTGTTTTCTCTGTTTGTTTTAGTTGGTATATTCTTTGTAAAAAGAGGAACAAATTCATTGAATGAACTGGGGAATGTCACTTACCCTGCTTGGCCCCAAAATGATCAGCCTACTCAGAAGATGTAAGACATGAACTCCTCTCATTCAAAGAGGCTGTCCCGGGTGGTAGGAGTAGTGACAATTGGGAGGGAAATGAAGGGCAATTTAACCAACTCTCTTTGGCAAATGGATAAATTTAGCAGAGGGCAATCATGTTTAGACTTTAACATTCAGTTTAAGTCATAAAAGAAAGCTCAGATAGTGACCAGAATGACAAAAGGGATCGGGATCCCACTCATAGGAATTTAAGCAAATTGCAGACCCAGACAGAACTAGCATCAATTGCCAGCAAGAAGATAAAAACTCAGCATGGAACCTATGCAAAAAAGCATCTACAAAGAAGGGTATGGTGGGGAGAGGATGGATGAAGAGAATTCTTCAGAAAAATGGCAAAGCCTTGGACTGGCAAGGGGTTGGGGTTCAAGCTTTCATGCTCTACTGGTGGTGGATAAATTGATCTAGTCCCTTTCTCAAGTGCTCAGGGATGAGAGAAATGATCATGTTAAATGAACAGACCTTTGACCCCACAACCTCATCTCTCATCATTTCCCCAAGGCAATAATTGACAAAGCATAGGAAAAAAAAAAAAAAAGATTTCCCTTTCCATTTTCTTGTATCATAGTGAAAGTTGGGTCATCAATAGCATTAAACCATGGGCTAAAGAAACGATGGTACTGGAGCACACCACATGCTGATGGCAGTCTGATGACGTGGGCACTCACTGGTGACACTTGGGATGAAGCACATCAGAGAGATAATGGAGCAGCGGGGTTCCTTTGTGTGCTGTGTTAATAGGTGCACATCCAGGAGCATCCGGGCTCGTGCTCACACTAACAAGTGGACTTGCTTCACTCTTTGTACTTTTCTGTGTGATCGCAGTATTTGTAATGAATACAAATCTTTAAAAAGAACCAAGCTGTTTCCAAACTACAGAAAGAAGAAGAATGTGGTAGAAGGACTGCGTAATCTACAGGGTATTAGGGATCTAGCCTTGACAAGTTGGGGTGTGTCGGTTGCTGTCGAAACCAGGAGGAATGATATCAGTATCTGTTAAACATTTTCATCGAAAACATGCATGATTTTTATACAGAGATATATATGGTATTGTCTTTTTATGTTTCATGAAACTCATCTGAATACGGAATTGTTGTGGGGTTTGAGTGACTGTCCGGGTAGCTAGCTGCTTCTGTCATTTCTTGCACTTTTTAGAAGTCACTTGCTTGCACTTCCTGCTTGCTCAGGTAACATGATTTTCCTTCTCAAGTCTTTGATGGGGTTGTAGAGTAGATAGTCACAGCTACTATCCTTTCATAACTTAGCTAAGACATTTTAAGGACAAGACTTAGACTCCACAGGATAGGACAGCTATTGAAATAAACTCTGTTATTTGCTAATTACCTGAGACTGGACATTTAGCATGTGTTTCTTGCTTGATTTTGTTCATATTGGTTGTATTTCTATATTTTTGTGTGTGTTTTTCCTTTTTTTCCTGGATGATATTTGATATTTGTTCTTATTGTATATAGTCTTGTATTAGGTTTAGAACCCTCTTATTTAGACAAAAGGGGAAGTGTTGTAGGAATTCGTTCAATTAATAGCTTTTGGGGATACCAGACTTAGGGGTGTGGTCTTCTGTCTGCAGACATGTTGGCTTTTAAGAGAGAGAGAAGGGGCTCACTCACTCTCTTGGGTGGTGACAGGAAATCTGGTCGCAGCCCCCAGAGCCCACAGAACAGAAGACCACAGTGGCTCTCTACCTTATTGTTCATGAGCTTTATTTAGAGCTCTCATGGTTTTACTTACCCACGTTTACATGGAATCTTACTAAATCTTTCTCTTGAATATTTTGTACTGATTTTTTAAAATTCGCCTTTACCAAATAAGCAATTGTGTTAATCAGGCTTCTCTAGGGGGAACCAAACTAATAGAAGAAATATATTTTTATTACAGATAGATATGTAGATGACACAGACAGACAGACAGATGATAGACAGACAGATGGATGATAGAGCATCAATTAGATTGGCCTACAGGACATGAGTTGGGTAGACCAACAATGGCCATCTGAACCTTGGAGAAGCTGAGAACCCAGTAGCATTTTTTTTGTTTGTTTGTTTGTTTTTTAAGACAAGGTTTCTCTATACAGCTTTGGAATCTGTCCTTTACTTTGTAGAGCAGGATGGCCTTGAACTAACAAAGATCTGCCTGCCTCCACCTGTTGCCCTCACACCCTTGCTTATCCCCCCCAGGTCCGTCTCAAGCTGTCAAAACTATATGCTTGTCAGTTATAAGACAAAGGGGGAGTGCTTCCACCCCTTAACTTGTGGCACTCGTTTAGAGGATCCACGTGATGATAAGTTGATTGTCGATTTGACAGGATTTACAATCACCCATAAGACAAGTCTGTGAAGGAGTTTCTAGACTGGATGAACTAAGGTGGGAAGACCTACTTGAAAGGTGAGCGGCCCCACTCCATGGCTGAGGTCTCAGACCAAAGAAAAATGAAAAAGCAAGCTGAGCACCAGCATCCATCACACCCCCTTTCTGACCGCAGACAGTGTGGCCGGCTGTCTCATGGGACTAGTGCCCTGCCTTCCCTGCCGCGATGGACTACTATGTAGAGGCATTTCATTTGCATTTTAATAAATAAAGCTTGCCTGGGGATTGGGTGACTAAAACAGCCCCACACTGGCCTGTCTTACAGACCAAGCAGCAATGACACACACCTCTAATCCTAGTACCCACACCAGTTTGTCATAGAAACCAGGCGGTAGTGATGCACACTAGAGAGGATTATAAGACAGGAGGAGACAGCTCTCAGACACAGTCTCATTCTGAGATTCCTGGAGACAGGATTGCCATTTCAGACTGAGGTAGAGATAAGAGCCAGTGGCTGGCTGTTTTGCTTTTCTGACCTTCAGGTTGAACCCCACTTTCTCTCTGAGTTTTTAGTAATCGTGCTTCACTACAGCCCCCTGAACTTGGAGCCAGAATAAACCCTTTCTCCCTTAAGTTGCTTTTGCCAGACATTTGTGTCTAACAACAAGAAGAGTCACTAATACAGTCACCAAGGAGAGCTGCTCATTCCCCTCCATCCCCCAGATGGGGCAGCACCTTTTGGTATAAGAGGGTCTGAAGGGAAAACAGGGCTGCCTTCGCCTGTCCGCCTTCCAGGGAAGCCCTTCCCATTTAAAGCCACCTTCTTTTTGTGGCCAGCGCCGCTGGAGACTGGTTGAAGCAGGTCTGAGGGGAGGATACCCAGCTGTATATGGAGTTACCTTTATCTGAAAACAGCGGAACGGTTTGCAATTCTTCTAACAATTTATTTTTTAGTTAATTGTGTAGACATGTGTCTCTGAACACAGGTATGTGTGCTCCTGTGCAGGTGTCCCTGGAAGCCAGAGACATCAGATTCCCTGGAACTGAGGTTACAGGTGGTTGTGAGCCACCCAGCATGGTCTCTGAGAACTGAACTTGGGTCCTCTGGAAGATCAGCACATACCTTAACCACGGAGCCACCCCTCACCTTACAGGCTCCTATCTCTCCTACCAAGAGATCTCAAGGCCTCCAGACACAGATTTCCAGGAGAGCAGGCATAGATTTGAATGGGCTCTCCTGTTGCAAATATTTTTGAGGGAGGTTATCAGCTATTTTGATCTCTAAACAAATCTTAATACATATTCATTGCCTGGAGTTGGATGGAGGTCAGTGGAGGGCCCTTGCCTCACACTGATAAGGCCTTACAGGCCGTACTTAGTCTAACCAAAGACAAAAATACAAATACTCTTTAAGTAAATACACAGAAAGAGAAAACAAAGAAAAAGAAAACTTATCCATAACCCCATGAATTGCAAGTAATCACAATGTTTTGATCTTTTTGTTTTGTTTTTTCAAGACGGGGTTTCTCAGTGTAGCCCTGGCTGTCCTGGAACTTGCTCTGTAGTCCAGGTGAGCCTCAAACTCAAGAGATCTGCTTGCCTCTGCCTCTCAAAGGCTGATATTAATGGAGCATGCCACCATACTCGATTGTTTGGATGTTTTAACTCATCCACTGTTGGTATTTCTAAGGTCATGCTGTTTATACACTATTACGGCCTGCTTTCTGAATGGCCTATCATGATCTCAGAAGCAATTTCCCTTGATACCAAAAATTATTTATAAGTAAACTTTTAGTGGTTATGTAATTTCAAGTGTTTATTTAGACATCACAATGTAGTTTTTTAATATTTATTTTTATCTTGCTTTTCAGTGCTTTCTTTTTACATGTGTATATGTGTGTTCATGTGTATACCATGTGTGTGCAGTTGCTCATGGAGGCCAGGAGAGGGTGTTGCATCCTTTGGAACTGGAGTCACAAGTGATTGTGAGCCACCTGCAGCCCCTAATTTTAGCTTCATCTATGTGTCCGTGTATACTTATGCTGCATGTGTAAAAGGCTACAGGAGGACGTTAGATCCCCAGGAGCTGGAGTGTCAGACAGTTGTGAGATACCTGACAAGGGTACCAGGAACAAAATTTTGGTTACTCTGGAGGAGCAGCAAGTATTCGGAAGCATTAAGCTGTCTCTCTAACACTTAGGTTTCAAAATGGAAAGAAATTTGTTGTGTGGATCGGGGATATTTTTCTGGAAACTAAAGACAGAGATGCAGCCAGACCTCAGGGTTAAACTGGGAGGAGCTACTGAAACAAGGCGTGAGGAAGCCAAAGTGGTACCAATTAGTATCTGTTTCTTTCCTTGCCTCTCCATCTCTTCTCATATGTCGGCTTTTGCAAAATTACATACCATTGGCCTCTCCTGAGCATACAGAGCCACGGAGTCCAGAAGGATATCGATCTCTTGTCATTCTAGCCAGAAGACATTCGGATTGGCCCAGTTTCAATCAGGTGTTGACCCTGGTTGTTAGCATGAGGAGGACCAGGGTAATCTGTCTTTCCTATTAAGTGAGGAAGACAAAGCAGATGAAGGCTTAACAGTGAGCGAGCCCCCAGACTCTTGTCAGAATACACGACATTCCACCACGTACCAAGCTGTTTTGCCTATTACGTTTTAATCAGTGTGTTCAAGCTGATCCTGTATTGGAAGCGAGGGCTGATACGTTGCCTCATCCTGCCTCCCTAGAGCATGCTAGTCCTGGGTTTTACAAGTCATGGAACTGACTTGCACTTACATACCCATGGCTTTTGGGGGAATAATGGAAATGACTCTCCTGGTTAGCCAGGGCCAGATGGCAGGCCACCTTAGCCCCAAGCAGGGAGCTTCCTGCATAGAACTCTCCTCTCTGGGCAAAGCTTCAACTTGTCCACAATATGAGAACTTTTTCATTCAGTGGGATTAATGGCTGGTAAGTTTTCACAAAGGAGAGGAAATACATCTTCCCATCATGAATAACCAGTCTGTTGCAGGGGTCCTTGTGGCGGAAATAAGACTTGGGTTTTGTAAGCGTTGGATGGTTTTTATGGTCATTAATGACATTCATAATTATGCATGTGTCGATTGCACATTTTATGGTCTGAGTAAATTGCCTGCAGGGGTCAAGAAGGCATATTTCCTTAGGATTACATGAGTGGGAAGGTCCATTATCAGAGAGTTTTATCTTCTTCTAAAGCATTAATTGTTGGTCACCGACTTGGTGGTACAATCAGAAATAAACCAAAACCCTGTGTATTTATGTGTTCCTGGGGGTGGTTCCCTTAGTCTCACCAGCTCACAAAGAGCCTTGAGGGAACTTGGGTCAGTGGTCCTTCCTGGGGTCTTGAGTTGAGGTTGCATTATATAACCATCTGTGCTATGCTGATGTGTACACGTGAGCAGTAAGGCTATTTCCTGCTTCATTCAGGAAGGGTTTCTTCCAGCCCCCACACCCTTAAATCTCCTTCCAGGGGCAAGGGGGAATAATAGGAAGGAGGGATAAGTGGGAAAATGCCATTTTATAAAGTTCCTCTGTGCACTCATGTGCATGTGTGCACGTGTGTGTGTGTGTGCGTGTGTGTTTTAAATGCTCATATAAAAGTGCATACTTGGAGTCACCCTTCACAGGGAGAAATGTTCCTCTCAGAATCTATATGTTACCAAATGAAAAGCACAATGACAGGTGTTTATCTGCCCTTGGATAACAAGGTAACAAGGTCAGTGGTGTCCAGGATTCCCACAAAACAGGACGAGCTGCTGCCAGTGTTCTTGGTTGCCCACCAGAGTATGACAGCAAGATCTTATCATTGAGGACAGTACATTCTTTGGTCACATGGAGAAATCAAGTTGGTACTGACCAGGAAGCTCCCTCCCTACTGACCAGTGTTCATAGCACCAGAGACTGCTGGGAGAGAAAGGTCACCAACAGTTTCACCCAGATATGAATCCTGTGAATTACAATTATGACTGTCATGGCAAGATAAGTCCATGGGTTCAAAAATGGCATGAGTGTTACGTGGGTCTCTTTGATACTGTTCTATTGCTTACAGTTTCAGAGATGAGAGTCCATGACCCTCATGGCAACAGACTGGCAGGAATGGCATTGGAGCAGCAGCTGAAAGCTTATGACGTGATCCACAAGTTGGCAGCAGAGAAAGAGAGAGCCAGTGCTCTTAACCGCTGAGCCACCTCTCCAGTCCTAGGCATCATCATCATCACCATCATCATCATCATCATAATAATAATAACAACAACAATAATAATAATTTGAAAACCTCATGGTGACTGTATTGTGAAGCCAAGGTTGAAAGCTGCCTTCCAAATCCCTGGTACCTAACATTAGAACCTGTGGTTTATAACCACACTGATCATGCCTTATTCCAGCCCAACTCTTCTGACTATAGCTATGAGTGAGGATACCCGTGGGTGTACCTGAGCTGCAGACTGCCTGTTCTCGTCAAAGGCAGAACATCCAGTGGAAGTTCACCCCAGCCCTCCACCCATAAATCCAAAGAGACTGGAATGTTCCACCCCAAGCCTTCTCCCCCATCTCTCTCCAAACCCTGGCACATCTCAGAAAGCCTGTCAAATGATGACCCCTCCCCCAGAGACGCCCAAGACCACTCCCACAGAATATTTAAAACTGTCACCCCCCAGAAAACAGACATGGTTCTCAGGTCTCTCTTTCCTGTTTCCTCTCTGGGAGGCTGGAAAATCATTTGGGAATATTTTATCCACTAAACCTGAGCTTTTTCTAATTTGGTTTGATTTGAACTTAGATTTGCTGTGTCAGCGGAGAGGCTTGTTGGGGTACAAAAACTTTTCAATAGAGACAAATTTGCAAAAATTAAAGTCCATAAAATGAAGTGGAACTGTAAAAGTCTTCATATCTTTAACACCTTTAATACTAGACATACATGGCATAGCATTATAAAATCATAAAATAATCCTAATAACATAGACTAGTAAAGAGTAAGCATTAAGGACATGGTAGCCTATGGGGAAGTCTATCACAGGGATAGTGGTCATTAACTATGGGGTTTTGTTTTGTCAGTTTGGGTTTTTGTTTGTTTTTTTGTTTTGTTTTTGTTTTTGTTTTTTGTAGACAGGGTTTCATATGCTGTGTTGTCCTGATTGGCCTGGAACTTGCTTTGTAGACTTAGGAGGGTTGGGGTTGTGGTGGGGTGGGGGTGGCTCATATTTGAGATTGGCCTGCCTCTGCCTTTCAGGTGCTGGAATGAACAGCATGCTTCACCATGTCTGTTTAGTAACTATGTTTTTAAAGTACTATATTGTGATGAATAGCTGCTTTCTTTTTATTTACTTTTTTCCTTTTAGAGCAGGGCTCTCCTCAGAGAACACATTCATATGTGATATCTGCCCAGTGTTGCTTGTTCTGTAGTTCTGTGTTTCCAGATTCCAGCCAGGGAAGGGGGGGAGATTACTATGAACTCTCCCCATCTTCCCAGCCATGCCTCCGCATGGTTCTGGGAACTGACTAATCCATTCTGCACTCACTCACTGGAGCACCGGCCTGAGCTGTCAAAACAAGAGGGCTGACAAAGCAGCAGTGGTGACTGGAGGCCGTGGAGCCCCAAGCACCAGTTCCTAGAATGTCCTTGCTGGAGGCCAGGAGCCCAGGAGGAGGTTGGGTTCCTTTTTCTCTATTATCTCCTAGATAAGCACCTGCCTGGAGGCTTCTGTGGCTGTGTGGCTGTGTGGCTGACACTCACTGGGAGGGAGCACCTGGACACCTGGCTGGGACCCCTGAACAGAACAGCTCACCTCCTCCCCTGCCTTACCCAGGTTAGGCCCATAAATCCTTTAAAAAGCCCCAGCTCGGTGGCACCCCATTTCTGGGACACCCCCTCTCCTTCTCCTTCTTAAGTTGCCACCTATAAATCTAGAATAAATTGCTCTCTAAAACTGATCCTCTGCAATCTGTCAGTTTCATCCTGCAAATTCCCAAGAACATGAAAGCCACTGGTTTCGGGTGGCTTTGGTGGTCACAGAGTTTCCTGAGAAAGGCTCTGTGGTTCTCAGAGACATCCCACTGTTCCTGGACCAGTGGAGCTCCCATTGTGCATCTAGTTATTTTCAAAGCAGCCGGTGACATCCCTGGCTTCTTCAGACAAACATGGCTCTTGTTCATTAACAGCACCCGGGACGCTGGCAGTTGGCAACAGTGCAGTGCACACAAATAATGCATTCTGAGGAACAACACTGTAGGGGCTGAAGAGATGGGTCTGTGGCTAAAGCGCCTGTTGCACATGCTTGAGGCCCTGTGTTCAGATTGCGAGCACCCAGTTCTGAAAGCAGGCAGATCTCTGGGGCTCTCTAGTCAGCAGTCTGATCAAACGCGTCAGTCTAGGTACCCTGAGAAGATGTTATATTAAAAAATAAGGTGGAAGGTGATAGAGGAAGATCCCAATGCCAACCTGGTCCCCAAATGTAATTGTACACACACACAGACACTGCCATATAAATGCCCTAAACAGACAAAGATTAGTTTTTCATTGTTGCCATAGCACATGGTCAATCTCTTCCCAGAATTCAGCTTCTGATACCTTTCATATAGCTTTTTTAATGGGAATTTTAATTTTCAGGATTCAAAGTTATGGAATTCAAGATGATAACTCTATGGATTGTGACAGTATCACAAGTCAGTACTCCGCCCAAGGCAAGGCTGAGTAGTCACTGAGTCCTAGAAGAAAACATGCTTCACGGGCTGTTCAATAGCAGGTGCTATATGGACCATCAGGTAGACACAGGGACCACTGCAAGTGGACTTGACTCTGCTTTGAATACCAGGAAAAATGGGAATGAATATCAAAAATAAATTAGTATGGGTTCAGTGGGTGAAGAGTTACTAAGAGAAAATACCAACCATAAGAAAGTTTCTGGCTGCACTGACCAAACAGGATTCTCATCCGTCATGGGCTGGAAGTGTTAGCGAACTGACTAGACATGGAGGATGGATGTTCTGACTCAGCAGGATTCTTAGTAAAATTAAACGATACTGGGTTGACCAGAAGGCCAGACCTGCACAGGGTTTGGTTAAGGAGAGACTCTGATAGTCAATTCTAGAACTTGGTCTGAAGCTTCCAGAAAATAAATAAATAAATAAATAAATAAATAAATAAATAACCATCTCCTCTCTACTGATCTGGTGCTGGCAGACTGAAGGTCTCTGAAAGGTTTCTGCGATCTCCATGGGAAGGTGCTAGATCTGGAAGCTAAGCCAACGCAAGGAGAGCAGAGTGCTGGAAAGACCCAGTGGAGTAGGTGGGGCACTGACATTCAGACTTGTTCAAAGCCAGATGCCTCTGAATTTTGGCATTCTTGAGCAATTTGTTGCAGGTTTTTTATAATCAAGTATGATGTGAGTTTGTCATTTGCATCTATGACAGGTTTAGCCATTATTAGAATATTTTTTCAAACCTTAAAAATAGACTCCTATGGATGTAAGATTTTCTTTTTTCTCTTCCATCAGTTCTGCCTGAAAACATTGGTATAAACAATTTGATGACCAGAAAGGGCCATATTTCAAACTTAGATAGGGCTGCCTCTACACATAAATCTCACAGACTCACTGTGAGGCCTACAGAATAAAATTTTGTCAGGGGTGCCCTGACGGACTGTCTTACAAAGATTCTATGTGCTATTGCTGCTATATTTTTTAAATTAATTAATCTACTGTTCAGAAAAGCTGCCTGCTGCACCTCTGTCTGCACAGCGACAGGAAACACCTTGTGTTCCCCTTAGATATGCAAATTGACAAGCCTTCAGCCCTGGGAAAAAGCTGTGGCAAAGCCAGATGACACAACTCCCATTCTCCCCACCTCTCCATCCCCATCCCTTCATTCACCTCCCAATACCCATCATTCCATCCACCCCACTCTTTCACCCCTCCGTCTCCTCCAGTACCACCACCACCACCAGCACCGCATACACACATGTTCCTTGGCAGTGTTTGAGTACTGAGACAATCAATCTGAAGAAAGCATTCAGAGACCACGGGAGAAATGACCTGATTGCCTAACTTCTTCCCTCTCAGATCTAGGGCTCTTCCTCAAGAAGAGTAAGAAGAATCCTGGGATGAAGACACTGTAAGAGTAGAAAGGGACCAGTAGGCTGCCCTGTACAGAACCTTCATTTAGGTTCAAGACACGAGACATACAGGAGTCTTTTACATCCAGGTTGAAGTGAAAATTCCCTCTTGCTGAATCAGCTATGTGTCTTCCCAGTCATAATGTTGGCCTAATAACATCAGAAGGAGGAGTAACAAATGATTCCTAAATGATGTGTGTGTGTGTGAGAGAGAGAGAGACAGACAGACAGACAGAGACAGAGAGAGGGAGGAAGGGAGTTGGATGTTTTCTCCTATTGTTCTCTACCTTATTTTTTGAGACAGGGTAGTCTCCCACTGACCCCAGAGCTAGCTGACTGGTAGATCTGACTGGTCAATAAGCTTCAAGAATTTACCTCCTATCTCTACCCTTATCCAATGCTATGGACACAGACACACTACAGATAGGTCACCACACCCAGTTTTTATATGGTTGCTGAGGATCTGAACACACATCTGTATGATTGTGTGGCAAGTACTTTACTGACTGAACCATCTGCCCAGCCCCACCTATGGTTATTAAGGGAGTATACAAACACAGTTACACTGTCTCCTTTAATAATCCCATCATTCTGTGAGATTGACATTGTTTTTATCCCTGATTTATAGATGGCAAACCTGAATAGAGATTCCACACTTTGGTCAGGATCCAGACTCCCCACTCTCCAGTACTCTCAGTCATCATCCTGCAGACAGCCTGATGGGGCTTCTTGCCCTCCATCTGTGCCTCTCCCTGGTGGGGAGTCTCTGCTAAACCAGCCTGCCTCCATATTGGGTTTGAAAGACATCTTATAGTAAATAAAAGTAAGTTCATTCTTGTTTATAATTAAATCTGTTTCTCAAAGACTGAGCTATGCCCTGTTTGTAACCTTAACTACAAATGGTTCTGTACTGCCTATTCCAGGAAAAAGCAACCATGCCCTTGTTTCAAAAGGTTGTTATGACCACCTTGTTATGACCACAATGTTGTTATGACTGCTTTGTTATGACCACCTTGCAACCATTTCTCTGTTTCAGGAGGTTGTTGTGACAACTTGTTATGCTTATGTTCTGCTTCTGTAGCCCACCTATTTGCCTGCCAAATTTTCCATTTGGAAACCTTTAAACTCTAAAAACTCTTACCTTGCCCATTTCCAATGCTGATCTCTTGAGCCTCAATTTAGGGAGACACAGCCTGTGTACATGAATTAAAAAGCTTGCTTTAATAAATTTGGCCATGATTTGGGTCAATGGTCTTTCTCCTCACATCTATGGTATTAACATCTCACTGGAGCACACTTGAGAAAATGAGTATCACTAAGTGTAAGGATCTCGATTGGTGGGGAATTGAAAACCACTGTACTAAAGAAACCAGAAGCCAGGATCACCTGTACTTCAGGCAGTCATTCTATCCTGCAAGCCATAGATCAGCCCTAGCTTGGGGAGACCTGACTGAAAAGTCCAATCCCTCAGGAAAACAAACCATAAATACTTACAGTACATGGAGATTCCTAGACAATTAAAGATTTTGGTAGAGGAAGACAGGCTGCAGAGAGAAGCACAGGTGTTCTTGGTAATAAAAGCATGCAGTTGGTCTCTGGCTATTTGGACAGACTAAGCTCTGCTGTTTTAACAGGTAACACTAGAATCTCTGTGGTTCACTGTGGAGATGCTTGCTTCCTATGCAAAATCAGCTGTAGATTCAGGTGACTGGGAAGCCATCCCCTGTGCACCGACCCAGCGCCCTGGGCTCCTTGCAGCTCTTGGCCCTGCCATTAACACAAGGCCGTTTCCAAGATTGCCGCCACAGGAAAAGAGGGCATTAAAAGGCCTCGCTTCATCATTTAATGTTGCAGTCCACAAGCGAAGCATGTCACATTCATCACAGCCCAGTGACCAGAGCTGATCCTATAGCTCTGCCTAACTGCAGGAAGACAGAAAAAGCACACCCCTTACCCCCCGCTGTGCCCAAGGAAGAGTGTAAATGGGTGTGAGGGGGGCACTGTTAGTCTCCCCCACAGAAACTCTTCTATTCCACATGACATACTCAGCAGGGAAGAGCGAGGATGTGGAGAGCAGAGCCCAGAGAAGAGAAAAAAACAGAAGAGAAAAAAAAAAAGATAAAGGCATAGGGGAAATTTATAGGAAGAAATGAGAGCTAACCTAAAGGAAGAAGGCTTTGGAAAGCTGGACACGGTAGCCTGCTCCAGTGATCTCAGCATTTAGGAACCTGGGACAAGAAGATTACCATACATGTGAGGCTAGCCTGGGTTCTAGAGTAAGCCCCTGTCTCCAGGAGAAGATTCCAAATGGCAGTTGTTAAATTCACAAAGCACAACACTTCCTTTATTTTTTGCTGTGTTTGACTGTGGTCTCAGTCCTTGAGCGTCTATCTACTACGGGATGGTGAACCCATCTTCCTGGCCCTGTGGCTTGGTAAGAACAATGACTCCAGTGGAAATCAGCAAATGTCACAAATCAGGGTTTGTGTCACATTTGTTGGCCTGCCTGTGACCAGCCTGACTTTCCTGGTCTCACTAAACTGGGAGTCACAGGGAGGCTGATGTGTGCTGACGTCGCCGAGAATTTAGGGAGTATAGATATGTGAGCACTTCCGCTCTGAATCCCTAAGGCAAGGGGTTGCCGAGCCCACATCCCTAAACCACAGCATTTTGTAAGTACAGGCATTCCTTTCCATGTCTGCAAGGCATGGCCCTCACCCCCAGGCCTACATCACTGCTTGGTTCCCAGGAGCCAAAAGCTGGAGCTGAATAGTAATTATCACCTGCCAGGAGCCCATAGACAGGGAGGACCGCCTGCAGCCTGTAACTCCTGGTAACAGGGAGATCCATCTGGGAGCCATCCTTGTCCTGGCTCCACAATACCACCATGGTGGTGCCTCTTTTTTTCTTGAAGTGTTTCTGGGTCTCTAAGGTAGAAGTTGCCAGAACCGAAGCCAGGGCTGGCAGCATAAACCGTGGGAGTCCTGGGTGTATTTGGCCAACACAGAATCTAGCTATGAGAGCACACGAGGCTTGCTTTTATAGCTGCTGTAAAAGTTCTCCTTACAGGGGCTATTCCATTTTCTCCTCAAGTCCTGGGCCCTCTCTCCTCCCCCTCTGTACCCAGATCAGCCATTACTGGCCACTTACCCTCCAGTGTTCAGGGCCCCTTTTAAAGCTCTATTAGATGTCGGAATGGTTTATGGATCTCCATGCTGCTGACGCTGTGGACTGCATTACTCTAAGAGCTGGGCCGTCGAATGGAATTGCAGAGAGGGAAGTTGGAGAGAACAGCGTGTGGGTTTACTTTTTAATGCGTGACTGTATCACTCCAAATGGATGGGGATGCTATGCCAGCAGTTTTTATTTCTTTATAGGTCTCTGATTTTTTAAAAATCAATTAGCATGTTTTTAGTTATATTAACCCCACATAGCCCCTAGGATCTTTGGTCTTTTGGAATCCCTCTCCTCCAGTGGCCAATTAACCTTGCTCCAGCTTCCATGATGTGCCATGGGAAATTTACTGCCCTACTCAGGATTTCTGAGGGATCCCAAGGGCCTTCATAGTTTGCCTGATTGGCTCGCTTCAAATGTCTGACTCCTCAGAATTCGTCATTTTTTTCTACTGTCCTCTGTCCTTAGAGTAAACATCTCCCATTCTTTATTTTCTAAGGCTCAAATAACATAGGATTTTCCACATGTCAGTTTTCCTTTTTTTTCCCTAAAGGTTTGGGAATTACTGAGGCCAATAGGACAATATGAAGCAAAAAGGCAGTACAGTAGAATTTCAGGACGCTCGGATCCTCAGATGGTCCAGGCCTGGACCATACACCACCGTGTACGGCCTATCTCAGTGTCCATCAACAAACTCAAGCCTTCTGACTACAATCTGACTTTAAGCCTGACCTATGGCCTCTCAAGCCTTGGCTGTATGTTAGCTTAAGTTTATGCTAATCCCATCAAAGAGGCCCCAGAGTGTCACTTTTTTGAAGAGAGCCTTCCTAACTACCTAGCAAATTGATCCACCCTTAGTGACTCCCTATTATTGGAGCGTGTTTACATGTTCCATGTATATCAGTTACTTTTTTGGTCGTCATGACAAATGCCTGACAGGAGAGACTTGAAGAAGGGAGGGTCTCTTCCGGCTCAGAGTTTGAGGGTACCATCTATCACCACAGCAGGGCAGGCACCGGTGGCAGCTGGTCATGCGGCGTCCACAGTCAGGAAGCATAGAGAGACGAACGCTGGTGCTCGGATCATTTCCTTATTCACTCTAGGACCCCAGCCCAGGGAGTGGTGCTGCCCACATTTAGGGTGAGTCTTTCCACCTCAACCTAACCTAGAAAGTCCTTCACAGACATAGCCAGAAGTTTGTCTCCTAGCCAATTTTACATCATGTCAAGTTGACTGTCATTGTTAACCATGGTACGGTGTTGCCTAAAGCTACCCACAGTGACTGACTGAGGCCCTCGGTGTGGCTCCCTAACTCCGAAACATCTCTCTGGGGGCAGGCACTTTTCTGTTCTATTTCCTCTTGTAATTATTCACTCTGGGTGAAAAATGTGTGAGGGTTAAATGTCAAAGAATGATGGCAACAAATTCATACCCACCCCAATAGCGCAGCGATCAACTTTCACTGGTGGGTCCTGGGAAGATCCTGCAGGACCACCTTACAGAGGCGTCTGTCTCTTAGCCAGAGATACAAGTGCTCAGCTAATCCTATGTGGGCAGGCTGAGAGAAGACGATGAGCAGAGGTCTCCAACCAGAGTTTGTACTGGTTTTCATATCTCACCACAAACACGAGACACTTGGAATCCTGGCACTCACAGGATCTGCTGTGCCCATGAGTGGTGCTGGCACCAGAGAGGTCAGCGCCATCTGGGAGTAGAGCCTCAAGTAAGCATGGCTCAATTGATGAGTCCCTGAATTCATAAAAAGAGGTGGGCAAACCTTGGACATTTCCCTTAGACTCCTGGGACTGGTTTTTCAACAATCACCAGAAACAAGCAGCAGAAACCCAAAGACATACAGTCAGCGTCCTCACTGCTTTCTTGGGGTCACCATTCTCTATAGCTAGAATATAAGGTATAATAAGAAAACACCAGAAATGCTGTTTCCCCCAGGAATCCTGACAGACTCTGCTAATGAAAGGGAATTACATTATTTCTCTGCGGGGTTCCCAGGCCTTGCTTTCCTGGGGACCCCCCATCCTTGGGGGCTTCTCTGTAAGAATAAAGGGTCTGTTTCTCATTCGAGTCCTGTACTCAAGCCAGAGGAGGATGTTAAGCCCAGCAAATTAGCAGCGATTGCCCCTCTGAGCTTTGTAAATTCTACATGGCTTCTTGTTTTGCTGGTGTGGGGCTGGGGTCACTGCAGGCTCTGACAGAAATGAAAAGCCTTTATCAGCACAGCGACTGGGGCTCCTGCCAGCAGGCTTGGGCCACAGAGCTGAGCTGGGATGTTGTTTGAGGGTGGGCTGCCAAGAATTAGACATGTGATTTGAACAACAGACTTACAAATTCAATCATACTTTTTCAATTTTTAAAATAAGAAGTAACGTTTAGGCTATAATTTATCTTTTTGGTGTTTTATTTATTAATTTTGATTGGGAGAAGTAATTTTAATTAAATGCATTCAGTGGATTTTTGAGTTATGGAAAGAGAAAAAAAACTTTCTATTGCCAGAGGGATTTTTGTGTGCACCCCCCCCCCCCACACACACACACATACACACAGAGATGTAAACACATATACGACCACAACACATCAAACAGCAAGATGCCATTTAGGGCAAAAAGTCATTTTATAAGCTATAAGAAAATGCTATTTGAAACAATAAGAAAGCAGCAATTTCCATATCCTTAAACACTTCCCCACAGGATAATATCAAAGTATGTTAGAACATCTAGAAACTTAGCCTTTTATTCCATGGGTCACTTATGGGACCTACTATTTGCACAGGTAGGCACTATTTCTACAGAGCAGTAAAAGAATAATGTGGACCCAAAGTAGCTGGAAACCCCAAGGGCCATGCAGAGAACTGCATCAGATGTTACCTAAGAGGTCGGCAGGAGGATCAGACTTGGGCTGAGTTTACAGGAAGAATGGCTGGAAGTTTCCCATATACACGGAATGACAAAGAAAACTCGGTCCTTATAAAAAGTGTCACCGATTGATGGGGGAAAATTAGAACAGGGCTGGGATGTGGCTTAATTGGTGGAGTGCCTTTTCCGTATGCAAGAAACCCTGGATTTGACCCCAGCTCTACATAAAACGGGGTACCATGGTACATGGCTGCAATTGAGGCAGAGAATCAGAAGTTCAAGGTTATCCTCAGCTACATAGTAACCTTGAGACCAGCCTGGGTTAAGTGAGACACTTCCCAAAATAAAAATAAGAACAATAATAATGATGATGATGATGATACATTGTATTTTTAATATAAATTATATGTTAACTTATATTTAATATAATTTATCATCATCATCATTATTATAGCATTTGTTGAATGAATGAATGAATGAATGAATGGTCAGAATCCTGGATGATGCGGTGAGATATCCATATAACATCTTTGTCTGCTAGAATATGCCACTCCTTGATACAAATAAATGATATGATTTCTCAGAAGGGTCCCAGGCAGATCCATGCCAACAAGAGACTTCTCTAACTACTCAGACATGAATTCTTGCCAGGTGCTTAAAACCATAGAGAGAAAATCTGGGGAGGGGCAGAAATTCAGAATCCTGAACTTAGAAATCACTTGGGTGGAGATGAGTGTGTTAGCACACACTGTTAATGCCAGCATTTGGGAGGCAGAGCAAGCGGATCTCTCTCAGTTCCAGACCAGCCAGGGCTACACAGTAAGGCCTTGTCTCAAAAAAAAAAAATCATTTGGATGGAAAAATGTCAGGTAGAAACAAAGTCACGGCTAATCAACCATACATCACGCTTAAGTGTGTAAGAGAAAAGATTCATGAGAAGTAAAGCCATGGACAACCAGTCCAGCAATAATTCATTCCCTGCATCCAAAGCATACTCTAGGCATGGTTAACAATTTTGCTAGCTACACTCTGAAGGCAAAGGTTTTGTGTCTATCATTCAGTTTTTCTCTTCTGTGTTCTCTGCTCTTAATGAATTGACAAACTATGGAAACAGTATTAGTTGCCAGTGGCTGCTATAACAAAAGACTATAAACTTAACGGCTCAACCTAACAGTGTTTTTGGTTTTGCATTTGATAAGTTTGAAGTCAAACTGTCAGCAGGACCTCATTCCCCTTAAATGGAGCCAGGAGGGAATCTGTTTAGCATTTTTGGAGCGTCTAGTACTGCCCAGCAATGCTGAGTGTCTCTTGTAGACACATCCAGTATCTGTCTCTATGTTTACACCAGTTCTCTGTATGTGTGACCTAAATGTGGAAGCCAGAGGTCAACATGAAATATCTCCCTTAAGTACTGCCCATGGCCTTTCTCGAAACAGTCTCTCACTGAACCAGCAGCTCACCAGTTTGTCTAGTCTGGCTGGCCTCTGAGGGCCAGGGATCAGCCTGTCTCTGTCCCCCAGGCTGGACTCACACACATAGAACAATATTTGCTAGCACACTCAGCTTTATCAAGCGGGAATGGGGATCCAAACTCAGATCCTCGCACCTATGCGTTAAGCCTTTGCCTCCTGAGAACATCAGATCCCTAGGACCTGTAGCTACAAAGCTTTATGAGCTTCTGTGTGGGTACTGGGAACCCAGGTCCTCTGGAAGAGCAAGTAGTGCTCTTCACCACTGAGCCATCTCTCTAAACTCTTCTTAAATAGTTTTTAAAGTGTCTTCAGAGTTTGTCTGCTGAATGGACTCCACTTTACCGAGATTGAAACCCATGGTCGTTTGACTGTGAAATTGTTCAACTCTGTTTGCCCAGACCTCCCTCCCTCCCCATCCCCATCCCATGAAGGGAAAGATTTAGCAGCTTGTGGGTTTTGGGGTTGTCAGAGGCTTCATTCTTCTCAAGAATAGGTGTGCAGTTGGGGGTGAGCACAGACACTTCATGCTCCATTAGGCAGAGTGCGCTAAAGAGGAGCTGATGGAAGAAGAATTAATTACAGTTTAACAATAATAATAAAAAGCAAAACAAGAGATTGAAATAAAATGGCCAAGGGAACAAATGGGTTTCTCAGAAGAATGGTGTCTATTCACCGTGGAAAATTTATATGTAGAATAAATGCTTGGGAATTGGAACACAGAAAAGGCCATCAAAGGCCCAGGGAGGCTCCAGCAAGCTGGGGCTGCTTTTCATTGAATTTTCTCATTAGCTGTCTGGAGGTATAAATAAATTCCTCCAGTGTCTTTGTTGTCTGGCAAGATGGAAAGCAGAATGTGTCTTGATGGGGCAGGGGGTGGGAGGCTTGGGGAAGATGGAAGTGACCCTGACAGCCCTTGGACCCAGCGAAGGGCTGGGAAGGGGTCTGCCAGTGGGGAAAGAATGGCCAACAAGGAAGAGAGCTGCTTCCTTTCATGGATGCGGCAGCCGGCTGTGGGTTGCACTGAGGGCCAGTGAGGGGCCGTGACCGCCCCCCCAGGCCGAGGAAATTAATTCAAAGGCCAAAGGGGGCCTTTATCGAGACCTCTCCATTCTGCGTGTTCTGCATAACTGTGGCTTATCCAGAGAGTAAAAGACTGAAGCCAGGAAGCCTTCCTCAGGGTGCAGTCAGCCCCCCCACCCCGACACAGAATGTCACACTGTAACTGTCGGCAAGGCCTTGTTCTTGAAACTTGTTACAATGAATGGAAGGACAGACATTTGTGTATAATTAGCATCTTGCTAAGTAGGATTCTGGGTAGATGGCAGTTTGTGACAAGATAGTAGCTTTTTTTTTTTTTTTTTTTAAAGAATAAGCAGCTTTGTTGGGATTTAATTCATATACTGTCTAATTCAGCAGATCTTTTCTTTGTGTGTATGTGTTCATGTGCGTGCTGGTGCACATACATGTGTGTGTATATTATGGAGGTCAGCGATCCAGTGCCTTCCTCAATCATTCTCCATCTCATTTCTGAGATAGGGTCGCTCACTAAAGCTCTCACTAAACCTCAGCTAGACTGACTGGCCAGCAAGCCCTAGAGACTCTGCTGTCCTTGCCTCAGCAGCACTGGGGTCCCAGGCATACACCATGCCCAGCTTTAACACATGGTGCTAAAGACTAAACTCAAGCCTAAGGGGCAAGCACTTCACCAATAAAGATGTCTTTCCATCTCTGATTCAGTGTGGTTTCTTTTTTAGTGGATTCACATATTTCTGCAACCATCACCACAATCCATTTAGAACACTTTTATCACCCCAAAAGGGAAGTACATACCTGTCAGATGTCATCCTCCACCCCATATATATATATAACTATTAATCTATTTTTTGTCTCTATAAAATTGCCCATTCTGGAATTTTCATGCAATGGATAATATAATATTTGCTTCTTTGCACCTGGCTTATTACACTCAGCATAACGCCCTTAGGGGTCAGCCATGTTGGTGTGTGTGGTAGAATTTCACTCCTTTTGAAATCTGCATAACATCCCATTACATAATGATATTATGTTTTCTTTATCCATTCGCCCATCTATTAATAGGCATTTGAGTTACTTCTATATTTTGAGTATCATGAGTAATGTTTATATAAGCATTTGGATGCAACATTTTGTGAAAACTTATATTTTCATTTCCTTTTTCAACTTTTATTTTATGTGTATAAATGTTCTGCCTGCATGTATGTCTGTATACCAAGTGCATACCTGGTACCTGCAGAAACCTGATAAGGGCATCAGATCCCTAGATTGGGAGTGACAGATAGTTATGAGCTGCCATGTAGGTGCTGGCAGTTGAACCTGGATCCTCTAGAATAGCAGTCAGTGCTCTCGGCTACTGAGCCACCTCTCCAGTCCCATTCATTTATCTTTGCCCACCTAGGAACAGAACTTCCTGCTCCTATAAGAACTGTGTTTAGCATCTCAAGGAACTGACAGGCTCTTGGTCAAAATGGCAGCACTGTAATTTTTTAAATTGTCAGTTCCCTCCAGGAAAAAAAAAAAAAAAAAACAGACAAAATGGTGATGTTAGCAAAGCAAAAACAAACAAACAAAACCAAAAAACTCAAAACCAACAACAAAAAAACCAAACTCAGGTTCCTGCAGCTGCTGTTCTAGAGGGAGGATCTTCAACTCTGAAGCATCCCCATTACCTGGTTTCTCACCTGACCTCTGGTTCAGACATTCCAGGTGTGGGATCTGGCATCTGAGAGTCAACCAGCCCTCCTGGAGCTTCTGGTCCTGGCGATTCTGTGGTTTGAATAGCAATGAACCCCAATTAAACGAGGTGATAAAGACATGGTTGCAGACTCCAAAATATACACAAGTGAGCACAAGCTATTGCTGACAATGAGAACCTGTGATTTTTGACAATTGCCTGGGAAGTGGAAGAACTAAAGTCTGGTAGTCGTGAGAATTGCCTTCAGAATCTTGTTAGCTCAGCCAGAGAGCATCGGGCAAAAGAAGTTTCAGAGTCCAGCTTGCATATGTGTACAAGGGGATCCCTGGAAGACAGAAGATTCTGGAAGATGGAAGATTCTGGACTCTCTAATTTTTTTAAAAAAATCAGTACTATTTTTGTTTGGGGATAAAGATCTTTAACTGACAAAATACCTTGTAGGAACAAATTTCAGCTGAGCATCCAGGGACCACAGGAAGGAGTGGGGAAGAGAAGACACAGATGAAAGGAGAGTGGTGGAGCTCAGGGCAGAAAGCGTCCGGCCACAGATGCTAACCTCATTTTTCCCAAAGAGAAGAAGGAGGGCTTCCAAGATAGCGAGCATGGCAAGTTTTTCCTAGCCTACCTTTCTTTTCTCAAAGAACAAAAATTCCCATTGTTAAAAGTGAGCAAGAGAAAGCAACTGTTAGCCAACCTACACAAAACCACTTAAGACAAAAGAAAGGCAGAGTGTTCTTCTGGATGATGAGACATTCAGAAGACCTTCTCAAGAAAAGAGAACACAACCAGATATATTAAATGAACTCAAAGAAATTAAGAAAATGACAAACGTGTGGGGAAAAAAAAACACAGTAAGATTAGAAAAAGCTTAAAAAGGAAGCCATTCGACCCGAGAACCTGGTCTACAAAGTGAGTTCCAGCACAGCCAGGGCTGTTACAGAGAAACCCTGTCATGAACAAAAACAAAGTCATTTTAGAAAAAAGAGAGGAAAAAAAAGCCTGAGAAGATAAATGGCAACTTAGAGTAGAAACTGCAGCTTACTGGACAATCGGTCTAGCCAATCAGCAAGCGCCAAGTTGAGTGATGGATTCACCCATTATAACTGTATAGTTTAGAGTCTGGTGATTACACACAATCCTGAAATTGTGAAACAGTCACATTGATAAACTATTCCCTCTCCTAAAACGTCTTCTGATGGTTCTTTGTGGCCAAACTTTAGATCACCACTGAACAGAACCCATAAATCCAAACAATTTAGAAATTCTACTAAATGTTTAAAAATTACATAGCCCAGTGTTACCTGATTTAGAATATAATACGAAAAAAGGAAAATTCCAAATTAAATTTGTTAGTAGGTATAACAGTAACCCAAACTTAACAAAGGTCAAACTGAAAACATAGAAAACATCAATGTAAAAATGCAAAGTTATTTGTATTTGTGAAAGACACGATCACATATGAAACAAAGCCGAAGAATCAATGGGAAGGCTGCTGCTCCAAGAGAAGGAAGTTCTGCAAAGCAACAAATTAGAAATCAACATATAAAAGGCTATAACACTCATGGATATAGACCAGTCAGGCACTGTGACACATGCCTGTAATCTCCATGCTTGGAAAAGGGAAGCAGCAGTAGGAGTTGAAGGCTAGCCTCGGCTACATAGCTAGTCCATGGGCAGCCTGGGCTACATTAGGTCCTGTCTCAAAAACAAAACAAAGCTAAATATGGCTAAGTAGGGCATACAGGCCAGGGGGAAGATATAGTGGAGGGGAGTAGCCTTCTAGTAACAACAAGAAAATAAAATATCTAAGCATAAACTTAGTAAGAAATACCCAGAATCTCCATGAGGGAAACACACTTGAAAGACTTTAGACCCAAAGTCTGGAGGTATTCCCAGGGCTAAGCACTGCCCATGGATTGGATTCTCTTCTGCTGCAATGATAAATATTCTGACAAAGGTGACTTAGAGGAGAAAGGGTGATTTGGTCATTCACAGTTTCGGGGAAAGAGTCCTTCATGGCAGAGAAGACAATAATCCTGTCTTTAAAAGAAAAAGAAAAATAATGTTTCTGATGACCCAGGCCTTGTGCATGCTTGGCAAGTATTCTGCATTTGGCTATATAACCAGCCTTTGTCTGGGTGGAGCTCAGTCTCACTACACAGTTCAGGCCTACCTCAAATATGAGTGTCTTCTCCTCGACAGCTCCTTTGCTGGTAAAATAGATGTACACTGCTAGGCTTGCACTGAAATTATTTTTAATGTTTTATTTGACACAATGAACTCAAAGTGTTATCAATGTAATGTGTAACCAATATAAAACCAGTAATTGAACTTTATATGTCTTAGTCACAGTTCTCTTGCTGTGAACAGACCCCATGACCAACCAAGGCAACTCTTTTAAAAGAAAACATTTAATTGGAGGCTTGCCTATAATTTCAGAGGTGAGTCCATTATTACCATGATGGGGTGAATGGCAGCAGGCAGAAAGAGAGAGAGAGACCCTGGGCCTTTCACCCTCAGTGACAGTCCTCCAATAAGGCCATGCTTCCTAATCCTTCCCAAAGAGTTTCACTGACCAGGGACCAAGTCTTCAAACATATGAGCCTATGGGAGCCATTCTCATTCAAATCACTACAGTAGATACTCTCTTTATATTGGGTCTTTAAGTGTGTGGTTCACATTTGAAGATTTATGTATTTTCATCTATTATTGTATTATTTGTGTATAGATATTTTGCCTGGTGCCCAAGGGTTCAGAAGATGACATTAGATCCTCTGGGAACAGAGTTAAAGCAGGTTGTGAGCGGCCATGTGGTACTGGAAATCAAACCTAGGTCCTCTGGAAGAACAGTCAGTGCTCTTAACCACCGAGCCATCTCTCCAGCTCCATTTTTAAAAATCTATTTATTTTTATTAGTTTACTTTTGAAACAGATCCCAAATTAGTTCTACATTTTCGTTAGAAGCACTAAATCTGCATCTGTTTCCATAAAATTTACACACCAAAGTGTTCTGGATTTCCAAGCTTCCCAAAAACAGATTCAAATGGTCCCTTTTATATTCAAACTCATGTTAACTGTGCTCAAATTTTATTTAAAATTTAGCCCTTTAGTCACACTCTTCAAAAGCATAATTGTCCTAGATGTTGGTTTTTGATGGATTTCTATACTTACTTGTGAATATGGGTAGGTGTGCATGCATGGATTGTGCATTTGTGTGTGCGTGTGTGCGTGTGTGCATATGTGTGCATATGTGTGTGCACAGGTGTGCATGTGTGTGTGCATGTACACATGCGTGTGCAGAGGGCTATGAGTTAAACTTTAGTGTCATTCCTCAGCCATCATCCGGCTAGGCTGGTTGCCCAGAAAGCTGTGGGATCCATCTAGATCCATCATCTCTGTACCTCCTCAGTGCTAGGGTTAGAAGAAGAGGCTTCCTTGAACCATGTCCCTATTTTATGTGGGTTCTAGGGATTTAACTCATGTCCTCATGCTAACCCGTAAGCACTTTGCTGACTGAACTAGCCCCCCAGTCTTCTGTTTTGACTTAGTCTTGAGGCTGTTGTATATGGGCTTGTTTTCCTGATTTTTTTCCCCAGAATTTGTGTTGTTGTCAAACGTGGCTATGTATTAGGCAGGGAGGCTTTATACAAATAACAAGAAGGAAAGAAATATATGAGGAAATTTGCAGACTAGAGAGACTTAGGGACTATTAAAGAGATTTCTATCATCCTTTATTTGAATCAATATTCAAACTACAAAATAAAAAATTAGAAAAAGAATGTGC
Organism: Chionomys nivalis; assembly: GCF_950005125.1. Classification (NCBI taxonomy): domain Eukaryota; kingdom Metazoa; phylum Chordata; class Mammalia; order Rodentia; family Cricetidae; genus Chionomys; species Chionomys nivalis. Next base: position 58,276,499 of record NC_080089.1, read on the forward strand.
TCCCAAATATTCCAGACTGAAAAAAATGCAAAGTTAAAGTTATGATGGAATAATATTGATATTTTTCTCTCATTCATTCATTTAGAAACAGAACCTCAGATAGTCCAGGCTGGTCTAGAATTATTGGTGTAACTGAGAATGACCTGGAACTTTCGATCTCCCTGCCTTCATTTCCTGATTGCTGGGATTCTAGGCATGCATCACTATACCTAGTTCATGTGGTGCTTGGTGGCGACTGAACCAGGGTCTGGGCTTCGTGCATTCAAGACTATCACACTGTCAACTGAGCTACACACCCAGCCCGGGCCTTGATAATTACTGAGCTAATGACAGATGCACTGAGAGCTTTATATGTCCTCTGAGGAAGCTGGTGCTGAGGTGCCCCAAGATAGCAAAACCTATGGATGCTTTTAGTCTTTAAATAAAATGGTATAATATTTGTATAACCTGATGCACCCTCCTGCATGCTTTCAACTGTCTCTAGATTATTCGTGACACCTGTGCCGCCTAGTTTCCTGTCTATTTGGCACAAGCAAGAGTCATAAATGAGGAGGGAGCCTGAGTTGAGAAAATGCCTCTGTAAGATCCAGCTGTAGGCAAGTCTGGGGGGCATTTTTCTTAGTTAGTCACTGTCTGGGGAGAACACAGGCCATCGTGGGTGATGCCATCCCTGGGCTGTTGGTCCTGGGTTCTGTAAGAAAGCCGGCTGAGCAAGCCATGAGAAGCAAGCCAGTCAGCAGCATCCTCCCTGGCCTCTGCATCAGCTCCTGCCTCCAGGTTCCTGTCCTGTTTGAACTCCTTTCTGACTTCCCTCAGTGATGGACTACAATTTGAGAGTGTAATCTGAATAAGCCCTTACCTCCCCAAGTGGTTTTGTGTTTTATCACAGAAATAGTAACCCCAATTAAGACAGTACCTAATTCAATATAAATAGCTTGTCATGACGTATGACATACTGTTCAGGGAATAACTGCAGGGGTGTCTGTACGTGTTTCCCACTAGCATAATTTCGTGTGTGTGTGTGTGTGTGTAAAGGAGAGAATGGATTTAAGGTTGTCCATGACAGCATATAGATCTGTATTGTTTGGTAAGAAATAGTGTCCCCAAGACGATACATGCCACACAGTCTTGCTTGGTTGTGGGTACCATCTGTCGTGTAGATGTCCCTACTCTTTTGCCACCTGATTCTCCCCTCCCATAACACACAATATATTGTAGACACATTTTTAATTTTGTGCACGGACATCCACCCCGCAATTAAGAAGTCTATGTAGCTGTCCATCACATGGGCATGTCAGATTTATCCTAACTACTCTGCTGCTGATTGATGTCTGAGTTCTTTCCAAATGTTTCATTACTAGAAGCAAGAGCCATGATGAAGGCTTCTCTTTCACACATCCTCTTACATCCTGTGGTTATGTCCTCAGGATGAGTTCCAGGAAGGGGAACTGTTGGGTAAAGCAGCCAAGAAAGGCTTTAAAGCAGCTTTGAAAAGATGGGACCCACAGCACCAGCCTGGGACAGATGCCAAGCAGTTCTGCGTTTACTCTGGGATCCAGGTATTCAATACCAGTCCTGTGGCTATGGCACACTGTGCTTCTCACTCTGGGCAGCGATCTGATTCGTTAAGTCTGCAGTCTGCAGTGGAATCCAGGAACATGAATTTTTAAACAAACTTGTAGCTGATTCTAATGCAGGTGGTCAGGGAGTCCGTTGGTAAAAGACCACTTATCATTCCTGGCTCTTCAAAAGTGTCTACAGGGATATTCTGAAAAACATACAGCCTTGTCCAAAGCCCCAGGAAATGTCCTTCTCAGCAGACATGAACCTGTGCTAGTTTGTGAACATACGGAACATGCAAAGCTGGAAAGAGACTACACCATGAGACATCCTGGCTATTCTCCCTTTCACCGCCTGAAATTCACTTCTATTTTCCTGTACCCCCGTCTTCCTCTCCGGATTTCACCTCACCTCTCTCCCAAGCAACCTCATTGTCAAACTTAATTGCTAATATTGTTTTCTCTGTGCCAATTTAACACATGCAAAATAGTTCTTTCCAAATGTTTATATTATACATGCTAATCAACCAGGGTTCTGAGAGAATAAGCAGCAGAAAACAATTTTGATTGTTTGATACAGAAAAGGGGTGTCTTGGAAAGATGCTGAAGATGGACATGCTATTGCATGCCTGTAGAATTCTAGCACATGTGAGATGGAGGCAGGAGGATAACAAGGTTGAGGTCAGTCTGGATTACGTGGTGAATTCAAAGTCATCATGGGCTGCCTAGCAACACCTTGCCAAGAAAAAGAAAGAAAGAAAGAAAGAAAGAAAGAAAGAAAGAAAGAAAGAAAGAAAGAAAGAAAGGAGGGAGGGAGGGAGGGAGGGAGGGAGGGAGGGAGGGAGGGAGGGAGGGAGGGAAAAAGCTAAACAAGCTGACAGTCTCAGTCTCAGTACTTGGGACCCCAGTACAGCTCAGGAAGATTAAGAGTTCAAGTCCTGCCAGAGCTACATAGAAAGACTCTGTCCATCCCACCCCATCCCTGCCCACCCCCACAAAAAATACCGAATAATTAGAAGACCTCTATGTGAGCTGAGAACTAGCTTAAGGCTGTTCCGCTAGGACCACCATCCCTAGCAATGCTTTAACGTAAGCTGGGTGAATAGTTTTTGCAGTGGGCTCTGTGGCCCTGACAGGGAGGCAAAGGGGATTCACCTCCAGCAGGCAGTTCCCCCCCACACACACACACACTCACCTTGCTCTTCATCTCTCTATCCCTCTTATGACTCTGATGTCACCCCAACTCTGAAGCCTTGTTGGCCTTGCTCAAAACAGCAGGGACAGCTCTCCTGTAGCTGTGTTCACACCTTTCCTGGTTTCTCACGCTGTGCTGAAGGTTAGAGTGATGAAGGTGACTGTGAGAACCTCCTTCTTCCAACTCTGTGTCTCCTGGGATGTTTCATATTACCATAAAAAAAAAAAAAAACCTGGTAATGTCTTCATGAGTCCCAGAGGGGCCCTGAGCCTTTGGTGCTGAGGGAAAGATCTGCTTAACAGATGCTGCCCTGAGGGACCGAGGAGAAGGTTCAATAAGCAAACATGAAGAAAAATGGTGGTTGCCATCATCCCAGTAGAAACTTTCTCTGCAATGTTTCTAAATGGACATCATCTTATTTAAAATAAGACAGAGTCCTGCATACTGTTAGGCCTTTTAACTTAGATACAAACACAATCGTATGTCCCATGCAAGCATGAGGACCTAAATTTGATCCCCAGAAACCTCTTAAAGATGCATGGTGACACATATACACATGCACATGTATTTAAGAGAAAGAGAGAGCTCCTATTCAGAGAATTGATGACCCTGACAGAAGATCCCAAACTCATAATTTCCCTAGGCCCAAATCTCCACTCCTATGGTATTGGCTGTCTTTCCATTTGCATTAGTTAACAGTTCCTCCTAATGCTGTGAAAAAACACCACGAAAAAAATAATCTTGAGGATAAACAGGCTTATTTCATCTTTCATCTTCATCATTTGGGAAAATCAAGGCAAGACCCTGGACACAGGAACTGAAGCAGAAGCCGGGGAAGGAGGCTGCTTACTGGCTTGCTCCCTACGGTTTGTTCAGCCTGCTTTCTTACAGCACCCTGTACTACCAGCTCAGGGGTGGCACTGCTCTCAGAGGGTTGGGCTTTCCTACGTCAATCATCATTCAAGAAAATACATCACAATCCTGCCTTCAAGCCAGTCTTGTGGGGTCACTTTCTCAACTGAGGTTCCCTCTTCCAAGATGACCCTCACTCATATCAAGTTGATATAAAACTAACTAGCACACCATTCATGTTTTTCTTGGTGACATCCAGGATACACGGGATATTCTCTTTTTTGAGTGTCGTTTTTGCATTTTTTATTTTTTAATTTTTGTGCGTTGGTGTGAAGGTGTCAGATGTCAGATCCCCTGGAGCTGGAGTTACAGACAGTCGTGAGCTGCCATGTGGGCGCTGGGAATCGAACCCAGGTCCTCTGGAATAGCAGTTCTTATCTGTTGAGCCATCTCTCCAGCCCCTTGACACTCATTTTTATTCGCAAGCTTCTCTCATTTTAGAATCAATATAAAGCACCATGAGTTGAGGGGGAGCCAGGTTTAAGGAAAAGAAATTCAGAATACAATTAGAAGAGGAAAATCCTGGTAGAGAATGGATCTTGTGTAGTTTTCTGTTGCCAACTGGGTGTCCTCTGGTATAATAATTGTTTGGCAGGATTCAGGGGTTTTCTATGTAAAGAATTTGTAGCAGCTAAGACCGATTTCCCACAGTACATTTGGAAAAACAGGGATCCAGTAGGTCCTCAGGGAGACCCAAGCTAGGAAGAGACATGCTCCGCTGATCCTCTGGAGGAGCAGGAGTGCACGAAGAGGGCCATGCAGTCCGGTGCTGGTAGGAGAGCGGAGGAGTAAGGGTTGGTGCATAGAGCCCCAGGCTTCCAGAGAGCCTCTGCCAGCTTCTGGGAATCTCTGAGACCATGGACGCACCAAGACTTCAACCTGAGTCAGGGAGGTAGGGGCTAGAGCTCCTCCATGCTGGCACTGGCGATCGACTGTCCAGAAAGAGATGGGGTCAGTTTAGAGACCGACCTGACTGCCCAGGTATTACAGCTGAAGGCTGACCATCACCCTACTCCCTGTAGAAAATGTCACATTTCTTCTTGGAAGGAGCTATGGGCGTCAGTACTTCAAGGATGTCATAGCAGGGTCTAACAACATTTTCACTCAGAAGCCTTATACTTAAAAATGTTAAAGCAATGCACCTATGCCATAATTACTTTAAGCACACAGAAAAATATAAAAAAGAAAAATAAAGATTGCTTTTATCCCATTAGAGGTTTTTTGCATAATAGATCGGAATGGATATCACTGTATTTAAAAATAACATTGTGTCCTATACATATTGTTTAAGTCCTTTTAACTTAAAATCCAGACAGACTCATATGTCCCTAATTTCTATAATCTTTTGTGATTTGTAATTACCGTGTGGTGTTCCTGAGTATAAATAGACCTTAATCTGTTTTAAGTGCTGCCCTGTGGCTCCACATTCTAGATGGCTCAGCTTCCCTGTCACTGTAGGCATCACTGCAATGGCAACCCAGGAGTCAGAACCCGCCTTCTGAAATCTCTGAGGCTCGCAGGGCTGCCTCGGTGACCCATCTGCAGCTCCCTTGTTTTGACAATGAAGATGTGCCAGTGTCTGTCAGGGTCCTGAGGAGACGAAGAACCAGGTCCTCCTCGCAGTTTAGGGAGGCCAGAGTCTTTTTCTTCTGGTTCGTTCTTGTGAAGAATCGTGGCCTTCTTGAGTTTTGTTGTTTGTTTGTTTTTGTGATTAGACATTTATGCTGCTTTATGAAAGTTAACCTCCAGTACCCACCACTGAAGACCCCTGGTGGAGTCACGTCACGACAAGAATGGCTTCCCAGTCTTCCCTGGGAACAATCTCAGCCTAGAGCACAGTGTCTTGATCTCAGTGACTGTTTGGGGAAATGCCACAGGGAATCCAGAGTTACTAGTGTATCCCTTAGAACCCTCTCTGAATGCTTGAAGTCGGCCCATTGGGTCTTCTGCCACACAGTAACAGAAGCTAGCTGGTCCACCGGCTAAGAGGTTAGTAATGAATGAGGTACACTACTTGAAGATGGTAATCAGAAGCCACAGGAACTGAAAAATAGTACAGACTAGTCTCTGTTTATACTAGCTACCTTTCTCACTGTTATGACAGAAGACCTGCCAAGAGGCAATTTAAGGAAGAAAAGGACTCCTCCTGGATCACAGCGCTGGTGGAAGCATTCCAGGACGGGGTAGGAGGGCGCGCAGTGACAGGAGTGGAAGGCCAGCTGGTCAGAGGCACCTGCTGTCTGGAAGCAGAGAGATGAAAAGGAACTGAGCCATAAAAATCTCAACAACCCCCCATCCTCCTCCACCATCCCCAGAGACCCACTTCCTCCAGCAAAGTCCTGGCTCTTAAAGTCCTTAAACCTCCCCCAAAACCACCTCCAGCTAAAGACCAGGGATTCAAACACATTTGCTTACGGGGGACATTGGACACTCAAACCTTACCGGTGTTCCTCATTTTCTTGCAAACACAGTTTTCTGGGACAAAAGGGACAGTTTTCATTGGAGTAGGTTCAGAGTTTTTCCTGCCCTTCTTCCTGGGATTGAAGTTAGGTGTCTGGGTTTAGATAGTGTGGGGAGAGCGCTCCCTGGACCACCATCTTTATTCTGCATCTCCAGACATCTGCTGGGCTGAATGACCATAATCCCTGCCGACCCCACACAGACATCCTCTGAGATGTGGCAAACTCACCATCTGCCAAACAGACCACCATCCACGCCGGCTGCTCTGTAGCCTTCTTTTCCTACTTTTCCTAAGTTTTCTCCTGTAAACATGTAGCACTTCCGAAGCATTAAAATATGTCCATTAAAACATGCCTTTAAGTATCTTCCTTGTTTCCTATGGTAAAATTATAACAAGACAGTCTTGTGTGTGGTGGGGTCCTGTCTGGGGACTTGGGACACGCTCTGGATGAAAGTCAGCATTTGCAAAGCAGGACCACTCAGGCTGAATAGACGGCTAATAACCCACCTAGGGATGTGGCTATCAGGTGCTGCTAAAGATGCCTGGAGGATGCTCTGACTCCACGTGTGCAGGAAGACTGGGCAGTGCTGGAGTAAGCAAAGCTGCCCTGCCTTGCTATATGCTTGATGACAGAAGCAGGACTGTCTTGCCAGGCAGTGAGCTAAACAGACACACACTGGATCAGTAGAGAATGCAGCTGTCCTTCTGGGAGGACCCTGACTGTGCAAACATGATTATACACATTACTTCCTTCTTCTCCTCCCCTGAAATGGATTCTCAGCTTTAAGATTATGGTCCCTGTAGCCAAAACCCAGTTTTTCCCTGGGTCTCTGGCGTTGCCCAGAGAAGAGAATGACATGTGCAATCTGAATAAAAGCTCCAAGTCTAGGTCAGCACAGGTGTGGGGATGCGGCTTTAGACTAATGAGTTTGACCTGTGATAGACCTTTCTAGAAAGTGATATGGCAATTTGTGTCAACAGCCTTTCAAAAGTCCACATTCAAAATTCAAACACAGATTTATGGGTGATGGTGACATTATGATATTCCACAAAGTGATAAAAAAAAAATGAAAGCAACCTCAATGATCAATAACAAAGGAAAAAGATTGAGTAAATCATGGTGTACCCTACACTGGCCCAGTGTGGAGACATTAAAACATTTTTCATAATAAAGGAAACCTCAACAGATACAAAAGAATTGGAATAACCTCATGTATCTTATTGGGTCACCATGACTTAAAGCTAGAATTTGACAACAACACTAGTTTCAGAAAGTCCATAGACACATGGAAATCGAACAATCATCACCTGAGTCACCAATGGGTCAAAAAAGAAATAAAGAAAGAAATTAAAATGACCATACAACATACCCAAATTTATGATACACAATGAAAGCAGTGTTAAGAAGAAAGTTCATAGCACTAAATGCGTACATAAAGAAGCTGGGAAAATCCCACACTAGTGAGTTAACAGAGCACCCTCTAAGAGCTAGAACAAAAAGAAGCAAACTCACCCAGGAGAAGTAGACGACAGGAAATAATCAAATTGAGAGCTGAAATCAACAAAATAGAAACAAAGAAAAAATAATGCAAAGAATCAATGAGACAAAGAGTTGGTTCTTTAACAAAATAGATAAACCTTTATCCAAACTAACCAAAAGGCAGAGAGAGAATATCCAAATTAACAAAATCAGAAATGAAAAGGGGGACATAGCAACAGACACAGAGGAAATCCAGAGGATCATCAGGCCATACTTCAAAAACTTGTGCTCCACATGTCCATACACATACACATATATGCACAGGCTCACCCTCACAACACACACACACACATGTACCGACAAACTTACTGATAAAAAGGAAAGAATTAGGATTTAGAACTGTGTATGCAGGGCAGAATAAGGCTGAGCAGGAAACTCAAACTGAAAATACAGAGACAAGAAGGGCAGAGTCAGAGGGAGGCGTGAGCAGCCCCAGAGGAAGGAGATGTGTTAGAGAACAGGTAAAGCACAGACTGTGTGGCAAGATGTGGATGAATAGAAATGGGTCAATTTAAGCTGTAAGAGCTAATTAATAATAGCTTGAGCTATAGGCTGAACATTTTGTAATTAGTACAAGCTTTTGTGTGATTATTTGGGACCAGGCAGTCGGGACAAAAGCAAAGCTCTGCCTGCGCTTACACAGATCCCCAAGTAAAACACTGAAAAGAAACACATTGGCTCTTCAGATATTTGTGACTAGTGACCTTTCCCCTTTGTTCTCTTCACTAGTCATGGACAATTTTTGTTTGGTATAAATTCCAATTTTTAATATATAGCAATTGCTATTTTGCCATTTTGTTTTGTATCGCAAATTTTTCTACTTTTTAAAAGGCTGAATAATATTTCATTATATGTATCCCAATCTTTTCCCAATCCTATTTAATTTTGCCGTTAGGAAATAATAGTAATAAGGAGCAGAGGAGATTGCTCAATGGTTAGAGTAGTTGCCATACAAGTGTGGAGTGTTTGGTTCCCCTAAAACCAACTTAAATACCAGGTCAGCATGGCAGCTCTGACTGCAGTTCTAGTGCTCAGAATGTGGAGACAATGGATGCCCAAGCCAAGCTGGCTAAGGATACTAGCCATATTAGTAAGCCTGGGGTTAAAGCGAGAGGCACTGCTTTAGAGACTGAAATGGAGAGAAATTGATGAAGACATCTGATGTCGACCTTAGGCTTCCACGTGTGCATGTAGACACATGTACCCACACACACATGAACCAGCACATACACACACCTATACCATACACGTGAAAGGAAATGATAAGGTGAGCATTAAACTCTATGTACCATTATATTATGACTTAAATGGATTCCGTAATTGTTGTTGTTCTTTATACTGCGTGTTTCAAATAGAAGGAAAACTGCCCTTGCGGAAAACATGTGGGGTGAGACTGCACAGATTTTTAACCTCTGCTTTTGAGTGTCTTTCTATCTAGAAGAAAAGCCATTAAGCTGGGACTAGTGAAATGGCTCCGTGTGTAAAGGAGCCTTCCACCAACACTGACAACCTGAGGTCAGTCGCTGGATACGTGTGGTGGAAGGAGAGAACCAACCTCTGCACGCTACTCTCTGACCTCTGCATGTGTGCCATCACACACACACACACACAATGTTAAAGAAATACCATCAAGTTTGAAGAGAGGAAGTTGAAAGACAAGATTAGAACAGACAGTGGAAAGCTACTTTAGCTGAACACACAGATGGAACTCTGCCTTCCTCTTGGCTACCATGTGAAAAGAGAAGTTATGTCCCATAGATGGCCACTGTTCAAATATTTCCTAAGTGTCTTTGAACTGGTTTCAAATACTGCTAAAGTCCTTAAAACCACAATGAGGCCATAAGGGCCAAAGCAGCGGAGATGGGAGGTGGGGGAAGAGTCCTCTAAAGAGAATGGGGAAATACGTGCCTTCTTTGAGAGACGGGGTGTAGAGGAAGAGGCCTGGACACGGCAAATGGGCTCCCATTCTTGTCTGGAAGAGCTGAAAAGAACAAGGCTTACGGCTTGTGTGAACCCCGGAGGGAAGTGTCCTCTTACAGAAGTACCTGTCAAAGGATTCTTGCTCCCAGCCTCTAGAATAGCCCACCCCAGGAGGGACCATAGTTCCAGGTTCACAAGAACAGAAGCCAGATACATGCTAGTCACTGCTGGAAGCTCCCTGCTGGCAGCAAGCCCAGGCCGATGAGAAAGATTTAACTTTAAACAGATTTCCAGATTTCTTGTTATATGGCAGTGAAATTTCAATCTAAACTGAGACTGTAGAACTTTTTACTTATCATGAGCACTAGGACCAAAAACGTCATGAGTCGGATGAATTGTTACCTGTGGCTTTCTACTCATACCCCAGCAAGCCTATGCTTCCATGAAGTGCATTGCCCACTGTGTTTGAATGGCTTAGCTCACCCTGGCAGTCTGAGAGCTGACTGCCCAGAGGATAGCAAGGGTCCCCAGAAAACCCTTAAGATAGCATAGAAAACCAGAGGGATGGCAGGAAAAGGACATGAATGGAAAACATTGGCCTGGGGCTGGAGAAATGGCTCAGTCAGTAAAACACTCACCATGCAGTCATGAGGACCTGAGTTCAATCCCCACACCCAGATAAGCCACGTGTGGTGGCTGTGTTTACAGTGGCTTACAGTAGCTGGGAATTTGAAGACAGACACAGGCAGACTTCTGGGACACCCTAGGAGCCAGCCTAGCTATCTATCCTAGCTGTCTTGGGACCTTGTCTTTAAAAAGCAAGGTAGATGACTTCTGAGGAACAGTACCTAAGGCTGACCTCTGACCTCCACATTCACTTACATGCATATGCACGCATAATCACACACACAAGACTGATTTTTAATCAGAGTTAATAAATAAAATTTACAGTTTGATTGACAAGTGCCACCTGTGCCAACCAAAATCTAGACAAGATTACTGAACAGATGGACTGCAGAGTTCTTTAACAAGAAAACAGTGTTTGCCAGTAACTAGTTGGGCTCACTAGGAACCGGTCTAGCTTATTTCTTCTGTCTCTCTGTCTTTGTATCTCACGCCTCTGTGTCTCTGTCTTTGACTGTCTCCTTGTCTCTGTATCTCTCTGTCTCTGTGTGCCTCTCTCAGTCTCTCTGTCTCCGTGGGTCTGACTTTATTTCTCTGTCTCTCTCTGTCTCCGTGTCTTTGTCTGTCTGTCTGTCTCTGTCTCTTTCTGTGTAGTTTTCTGTGTCTCCCCAGGTTAGTAGATAAGGGGTCATCCATCATCCCTGCATCTTGATTTCCGTGAGGCCTTTCTTCCTGCTTTGCTCTGTGCTCGAGTGGGCATGTGCCAAGGACAAGGGTGGATTTACAATCCCCCGAAAGGACTTCTCACAGTGTCTTGTCGCCCTGGGAGGCAGTCTGGTGGCATTCCCATGGACTTTGTTTAGATTCTGTCCAAGTTAATAACTATTTTTTCCAAAGAGCCCATAAAAATGGCATACATACATTTATGAAGTACCTTGTATAAAACCTGAGCAAGCACATCTCAAGTGTTTATCATTCCTTTCTGATGAAAACATCTAAAATCCTCCTAGCTTCTGTGAAACACACAGTTCACTGTCATTATCTAGAGGCCCCTCACTGGGAAGGTTTTCATATGAATAACTTGGAAGGTGACAGGGCGCTGGTTTTATCAAATGTATGCAAGACAGAAGAGATAGTGAATACATTTGAATGACTATAATTCTTTTTTTCTAACTTGCAATCGTATATGTGGACACATTTTGACATTGAAAATGGAAATGTCTGCACCCAGGACAGAGGCTCAGACTTGACTGAAGCAGGGGTTTGTTTCAGTTTGTTTTAACTTGCAGAGCCCACTAACAAGGTGACTCTCTGGTCACCATCCCCAGGGCCAGCTTTCTGTCTAATGTTATCATTCTCTGTAACGATACACCAACTCCTCTCCACAAATTGCTCCCAACCTTGATGACCATGTCCTGTGACTCATCTGGGCTCCCCAGGGACCCTTATTCCCCCACCCACACTACTGCAGAGGCCCTGTTGTGTTTCTGCCACCGCAGAGGCCCCTGCCATGGTTCCATCAGGTTTTTAACGCCCTGGGCATCACTCTAGCTCCTGGCCCATCTCTGGTCTCCCTAGAACACTGTACCAAGGGTCCACTTGTTCCTTCACCCGATTGCCATGTATCTCTGTGTATAAACATTCATGTACTTCCCACTGGTATGACTCTCCTAGGAAGAAACATCAAGTCTGCATTGTTTACAGATTGAATTGTATCAGTGCTTGACGGGGTTAGGTATGTCTAACAAGACTATACAGAGCCTGTGTCTAACCTATTTACCTAACATGAATTCACTTCAAGTTCCTAGATACTGAAAACATAGATCCTAAGAGTATGCTGGCAAATCTTATATAAGATGAAATTATTTTATTTTTGCAAGAATTTTGGATGTTGGATGATTCTTCCTAATTGAACTATTTTAAAAATATATATAGTGGGGGGAGCTGAGAGATGGTTCTGTGCTAAAAAGAATATACTACTCTTTCAAAGGAGCCAAATTTGATTTGCAACATCCACGTAGGCAGCTCACACCCACATAGGCAGCTCACACCCACCTAGGGCAGCTCACACCCATGTAGGCAGCTCACACCCACCTAGGGCAGCTCATACCCACATAGGCAGCTCATACCTACCAGTGACTGCCACTCTGATCTGGAAACTCTGGCTTCCATTGGAAATCCACACTTGTGTGCACATACCCACATATAGAGCACACATGTACACATAATCAAAAATAAAAATATGTATACATAAGAATTCAGGGCTGGAGAGATGGTTGAATGGTTAATAGCACTCATTTCTCTTGCAGAAGACTTGGTTTCAGTTTCTGGTACCCACATAGTGGCTCTAATCATCTGTAAATCCAGTTCCAAGGAACCCAGTGCTTTCTTCTGGTCTCTGTAGTCACCAGGCACATATGTGGTACACATACATACATCCAAACACTCATACACATAATAAAAATAAATTAATCTTTTAATATATGAATTATTATGAAGGTTCAGTGGCATTCTATCTTTATTTCACATTTCTGTAAATTATTTTTAAACTTACTGCATATTTCTTGGAAGTTTCTAATAAAGTCCTATTAAACATAGAGGAACCAATGTAGTTTTTACATAAAGCCTTCTTAACAAGAACAAACAAAAGGCCATACCCAGTTTTATTCTTTACAAGCAAACATTAGAAAGACAAGAAATGTCTGTCAACAGGTGACAGGATCAGCAGATTTGTCTGTCTTCACACTATGAGTTGACCATTCAGCAGTAATGGAATTGATGCTGATACAATGAGCAAAGTGAATTAATATCAAATACGTTACACTAAGCAGAAGCCAGAGAATGCATAGGTCAGGTTCCAGCTATGTAAAGTTCAAAGGCAGTGGCAAATTAAAGTCCCCTAAACAAATTAGTACAGTTCTCATCTAGGGGGTAGGGACTGACTAGGAGGGAACTGGCTGCAGTTGAGCAGATTCTGCTTCATGATCTAGAATGTGGCCATTATATAGAAGAGGGTACACATACCAAAAGCCTGGAGCTGTCCTCTGAAGAACTGTGTACCTTTACTACGTTAAATAAATACCCCTGGGATAATTGTTATCGTGTATATGTGTGAGTGCACATTCATATACACACAAGTGCATGTGTGTGTGTAGGCCAGAGCACCATCTCAGGTACATGAGCTTTTACAAGTGTATAGTGTGTACGTGTGTGTGTGTAACCCAAAAGACCATCTAAGGTGCCATATACTTCTCTTTTGTTTAGAGACAAGGTCTTTCACTAGCATGGAACTCATGAGGCCAGGCTTGCTAGCCAGCAAGCCCCAGGGCTCTGCCTGTCTCTACCTCCCAAACACTAGGATTACAAGTGTGAACCCCAAATCTGGTGTTGAAAGAAAGAAAGAAAGAAAGAAAGAAAGAAAGAAAGAAAGAAAGAAAGAAAGAAAGAAGGAAGGAAGGAAGGATAGAAGGAAGCAAGGAAGGAAGAAACAAAGAAAGATGGGTTCCAATGATAAAATTCAGGTTTCCAAGTTTGCAAGGCAAACATTTTACTGACCAAGCAATCTTCCTGCTCCAGAATTGTTATTTAAAGTCTCTATTTCACACCAGCATCCACTCACAAACATACCAGGCTGAAGGTGTGGCTCAGGCATAGAACCCTTACCTAGGTTTGTGAGGGTCTGAACACACACACAGACACACAGACACACACACATACACACAGACACACAGACACACACACACCAAATGAGCATATTTTCACCCCAGTTTGCAGTTCAGACCACATATTTCTTTGGCAAAATGTAGTTTTAGGGGTACTTGGTTAGGCATTTGGGTGAGCCTGTTTAGAAAGTTCAGTTCAGTTCTAGACCTGTCTGAGCGGGAGGTGCCATCATGGGTGTTGACATTTGCCACAAGACAGAAAGGCTCAGTGCAAAGAGCTGAAGAGTCAGGAGGTCTACCTGCAGCTGCTAGTCAGGCTGTACAGGTTTCTGGCCAGACGAACAAACTCCACCTTCAATCAGGTTGTGCTAAAAAGGTTATTTATGAGTCCCACTAACCGGCCACCTCTGTCCCTGTCCCAGATGATCCAAAAGATGAAGCTTGCTGGCCAAGAAAACAAAACAGCTGTGCTGTGTGTGGGGACAGTCGGGAAGTGCCCATGCTGAAGGTGTGGATTGTGAGTGAGCAGGCCCAAAGTCTCATCCTCAAAGCTGGGGTAATAGCCATCCCTGACCAGCTGACCTGGAGTCTCCAAAGGGCTGTGACACCATGCTCTTGTCTGGTCCTTGGAAAGGTAGAGAGATGTACTGGCATTTGGGTAAGGCCCCAGGAACCCCACACAGCCACACCAAACGCTATGTCTGCTCCAAGGGCCAGAAGTTTGAGTCTGCCCGAGTAGAAAGGCCAGCCATGGCTACAAAAACTAACCCTGGATCTTACTATTACTTAAAAGAAGAAAAAGAAAAAAAGAAAGTTCAGTTCATCAAGTAATGGGGTAAAATTTCATAACTTCTGTTGGTAGGTTCATATGGGGCAACGAAACTACAGCTTGCTGTTTTGGGACACCACGTCCTGGGTTCAGATTGCTGTGGATGCTTACATCTGGGTGTGAGCCAAACGCGGTTTTCCTCAGTTTTTCCCCAGTCTTCAGAGCCTCCACTCACAACCCTTGCCAGACAACACTGGCAGGCACCAGCTAGGAGCCTGGGTCCCTGTTCCCTTGGAGCAATCCCACCCCATTGCAGACACTGAGTAAACAACTTCTGGAAGGGAACAGAACAAATGTAACTGTCCCTCTGTCTGTCTCTCTGGCAGCCTGGATTTGAATAGCGAGCAGGCTCTGCAGGGCCCATCTGGTGACCCATTCAGGTCACCCACCTTTCTCCAGGATGAGACTTGGTGTAAAAAAACAAGCCTATTCCCCAGTCTTCCTTCTTAGCCATAAATGCCAACTACAACCCATATGTGAGAATAACCAGACTGAACTGACCGTTCTAGGGACCTTCGCTTGGGGCTTGATCAACACAAGCCCACGAGACTAAAGGAAGCATGTGGTAGAATCCCCACTGCAGCTGAGACACGCAGGGCTGGCCACGAGTGTTCTTTCGCTGCTTAGCAGAAAGGGCAGTATTAGAAGATTACACCTGTTCTTTTAAAAGGTAAACTGAGTTACAGTGTTCTTTTATGGAACACAGAGGAGAATGAGGTTCACCTACTAATCCCTTGGTTGACCTTTGGTTAAAGAACTCTGCTATTTGCGCTTTTGCTCCATAAGTAGATTTAAGAGAGCCACATTTCTTGTGCGCCAAGTGGGGTAAAGGAAGTGCAGACAGATGGTCTGCAGCCCAAGGGCTCCATCAGGGGGAAAGGACTGGGAGGAGTCAGGACTCTTCTCTTATTAAGGAGAGTATTCAGCTCTGACAGAGAATGGGAACGAGTACAGATAATGCTTTTAGTCATTTATTTTACTTCATTTTTATTCTTTCACGCTAAATTTGGTAGCAAGTGAAGCCTTGGCCAGTTTCTCAGGGCTCACTCTGGCTCCAGGGAAGACAGGCTAAGTCTGAAGGGCCCTGAAACATGCCTGAAGCATTTTAGCAAATACTGCAAAGCTCTGGATCAGCAGAATAGTCTGTCAACAAACATTAAAAACCCAGTGCCTGCACAGACCAGCCAAAGGTTGCATCCTAGTAGGTCATTTTATTGGGTGAAGCCTTGGTTTCCCCCACTGTAAACTATGGCTAAAAACTCCTCTCACCGCTATGAGGGTTAGATTAGATGACATGTGCAGAAAGACTCATTGTTATTGTTACTCTAAAGGAAATTCAAGTCCTCCAAAGGACTCCTGTGTGAGGACAATGGAGACTGGAGAGTAAAGAGAGTGGCTCAAGATTGATACCTAGTGATAGCCATGAACCCTGACTGAAGGATGCTAAGCCACCCAAGTCTGGCCAGAAAGACCTGAAATCCAGAACAGCCCCAGGAGAGGGATGGGTACTAGTTTATTCCAGCAGCCCGTTGGGGGCTCTAATACTATCCCTAGGACTTTGTCCACTTTTGAGAGAGGCCATCTCAGGTCACAGGCACACTACTGCTGGGCGTAATGGAGTTTGTTTGCTTGTGGTCAGGCCAGGAAACGCCAAGGCGGGTGGCAGAGAGGCTGGCTGCCTTAACTGGGAAGCCAAATGCCTGGCCAACTGGGCCATTTCCAGAGAGCGAGCTGGCCTGCCTTGGCCCCTCAGCCACTGTTGCTGCCTACAGAACACGCCCCTGCAGCCAGCTGATTTTCTCATTGCTAGACTTCTAAATAGCGTGATTTATGACCATTCTCATCCGAGCTGGCCCCTGGTGTACACACTTTCACTTCCAGCGTAGGAAGTGAATAATGAATTAATCACCCTGCCTCAGGTTCAATACGGAGCCGAGTGTTTGCAGATCTTTATTGTGCTGCACCAGCCAAGTCGATCTGCTCAATTTACACTCCAAATTCATTGGAGTCTGTGCAATTCTGCCTGATTCTGGGGAACCACAACCTTGTAGCTGCTTGGTCTCTGAGGCGTCCTCCCTTCTCTCTCCCAGCAGCCTCTCCTCATTGTCAAAGCTCTCTGGAAACTCAGAGAAGCCACGCCATTTCTTTGGAGGCTGTTCTCTAATGTGTTCTTCCTCCTAAATGGTGCTGAGCAGGGCATTTCTCAGCATCCAAAGACGTCAGCCTGTGTGTACTGCACAGAGGAGGCACACAAACATTTGTTGAAGGTCTGGGGATACACAAGCATGAGGACCTGAGTTCAAATCCCAGCACCTCTATAAAGCTGGTAGCGATTACTTGCAACCCCAGCAATGGGGAGGCAGAGACAGGAAGCCAACCAGTCTAGCTGAATCAGTAAGGTCCTGGTTCAGAAAGAGGCCTTGTCTCAAAAGATAAGGTGAAGGGCAACAAGAAGACATCTGTCATCAACCTCCAGCCTCCACATGTTCCTGCACACACACACACACACACACACACACACACACACACACTCCATGTCACAAGGAAAACGCTATTTGGATGAACTGTCCCGACTCTCCCAGTGTTTATCAGTATTAATGGTCTGCAGTCAGGGCTGCAGCTGTCTTCTGTTCCCTTGTACTGGTCCTCTAGAACTTTGGGGAAAGGGTTTTTCCTGCGTCTCAGAGCTGATACAATCCAATTGACAAGGTAGGGCTGACTATTTCTCAAGTCAGTAGGAGCACTAAGGGGTGAACATGGGCCTTTCCCAGCTTTTGGGCATTTTTCTTCACCTCCCAAGAAACCAAAGGCAGAATCGAATGCCTTTCACTCCATGCTCGAATGTGGAAGCAGGTGGACCCGGGGCTCCCTGTGAAGTAGGCTGACCTTCATCCTGATGCACTCCAAGGAGGAGGCACATTTGGGCAGGGGACACATTCTCCTAAACTGAGTTAGCTAAGGCGCTGACTTCCTCACCTCAAGCAGCCTTTCCAGAGCTTCCACCATGTACCCTTGGCTCCCATAGGACCCAGCCTGATAACAACGCAGGCTGGGAACTGGCATTTCATGTCCTCCGTTATAGAAGATCCAGGAGCTACAGCGGATGGGACCCAGCTGGACCTGGGTGAACCATGCACGTCTATCTGTGGTCATCTGAAGTGAAATAGGCTGTAGAGCAGGATCTCTTAGGACCTGGTAACTATAAAGTCAAGTATTACATATTAGAGGAATCAGAAAAATATCAGCACATCACATGACATCCTTAATTGAATGTTGGGAAACACGAGCTCTAAAATTAGAGTAGAAAGGTATAAACAAAAAGCACCTAAAAAGCAAGGTTTTCTCTCTCCTCCAGCCAAGCAATATGTCCAAAGTAGAGAAGGCCAAGGGGAAGAAGGTGGTCCTGGCACCCACCATTGTGAAGAAACAGGAGGCCAAAAACATAGTGAATCCTTTGGTTGAAAAAATGCCTAAGAATTTAGCACTGAGCAGGACATCCAGTAACAAAGAGACCTCACCCACTTCATCAAATGGCCTGGTTACATCAGGCTGCCGTGGCAAAGGGCCATCCCCTATACGCCATTCAAAGTACCTCCTGCCTTCACCAGTTCACCCAAGCCCTGGACCAGAAACAGCTACCCAGTTGCTTACTCTTACCCACAAGTTCAGACCAGAGACAAAGCAAGAGAAGAAGCTAAGGCTGCTGGTCCATGCTAGGAAGAAAGCTGGTGACAAAGGGGATGTCCCAACTGAGAGACCACCCATCCTTCAAGTAAGGTCAATACAGTCACCACATTAGTGGAGAACAAGAAGGCTCAGCTGCTGGTGAGTGCCCATGGCATAGATCCCACTGAGCTGGTGGTCTTCCTGCCTGCTGTGTGTCAAAAGACAGGGGTTCCCTACTGCATCATCAAGGAAGAAAACAGACTGGAGCTGCTGGTCCACAGGAAGACGTGCACTCCCATTGCATTGCATAGCTTAACTCATAAGACAGGATGCTCCAGCTAAGCTGATAGAAGCTTCTTGTATATGATGCGATTTGCTACCACCGGTGAGGCAACGTCCTGAGTCCTAAATTTGTAGCACACGTTGCCAAGCTAGAAAAGGCAAAGAAGTGGCCACAAAATTGGGTTAAATGTACATTGCTAAGTTTTCTGTACATAAACACAATTACAAAATTTAAACATTAAAAAAAAACAAGCAAAGATGTGTGTTAAAATTCACATTGGCAATAATAAAGAAAACTAACCCTCATAAGGCAAAAGAGGGATGTCAGGGCAACTTTGAGAAAGTTCCAAAAGAGAAGGCAGTTTGGAGGATGATGAAGATGAGCAGAGGGTGACAGCTGAAAACTGGGAGACCAGAGTGTTCGAGACTAGGAGAACTGAAGACTCATGAAAGAAAATTCCCCACGTGGTTAAAGGTCTGCAGTGTGATTTCTGAGAAGTTTCATTATGCTCCAAAGGCAATGAAAATCCGCATCCCAGCACATCCTAAGCAAGATCCTGATACCGGTGGACACCAGCCTTTAAAGACAGAGGTGCACGCACTCGGAAATCTATAAAGACAAAAAGCAAGCTTGACTCACTTGTGACTCAGTAACTCTAAATGCTGGAGAACACTAAAATGGTGTCTCCAGACATTTGAGGGGAAAGATCTGTGATTCAAGGTCATTTCCTCTGGACCTGAAGAGGTGGGTCGGTCAGCGTTTTAGTTATTATCCTATTGCCGTGAAGAGATTCCGTAGCCATGGCAACTTATAAAAGAAAGCATTTAATTAGGAGTTTGCTTCTAGTGTCAGAGGGCTAGTCCATGGCCATCATAGTGAGGAACACCATGGCAGGCAGACAGGCATTGGAGCGTCAGCTGGAAGCTTACATCTGATCCACAATTGGTACAGAGTTGGGAGGGGCTGGGTTTGGTGCGGGCTTTTGAAACCTCAAAGCCACCTGTAGCTACACACCTCTCCAAACAAGACCACACCTCTTAATCCCTCCCAAAACAATTCCGCTTAACTGGGGACCAAGTATTCAAATATGCAAGCTTGTGGGGCCATTCTCATTCAAGCCACCATAGTCAGAAAAGGGCTTCAAGACCTGAGACAGGCAGATGCCTGGGCCTGGTTGAAAGGCAAGACCACCCTACTTGGTGAGTTCTAGGCCAATGAGAAACTCCGTTTCCACAACAAGGTGGACAGTTTCTGAGGAGCAATACCTGAGTGTGCTCTCTGGCCTCTGCACACACATGTACTTATTATACATACATGTGCTCACACACACATGTGCATATGTTGTGGGACCTGTGGGCTGTGTTCCTGCCACCCCAGCTCCTGGTCGCCTGGCTAGCTTATGCCCTGGAATAACAACACACAAATTGTATTTTTTTTTTTTTTTTTGGTTTTTCGAGACAGGGTTTCTCTGTGGTTTTGGAGCCTGTCCTGGAACTAGCTCTTGTAGACCAGGCTGGTCTCGAACTCACAGTGATCCGCCTGCCTCTGCCTCCCGAGTGCTGGGATTAAAGGCGTGCGCCACCACCGCCCGGCCACAAATTGTATTCTTTTAAACACTGCTTGGCCCATTATATCTAGCCTCTTCTTGGCTAATTCTCACGTATTAATTTAGCCCATTTCTAATAATCTGTATAGCACCCCAAGGTGCGCTTACCGGGAAGATTCTAGCCTATGTCTATCCTGGGTCGGAGCTTCATCATGTCTGTCTCTGAGAGGAGCTGCCCTGCATCTAAGCTCACTTCCTCTTCCTCCCAGCATTCTGTTCTGTTTACTCCACCCACCTAAAGGCTGGCCAATCAAATGGGCCAAGGCAGTTTGTTTATTGACAAACGACCTTCCTCCATCATTGATGATATAGGTATGAATAATTTGCATTGCTATAGATTTTAAGGTCAATTTTGTTATATGTATATGTATTGCTGATATGGATTAAGGTATTGTGATTGTGTAGTTCATTTAAAAACGTAATGTATATAGGTTGTTAATGGATAATCAATAATAGTCAAGCTTGTAGTCATGTTAGTTAAGATTTTCTAGATGTACATAGATATATTTTAGATAGGCATTCTTCATATCTTTTAAAGATTATAGAATATGGCATTTTAAATGTTTTAATAACTTAGGGTTTTTCTGAAAATGAGACACGTCTGCTCCTGGCAGCACCAATCTACTTCAAGAAGAAGATGGGCATCGAAGAGGCACCTTATGGAGTTTGATAGCCATTTGGGCAAGAAACTGCTCTTGCCTGGACTATTGTATAAACTGGACACAGAGAACCCGCAGAGAGAGGACTACTGAACTTGCCTAAAGGTGAGATGATCTTTCGGGGTTCCTGATTCATGAAAGAGTCTGCGAGACATTCTGCAGGACACAACAGATAGTGACTGAACTGCTTTTGAAATTTCCTGCTTCATGGAAATGTCTCTGGATACTATGGACCTTTAGGCTGAAGATGGATGCCCCAACAGTACAGAGGAACTTTGGGTGACTGTCCAGGCAGCGAGATGTCTCTGTCACTTCTAGAGTTTTGGAAGTTTCTTACTTGTTTACTTAGGTAATATTATATCCTTCTGGAGTCTTTGATGGAGTTGAAGAATAGATAGATAGTTATAGCTGTTTTCCTTTGTTATGATAAAAGATAAAATAGATGTAAATATTGTAACTGTAATTCTTGCTTGATAACTGTTTTGTTATATGTAATTTTGCTATGTTAAAGTGAAAGCCTTCCCTTTTTTTTTAAACATAAAAAGGGGAAATGATGGAGGAAGGTCATTGGTTAAATAATAAAGAAACTGCTTGGCCCTCATAGGTTAGAACATAGGTGGGTGAAGTAAACAGAACAGAATGCTGGGAGGAAGAGGAAGTGAGCTCAGAGGCCCTGCTGTTCCAGTCCAGGGCAGATGTGATGAAGCTCCGACCCAGGATGGACATAGGCTAGAATCTTCCCGGTAAGCACACCTTGGGGTGCTACACACATTATTAGAAATGGGCTAGTCCAGGTGCGAGAGCCGAGAAGAGGCTAGATATAATGGGCCAAGCAGTGTTTAAAAGAATACAGTTTGTGTGTTGTTATTTCGAGGCATAAGCTAGCCAGGCGACCAGGAGCTGGGGCGGCAGGAACACAGCCCGCAGCTCCTACAACATGCATACATGCACACCATCATTCCATGTGGCTATTGCAAATTCTATGGTAAAGACTATAGAAAGATTTGCGTTCTTTGAAAAGCATGCTATCCTCACCTCTCTTTGAGAAATAACTCACGAACTACAGACTACACTCCTGCAGATGACAAGAGCAAGACCCCAACAACAGATGAAGGAAGACAATTTGGTCATCTTTCCAAGACTAAACATAAATTTAGTGACCACTGTTCTTGTTGTTACCTGAGTGAGTTGAAAACTTATGTACACACACACACACACACACACACGAACAAATGTTTATAGTTGCTTTATTTATAATTTCCCAAATTTGGAAGCAACCAAAGTTTCATTAAGTAGGTCATGGATGATCAACTAAGTTGTCAACTATCCAGACAATGAAATAGTAATGATTTAAAATGAATGAATGAGCCATCAAGCCACAAAAAGAGGAGAGAATGTATATTACTAAGTCAGAGATACCAGCATGAAAAGACAAGATGCTGTGTGATTTTCAGCCATCAAACATTCTGGAAAAGGCAACACTATGAAGACAGGTAGTTCACCAAGGCTTACTGGGGAGGAAAGAGCAGGTTAAATTGGAGATACCCTGAAACACGTTAAGGCAATGAAAATGTCCTGAATGGAACTAGCATGGCGGCTGTGTGATCTTAGACATTTATCAAAACCCAAAGAACATGCAATACCGAGAGCAAGCACTACTGTAAGTCATGGGTGTTAATTAAAAGTAATGTATCACCATTGGCTCATCAACTGGAGCAAGATGCTAATAACAGAGTAAATGGGGTGAGGAGGAGATGGAATGGATATGAGGGCATAATTTCTACTTTCTTCTTGAGTTTTCTGTAGCTAAAAATACTCCCCCCAAAAAAGATTATTTTTAAAAATAATTATGCTAAATTGTAGTGACGCTTTCTTTGATTTATTTGTTTGATTCTGTTGAACTGCAAGCATCCAGGAGCCATCTGTAGCTGAGGCAAAGCTGAACTCCAAAGGGCTACCCTGGAGGGGTGGCTGCAGTTTTCTTCGAGCTGCTGCCCCATCTGAACGCTGGTTTTACCATCTTCTGGCCTTCCGTGATGCCTGCTGAGAGATCGCGGTTCTCTTCCTGTCTGGCGCTTGCCCTTGAGAGCACATCTTTTATGCTGTTGATATCCTGTGCAGGAAACGTCACCGAACAGGTGCTCTATCATCCCCCTCACAGCAGTGGAGCTGAGCAGAGTAACACAGTTCCCCAGAGTCGAGGAACACACTCTAAATTACAGGGTACAGGGCTCTAAGGGCTCCAAGTCTGGCACAGTACATACTCTGGGATTTGGATCTGGAAAGAGCTGAAGACATGGTTAGGGGGCTAGGGAGAGAGCTCAGTCCATAAAGTGCTTCCTTGAAAGCATGTTGCTTCCCAGGAACTAGGTCAAGAAGCCAAGTGTGGGCAGGCAAGGTGACTCAGTGGTGAAAGCACTTGCTGCCAAGCCTGATGATGACCTGAGTTTGATCCCCAAAAGCCATACAGTGGAAGGAGAGAACCAATTCCTATACGTTTTCTCCTGTCTCCATAGGTACAGTATTGTGCACACATCTACACTTCAGATAAACAAGTAAAGGAAAAAACGTAAAGAAATGCTCAAATAATAAGGATATAGGAAAAATATGTATATTTATGTATCTTACCATAAAATGGATCAGAAAAAAAAATCACACTCAGGGATCAGAGAGATGGCTCAGTGACTAAGAGTGCTTGCTGCACAACCATGAGGACCAGAGTTCAGATCCCAGCACCCACATAACAATGTGGACATGATCCCACGCACACCTGTAACCCCAGTGCTTTGGGGAGTAGACAGGAGGATTGCTGAGACTATCTGGTTTGGAGTCAGGAAGAGACCCTGCCTAAAGGAATAAATCAAAAAGTGATTAAAAATGACACCTCATGCCCCCCTTTGGCCTCTGTATGCACACCCACAAATGTGTGCATCTGCACACACACTTGTGGATACTCTATATACATATTCCCACACACAAACAAATAAGGAAAGCTCTCTCTCTTCTTTCTGTATGTGTATGGGAGAGAGACAAAGACAGAGATACACCAAGACAGAGAGAGAAAGTGAGAGAGAAAAAGAGAATACAGTAAAGAAAATAGGTTTAACATGTTAATAGCAAACCAGTCTGGGACTGGAGAGATTGACTTGGTGGGTAGAGTGGGAAAACCATGAAGACTTGACTGTGGCTCCTCGCACCCACTAAAAAGCCACAGTGACCAAAGCATTACTGGTAGGAGGAGACGGGCAGATCCCAGGACCTCACTGGCCATCCAGTCTAGTTGAACCATCAAGTTCTAGGTTCAGTGAGAGACCCTGTCTCAAAGAACAAGGTGGAGGACTAGAGGGTTGGCTCTGTGCTTAAGCACATGTATTGTTCTTGCAGAGGACCAAGTGTTTCCAGCACCCATGCTGGGCGGTTAACAGCCACCTAGAATTCTAGCTCCAGGGGAATCTAACACCCTCTTCTGGACTCCACAGGTACCTGCACTCATGAGCACATATCCACCCCAACACACATACATGCACAGGTGTACATACATGTACACACACATGCCTTTAATTCAAGCACTCAGAAGGAAGAGCACAAAGATTTCTGAGTTTTAGGCTAGCTTGCTCCACAGAGCAAGTTCCAGAACAACCAGAGCTGCACAGAGAAATCCTGAATTGAAAGTTCCCCCAAAAGAGAGCATTTACAACTGCATCTTGTAACAGAAATTGTAGATCTGAAATGTATGTTCTCAACCACACTTTAATAGGCACCACTGCAAGCTCAGCAATGGCTTAGTAGCTAAGAGCACTGGCCCTATACCAGAGGGCCCTGATTCAGTGCTCAGATCCCACAGAGAGGCTAAAAAGCTAGGAGAAAAGTAAAGGCAACGCACATGTGGTAAGGAAACCTATCTGGACATGTGAGAGTCTCTGACTTTGTTTTTACTTCTAAAATTATTAACAGACAGAGTGTGAGAGAAGCTGAGCAAAGCAGGTAGTGGTGATGCACACCTTTAATCCCAGCACTCAGGAGGCAGAAGCAGGCAGTGGTGGTGCACGCCTTTAATCCCAGCACTCAGGACGCAAAAGCAGGCAGATCTCTAAATTGGAGGCCTGGCCTGCAGAACGAGTTCCAGGATAGCCAGGCCTGCACAGAAAAAACTCTGTCTCAAGAACAAACAAACAAAACAAAATAAATAATAAGAGAAGTAAAGTATATTTTGATACACACACACCCTTTTTTTTCAAGACAGGGTTTCAGGTTTTTCAGGCAAAGGAGCAGAGTCAGCTCCCCTAAGTGCAAGCCCTCAGGGTCAGTTCACCCTCACCTGTGGTGAGGGGTGGGGCCATCTCTCCCGAGTGCAGGGGCCAGCTCTCTTGCTGTAATGTCTAGTGTCCAGAGAGAGGCAAGGCCAGCTTTCCCAGGGCCAGCAAAGGGCTGGCTCAGCATGACCCTCTGATTTCATCTCACATGGTTCCTAAGGCCTCCTGAGGTGACACGGTCACAGACATTAGTACAGACCCCAGCTGCAGCTGGACAATGGACTCAGACAAGGCTCTCAGCAGCGGCTCTGGCCTGGACGTCACCATGACGTTGATAACAGTGCAGGGCACTCATCCCTGAATGCCTCCTGGTCCTCGGACACCCCCATTACCTATCCTGTGGTACTGGCAGCTAAACTCAGGCCTCATCTCTTAGGCAAGCACTATACTGCTGAGCTGCATCTCTGAGTCCCCCAATTTTAATTTTACAAACAGTGCTGGCTGGAAGTATGGCTCAGAGGAGCACTTCCTTAGTACGCATGACACAAGCTAAAGACCAAGAAGTATTGTGCATCCACTTAAAAATACATCACCAATGTCATTGAAAAAGATCACAATGGGCAAGTTACCAACAGAACACGGTACTGGGGAATGATAAACAGACCTCAGGTTCTACAGAGATGGGTCAGTTATAGGTTGGTCTGGTATGCATGCAGATGTATTTCCATTCACACTTTAAGTTTTTTTAAAATTTTTAAATCATACTTACCTACTTGTTGTGTGTATGTGTATGTTTAGGCACATGCACATCACATGTGAACATGTGAAGGTCAGAGGACAGCTTGTGGTAATCAGCTATCACTTTCTACCGTGTGGGTCCCAGGAATCAAACTTCGTTTCTCAGGCGTGGTGGCAAGCCCCTTTACCCACTGAGCCACCTCACAGACCCCGCCCCCATTCCGCTCCTTCTATTTGCCTTCGCCTGGAATCTGCTCAACGTGCTCACAAGGCTTAAAGCTCAGCATTCGCTATTTTTCAAGAAATAATTACAAAATTATATAGCAGTATTCCTACAAGGAGATACAAAAAAAAAACTGAAATGGGTTTTTTGCTTAAAAAAAGAAAAAAAAGCAGGTATTTTCCAAACTTTCTCTAATCAGAATATATTACATTTATTACCTAAATAGATGCAATTTTAAAAATCAGCCCATACAATTTTGCATGTATCATTTGATCACAATCATGAAAAATTATAGACAACAAAAGAATAAACGGAGATGTGCTTTAAAAAGCAGCCGTGGCTGGTGTGGAAACCTGCTGGTTTTCTCTTCTGCCAACCCTTCTCTATTGTCCTAATTATGGCTACAATGCTTAAAACGGTTGTTTTCCCGTTTTTCTTAACTAACCAGAAAGCTGCAGGTTATTTTTAAAATGAGGTCCTCACCTCTCTCCACACACTTAAATTAATCTCAATGGTTTTAGAGAGTTGTCTTTTCAAATGATAGCAACTTAAGAGGTATTAATCAAATTTATATTAAATAATAGACCCCTTGAAGTGGTGATTTTTCTATAGTTAGGACACTAAGGGAAATCATAAAGAGAAGATACATTGTGTAAAAATTCTGTAATGTCATTCAGTCGGGGCAGCATCTCCGGCCCTAAGGAAGTTGACCTGAGACTCTTCAATTCAGTCCATTTGACTTCACTCCCCACCCCCGCAGGTCCCTTGCCCGGGGGGTCCCATACCCTTCCCATCTTTCCTTCCCTTGATTGGCTTTCCCTTCCCTCCCTTCATTCCTTTTTACTCCTGTGAGACAACCTGAGAGGTCCCTATGCAGGGGGCACTCTTCCGACACCGATTCCAACTCTACACTCCCCATCTGTCTCTGCTTCCTGACCGTCTTAAGGATGGAGGTTGGGCTGGGGATGTAGCTCAGGGGTTGTGTATTTGCCTAACCATGTTCAAGGCTCCAGGTTCAACCCTCTGCACTAAAAAATAAAAAATTCTGCCAGAAGGAGGAAATCTGCTGAAAGTCACCATCCCTCCTTCCGGTACCCCACTTCCTGGCAGAAGGCAGGAGTTAGCTCTTGCTAGCTTGGCCCAGACCTCCTACGGAAGAGCCAGGGCAGCCGGCTCTTCTCTCCAGGATGGCGTCTTTGTCTGGGATCACGCTTGGTCTCCAGCAGCTAGGCCAGCCATCTGCTGGCCTACCACCAGCTGCCGTCTCATCTTCACTTTCTGTCTCCCCCGAGAATTCCCACTTTCTTGTAGGCGCGTGGAATTCTCCCCTACCCTCGCTCAGACTGGATCCTTATCTTTCCAGGGCTTTCAGAATGGCGTCTCCGCACTTAGCTTCCCCTGGATTTCCCTTGAGACAGATCTGCTGCCTTCCCTTTCCCCCCTCCCCACCTCCCCGAGGGAGCCTCCTCTGGTCATTTATGCCACCAACAAGAGACTCTAGAAAAGGAAGTCCATCTAGAAAAGTGTTTGAGTAAGCTCATAGGAGACCTGCAGTTTCAAGTAGAAGGAAACCAGACCCTGGCCCCAAGTCCCAGGGGACTTAGTTTCAATTCCCAACGTGGAGCTTCAGACCCATGACTCCCCGCGCAGGTTGAAATTTTACTTTGGTATCATTTCATGGGGAAAGAACAACTACCGTAACCATAAAAAGAGCACGGTTATTTAAATCAGCTCTTTTCCATCTGGATGCTTCTCCCCCGTGTCTCCCCATTTTAAAATCAGACGAGTCTAGCAGGGTTTGGAATCCATGCTATCTCCTTTCAGTATGTCTTCTGTGATGGGGGGTGAATGTGGTTGTTTTTCCCTTCAAATTCTGGATTCCCGTGCCTCCTGGGGAAGCTGCTCATCCCCTGCCTCATCCCCACCCTTTCTCAGTTTGCTGCTGAAGCCTCAGCACCTGCCAAGTCCAGCTCTGTTAGGCTCTTGCATGAAGCAAACGGGCTGAGCAAGGCTGCTGTCTAACCCAGGGCTGTCACAGTAATTAATGGTCCCCAATCGCTGCTGAGCCGGCAAAAGAAGGAAATTTCTACCCAAGCAGTAGAGTTCTGTGTCCCTGGTGGCGGC
Source organism: Chionomys nivalis (assembly GCF_950005125.1). NCBI lineage: Eukaryota > Metazoa > Chordata > Mammalia > Rodentia > Cricetidae > Chionomys > Chionomys nivalis. The sequence continues at coordinate 58,304,753 of NC_080089.1, forward strand.
CCCGTTTCCTGCACCCCTGTCAATTCATAGTTGGGGCCACCCAGAATACGTGGAACACCTGAGCCCAGCTGAGATGCTTCTCACAGTACCAAAGAGTTACTCATACGACTTGTTTCTCCCCCTGTCCCCCAAAACAGAAAGAGACTCAGGTGAGGTTCTTGGGCAAGCGCTCTTTGGAAGGAAGTAGAACACTCAGGGAGGGGGTGAGGAGAAATCTAGCCACAGCTCATGCTGCTGAGAAACAAGAGGACTGGACCAGTGGGCCATCACCCAGCAGTCATTGACACAAGGCCTCCAGAGACCGGAAGTGGGAACTTACAATGTCCACACCTGCAGCTTCCATCAGCCAAGGGCAAGCTAGGAAGAGGACAGGTGTGAGGCGCCAGCAGCTGATTCCCTTAGCCGTGAGGGCACGGGGCTCTGACCTGGTAAAAGGTACCCAGGTGTAAGATCGACTTCAGTCAACATCTTCCTTGATTGTTTTCAACCACATGTATTTTCTCTTTTCTACATTTTTGTTTTATTTATTTTTGTATTACATTTGTTTAGAGTGTATGTGTGTACACACATGTACATGTGTATATAAAGGCATATGCCACGGCATGTGTGTGGAGTTCAAAAGACAGTTGGTGGGAGTTGGTTCTCCCCTTCTACTATGTGAGTCCCAAGGGTCAAACTCGGGCTGTCAAGCTTTGTGGCCAGCACCTTTACCCATTAAGCCGTATCCCCAACCCCACGGATGGGGTCTGTCACTAACCTCCTTTCACTTTTTAAAACTCCTTCAGTGTTGAACATGAACACACCAACTAATTAAGTCTTGATCAACAATACTAAATCCTCAAGTCCCTTGCCTCCACGGTCTTTGGGAAATTTTGTTACAGAATTTTGGAGTCCTTCTGGAGCTATTTCCTC